>NC_081540.1:9769795-10969795 GCF_030273125.1 Centropristis striata | reverse complement strand
AATACCTCAGACCAAGGAATGAGAGTCCTTCGTCCAGCAAGGACGAGCCCTGCACCAGCAGGAAATACTCCGGACCAAAGACTAAGAGTCCTTCGTCCAGCAAGGACGAGCCCTGCACCAGCAGGAAGTACCACAGACCTAGGAGTGAGAGCTCTTCCTCCAGTGAGGACGAGTCCTGCAACAGTAGAAAACACCCTAGACCAAGGAGTGAGAGCCCTTCATCTGGTGAGGACGAGCCCTGGACCAGCAGGAAGTTACGCAGACCAAGGAGTGAGAGCTCTTCCTCCAATGACAAGCCTTTCGTCTATACTTTTCCTATAGAGAAGACAGAGAAAGAAATGGTACAAGAATTACTGGAGCACTGGATTAAACGACATGCGGAGTTGAGAAAACAATATGAGCTGATGAAGCGACAGGAGAAATTGGAGAAGTTGCTGAAGAAAGGGAAGAAAAAAAAATTCACAATTTATCTCTTCAAGGTGCCTGAGGAAGTGAAGGAAGAGAGGTGGAGGAAAAAAATGGAGATGGACAAGAAATATTTACTTAGATGTGATGTAAGAATTGCGAAGTCCATGATTAAAAAAGGGGAAAAGAAGTTGAAGTACATGCAGGAGAGGGAGGTGAGAAAAGAGAAGGAGGCTAGAGAAGCACTCAAAAAGCAGAATAGGCTGACAGAAAAATTGAAAGTAAAAATTGAGAAATTTTGGGAAAAAAGAAGAAAGCAGAAAGTAGAGGAAAAAAAACGGAGTGACGAAGAAAATGCAAAGAAGCAGATGGAAGAAAGACTGAAGTTATATAAGAAGAACATGGAAAGAGAGGAGAAAGATTTGGAGAAAAGAAGACAGAAGAAACTGAAGAGGTGGAAAAAAATAACAGAGGATTGGGAGAAATGGTGTGCGAAGAATGAGAAGGTAAAGAAAAAAGTTTATGAGCAGAGCAGGAAAGAAATGCTGGAGATGAAAGAGAGGATGAAACAATCACAGGGGAGGGAAGAGAGCATCAAACCACCACAGGGGAGCATCTCCTCCTTTCTAAAAAAATACTTGGGCATAGGATTGAAGAAGATAGGACTGATGAGAGGATACTCATAAAAACTAGAAAAGTTAAATATCTAAAAAAAATACATATAGAATAGAAAAGTTTAATATTTAAAATCATTACATATAAAAAATAGAAGTTAAATATCTAAAAAAAATATCAAAATAGAAAAGTTAGAGATCTAAAAAACTACATAAATTATAGAAATGTTAAATGTAAGTTAAATATCTAAAAAAAAAAATACATTAAAAAAGTACAGCGGTCCTGTCTCCGCCCCTTCTGTGTCTAGCATGCTACCTAGCGGACCCTCCTTTCCTGTTCCCCACCCCTTAACGTAACCAAGACCACAAACCTCAGGCCTGCTAGCAACCAGTCTACTAGCTCTCAGCCTTTCCCCCGGACCACTAACATGCTACCTGCCTGTCCCGCCATCACTGAGCCTGATCCCCAGTCGGTCTTGCCTGCTCGCTGCAGCATGACATGCAGGTTTGTGGTCCAGGGCAAAGCCATGGAGAAGGGTAAACTACAGAGACAGGATAGGGTAAGGGTTGGGGAACAGGAAAGGAGGGTCTGCTATGTGATGGGGCTGCTCGAGACGTCAGCCACAGAGAAGCGGCAGCTATGGAGACAGGAAAGGAAAACCACCACAGAAATAGCTGTTATTACAAGATAGCAGAGCCAGAGGGTTTTTGGTGTTTCAGGAAGGAATTTGGTGGGTATGACCGACTGGGGATCAGGCTGAGTGGTGGCGGGACAGGCAGGTAGCATGTTAGTGGTCCGGGGGAAAGGCTGGAAGCTAGTAGACTGGTTGCTAGCAGGCCTGAGGTTTGTGGTTTTGGTTAAATATCTAAATGAAAAATACATATAAAAATAGAAAAGTTAAATATCTAAAAGAAATACATATATAAAAAAAATAGAAAAATGAAATGCATAAAAAATAGGAAAGTTAAATACATAAAAAATAGAAAAGTTAAATATCTAAAAAATACATTAAAAAATAGAAAATTAATTTAAAAAAAAAAAAACATACATTAAAAAATGTACAGGCATCCTGTCTCTGTAGCTGCCCCTTCTCCGTGGCTTTGCCCTGGATCACAAACCTCTATGACATGGGCACAACCGACAGGATCAGGCTTAGTGTCAGTGGGACAGGCAGGTTGGTGGTCTGGGGTAAAAGCCATTGAGGGGCTAGCCATGTTTGACTTTGAAAGCTTCATCAACTGCCGGTTAGATCAGGTTAGGTTTAGTAAGGTTTCTGCCACGAGGTCTCATCTCCCAGGTCATCTTCTAGAGCGGTCCTGTCTCCGTAGCTGCCCCTTCTCCGTGGCTTTGCCCCAGACCACTAAAAGCCCACCTGCATGTCCTGATGCAGCTAGCTTGCTACCTGCCTGTCCCACTGACACTCAGCCCAATCCCCAGGCAGTAGTGCCCTGCTATCCTGTCAGCAACAGCTGTCTCAATGTTCGTTTTTCCTAGCCCAGAATCCCATCTCTATAGCGGACCCTCCTTTCCTGTTCCCCACTCCTTAACCTAACCAAGACCACAAACCTCAGGCCTGCTAGCAACCAGTCTACCTGCTTCCAGCCTCCCCCCCCTGACCAATAAAATGCTACCTGTCTGTCCCGCCACCACTCAGCCTGATCCCCAGTTGGTCGTGCCCACTTGCCGCACAATGACATGCAGGTTTGTGGTCCAGGGCAAAGCCACGGAGAAGGGGCAGCTATGGAGACAGGAAACAAAATTCACCACATAGATAGCAGTGATTACAAGATAGCAGAGCAAGAGGGTTTTTGGTGTTTCAGGAAGGAATTTGGTGGGTACGACCGACTGGGGATCAGGCTGAGTGGTGGCGGGACAGGCAGGTAGCATGTTAGTGGTCCGGGGGAACGGCTGGAAGCTAGTAGACTGGTTGCTAGCAGGCCTGAGGTTTGTGGTTAAATGGTTAAATATCTAAATTAAAATACATCTAAAAAATCGAAAAGTTAGATATCTAAAAAAAAAGTACATTTAAAAAATCGACAAGTTCAATATCTAAAAAAAATATACATATGAAATATAGAAAAGTTTAATATATAAATAAATAAAAAAAATAAATTTTAAAAAAGCAAAGGGGTCCCGTCTCAGTAGCTGCCCCTTCTCTGTGGCTTTGCCCCGGACCACTAATTCGCCTGTTACCTGCACCTGCCTGATATACCTGTATGTCCTGATGCGGCTAGCATGCTACCTGCCTTTCCAGCCACCACTCAGCCTGATCCCCAGTTGGTCGTGCCCGCTCTCCGCACAATGACATGCAGGTTTGTGATCCAGGGCAAAGCCATGGAAATGGGGAAGCTACTGAGACAGGAAAGGTTAAGGGTTGGCTAACAGGAAAGGAGGGTTCGCTATGTGATGGGACTGCTCGAGAAGTCAGCCAGGGAGAAGGGGCAGCTATGGGACTCTTTTGGAGGACGGCCAGGAAAAACGAACATGGAGACTTCTGTTGCTTACAGGTTAACAGAGCCAGAGGCTGGCAGTATTGGTCAAAAAGTTTTTTGGGGTTTCAGGAAGGAAATTGCCGGGCACTACTGACTGGGGATGAAGCTGAGTGTCAGTGGGACAGGCAGGTAGAATGCTAGCCGCATCAGGACATGTAGGTGGCGTGTTAATGGTCGGAGGGAAAGGCTGGAATTCATTACTTTAATTCATAAGAAGACATTTGTTACAGATGTTTTACAAACAATTCCTTATAGTGGGGCGGATTAGCTGAACAATCGTTCACTTTGTGATAAAAGCATGAAATTTGGTAGATGTGTTGGTGAATATGTTTCAAACAAATCTGGATATTGGGCCACCTCAAAAGCGCCCCCTAGTGGCCGTGGCAGGCATTTGTGATACAAATAAATCAATGATGAATAAAAACTGCCCTTTTAATAATACCAACTGGTGATGAATTATATATTTTCAGAAAGCCCGATTAGTCACCTTTACAACGAGGTACTGCTTGTAAGGATCGTGCATTCATGGAATGAGCAACGGGGCTAAACGTGTGGGTAGCACCCCCCAAAAATGTGCATCCCCTGTGGGGCGGATTAGCTCAATAAATCACAAGAATTGTTTATTTTGTGATAGAAGCACACAATTTGGTGGATGTGTTGGTGGATATGTTTCAAACAAATCTGTACATTAGGCCATCGCAAATTCGCCCCCTAGTGGCCATAGCAGTCATTTTCTTCGTTAAAATTACAAAAGATATTTAAATTATTTCTTAAAATATTAAAAAAATTTAAACTAAATATACAAACGTAAATTAAAAAATGTAAATACACATATTAAATTAACAAAAATCCAGTTAGACACTCTTTCAGTTATTTTTCCTGCCCCACCACAATCGGGCTAGCCATCGAGCTAGCTAGCAAATGAGCTAGCTAAAAAAGTAAATTAGCAAGATAGCAAAAATAGGTACTTAAGCTAGCTAGTTAGCTTGGAACATGTATCAGTGGCTGTTGGGTGTGAAAGCTTAATAAGACACTGTTAAATTATGTCCTGTGGAATGTGGACATCCCTCTCTGCACACACACACACACACACACACACAGGCACACACAGTATATGTAATATGTCTCCTTTGCCCATGTGGTTATTTTTTTCTTTTTTTAAATGTATTTTATAACTCCATCACAGTTAGTCAGGCGGCTTAGGACCAGATTTGAGAAGAAAAGGGACACGCCGGACAAAAGCACCAAAATTTTTCCACATGCTCTCTATCACCAAAGGTTTCAACTTTTGGTAGGAGCCACTTCATCAAGATTGCAGATAGGAGACGGCAGCCATATAAGCCATAAGCCATAAGTCTATGAGAACCAACATATCTTCCAAGCCACTTAGAAGGTCAAACTTGGTGTCAAAATATACATTTTCTGGGTCAAAGAATCATTTAAAGCTATTGAGAATATCACTGGATGACTCACTGTAAATAATTTGTTGATCAAGATCTGACATGAGATGAAAGCGTACCCTTGATTTTTTTGAGCAGTGTACATGGCAGCTAACCCATACTCTCCCGTGAACATTGATTCCAAACAGTTTCAACTCAGGATACCCTGCTGCAGCACTTGAAGCGAGTTGCCCAGTCTGAGTGAAAATGAACATATCTATTTGATCAAATAATCATCTAGTGATATTCTCAATAGCTTTAAATGATTCCTGGACCCAGAAAATGTATATTTTGACACCAAGATTGACCTTCTAAGTGGCTTGGAAGATATAGCATTTCTCATAGACTTTATATGGCTGCCATCACCGCAATCTTGATGAAGTGGCTCCTACTAAAAATTGAAACCTATAATGATAGAGAGTATGTGGAAAAAATGTGGTGCTCTTGTCCGGCGTGTCCCCTTTATTTGGCCAGGCCGCCTGACTAAGTCACACACCTCAGTACAAGGATTTTGCCAGAAAGAGTAACCTGCTACAAGTAACCCTAGTAGAATTTTTAAAATGTATGATTTTTTTCTGTCTAAATGTATTTTGTTTTTATTGTTGCAGGTCATACAATATTGAAAATTATTTTTTCTTTTTAAGGAGCAACAGAAGAATACAAGCCAAAGAGGAGGCCGTAGCCTGTGAATGGGAATATCAAGACCTAATAAAATGTTATACAAAGTTAATGTTCTTTTCTATTAGACTGTAATAAAGCTTTTGTCACTTTAACATGTCTCTAAATTATATTTGTGGTGCTGAAAACATGAAACAGCAGCTGTAGGGTAGGCAAAGCATTCCTCGCCAGTAACCACCGGCCATTTTTAAAAATGGCCGCCACAGCCATCAGAATTTTTTTTGCGATGGCCCAATATCCAGATTCATAAAACATGTATTCAGCAATGAGTGTACCAAATTTGATGCTTTTATCACAAAATGAACGATTGTTCAGCTAATCCGCCCCACTACACAGGGGATGCACATTTTTGGGGGTTGCTACCCACACGTTTAGCCCCGTTGCTCATTCCATGAATGCAGGATCCTTACAAGCTGTACCTCGTTGTAAAGGTGACTAATCAGGCTTTCCAACAATATACAATTCATCACCAGTTGGTATTATTAAAAGGGCAGTTTTTATTCATCATTGATTTATTCGTATAACAAATGCCTGCCACAGCCACTAGGGGGCGCTTTTGAGGTGGCCCAATATCCAGATTTGTTCGAAACATATTCACCAACACATCTACCAAATTTCATGCTTTTATCACAAAGTGAACGATTGTTGTAAAATATTGAGCTAATCCGCCCCACTATTAGAGGTTTATAATGTGTGCAACAATAAATTACAGCATTATTTATAATTATTACACATTACTTATTATCATTTAATTGTTTGTATACAGTAAAAATAATATTCAATCAGTTAACCAATTATAAGTGATAGTTATTATAAAATGTCAGTGTTTTGGGAGCAAAAAAGTGTCAGAATGTATTTTGGAGAACAATCTTATTTTGTGCTATTTTGTGGAGCAGAAAGTGACATGATAAGGAAATACACAAATAATAAAAGTATCTCCACTTTATTTTTAGATACAGTATTTGTGTAAGTTTTGATTTGATTTGGGTTTGATTTAAATGCACTTATTCACATCTCACCATTGTTTGTAGATAATTCTGCCAGTAGTGGAATGGAATGGAAGAGTGACATCATGGAATGATATCATGAAAGCCATGACATCATCATGGAATGACATGATGGAAACCATGACATCATCATGGAATGACAACATGAAAGCCATGACATCATCATGGAATGGCAACATGAAAGCCATGACATGATGAAATCCATGACATCATCATCATGGAGACCTTGAAGAGGTAAGTAACACTTTACAGCAGAGCTGTGTTTTGTTGGGGAAGGAGTACATTTACTTTTCACACACTTTTCTGATAGGTAAATTACTTTTTGTAGTTTTGTTGTGGTTGTGTGAATTGTAGGACTTAATACAGCAAATAATTGCTGTGTGTTTGTGTCTGCAGTTACACAGTGTTGGCATTCGAAGTCATACAGAAAATGTTTAAATCCTTGTTTGGACGATTTCAAATCAGACGAAGGGCTGAGAAACCTTCGTCTCCTGGAGACCTTGGTCCTCCCACCACCGGGGTAGACCACGAGCACGGGGCTGAGAAACCTTCGTCTCCTGGAGACCTTGGTCCTCCCACTACCAGGGAAGACGACGAGCACTGGGCTGAGAAACCTTCGTCTCCTGGAGAACTTGGTCCTCCCACCGCCAGGGAAGACGACGAGCGTGGGTATGGAGATGACGAGCCCTGCACCAGCAGTAAGTACCGCGGAGCAAGGAGTGTGAGCTCTTCGTCCAGCGATGACGAGCCCTGCACCAGCAGGAAATACCTCAGACCAAGGAATGAGAGTCCTTCGTCCAGCAAGGACGAGCCCTGCACCAGCAGGAAATACTCCAGACCAAGGAATGAGAGTCCTTCGTCCAGCGATGCCGAGCCCTGCACCAGCAGGAAGTACCGCGGAGCAAGGAGTGTGAGCTCTTCGTCCAGCGATGACGAGCCCTGCACCAGCAGGAAATACCTCAGACCAAGGAATGAGAGTCCTTCGTCCAGCAAGGACGAGCCCTGCACCAGCAGGAAATACTCCGGACCAAAGACTAAGAGTCCTTCGTCCAGCAAGGACGAGCCCTGCACCAGCAGGAAGTACCACAGACCTAGGAGTGAGAGCTCTTCCTCCAGTGAGGACGAGTCCTGCAACAGTAGAAAACACCCTAGACCAAGGAGTGAGAGCCCTTCATCTGGTGAGGACGAGCCCTGGACCAGCAGGAAGTTACGCAGACCAAGGAGTGAGAGCTCTTCCTCCAATGACAAGCCTTTCGTCTATACTTTTCCTATAGAGAAGACAGAGAAAGAAATGGTACAAGAATTACTGGAGCACTGGATTAAACGACATGCGGAGTTGAGAAAACAATATGAGCTGATGAAGCGACAGGAGAAATTGGAGAAGTTGCTGAAGAAAGGGAAGAAAAAAAAATTCACAATTTATCTCTTCAAGGTGCCTGAGGAAGTGAAGGAAGAGAGGTGGAGGAAAAAAATGGAGATGGACAAGAAATATTTACTTAGATGTGATGTAAGAATTGCGAAGTCCATGATTAAAAAAGGGGAAAAGAAGTTGAAGTACATGCAGGAGAGGGAGGTGAGAAAAGAGAAGGAGGCTAGAGAAGCACTCAAAAAGCAGAATAGGCTGACAGAAAAATTGAAAGTAAAAATTGAGAAATTTTGGGAAAAAAGAAGAAAGCAGAAAGTAGAGGAAAAAAAACGGAGTGACGAAGAAAATGCAAAGAAGCAGATGGAAGAAAGACTGAAGTTATATAAGAAGAACATGGAAAGAGAGGAGAAAGATTTGGAGAAAAGAAGACAGAAGAAACTGAAGAGGTGGAAAAAAATAACAGAGGATTGGGAGAAATGGTGTGCGAAGAATGAGAAGGTAAAGAAAAAAGTTTATGAGCAGAGCAGGAAAGAAATGCTGGAGATGAAAGAGAGGATGAAACAATCACAGGGGAGGGAAGAGAGCATCAAACCACCACAGGGGAGCATCTCCTCCTTTCTAAAAAAATACTTGGGCATAGGATTGAAGAAGATAGGACTGATGAGAGGATACTCATAAAAATTAGAAAAGTTAAATATCTAAAAAAAATACATATAGAATAGAAAAGTTTAATATTTAAAATCATTACATATAAAAAATAGAAGTTAAATATCTAAAAAAAATATCAAAATAGAAAAGTTAGAGATCTAAAAAACTACATAAATTATAGAAATGTTAAATGTAAGTTAAATATCTAAAAAAAAAAAAACATTAAAAAAGTACAGCGGTCCTGTCTCCGCCCCTTCTGTGTCTAGCATGCTACCTAGCGGACCCTCCTTTCCTGTTCCCCACCCCTTAACGTAACCAAGACCACAAACCTCAGGCCTGCTAGCAACCAGTCTACTAGCTCTCAGCCTTTCCCCCGGACCACTAACATGCTACCTGCCTGTCCCGCCATCACTGAGCCTGATCCCCAGTCGGTCTTGCCTGCTCGCTGCAGCATGACATGCAGGTTTGTGGTCCAGGGCAAAGCCATGGAGAAGGGTAAACTACAGAGACAGGATAGGGTAAGGGTTGGGGAACAGGAAAGGAGGGTCTGCTATGTGATGGGGCTGCTCGAGACGTCAGCCACAGAGAAGCGGCAGCTATGGAGACAGGAAAGGAAAACCACCACAGAAATAGCTGTTATTACAAGATAGCAGAGCCAGAGGGTTTTTGGTGTTTCAGGAAGGAATTTGGTGGGTACGACCGACTGGGGATCAGGCTGAGTGGTGGCGGGACAGGCAGGTAGCATGTTAGTGGTCCGGGGGAAAGGCTGGAAGCTAGTAGACTGGTTGCTAGCAGGCCTGAGGTTTGTGGTTTTGGTTAAATATCTAAAAGAAATGCATATAAAAAAATAGAAGTTAAATACATAAAAAATAGATAAGTTAAATACATAAAAATAGAAAAGTTAAATATCTAAAAAATACATTAAAAAATAGAAAATTACATTTTTTTTAAAACATACATTAAAAAATGTACAGGCATCCTGTCTCTGTAGCTGCCCCTTCTCCGTGGCTTTGCCCTGGATCACAAACCTCCATGACATGGTGCCGCGAGCAGGCACAACCGACGGGATCAGGCTTAGTGTCAGTGGGACAGGCAGGTTGGTGGTCTGGGGTAAAAGCCATTGAGGGGCTAGCCATGTTTGACTTTGAAAGCTTCATCAACTGCCGGTTAGATCAGGTTAGGTTTAGTAAGGTTTCTGCCACGAGGTCTCATCTCCCAGGTCATCTTCTAGAGCGGTCCTGTCTCCGTAGCTGCCCCTTCTCCGTGGCTTTGCCCCAGACCACTAAAAGCCCACCTGCATGTCCTGATGCAGCTAGCTTGCTACCTGCCTGTCCCACTGACACTCAGCCCAATCCCCAGGCAGTAGTGCCCTGCTATCCTGTCAGCAACAGCTGTCTCAATGTTCGTTTTTCCTAGCCATCTTCCAAAAGAATCCCATCTCTATAGCGGACCCTCCTTTCCTGTTCCCCACCCCTTAACCTAACCAAGACCACAAACCTCAGGTCTGCTAGCAACCAGTCTACCTGCTTCCAGCCTCCCCCCCCTGACCAATAAAATGCTACCTGCCTGTCCCGCCATCACTCAGCCTGATCCCCAGTTGGTCGTGCCCACTTGCCGCACAATGACATGCAGGTTTGTGGTCCAGGGCAAAGCCATGGAGAAGGGGCAGCTATGGAGACAGGAAACAAAAATCACCACAGAGATAGCAGTGATTACAAGATAGCAGAGCAAGAGGGTTTTTGGTGTTTTAGCAAGGAATTTGGTGGGTACGACCGACTGGGGATCAGGCTGAGTGGTGGCGGGACAGGCAGGTAGCATGTTAGTGGTCCGGGGGAACGGCTGGAAGCTAGTAGACTGGTTGCTAGCAGGCCTGAGGTTTGTGGTTAAATGGTTAAATATCTAAATTAAAATACATCTAAAAAATCGAAAAGTTAGATATCTAAAAAAAAGTACATTTAAAAAATCGACAAGTTCAATATCTAAAAAAAATATACATATGAAATATAGAAAAGTTTAATATATAAATAAATAAAAAAAATAAATTTTAAAAAAGCAAAGGGGTCCCGTCTCAGTAGCTGCCCCTTCTCTGTGGCTTTGCCCCGGACCACTAATTCGCCTGTTACCTGCACCTGCCTGATATACCTGTATGTCCTGATGCGGCTAGCATGCTACCTGCCTTTCCAGCCACCACTCAGCCTGATCCCCAGTTGGTCGTGCCCGCTCTCCGCACAATGACATGCAGGTTTGTGATCCAGGGCAAAGCCATGGAGATGGGGAAGCTACTGAGACAGGAAAGGTTAAGGGTTGGGTAACAGGAAAGGAGGGTTCGCTATGTGATGGGACTGCTCGAGAAGTCAGCCAGGGAGAAGGGGCAGCTATGGGACTCTTTTGGAGGACGGCCAGGAAAAACGAACATGGAGACTTCTGTTGCTTACAGGTTAACAGAGCCAGAGGCTGGCAGTATTGGTCAAATTTTTTTGGGGGGTTTCAGGAAGGAAATCGCCGGGCACTACTGACTGGGAATGAAGCTGAGTGTCAGTGGGACAGGCAGGTAGAATGCTAGCCGCATCAGGACATGTAGGTGGCGTGTTAATGGTCGGAGGGAAAGGCTGGAAGCTAGTAGATCATTTTTTTTAGCATGCCTGAGGTTTGTTGTCTGGGTTAGGTTAAGGGTTGAGGAACAGGAAAGGAGGGTCCCCTATGGAGATGGGACTCTTTTGGTAGAAGGCGAGGCAAACAAACACAGAGACAGATGTTGCTTACAGTGGAATTTGGTGGGTACGACCAACTGTGGATCAGGCTGAGTGTAGGCAGAACAGGCAGGTAGCGCGCTATTTGGCTGAGGACATGCAGGTGGGGTGTTAGTGATCGGGGGGAAAGGCTGGAAGTGAGTAGACTGGTCCCTTGTCTGTCATGCCGCTAGCCACATCAGAACATGCAGGTGAAACAGGCAGGTGCAGGTAACAGGCGTGTTAGTGGTCTGGGGCAAAGCCACGGAGAAGGGGCAGCTACGGAGACAGGACCCTTTTGGAAGACGACCTGGGAGATGAGACCCTATGCAGGACAGCCAATGAGATGGGACTGCCAAAGATAGAGCTCCCCACTGGAAATGACCTGGGGACTAGACCCCTTAGAATGACCTGGGAGATGAGACCTGCTGCAGAAACCTTACCAAACCTAACCGATCTATCATGGGAAAGCGGCCACCAAACCAAACCACCAACAAACCACCTGCATGTCCTGATGCGGCCATAGACTGTATATAAATAATGGACGTAGTCACCGTGACGTCACCCATTGGTTTGTGGACTGCCCGTTGGAAGCCTCGAGTTCAGCGTTACACTCGTCGCCATCTTGCGTTGCCATCATGTTTCCGATACGCGGAGCAGATCATAATTGGACTGTGGAGGAGCGCGAGGGATCTGACGACACTGACTACATGCATCTCTACACCGGCAACCCGACTGAGAGAAGCCGCTGCTAATTCATGTTAGCATTAACTGGGATGTTAGTTTTGGCTAGCAAACAAAAACAAAATGTATCTTTCTTACCTCAGAAAACTGAGCAGCGACTCCTTGGAGTGTCTGTTAGTCCAACCAAACGCTGAACAAGACATTTTACTGAACAAAACGTTCAAATAAACTGTCATTAAGTGAAAATATAGTGTGAAAGGGTCAAAGTTATGAGACCAAACCGCTAAACGTCCTTCTATCTATATAACGTTATATATAACTTTATTGACACGTTGCCGTGGATACGCATTGCTCTGCTTCTCTCTTGGTGACGGCTCGCCTTGTCAGTGACCTGTCAATCAAAGCTAGAAACGCCCCAAATCATACGATTCTTTATCTTCTATTTTCTTCTAAATGGGGCCATTATTAGAACTATTGACATCAAATTGTCTTGAAGAAGATTTTTTACTAGCGATTGAGACCATAATGTTGTCCCTGAAAATTTTTTCTGAGGTAATAAATCAAGTGAGAAGTTTTGAAATTTATCGGTGAATTGCAGGCTTTATGCACTTCCTGGTGGCTTCCATGCTCAGGCACGGAGATTGCCGCCTGGATGCGGCTAGCATGCTACCTGCCTGTCCCGCCACCACTCAGCCTGATCTCCAGTTGGTCGTGCCCGCTCACCGCACAATAACATGCAGGTTTTTGGTCCAGGGCAAAGCCAGAGAGGAGATAGCCGCATCAGGACATGCAGGTGGACTGTGGGAGGAAGCCGGAGTAAACGGTACCCACAATTAAAATCATGTACCGTTGTACCATGTACCGGAGCATGTAAAATGTCTAGCCAGTCACCCTTTTCACTGTTTGTCGAGCATTCCCCTTTTTCAGCGGTTGAGATCATCCATCCTTGAGCCCATGCCGCTCTCACAATCATATAAAAAAACAACAAACAAACCAAACATTACCTCCTTATCGGAGCTAAAAAGTTAGTTGGATTTTCACCTAACCATCGATGTGGTTGGACGAAAGATTGTTCGAGCTTGAAATTGCAAAGCATCTTGATTCAACCTGAGAAAGACTAGCCCCCTGTTTTGGTTTTTTTTAAAGACCTAATAGCCTTTTAGTATATGTTTGAACAGATTAAATGTTTTTGACATTTCTACATTGAAACTTTTTTTTCTCAACTGTGACTCATGTGTGTCCTTTTGAGTCTGGCAAACAAGTGAAGCAGAATTAGGCTGATGTTAGGCCGAGCCCTCGATACTCATGTTTATGATACATAATAAAACTGGCTTGGTGCAAAGTACTGAGAAGAAATATGTGTTTTTGCCTTGACATGATTGAGCTTTGCTTTTGAAAACCTGTATGCACTCAGAGCTTTTGAAAGAGTTCCCGCACTACCTACCAATATGGTTTCTCCGATACAGTGTTATAGAAGCATCCTTTAGAAAAATAATAGGTCATCTTAAGTAATGATTTGTGATCGGCTCAGCTCAGAGAGGCAGAAAGTGAAATGGCCTGATCAAGGTTGGGAGAACAGTGAATAGAAAAAAATGACAAATAACCAACTGCAATATGATGAAAACTAAATTCAGAGGGGGAAAATGTAGCTCTTCATAATGTCTGTGAACGCTTCACCGAACACATTAATGTACAGGCATCTTACAAATGTTAACATATGCTGTTTACAATCATTCTCGCCCCTTTAATTACACATATATGCCTTTATGCAGATTTCATTTTCTTTACCAATCATTTTTAGGAAAAAAAAAGGCTTTTTTCCTAAACAACCTCTCAGGTGCTTCATACTTAAAAGATAAAAGATTTCTCCCCAAACAACTCCACCCCCACAATGCCTTTAATTAAATGGGAGCTTGTACATCATTGTGTGTTAGCATTGTTCAGCTACCAATCAATTAACTGCAAGTACCTCAGTCTGTCTCAGCCTTTTATCATGTAGTGTCTCTCTAATTGACTGAAAGTCCTAACTCTGCTGTTAAAGTTCTGAATATAAGCAATACAGAGAGATACTCTTTAAAATTAAATGGATGTGTTCAGTGAAAGCAAACACAGTGACAGGTTTCTACTGCCAATAGTGTAAAATGCAGCTAATGGAAATGTTTTTACAATTAATGAAACACGCCGGGTCAGATTATATATGCTGTAGAAATGCTGCTCTAAGTGCTTAATTTGAAAAGATTTATCATCCTCTGAAAGCTTCGGTTATGTCCACAGGCTTGTACTTTTGAGCATTTATCAAAGAACCCGATATGTTCTTACTTGGTTATTCATCAATTGTGATGATGATTCAACTTTGAGAGAGTTTGAAGATCAAGAGGTTTGCTGATTTTTATTTGAATGAGTAATCCAAACCCCTCTTGTGATGGAGTCTGTTCAAACATTTCTTTCTTTTTACTCTTGATTTATAATTATCCTCATTACAGTTTTCAAAAGGGAGAAATTGGTTATTCCAGTGCGAAGGCCCTAACAACCAGCGCCTGATGAAACTGCAGTGTTCGAAAGCAAAGCAGATCAGAAAATGACATCTCCCTATTCAGATTGACTGATTCCTGTCAAGGCTTGCGTGTGAAAGGCGCGCGCTCCGAGCGGCTGGTACAGAAGGCTAACCACACGTAGATAAGGCCGCGGCTGGCTGGTGACACGCCTGGCTTGGAAGGAAAAGCAAATCATTCAGGACAATCTATTCCCACCGCTGCCAGTCACTTCACTGCTGTCAATTCAATACAGACGGCTCGGGAGCAACACAGTGGCCTGTGAATACCATTTCCATATAATTATTTCTGCATAAATGACAGACCGCTTGCTGTTTCACCAACCTTTTGGACCACTTACTGGCAAACAGTTAAATAAATAAATGAATTTCGCAAGTAAATATATTGAAGGGGTGAGGAAAAGCTAATGGAATTGAGTGTCCTGCAAATGGGAAGCAGGAAGTGCTTTGTGGCTGTGGCCGTGTTCATTGTTGGATTGGATGACCCTCACTTGGAGGAGCATTCGTCAATGGTGGAGCATTTTTTCCTTTGTGGAGACAGAGGTAAAAGTCTGTGCAATCAACAAATGACACAAGTAAAAAAAAGAGGCTGCTTGTATAGGGGAAATGAATGAATACATACTAAAGTCACTTATGCACATGTTCTTTCTCCTCTATTCTCTGCTGTATACTACTTGTTTAGTTGTTATTCCTCTTCATCCCTGATAGGACACAAGGCTTTAATGTTCCCCCTACTGAGACCTATATTGAGCATAATTAAGTGCCTTGTCCCAGATCCATTTCCTTGAACATGTTGTTCGAATTCACTTTTAAAGTTATACCAACGGATATATCAACAAGTTCTCGAAAGTATCTCGTGCTCACGAGATACTTTCTTGTGAGCACGAGATACCAAAGTTTTTTTTTATTTTCACCATGTCCCTTTAGGGGCTCCGTACAACACGTGGTTGTAAAAAAAAAAAAAAAATTGTTTCTGTGGATTTATGTTGTAAAACCAGTGACCTTAGGTTTAGGGCAAAAAACTTCTGGTAAGGCGTTATAAAAGACACTTTAAACAGTATATAAATCAAATCAAATCAATCAAAAAATTTAAATTACTTTATTTATCCCCGAGGGGAAATTCAGTTGGTCTGAATGAGACAGCCTGATGGCTGTAGGAGCGAAGAATCTTTTGTATCTCTCCGTCCTGCACGGAGATAGAGGAGCCGTTCACTGCTGTTTTTTTTGGTCCAAATGTACGTAAATGCCAGATATGAAGTAGTTACAAGGGTCACGTGGTTGCCGCAATTTACGTAAAAAAGATGATTCACTTAACTTAGTTAAAAAAACGGAACTTAGGTTAAGAATGGTTTACTTTTGTTTTCACACGGGACGCGAAATCTGCTCTCCCAGGTGAAAGTCCGTTGCTTGTTTGACTTTGCTTGGCTGTCAATCACTGTTACGTCAGCAAGATGGCGGTGGCCGCATTACAGCGGATGGTGAAATACGTAAATATAGTTTGTTTTTTGCTGCCTGTACACACGACCTATACTGACTTTTGACAGGAGGACAGGCTGGGTATATATGTCCTCCATTCATTAGCCACATAGGTCATTTGTTCTTATCATAAAATACGACCCCTGGGTCTGTTTCCAATATGAGTGCCCTTACTGATGGCAGGAAATCAACATACATACCTAAGGGTCACAGAAAAAAATCCCCAAAAGTTGGGTTAGGTATCACTAAAGACAGGAAAAGTAAAATAAATGGACGTAATTATGAGAGGTGTTACAAAACACATACACTGCAAAAAAAGAAAAGTTGGGTGAACTCAAAATTTCAAGGCAACAAACTTCGATAAAATTTTAAGTTGGACAATTAAACTAAATATTTTAAGTTTTGTTTTTAAGTTTGCTCAACTCGGAATTTCTCTGGCACGTTTGTAACGCCGCTATGAAATGTCAGCTAATGTTGTGACCACAATTTTGAGTTAGTATTGATACGCTAATAGCTACTCCTGTAGCTGTAACAAGCAGCACCGCTAGCATCAGTTAGCCGCTAGCATCAGTTAGCCGTTAGCTTTCGCTAATGACCGATTTTCACAACAAAGAAATAAGAGTTATCAGAACTATTGACCCTTGTTGTGAACCCCGACTTAAAGATATAAGTAACAACAACTCACCAACTTGTTTTTGAGCAGACAACTGGCTTCCTTTGTTGTGCTAACTTACATTATTGCCCTAAATGTCAATAATTTATATTTCCAAGTTTTACCAACTTAAATCACTGTTTTAGGCCAAAAAATACAAGTTGGCTTTTTTGCAGTGTATGCTTTAGTCAAAGTCCTGTGTTTTTTTGACCCAGTGACCACCACTCCTGCTCACCAAAAGTGGAGCTTTTAGTATTTATACTCCATATCCCTATTTCCCTCTTTTTCACTCCAGAACATCACTTCTTGGTACCTTGGCATCCTTGACAATTACTACTGCCTGGGGTCACATGGGGTCATTTTTGGGGGAGGATAGTTTTGTTATATGTAGATAACCCACATAAATGTGAGGTGCAGCAGCAATGACTTTTAAATGCTGTAGAAATAATGATGGAATAAAATCAGAAGTGAGAAAGAAAGAAGTGATGCAATCTAGTATGGAGAGTAAGTCACATACACTCTCAGAAAAAGGGGTACAATACGAGTCCTTTTTTGTCCCCCGAGGTACAATCTACACTAATGTACCCCCTAGGGCCAATTATTGGACCTTAAGGTACCTATATGTACGTTTTCGAGGGCCAAAAAGGTAAACATGGGTACCCAAGTGGTAAAAGGTACAAATATGTACCCTTCCTTTTACATGCTGGGGTACAATAGACAATCTGTGTTAGGCTCTACAAATGACAGTAGCCTAAATATTAATTTTTGTTTAAATAATTATTTAGTCTTTCTTCAGCAGTAGGTTGGTTCTACTTTTTTAATTTTAAACAATTTTACATTGTTTAGTTAAATGAAAATGAAATGTGAAAATTAAAAAAAAAACATTCTGATAAAGTGAAAACTTATTTGTCTTTTGTATAATGTAGATACACAAAAATATATAAAATTAAATACTGGTACAATACTGTACCCTATAAAGGCTAATTTTGTACCTTTTTTAAAGGTCCATTTTTGTACTTCAAAATAAGGGTACAAAAAAGTACCTTCTGAGGGTACTGCCCCACTGACAAGCCATTGTACCCTTAAAGGTACAATTCTGTACTCTATTTTCTGAGAGTGTACATACAGTAGTCACATACATAATCCTGATCTTCCTGACCAGTCGAATCAGCCAAGCTAATGTTTTATTTGCTCTGGCAGTCTTGTTTGGTCTCTCCCATTCAGGCAGAATTCTTACTGAACTGACCCTCGGCCGGCCCAATCACAATTGTTTATATAATACATTAAGTTACTGCGTTCTCTGCTTCACGCCTCAAATGTTTTCAGAAACACAATAGTGGGTATCGTCATAATAGTGACATGATACTGTCAAAACTGTGACATGACACAGTCATGAGCGTGTCATAAACATTATATCAGTGTCATAAACGTTTATGACTGCTGTCATTAAGTGTCATTCGGTTTTTGTCATGACAACTTGACATTAAATTTGTTTGGGATGTCCTTATTATGACAACTTGAAATTACTCAAAATGACATTACCAGAAAATTTCTTTGTCATGGCAACTTGACATTAACAAAATATGCATCTATTTTTGTGTTTATGTCAAGTTGCCATGACAAAGACATTTTGTGGTAATGTCACTTTGATTAATGTGAAGTTGTCATAATCAAGACAACCCAAAGAATGTCAACTTGTCATGACAAAAACCGAATGACACTTAATGACAGCAGTCATAAACGTTTATGACATTGACATAATGTTTATGACACGTTCATGACTGTGTCATGTCACAGTTATGACAGTATCATGTCACTATTATGACGATACCTTCAAGTAAAGTGTTACCCAATAGGGTACTCTTTAGCTGTAATTTGAGAAAGTTTAGGGCTTATTTGGGAATTAGTTTGGCCTATAGCACTGTAATTTCAATAAATACTATACTCAAGTAGTTGTGTTTCACAACCTTAACCACCATGTTTAATACTGTCACATTTAAAACAGCGATTGTGCGATTGATTTACAACATTAAATATCTTTCAGAAGACAAACTGCTGATGAGGATATGCTGACTTAAAATCACTTTCCCCAGTTTTTTGCTGAGTTGTTGGGCAGATTTTGCTTCCTTTTCTGATGTCGTCCGTCCTACTGTAACCATGGGATTCAATCCTGGACCGTTATGAAGATGTCCTTGCCATTGAAATTGGTGGCGTTTGATCTCCTATACATTTTTTTACACTTAGCCATCTTGTATAGATGTTTATTGCACATCTTCTTGAGGTATTCACTGTGTAGAAGGTATCGTTCTTTTTCATGTCACTCACTTGCATTCCAAACCATTCAACATTTTTTTTTATTGCTGTAAGTAAACACTTTGGCAGAAATATTGATTAAGTGATGTATAAGCCAGCTCTTATTCAAAGTAATAGGACTGCATGTACTGCTTTTCCAACACGAGTTTGAGCACTGTGATCAAACAGTTTCAATTCGCTTTTCAAACTCTCGTCCCCTCAACAAGACCAGTGACTTTTCCTGCAGACTCTCCCCCGCTGTGAAGTTAAAAGCATTTGCATTTCACAGCCACACTGGTGTGACGGCAGCTTTTATCGACCTAAATGCCCTTTTGAATTTCTTAACATATAATTTGAGTATAAAGCTTTCTTCACATCTGTCACTCATGTCCAATACTTGTACCAACATGGTCCTAAAACTTTAATTAAACTTCTGTTAGCAGGGATTTTTTTTTTGTCTTAAACACTTAATCAATCACCTGAGGAGACCTGTAGCCCACTCTACTAAAATAATTGTTGTCAAGAGAAAAGTACAAACAGGCTTACATGTACAAAGAGAGAAATAATTCATGCCATTATAAAGCAAGTGTACTAGAACTCCCAATAAATTGTATTAATAGTTATGCTGTTGTAAAGCGCTAAAGTAAATGTCAGACTGACACTGGTACACACTCTTTTGTTTCATGAAAGGGATAAAATGGCAGAAGACGTGTTTCCTTTTGTGACAGGATTTAATCATGCATTATAAATGATTGATTTTCTGTGCTGTGCTCATGTTGGCTCCACAGGTTTTTGTACCCAACCTCTACGGGTAATTATTACTCATTCCCCAGGCGCAACGTTTTAACCATCACAACCTCTTTTAATAGACATATTGATGTTTTTTCACCTCCCATTAAAAGTATCCCTTATGACTTCTTCACATTTAACCTATGAATTAGTATTATTTATATATAGATAGATATATTTATATGTAGTATATTTTCTTTAATGGATGTTTTGGGGGACTTTTATGATTTTGATACAGTAGAGTATTATGCCTTTCTGAATTATGGTCTTCTATGGCATGTGGGTGGCTGCAGGCTCACACCCACTTCCTATTTAATACCCCTTTTTTGACCAAGGCAGTTCTAGGGCCGGTTTGGAACCAGTGTCTTATCTTGAATCAATTCCTCAGTATTTGACTGCCAAAGAACCTGCTCTCGGCCAGGAAAACTGGTTCCAGATAAAAGTGGCTGGTCTTGAACCATGAACAACTTACGTCAGGGGCTGGGGGCGGGATTATCGTGACCAACAAGACCACAGAAAATGTGTATCATTCATCTTATCAGTGTTGCCAACTTAACGACTTCTCTAGCAACTATTTTTCGAAAAAAGCAACTAGTGACAAATATAGCGACTTTTTCTGGTGTTATTGGAGACTTGGAGAGTCGTTCTTACTTTTCTGAAAGGGCTGCGGGGGCTGGTTTAAAGTCAGTGTCTTGTAGCCTGCCTCAGCTAAAGACTGGGAGATTTTATTTTCAGTGCATTAATTACGTCGTGGATCAGAAAATCATAAGTCTAGATCGCTACAGGAGAAAGTGGTATTAGCAATATGCATTAAGTGACAGAAAAATAATTCACACGACCAACAGGTACGTTTTTGTGTTATTATATTGAATTGTTTTAAAGAAAATAAGATAATAAAATATATATATATATAATAAATAAAAAATTTAAATTTTCAGCACACACGAGATATCAACTACAGTTTTCCATAAACCCAGTTATGAATCAATCACAGCCTCTTGTTTTGGGTGGCTCGCCACAACCACTGAGGCTCCCTTCTACATTTGCAGAATGGGAGGAATCCCAGCAGAAGAAGAAAAAGTCTTTATGCAGAATTCAACCCAGGAATGCATACATAGGAAAGAAAAACCCGGCCTACAAGGGCCAAAATGTATATTACTGTAATATTAAAGTAAATAAAATATACTTTAAATGTAAATAAATGCATATAAACACATTTATACATGTAAATTGTTACATAGTTTCATAAAAATCATTTTAACTAATCTTTACTTTTATTTAAATGAACTGAACACATTTCTCAATATTAACATAAGACAAAATGTAAAATAGCTGAACATTTCTCTACATTCATCTCTTTTCTTTTCTTTTTCACAACACACAACACACATGAATTTATTGCCTCATTCATCTATGTTAACATTAGCAGATTCACACTTCAACTCCATTTACCGGACTTTTGTAAATAAAGTTTACTCACCAGAGGCTCAAGCATCATAAACACACACACACACTCCGGGCACAATGCAGAATACACGGCTCTCATCAGTCCAGGTTCCACTTTTTAAGAGACAGGGACACGGGAGTTCAGAAATGTGTAACCTCACAAATACAATTTAGCTTAGTACATGTGGCTAATAGCATGAGCTAGCGCCATGAATGCTAATAAACATACTCACATTCTCCTTCTGTAACAAAACACGGTCCGCTATCAACCAATGGCAAAAAGGGGAGTTTCGCTCTCTGCGCCGATGATAAAAAGTCACACAGACATTTGAATATCTGGCTTTTCCTCACTCAAAACAGTAATATCTGCAGGGAAGGGTTAGCATGCCATGCAGCTACCTTGACAACGGTCCGGCAGAGAGAAAGAAAAAAAACAGCAACACGACTGCACGTACACCATGACGGCGTCTGATTGGTTAAGCTACGTTACTATCACGTGAACTCCTCATGCCCCGGAATCTCGTACACTTTGAGAAAGGCACATTTTAAATAAAAACAAAATACTTAAAAAAAAAAAAAAAACAGATAAATTACTTATTGATCTGTTTTAATCTATTTATTGACATATTTAAGATTTTAATCATAAATCCTATTTATTCATTTTATGTAAGATTATTTAAATCAACCCTATTCATTTACTTATCTGTCACATAAAATATATTAATTTATTTATCTATTCAATTAACTGGTGAACTGGATTACTAATAAGGGTTTAGTAACCTGGGTGACTGGGGATTTCCACCGGGCACGTTACAGCAGCGGCACGGCTTCACCGCGGTTTTGCTGCATCTTCTGCCCGGCGTCAATTCACACCGGGCGCGTTACAGCAGCGTCACGTCAGCTTAGCGAGCCGGTCGTATACATGCGAGATCACGCGATAATCCTGACCATACGGGAGACCGCGAGATCCCGTGATAAACTCTAAACTCTATTTATACAGTCTATGGATAAACTGTGTGTATAAAGTAAACAACAACAACCAACAGCTTACTTTGCTTCTCTGACGTGAAAGATCTGTTGATCTGACCATCTATCCTTATAAAAACAATATGTTATGTCATAAATGATTGTATGATGTTCCACTTCAACAATCAGTCTCTTGTCGTCCGTGTCGCCGATCCTCTGAGACCCTTTGATTGATTGAATGCTGATCTGGTGCCCCAGTCATAACATAATGTTTATGTGAAGTAGTTCTAGGCTGCATGAACTGCGTATTGTGTTTTATTTTGAAAGGGGCCGGAATGTTTTACGTTGATTCGGACTTCCTGTCTGGTGCGATCTGCTCTGTTGAGATTTATGCGGTTTGGCAGCGTCTCGCGGAGAAATAGAAGTCCTACCTAATGCTCGCGTAGAGACGCTGCTGAGACGTTGCTGTAACGTTACGCAGCGCGGCCGGTGGAAATGCTCTCATTGATTAGAGTGTTACCTATTTGCAACGGTGAACGCTGTGCTGACGTGACGCTGCTGTAACGCGCCCGGTGGAAATCAGGCTTTACAGTCTCATTTGGGTCAATTTTGCCGATCCTGAGGCCGGATGAAGGAGGACAATTGGAATTGTGACAGAAGACGATGCATTTGCAGTTCGAAGCATATAGGGTCTTTACTCAATTTTTAGCTTTCCCACAATGTTATGTCTCTCTTCTGGATGTGGCAGGACTCTGGAGTTTTATTTGAAGTCTGCTGTGTACAGTGTGAACAGGAATGGAGCCAGAACAGTCCCTTGTGGAGCTCCTGTGCTGCTCATTAATGTCCCAGAAACACAGTTCCCAACCTGACATACTGTGGTCTTCCTGTCAGGTAATCTGTGATCCAGGAGATAAAGGAAAGATCCACTCCCATCTCTGTGAGCTTGTTTTTGAGTATGTTGGGTTGGATGGTGTAATTACTGGATGGATTATTTACTGTATATTATTTGTATTTTCAAATAAATTATGTGTAAAATACAACTTATGGTTGTTTGACGCTACGTAAGTGTTTGGCAACTTTTGCTGCCAGACTTTTTACAGTGTAGCATTTGGGTTTACCCTTGTCAGAAGCTTCATAAGCACTATGGAAACATATAGAAATATATATATATATATATATATCTGGCAGCTGCCGACCGTGAAAAGTTCATCTGCGGCCTATTCCTCTCAGCTCGTCCAAACATTATTGTTTTCCGGGCACCGTAATCCCGCCATAAACAGCTTTTTCACTGATTTGATGCATGTGAACATTTCAGCATCATTTACTAGCACACATAATGTGAGCTGGTGAAGCAGACAAGTGCTCCACAGGTCTCTGCTGAGGTTACATCCATCATGTGACAATGTGCTTAGTCAGTGTTGCACATATACGATAGATTGTGTTGAGTTTGCATATAGGAGTGATGTCCCTCCCTCAGTCACTCTCCCTGTAAACACTTACACACACAATTATGTACTCAGCTCACAAACATCATTTACAAATACTCTTTGCTTGCAGTCATTAGAGTCCCATGAGCTCTCTTGCTTGTACCTCCACAGTCCCGTAGATCTCCATTGCCAATAATCGTTATAATTGATGTTTCCTTTCCAAGCCTCTAATGATGTTTTTAGTATTTATGGTTACAGACAGCCAGGCAAGCTGATTCATAATAGTTTCTCTCTGCCATTTTATTGGCATGGCGTTTCTCACATTCACATCAGT
This sequence comes from Centropristis striata, assembly GCF_030273125.1. Lineage (NCBI taxonomy): Eukaryota > Metazoa > Chordata > Actinopteri > Perciformes > Serranidae > Centropristis > Centropristis striata. The sequence goes on along the minus strand of NC_081540.1, from coordinate 10,945,799 downwards.
AAATTAATTTTGACCCCGCGATGCTGTATATCATGGCAAAACCACTGCACGCTGTCTCTCCGTGACCAGGTTTTCTTAAGCTGTTGTCGTAAAGAATGGTTTATCGATCCTCGCCGCTGACGCTTTAATAAGTGCTTTGCATAACAAGTGTTTTACTGTGGGATAAATCAGCGGGGCTGGTGGAACCTGTCAAATGCACAAGAACACACACATATGTGGGCACAAAGCAGCGGGAGTATGTATAAGAGAGTGACCAGGTTGATTAACCCTTTGATGCACAACATATTTTAACCCCTTCCAATGCACAACATGGGTCAAAAATAACCCGCATTCATTTCCCATGTTATTTAATGCTGCTGTGTGTTTCTGTGCTCTATCTTTTGATATCAACTTATTTTATGATTGAATATTCCAAGTATTCTTTAAATATCTTGTTTTTGATTAAAAAACGGATCACTATTTCCATTTTGCCTCTCATACTTTATGAGGAAAAAAGGTTTTGTATTATTACATAGCTAACTATTTGGCTAAGTAGCTTGCTAAGCTAACTACTTAGCCAAGAAGTTAGCTAAGCAGTTAGCTTAGCAAGCTACTTAGCCAAGAAGTTAGCTAACAAGTTAGCTTAGCAAGCTACTAAGCTAAAAAATGGATATGGTTAATTTTTGACCCATGTGCATTCGACGAGTAGTGACAGAAAAAGGGATTTTCTTAAAAAATGAATAAAGGAAAACATACAATTAGGATATATAAGGATCAAAAACAAACTAATTGAGGAAAACCTGGAATACTGAATGATGAAAATAATTTATTGCAAAGATATAGAACATAAAAACTCTGTCGGGTCACTTTATTCAATTCAATTCAATTCAACTTTATTTATAGAGCGCATTTCATGCACAAGGCAGACTCAATGTGCTTCACAATACACATAATTACAGTTTAAAACAACAACAACAACAACAACAACAAAAAACACAGAAAAACAAACAAATCGATTACAAATTAATTGAAGAGTGCAGGTAGACAAGCTATGCCATATTCACCACATATACACTTACTTACTCACACATGTGCACCCACTCCCACAACCACACATGCACACAATTCAACCAACTTTAGACCCATGTTGTGCATCAAAGGGTTAAAGTGGCATAAAAGTTATTCAAAACCAATTTAATTTATGTTAAAAAAAAACAGCTTTTTAAAAAAAAAACATTTTATCCAAAGAATGTCAAATCAACTCTTAGGTAATGTCTTGCCTGTTGCTGGTCAGCTAGCCAACAGCAGCCACTCTGTTAGGAACAGGAGGAATTCAATCAGGGAGATCCATGGGCCGGTGCCGAGGCCCCTGAGTGAGATCGATGGCCTGAGAAGCAGGTCGCGAAGGGGGCAGCTCCCCCGGTACAGTGTTTTATCCCCGTCCTGTTGCCACTCCTGTTTAGGGAGTGTGACTCAGGCTGGAGGGGGAAAGGAGAGGAGGCCAAAAGCTCTGCTGCATCCAGGTCCCAGAGGCAGCCCGCAATAATATCATTTTATGTCAGCCATGAGTGAAAGTTTCTCGAAGTTGCAGAGGGCTGATTGATGGCTGTTGTAAATCAATGTTGCTGCATGGGGTTTTTATAGCTGGAGAGAATGGTTCGGGTTGTATACAACTCGCACAACTCTCTCTTTAACCCCTTTCCTTCCTTTTACTTTCCAAGGTTTTTATGCTTTTCAGAATACATATGCAATAGGAAAAAAAATCAAGTACATAACAGGAACATCTCTGCAGAAATATTCACCACAATTATGATGACGTATTTTCTACATAGAAGCTTGCAAGTTCACCGAGGTCCCTTTATATGGAAGCATACTTCAGCCAGGACAAGGAAATTATAAGATAAAAACCTAGCCTTGTGATGGAACAAGAAGATTAGGAAGTTATTTTAATGAGCAACATTCTTTAAATTATAAATTAAATTGTAATTTCCCAGCTTGGGATAAATAAAGTATATCTATCTATCTATTAAAATATTGACAACATTTCTCTGAATAATTACTGATCTTAAAATAAAGACTCTACATATCCCACTTTGCCCTGAACCCAATAGCAATAGCTCTTAGAGGGCGAAGGCTATACAAAATACAACGTTAGTTACGTACTGAAACTCCATCCCCTGCTTTCCTGTGGTGTGTTCAGGTTCCTTGACAAAGACAAAACCCTTTTTTTTTCACATAAATCTGCGACTTTTTTCTCGCAGATTTGCCACTTTAAATGTAATTAAAAAATGTTTTTTTTTTTTTTTAATTTTCCTCGTAGATTTGCCACTTTAATCTCGTAAATTTGCGGCTCTTTTCTCAAAATCGTACCCCTCTCCCCCGGGTGCATATTTTTATTTTTTCCCAAAAATGTCGTGGAAGACTCAGTATCTCAAAAAGAATGAAAAACTTAAAAATAGAATAAATAAATAATAACTTAGTTTGTCAAACTACTGACAAAGCGTCATAATTTATGAGAAACCTTTGCAAAATATGACTTAATAAAAAACAAACAAAAAATATTTCTCAAAAGCATAGTATCTCAAAATACTTAAAATTAAATTTTCTTAAAACAATGACTTATTTCAAAATAAAGACAAAGTATAACAAAAGAACTTACATCATAATAATGAGAAAATAAAATACAGACTGAGGATGATTGTGGATATGATTCAGTAGGTAATTCTGAAGAGGTTTAACAACACAACATTACTGAACTCCACCATGTAAATGAATAATATATAACATATAAATACGAACACTGCAAGTTGTTAAAGCTTAAAAAAGGTCTGCTATCTTCAAGTATTGCATATAAAGCTCTGAAGATGAAATAGAATGGGAATAAAGATGTGATGTTATGAGAAATTGTTTCTTTTCCACTTTTAATATTTTCAGTATTGACAGTAAATGTGAATAGGAGGCTGGAGCCGAACACCCAGAAACAAAAACATTATTGTGAAAAGCTTTTGAAAGTCCAAAAAGAGAAGTTGATTGAAATATCAATGCCAAAGCTTTGTGGAGATGCACAGCCTTGCCTTGAAATGATCACTAACCACCCGAGAAAAAGCGAAGAAAATCAAAGATTTTGATTAGCGTGTGGATACAACCATGTGCCTAAAAAAGGAGGGTTTATAAAATCTATCAAACTCAAAGAGAAAGAAAAACAACTGACAGGATGTAAGAAAGGGAAAGAAAAATAAAAATAACATGAGAAAAAATATTTGGACTGTGACAGTGTGTGTGTGTGTGTGTGTGTGTGTGCGTGTGCTTGTGTGTGAGAGAGTGTGTGTGTAGAGGCAAGAGTCAGTCAAGTGTTTGTGCCTTCAAAGACGGAAAGAAAACAAAAGAACTGTAAAGACGAAAACAACTCTTGATCACAAGTTTGAAAGCTGGAGCTCATCAGATTAGAATATATTCTTATTACTATAATTGTGAAATATGTATTTTACACACAGACAGCTCCAGTAGCAGTAATTTGTGCCAGGTAGCACAGGGAAAATGTTTTGCTGCTAATTTACCTGATGTTAGGCGTCCGGGGACTCCAGGGAGGTTTTTCAATTATTGAAACCGTTGAGAAATGCAGATTTTTGGGGAACTTGTGGGTATTCGTTTAATTAAACGCCTCCAAAACAACAACAAACAGGATGTAAAAACATATTCTACACTAAAAACATAATAATTTTGCTGTTACAATCGCAGGGATCAGAGTTCGGACCAGTCACATGGTTTTATTTGTGGTGTAATCATTTTATTTGTGCAAATATGAAAGCTCAAACACTGTTTTGCCCTTCACCAAGACACAAGGTGAATATAAAAAGCCTTATTACCTGCATACAGTAGCACCTGAAAAATATACACACAACAGTCTGGCTTTAGATAATATTCCCAAACCACACCATTTTATTAGTTCTATAAAATAACTTCTTTTTTTATTATTTACAGACCAACAGGAAACTTGTCTTGTCATTATTTAGCTGCTACTTCATGTACAATAGTTTTGTGGCATGACAAAAATGAAAAAAGTTAAGGAAGAGTACATTTAGCAATAGATTTACTTCTGTTTAGTGCAAATACATTTTTTAAATAAAATAAAATAAACATTTTCACAGAAATCACACATTTTTATGGTATAATATTTTTACTTTTATTTTTGATACATGCTCCAAAATAACAGGGGGCAGCATTTCACCTCCTCCAACCCAGTTTGTGAGCAGTTGGACACACGTATTGAATCTGTCCTCAAACATCTATAGTAAACTTTCCAAGTGTTTAATGCTGCCTCCTGTCCCACAACAGTAATGCCCAGGTAACAGTTTAGTGAACCGGTATACGGTATACAACTAACTGGGTCCATCCAATCTAAATTTGCAGTCATCAGCAGGGCAAGAATACAATAATTACTACATCCTACATACTAATTACTGAAACTGTAAGAGCCAGTCAAATTAACACTACTATTTTATAATCTTAGCTTGTAGCATTGGTCTATAGTTATAGGTTGTAGATTTCTATCTCCGGTTTAGTAAGAAAACAGCCAAAACTAAACAATATATTGCAGGAAGATCTCCAACCTAAACAACAAAATAGACTGTTTGTCAAAACCACCCATTACGACACAAATGAGCTTTCGTCAAAAGCATGGATCCTTCTAAAAATAGCACACATATAATTATACATACACATATGGTTTGAGGTTGTAAAAAAGGCTGCGGTGTCTGTGAAATTTAGGCTACAAACCACTGACCTAGGTGTAGGGCAAAAGAACGCGTCATTAAAGACAGTTTAAACAGTAAATAAATGTACGTAAATGCCGGAAATGAAGTAATTACGAGGGTGACGTGAGCCATAAGTAAAGATCGAAAGTTACGTTAAAAAAAGTTATGTAATAAGTAATTTACTTTTGTTTTCACATTGGATATGAACCCTGTTCTCCTGAGTGAAAGTCCGCCGTTTTTTCTATCTCAGTTAGATCCAGTCCGATGAAAATTAATAGAAAAAACATATGTTGGTTTCTGTTTGGTTGGAAACAAATGCAGTGTGTAGGGCAATGTTGGTCACCGAGGAAAGCTTGAAAGCTATCCGGTTTTGTTCGTGACAGCAGCATCAACAATAATACCACTTGGAAATGCTGCAAGTTCATTCAAGGTTTTCAATGCGCAGACTATGAGACAAAGCATTTTGCCCTCTTAAAGTCAAGAAGTGAGACTCGAATTAGCACTTGGAGCCTTAAATAAACTTTGAATAGTGTTTCAAGCACCTGGATGATTCAGTATCTGACACTGAGATAAACAGCTTGTTAAGATATAACACACACTGCATGCATATATACATTTTCACACCATCTCGACTGTAGTGCAACATTCCACTGAAACACTTCATGTGGAGCTATAAGCTATAGTTAGACTCTTTAAACAGTAAATACATGTACATAAATGCTGGAAGTGAAGTAGTTGCAAGGGTAACGTGAGCCAAGGAAGTTATGTAAAAAAACGCAAGTTACGTAAAGAAAATATAATTCACAAACCATTATCCGGTGAAGTTAAATCAGTATCCGGGTTAAAACATTACATATACCATTTAATTTGTTTTTTACACGGGACACAAACCCCATTGTCTTGAGTGAAAGTGTGCTTTCCTAACATATGCAGCCTCTGGCTCTAAATGCACATAATAGATGGATTACATAGAATATTTTGGCTTCATTTTTTAGTTAGTTAGTGCACATGTTAGGAAAGCAGATTCTGGCGGACTCCATGTCTCGTGTATGTCTTGCATATTCCTGTCATACTTGTTGAGAAACCTGATGTGAAACTGACACATGTAAGCACTTGAGCTAGCCGATATTACCAGTACCTGCTATTAATTCATTCTGGTGCATGTGAGTTGAATATTGAGCGCTCTGTCCATAACATGTAACTCTGTACCATTAAACTCCTTCCATAACAGAAAAATGTACACTACCGGTCAAGTTTTAGAACACCCCAATTTTCCCAGTTTTTTATTGAAATTCAAGCAGTTCAAGTCAAATAAACAGGTAAACAGGAAAGGGTACAAAGGTAAGTGGTGAACTGCCAGAGGTAAATAAAAAAAGGTAAGCTTAACCAAAACTGAAAGATAATGTACATTTCAGAATTATACAAGTAGGCCTTTTTCAGGGAACAAGAAATTGGTTAACAACTTAACTCTATGGAGCCTTGGACTATTTTGTCCATTTTTTAATTATTTTCATGTCTTTGTAAGTCATTTTGTGTCTTTTTTTGGTCATTTTGTTTCTTTTTTTAGTCATTTTGTGTCTTTTTTTGGTCATTTTGTGTCTTTTTTTGGTCATTTTGTGTCTTTTTTTAGTCCTTAAGTCCAACATAAAATGTGATTTTGAATCTTTTTTTTACTTTCAAAACACTATCATGCTCAATAAAGAATTTTAAATGTTGCAAATGTGCATTCATTTCAGAGTACACTGAGACATTAAACTGCATAATTTTCAATTAAATTCTGGAAAAGTTGGTGTGTTCTAAAACTTTTGACCAGTAGTGTATATAACAACAACTTTCCATATGCTCTCCTCAATCATCAAACCACAACAAAAATGTATCGTATCAAAAAGGAAGTGGAGACACATTGTCCACCACTTATACAGTTAATCTAAAATTCTAATCATATCTTACACATTGTACCTTTAAAACAGATGTAAAAAAAAAAAAAAAAAAAAGCACAATACATCTTAACATAAAGAATGTTTGGTTCATGTTTTTTGCTCTTTTGCAAGCCAGTATTGTCAAATGTGACATATTGTTAAATCAATGAGTAATATGATCCGTAACGTAGCCTGATGCTCCAGCAGTGCTGCTTGAAGGCAAGATAAACATGTTTTTCTAGTTTCGTAAGTGCTCTCCATCATGATCTTGTCGAATGTTTATTGAACTCGTTTTCTATTCAGCTGGCATGTGTGTTGCAGTATTGCTTGTGCTTGCTTTGAGAATGATTGGTCTTTAAACTGGATCAATCAAGATTTTCTCTGAATCTTTAATTCAGCTGCAAATGAGCTCTGGCAGGGCCTCTGTTGTTTCCCATGTAATCGTTATGATCGTGTTGGTGTGTAGAAAATGAAAGGGGAATAGTCAGGGAATTGATGTGTGCGCTTTCTTTTTCAACTTGAGCTAAACGCTATGGTCAAACAGCTGCAAAGATGTTGTTTTTAGCCAGTGTCAAACATCAGATTATATCAATCTTACGGAAGAAAATATATATTTAATTGACATGCAGTGCAGGAGCAGAAAGCAATAAAGCACTGTGATGCGACTGTTTATTGTGGTTCTGCGTGGTGGCCCTGCATCCACTGATGAGTGACTGATTACGTGACACATAAACGGAGAATATGAGCTATTGTCAGCTGCTGTAATGTAATTGTAACTGTAACTATAGTGTGATTCAGCTGCTGTTTGTGGCTTCCACTCTTCAGTTCGGTTAATGTTCTGTGAAGAAAAGCCTCAGAAACAAAAAAGAATATAATATTTCATCTGCTGTCATGCAGCGGTTACAGATATAGTGTAACGTGATAATATCAAGCATCATCAGTTGTTCCATCATTGTAGCTGGCTGTGAATATGGAAGAAGGGCACTTCTGATCTACAGACTATATTGAATAAATGATTACAATGCTGGATCTGTCATAACTACAGCATTACTTTTGATTACAGATATCAGATTCTTACACTACTTCATCTTATACTAACAAATAGTTGCCAAGGTGGTTCATTAAAGTGTGATGATGATTCGTATATTAACAGTAGCTCACGCATCGAATGTGTTTCTTGATTATTGTATCATGACATCATGAATAAGTTTGGGATCATTGCAGTTTCTCCTTGTTAGGATTAATTTAGTGTTCATTAAAAAGTTTTTACCTGGAGCTAACTTATCAGCAATGGTCTCCTCTTAAAACCAAACAGACATGATGAGTAAAAAAACTTCCTGTATGATTCACAAACGGTGAGCCACATACACTACCGGTCAAAAGTTTTAGAACACCCCAATTTTTCCAGTTTTTTATTGAAATTCAAGCAGTTCAAGTCAAATGAACAGCTAGGGAGGGTACAAAGGTAAGTGGTGAACTGCCAGAGATAAATAAGAAAGGTAAGCTTAACCAAAACTGAAAAATAATGTACATTTCAGAATTATACAAGTAGGCTTTTTTCAGGGAACAAGAAATGGGTTCACAACTTAACTCTATGGAGTTTGGATTTTTGAATTCTTTTCATGTCTTTGTAAGTCATTTTGTGTCTTTTTTTGGTCATTTTGTGTCTTTTGGTGTCTTTTTTTGTCATTTTGTGTCTTTTTTTGGTCATTTTGTGTCTTTTTTTAGTCCTTTAGTCCAACATAAAATGTGATTTTGAATCTTTTTTTTACTTTCAAAACACTATGATGCTCAATAAAGAATTTTAAATGTTGCAAATGTGCATTCATTTCAGAGTACACTGACACATTAAACTGCATAATTTTCAATTAAATTCTGGAAAAGTTGGTGTGTTCTAAAACTTTTGACCAGTAGTGTATGTGATGTAAAAAAGCGTGAGTTACATAAAAAGTCATTGACTTTTGTTTTAACACAGGACATGAACCTTGTCCTTCTAGGTCATTTGTCCGACCAATCCACCTCCATGTCCCGAATGTGATATCCGCCATTTAAACTAGATCATTATCGTGTATTTTGCTGCCTGTACACACGCCTTATATTGACGTTTTTGAGGGGTGACCAGTCTGGAAACATTGCATATTTAAAAGCTTATTGCTAATTGATTCAAAATTGTAGTTTGGTTTTAGTTTACCTGCTTTAAATCATGATCATTACATATATACAGGTGCAACTCAATACATTAGAATACGATGGAAAAGTCCATTTCCAGTAGTTCAAGTCTAATAGCCCCAAGTATTTAGTGCATATAGTTGGACATACTTTTCAGAGGCCAACATTTCCATATTAAACATACTTTAATATCTTCTGTAATATTTTCTTTTGTAATATTCAAATGTTTTGAGACACTGAATTTTAGGTCTTCATTAAATGTACGGCATAATCATTATAATTAGATGAAATTAAATTAATTAAGACATGAAATGTTTCATTCTGTGTGTAATGGATCTATATAATGTGTTATTTCCACTTTTATAAATTTGAATTTCTGACATAAATACACTTTTCTATCATATTCTAATTTATGGAGATGCACCTGTATTTATCCCCATCACTGATTCAAGGACATTCTGTAACTGAGTTATTGATCAGCAACAATAATATCGTTTTATTGCTGCCCTTTTTGCTATGGACTGTATGTTGCATTTGAAGAAGAGGAAGAACAAGGAAACTAGCATTATTTTGCATTTTGATTCAAATCTAAAAGCTTTGGAAAAAGAATAGAGGACATTATTCCACTTTGGCAATTTGACCAATTTTATGTTCTTTCTCCAAATCTTTTACAGTCACACAGGTTACTGCTCTAACCCACACACATCCACAGTTACACACACACACACACACACACACACACACGCTCCTGCCAAGTGATAATCTTTCTTACTGCATCTAGCGATATGAGAAAAGCTGACTTTTCCACATCAAGATGAGTGCAGGGAGGAAAGGCATTATCAGCCCCAGAGAAAGATAAGAGTTACGTTGGTGGGCCGGGAGTCCTGTGTAAAAAAACCCAAAGGTCGCCCAAGCTTGACTTCACACCAGCTGACATGGAGACAGTGAAGGTCAGAGAGATTGAAGGGGTAATCCATTCATAAAGACGACAAACCACACCTTCACTTACACCTAGCTCCATTTCCTACAAACTATTTTTTTTTTTTTATTCTAAGGAAGCAACACCTTCTATTTCAGATTTTTTTTTGTTGATGCCAGATACTGGCCCTCATTTATCGAACGAGCGCACATCTGAGCGTATATTCATTTTTATTTATTTATATTACGACAGGGTTCACTTGTGATTTATCATATTCGTATCTGGCCAATCACAGCGTGCCAAAAATAGTATTTTTTTCCTTTCTTTTTTAAAGTCAGCTTTATTAGCAAAGTGCACCGTCACAAATAAAAACAGGAGTGAAATAGACATTTTACAGAAATACGCAGCGACAGATGTTTATTAAATAAAAGTACTTATTGTTATATACTCTCACAAGTTCAGTGAATATTTTACATTTGGAGCACAGACTTTTCCGCAGCTTTTTGGTTGCAGCGACAAGGTAAACAATGTTTTAAACTAAGTTTTAATTCCAAAAGAAGAGGAATTTCTCAAAGGCAGGAAGTGAAAAGGAAGGAAATCAGTAGCAGTGGACCATTCAACTTCCAGTGAGGTTGGAATATTTGATTTATACACCATGATATATAAAGCCTAATAGCCTATATAATATACAAATATTGTAATTATTATGACAGAGAGATATTATTCACGTCTTTACATTTACTAAGAATGATTAGGTGTCCAGCTGGATAACGGTAAATAGCAGAAGACAACAACATTTAATAGCCTCGGCTGGTATTCTGGTTAAATAATTTCACGGTTGCAGGTTTTAGTGCTAAATGATGAAGCCTAAACATGCTTTGGTTTGTCCCCATTAAAAAACACTGCAGTTTTATCAGCTCCAGGCATGGATACAATAGTCTCAGATCAATCCTCCGACTCAGACGTGTGGACTGACTCATATTTGCGTACAAGAGCTGAGATGAGAGCAGACGTGAGATCTGATCGTACCCTTCGCTCACATCCAAATTGATAAATGGCGAGCCTTGCGTAGAAATGATCACGCGTCCACTTTATGCTCACTTTTTGGCGTACGGTCGTTTGATGAATGAGGGCCAATGTGTTTCAGAATGTTTTTGTTTATGCCAGATAATGTGTGGGTTTTTCTTTCAGTAGAGAGGACTTTATTATAATCCATCCAGAAAGGTGACCAAGACAATAAGAGGGGCAGTGACAGTGAGTAAAAGTCCACCTGAAGCAGAGCACTGAACCCTGGTAATATCAAGTAGCATATTAATTCTAGTGGAGCACCCTGGATAAGTGGGGCCCCTGGGCACTACACACTCTGGATATAATCATGGAGTTACTGCATTCGATAACATAATAAAATATACAGTATATTGCTAAGCTGTGAAATGGATTTAAACAATCCAGCAGCAAAGACAATCACCAGAATGGAAATTGGAAAGGTTTTATAAGGTGAGGAGTTTATTTGGCTTGTATGTGAGAAAATAGCAAATACACAAGGGTGGAAATTGGAATGTGTCTGAGGTTTTTGCTGAATTAAATTCTAAGAAATGATTCCTGCATGCGGTTAAACTGTATCTGTGTTATATTCAATAACATTTTCACATCCAAATCTTCAGTATCTCACATTTCGTGCACACAGGTGAATAATTCTGTGTGTGCCTTCACATCAGGCATGTTTGTAGTGTTTTTTTACACCTTCAGTACGGACCATTTACCCCTTTAGTGCAGTTTGTTTGTGCAGCATAGGTCGTTGAAAACAAATAAATAACCGAGCTGAAAGGTCTGACGGTGCAGGTCTCAGTCCTCCTCCGAGTGTTCTGTGCCGTGGTGCAGTTTGTCAGGAGCCAGAATGCAATAGAAAATCCTATAGTTTGTACTGAACAAACTGCACATCCACTGTCACAGAAATAGCCCACAAAACAGCAGCTTTTCATGGGTAAAAGATGGATGTTGACATCCCATTGCCAGCAGTTCCTCACGTCTGAAAAGCCTGGCACAAGAAAATTAAGTGAGGGCAAATTGAAGTCTGGACCACTGATCATATTCAGCTATTTCTTCCCTTTGCTTCTAACTGCTCTGAACTGCAGAGCGAGTGAAATACAGACAAGTGCAGAGCGCTTGCCAAAAGCCCATTCACAGTGGGTGCTGGACTCCACCACGGCTGCTCGTTGTCACTTAATCTGTTTGCCATTTTCGTAGGCAGAATCTGTGGGTGCAGCCGAGGGGTGGACAGTTGGGGTAACATCAGGTGAGCGGGTGATGCAGTTCTGTTGGTCTAATCGATCTGTGACTTTGCATCGGAGAAGTTTGCAACTAGATTTGAAGCAGCTGGGATGAAAGTCAGCTCTGCCAATTCAGAGGTACTCTGTTAGGAAAATATGGATTGTTGCTCTTGCTTTGGGAGGGAGTTGCTTCCCCCAAATGAAGAAGTAACTGGAGGTCTTGCAGGAGTTTGGGTCAGATGAATCGTACGATCGATATGGAGCCTGGTGAAGCTCTGGTTGTAATCAGGGGTGGCTCTGTACCACTTTGTCATGTCTGATACTGAAATCGCAACGTTGAGTACCAACGGATACGACATCAGTCTGGTTTTAACCCACGTTCAGCAAGGTTTAGTTAGCATTTATGTGTTAGTTTAGGCTAATCGATTATACTTTTTCAATCCTGTGATTTCGGCCACCAACACAAAAAGCACAAATACTACTTGCTCATCAAATGTAATAAAAATAAAATATAAAACTATGGTACGAGAACACAGATTTAATGAAAATACAAGAATGTGAAACATTACAACACAAAAAATAAGTCTATTAAATTCATATTATCCCATATCAGCATTTAATCTAAAGGGAAATTCCATTTTACACATAATACAAATATGTGTGCAATGTGTTTCAAAGCATCACTTTATTTATGATATGAGTTAACCATTCTGAAAAATGTGTTGAAAAGAACATTATTGTCATTTTTTCTATCTGTAGTTTAGATTGCGTTCAGATTGTCCATCCATTGGAATGGACAGAAAATAAAGTAGACACTGAATAAAGTGCACAGTAGATGAAGAAATCTACTGATACTAAAATAAACAATAAGAGAATAAAAGTTCACAGTGTAAATGTAAGAAGTAGCAGCAAAGTTATGTAGAAGTTGTAATAGTGCAAGACACTCAGTATTAGCAGCAGAGTATAAATCCACCACTAGCTTTTTGTTGGTGTGTTCTGGACATAATTGGGTTCTGAATGGTTTAATGGACATCCTGCCCATCTCTGATTGGACGGAAGACTGGCACTAAAGTATTGTCTCCATTTTACTAAACTGTCTTGGTAAAGAGACGAGTATAAAGAGTTGACCCCCCCAACCTTTGGCCTGTGACCATGACCTTTACGTACTGACCAAAAGAAGCCTAAAGTAGTTTCGCAGGGTGACACCTAGGAGAAGCTCATTTGCATTGAAAGAAGCCAGTTGAAGCTCAGTATGTCCAACTGGGAGGAGACCCCAAGGCGGGCCCAGAACCGGCTGAAGGGATAATATGTCCCATTTGGCTGTGATCGCCTTGGGAAGAGCTGCAGGAATTAACTGGGGAGACGACATTGGGTCTGCTTTCTACAGTCCTAATGGATGGGTGAATAGACGAATCCATTAAAGTTAGTTACAGGGACTCGGTTAAGAAAACTCTGCTGGTGAATCCTGGCTTCTTTCCTTCACTTTCCTCCTGTTTAAAGCGAAATAAGAAAAAAAACTGCAGGTACAATCAAAGCTGTTAAGTGCCTCTTCAGTGTGGTGCACCACATTCTTTAGATGTCTTTAGTTCCTGGCCATTACCTATAACATCACTCCCAGCTTGAAGACATTTGCCACACAGTGTGGAGCCATTACGATAGTAAAGTTCTCCAAGGGTAAAACCTCTCTGGATTTTTTCAGCCTCTCACCCTATGACCGCGCATCGTGTCGGCTGAGCCTAATCTGACAGGATGCTAATAGAACGGCTAATTAACATAATGTCCACCCATTAGGAGTGGTTAACCTTTGACTCATCACACTGACAGGGATAATAGGAGCAGCACACAGCTGCTCATGCACTGTGAACTCATGATATTTATGTATTATCTCAACACTTCCACGCACGTATACGAACAGTCGTATCTTTGACTTACATCTTCTGACACAAACATGGCCACACACGCTACTGCGCCCAACGCTTTAGCTCTTAAACTGTGCTATCAGCTCAGGCCACCGCAGACGACAGGAGCAAAGAGCGGTCAGTCAGTCGTCATTTCACCTCGCTGACCTACTGTCGCCCGTTCCACCCACAGCGACGAACCACTCTCCACAGCCTTGAACTTTGATTCCCTCCTCTACTCATGCATGGCGCACACACAGCCCACAAACATATGTGTGCCCTCGCCGCTGATCCGCCATGATGTCTCATTCCACCTCATTTCCGCAGACCCCTGCTTCTTTCTAATTGAGGCGGCAGCGAATACAATTATGGTGAGAATCATCCCGGACTGATGTGAGGACGGATTAACGGGATTAAGAAGATAATCTGTTGACCCTCTGGCCCCGGCGCAGTATGAGGCTGGGAAGGCAATTTGAAGCAGAGAGAAGAAGAGATAGGGGGGCTTTAATGAGCAGGATGACGAAAGCCTCTGACCACAGAGAGGCTCGCTCGGCGTGCCGCTGGGGGATTACTTTCTGCAAGACTCCCCTCCACAATCTCACCTAACTCCTCTCATCCACCCCACTGCCCACATACTCACTCCTGCTGCCAGGATCTTCAGGAACAGCCTGAAGTATGTGCTAATAAAGGCTGCCGCTTCAAAAACAGGAGCACGTCTGCTGTATTAGGAATAAAAGCAAATCCGATGATATTGAATTTGTTGTTTTCTTTATGAAATCGGCAGAAAAATACTGTTCACCGTAGAAGAAATTGTGAAAACAGGAATTAATGTCAGGCTTTCCAACAGTCCTTGAAAACGTTTCTGTTTGTCAACTATCATTACTTTTTCACAAAGTCTACAATTGTGACATTTCTGTTGAAATAATTTGATTCTACATGTGTTAAAATGTCACAGAAAAATAAAACAATTGGAATAATTAGATCCTGATAGAAATATTTAAGTCTTCGCTCTTCAGAAACACTGTGAAGCCATGATTGATTCTGCTGAGATGATCAAATGTAACATAACAAAAAAAATACTGAAAATCTGTTTACACAGAGAAGAGAGGAGAGGACAGGAGAGGTTGTAAAGAGATGGTGTGAAAATGCCAATAGTTCATACTGTATGTATCGCATGTGGAGACCCATTTTTTCCACTATAATCACGGCACCTGTGGGCTCTTGGAAAAGTGTTGTATATATAACTTCCATTTCATTCAAATTTTCAAATAAAAGTGTGAAAAGCCTGTGGTGCAGAAGGGTTTCTTTTGGATCAACAGGAAGTGGCTGTCATACAGGGAAGAGAACGAGGCTTTATCATGTTCTGTTTGGATGGCACTGGAAAGTCCTTTCATGAATGGAATGGAAACAATCATTAGAGATGGAGAAAGGGAAGAAGACAATTATGGTGTTTGGGTTGTGTGCACTGCCTGTCGAAACATCCAGGGCCATCTTTTATTCCCAGTCCATCCTTGGGTGTATCAAAGCTTTTTTTCTTTTGCAGGAAACTGTATGAAGTGGACCAAAACAGTAAAGTTGTGGGTTGGAAAACCAAAACAATGACCTGAAAGATGCTAAACTGCTTCGTAGACCTGAGAGGAGATTAATTCGTATGTACACATTTTACTACTAATTTTTTCACTAATGGATTATTTGTGTCATGACTTTGAAGCAATTTTGAGTTTGAAATTCTCATATTAATTATTGAGTAAAAGTTAGATAATACAAAAATGCTTATAATAACAATAATAATAATAATAATAATAACTCAAACTGATATATGCTACACTGTAAGACTTTGCTGTAAATTTACAGTCAAATTCTTCTCCAGTAACTTGCTGAATTATGATTGTACAGTATATTGCTGTGAAAACAATGCATTGTGGGAGTTACCATGATTGCTCAGGCATTCCAATGATCAAAATTATATATTTTTTTCAGGAATTTACTGTTTTAAGCTGAGCATGTCAGGAAAATAAAGTCATTATTTTCGAAAAGAAGACAAGTTTTATTTTATTTCCTTTATGTTTCGGCTGAAATAATCACAATGTGTTGTTTTTCCAGTAATCCTAATATAGAGTATAAATGGATTAGGTGTAACATCATTTAGAGTTAAACATTTAAATGTCATGCTATTTTTTTTTCTTTGTTATGAGACAGTTTGTCAGTAAACGGACCTGTATTTCTATAATACAGTAGAGGTACTGTAAATTTTACAGTAACTTGCTGGCGAAATTGCTGCCAGTATTTAACTGTAATTTAACAGTAAAACGTTTTACAGTGTATGTGTTGATTGTTGGTGAAAAGTATAGTATTTGCTGTTTTATGTGTGTCATTTGAGGTTATAACAGTAAAAAAAGATTCTTAAAAAAGTTTTATCCAGTAGTTTTAAAGTGCTACATAATTGATGATAAGAAACAGAGTTAAATTAATGAGAAAATGACCCCATAAACTTTGTAAACATGAGTTTTACAGCTCCTGTTAGACCAAGGACACCGACACACTGTAAAAGTAACTTATGGATGCAGTCAGAAGTAAGTTTGCTGTGCCACACACCTATACATAAAAAAAATATATGCTGAGAGCAGACCTTGGCAGTGTGTCTCTATGGTTTTTTCTGCGGATATAAAAAATTCTGCACTCATGTGTGAAAGTGTTCAGAGACTGGTGCATCAGGATAGCAACACATGAAAAAATCCAACTATGAAAACTACACTGGAAAAAAGTAATTTAACTAGTTACATTCCAGAAATATATTGTATTATTATACAGGGTTTTTTTTCTACATTAAGTGCAAATGCCATACAAATGATAAATTACTTTTATTACTAATATTAACCATAAAATAAAAATTGAAATCTCTAAATGAATATAATGGGACTTTTTTTTCTCTCCACAGTATTATTTGATAGCTTAATGTTCTTAATGTTCAATTACAGTGAAAATACACATTATATAGCTGAATATAAGATCAAAGCAACTTTTTGTTTGGTTTATTTACAGTAAAACTTCAAATTTAAAGTTAAAAAATGTAAAAAGAAATGATAAAAAAAAACACAGTCATCATCAAATAAAAAAAACTTTAGTTATTCCACATATATATATATATATATATATATATATATATATATATATATGCAGATATTAAATGTATATTATCTGATTTGTTAAAAATAAATTATCTGTAAATAACTTCTTTTCCACTATATTTCAGTCTGACAAGTTCCTCCCGAAATTGTCTTTTCTATCCTTTATCTTTTGTCCTACAATTAAAGAATACAATAGTAATTTATTTCCACCATCTGACCTGTCAGTTATCATCCAGAAGAAACCCTTTTAATTTAATTTAATAGCTGCGATACAGTTGTTGATCTGCGGCACTCTGGATCAATGGACTGAGATTAAAAATGATGTCTAATGGAAGTTTGATGGGTTTAAGTGACGCTTGTGACTTAAGCTGCAAATCATCCGTCCAACAGAACTGTCTAATAACGTGAGAATAAAAGGCTTTTCTTCAGAATGAGATTTTCATCCTTTGACACCTGTCTTGTACTTTTCAAAGAATGATAAGTGCTAAATGTCCTTGCATGACAAAATTAATGTAAAATGTTCAAATTGGATGCTCTAAGTGTAATAAGCGTTAAATGATGAAGCCTTTCTTTTTAGTGCCAAAAGTGGTTTATTACATCACTGTCTTTTCAGTGAAAAAAAAAAAAAGACAATGAAGCTTGTGCAGCAGCAAGCTTTACTATCTGGTGACACTAGGTCATACACATTTATATTCCATATTATGAAATATAAATGAACAAATGTGTTTCCAGCCATGCATTATGATTAGATAGATTTCCTGTTTATTCAATACAAACTTACCAAGAATATATGTGAACTCTCCAACCTATTTTCATTATTCTGACAGGAAGAAATCAATTATGCCACAGGGAATATGTTTGTGTCAAATCAAATGAGTACATTGAAATATAACGTGTAATATTTAATGATTTGTACTGCTGCTAATGCTTTCAATATTGCATATGTGCTATGAGATTCATAGAGGCTCAATAAGAGGTCCAAATAATATTACTGCTGCATTCACGTGTACATTTCATTTTACGGATAATATTCTTTTGATCGTACCCCAGCGAGACAAGCTGGTCTGTGAACCAAGGTTATAATAGTTTTGGATTTTTCATTAGTTTGAATCTTGATTTCGTTGTCAACTTTTGTTTTCAAATTCAGTTAGTTTTAATTAGTTTTTAGAGTGTGTTTGCTAGTTTTAATTCGTTTTTTATTTCTTGGAAAATGCTTAGTTTTAGTTTAGTTTTTATTAGTTTTAGGGTTAGTTTTAGTTTTTTGTAATGTGGTATTTGTTGGGTGTGAGATTGTGAGATAAATGTTTCCTTTATTTCTTTTGTCTTATCCATCTCAGCCCCGATAAGTTTATTAAGTCATAAAACCAGATAGATGAAATAGATTTCATATCAACTAAAAAGGTTTATGTATGAAAAAAGTTGACAAAGACGAAAACGAAGGACATTTTCACTATAATTTTAGTTAGTTTTAGTTAGTTTTGTAACAACACAATACAGTTTCAGTTAATTATCGTTTTTTTTAAAACTCTCGTTTTTATTTTTTATTTCAGTTAACAAAAATGTTTTTTCAATTCTAGTTTTCGTTATTTCGTTAACTATAATAACCTTGCTGTGAACAGCGCCTCAAATGGTCCAAACAGGTCCTGGTGGCTGCTTGACTAAGATTTTGGTGGTCTTTTTGTCGTTTGGACCCACATTAAAACTGATTTTAACTACAAGGCAAATCAGAAGATAAATTAAATATAATCCAATCAACAACCGATAACCAGTAAGGGACCATCGGTAAAAGACTTAGGATGCTCTCATGTATCCTTGCTCATGTCTCCTCCGATATCTTTCCTCTGTCTTCCCTCCTCCATCCTACCTGCTCCATCCTCCGAGCACAAATAAGAGCTTTGGGAGGGACGAGAATGAAATAAGATAATTGAGAAAGGCCCGTTAGTGTCTGCTTGCTGCTCTCACTAAATAAATTGTTATATTTAAACATTATAGCTGATGATTGTCAACTTAATTTACACCTACTCTAGTTTTGCTTAATCCTTTATCAGGCAAAGAACTATATTTGGTAGTTAGAGTCAGGTAATATTCCGAGAAAAAAGTTGCAAAGATACAAGTTACTAGATTAAAGTGGCAAACCTACAAGAAAAAAAGTTTGTAGATTTAAGAGATTTAAAGTGGCAAATCTGCGCGAAAAAAGTCGCAGATTTACGAGAAAAAAAGTGGGAAAAAAGCTTATTTTTTCTCCCAGATTCACCACTTTAAATCTCATTAATCTGCGCATTTTTTTCTCGTAGATTTGCCACTTTAATCTCGTAAACTTTTTTCTCTAAATATTATTTTGGTTTTTTTTACACATTCTGGCAGTATGTAATATCCTCCAGTTTCCTCCAGTTTTCTCTAGGGTTGAAATTTGGAATTTGCAAGTATTTCAACGAGTGCCCTATTAAGGGTTAAAGTGGTGAATCTGAAAAAAGTAGCTTTTTTCCCACTTTTTTCTCGTAAATCTGCAACTTTTTTCGTGCAGATTTGCCACTTTAAATCTCTTAAATCTGTGACTTTTTTTCTTGTAGATTTGCCACTTTAATCTAGTAAATTTGCAACTTTTTTCTCGAAATATTACCTGAAGTAGCCAAATATAGTTCTTTGCCTGATAAAGGGTTAAGCATGTACATCTCTCTCCTTCTTGTAGGGACAATTAGCTAGCTAGCTAGCTCCCTCGCTCGGTGTGTCAAATGTCAAGCTGCTCCTTGGCCTCCTTTACTGATAATGTTACAGGTAATATTGTACAATATTAACCTCTGAGATGTAGCGGAGTCGAAGTATAAAGTTGTATAAAAGGGAAATCACCTCTCTGTCTTGCGTTAGTCTTGACTTTAGCTGTCTTCAACGGATTTAAATTTCAACCGTAACATTAAGTGTACTCAAAAAAAACCAAAAAAATTCAAAATTCAAATAAAACTGCATTATACAGTCATCAGTGTAAGGTAAGCGTGGCCCAAGTCTGAATTACCACAAGAGAAAAAGGTCCGGTTGGAAAAAAATAAATTGTTTTCTTCAATTCATGAAGTGTGTTTTCATTTTACGCTCTGGTAAGAGTCAGATTGGGAGGACACAAATCTAACCGATAAGAAAATGTGTTCCACTGGGAATTTGTCTTCCACACGGCCTCATTTTAAAAAATTAAAAAAACTTTCAGTTACACAACTCGTCATTTGAGTTTAACATGATTTGAACAGATCAATTTTAACTGTAACCAAAAAGCACTTAGCTTCAAACAAATGTGCTATGGCGAGAGAGAAAGCCAGCACTTCCCACTGGCATCTGTTTGTAGCATACAGCGCTCGCACACAGTCCAAATACAATTAGCCGAGGGATTTGTAATTGATTTATGTGTGGATAGAAATGTTGAGGAAACGGAGACCACTCCAAGATATCAGCAGGCGGAAAGATACAGCATGTGTGAACGCACGTTTCACAAAGACTCCGAGACAATGTGTATGCTGTCGGTGATTTTTTATTACCGAGGGCTTCAGTGATTCCTCTATCCGCTGTCCACATTGTGTGCTGAGTCAGGAGGCTGTCCTGGGGTTTTTCAATCACAGTCTGGACTGGTCTTCCCTCTGGGCCACAGATAGCTCTGACTCACAGTGTTGTTTTCCAAGGCCATATTACATTTGAGCCAATAAAGTGTTAAATAAGTGAACCTTTTAGCCATTAGCCCCTCATACTCTTATTTGCAGTCATAAACACACATAGATTGGTTCAGTGCCAACATTGCTCGCATGCTCCTAACTATTAAAAGTTTACTTTACATAATTAGCTGACGTGCCCTTATTTATACCGTCTCTTGATCTCCTGAGATCCTCTAAATAAAGCCTTTCTTTGGCCCCATATCATGCATATTTGATGAATGTTTCTTGTTTGTCAGCTGCTCTTAAAAAAGAGCATGCCTATTGACCTGATACATTCATATTTTTTACGGAATATTAGAAATATTCTGCTTGACTTAACATTAAATCACTGTAAAGTATACAAAATATAAAACTGCCTTCTGTTTTTTTGCAATTCTTCCTCCCATTGCACCACAGGAGGCTGCAACTGTCCACAGCTAACTAACTAACAATGGCAAGGAGAAAAGTGTTGAGAATCTCCTGCACGGATCGATCTTTTCTCTTCGGAAAACAGGCAACAAACGCTGGGAAGTCTCACATATCACAAAGAACAGCCTGGCACTGAAGAGCAGGCAGCCAGGGCTTAACCCTCCTGTCGTCCTTCCGGGTCAAATTGACCCAATCTGTTTTGACTATTCCTTCTTTCCTCCCTCCTCCTGCCTTCCTCTCTTCTTTCCTCCTTACTTCCTTCTTTCCTCCCTCCTCTATCCTCCGTCCTTCTTTCCTTTCCTCGCCCCTCCTTTCTTTCTTTCCTTCCTTTCCTTTCCTCGCTCTTCCCTTCTTTTCTTTCCTCCTTCCGCTATCTCCTTTCCTTTCTCTCTTCTTTCCTTCCTCCTGATTTCCTCTCCTTTTCTTCTTCCTTCCTTCTTTCATCCCTCCCGCTTCCATTCCTTCCTCTATCCTCCTTCCTTCTTCCCTTCCCTCGCCCCCCCTTTCCTTCCCTCCTTTCTTTCTTTCTTTCTTTCTTTCTTTCTTTCTTTCCTTCCTCCCTCCTTTCTGCCCTCTTTCCTTCCTGCCTCCCTCCTTTTCTCCCTCCTTCCTTCTTTATTTTTTCCTTCCTTTCTTCTCCTCCTCCCCTTTCTTTCCTCCATCCTCCTTCCTTTCTCTCTCCTTTCCATTCTTTCTCCTTTTCCTCCTCTTTCTTTCCTTCCTTCTTTCCTCCATCCTTTTTTACTTCCCTTTGCGTCCTTCCCTCTTCTTCCTTCCTCGACCCGAGGACAACAGGAGGGTTAAATGCTGCCAGAGCTCATCAGAGCAGGAGAGCTCACAGGTGAGGCGAGTTGAGCTGATGAGGGGGCGGGGCTTCCAGGTAGAGTGGAGCAGTGGAAGATTACCAGCAGGACAGGCAGGAGAGGAGCAGATGTGAGAGTACTGGGCTGCGGTCGAATAGTCAAATTTGCTTAGGAACCTTCCAAACTGAGTGAAATGACCCGGAAGTATTATCGTAGCCGCCATGATAAGAGCTGTTCGAATTCTCTAACTGTTAAGGAAAGGAGCTTCAATGCTTCCTTTAGTATCTCCTTTAGCATAGGATACACCGGACCATCCTTTACGAAAGGAAAGGAGGTAATGCCGTCCCACAATTCCTTGCGGTAGCAGCATATAAGGCCGACCGGTCACGAGAAGAAACGAACAAAATGACTGACAAATCCCGCAGATCGTCGTGTAAGTTACTGATATGTTTTCATCTTAATTTAATTATATGTTGAAAATGAAGAATAATGACATAGGATCTCAATTCATCCAATTTTATTTTTATTTTTTTTAATTCTTAGCAATTTTATAGATTGTGTATATGTGAATAAGATCTGACACATAATAATAAAGGTATGCTTTAAAAGCATAATAATAACATGTACAGTAGTGGCTTTGTAGCACTCAACGTTGTAAATGTGCCATGATTTATCAGTTTTCATTCAATCATACCTATTGGTATTTTGTCTATAAATATGAATGGACAGGTGCATGATCAACCTTTCTCAATGTGATCACCATTTTGTTTCACTTTTGTGACTGGCGTGGTCTATTATTCTTTTTTGTTACATTTCATTTCCAATCATGGTAATCGCCTAATATTCGTGAGAACGCTGATTTTTGTAGTCCATCTTCGGAAAATTGTAGTTTCACCACGACATTCGACGTCATCAACATCCGCCGTCGCGTGATGACGTAGACTAAGTGTAAGTGCAGTCGGATTCTCTAAACACCGCGATCGTCTTCTCCTAACTCCTCATGAATTCTCCTTCTCATCTTTCCTTGACCTCGTGACGTTTTCCATTGAGGTTAAGGAAAAGTGGTTAGGAAAGGACTTAGGAGCTGATTTTTTTGACTATTCGACCGCAGCCCTGGAATGGGACAAAATGTGGCCTCAGTAAGGAAAATAGCTGTCCTAAAAGTTGCTGGAAATGATGTCATCACCTAATTTGCATAATCGACTATGTGCATGCATGGAATGGACGCTGAAGGAGAGAGCAGTAACGTCACAGAAAGAACAAAAAGTGAATAAAAATGTCCTAAATGTGTTTAGAAATGCAAATGCACTATCTTCTGTCACAATTCCAAACCTCCTCCGTTATCTGGGCTTGGGACCAGCAATAGTGACCCAAAAGAGACACTGACTGTGAACCAGCGAGTGGCGACTTCAAACATGCAGGTGGACTATAACAAATAGAAGTTGCATTTGGGGCTGGTGAATCTGTGTATCATTTGTTCTTTCCATTTTTAATTGTCAATCATAAAAAAGGAAAATTGACTGGTTATTTTGTTATTTGTTTTTTTATTATAACACAAAACCAACAAAAAAATGCTTGTTTTTTCATATTTCAATATAAGGCTCAGGTCAAAAGTACGAAATGGAAAAACGGGCACAAGGACTGAATTTGATTTTAATATTTAATCGGTCGATTTTACATGACCCGGAAGTTTGACTGCGTCAAGTGAGCCGTCATTCTCTTCTCCATAGTCAAACCAGCCGTCCCTATATAATGTAGTGCGGCCGTATTATGATATTTATGGTAAATTTATTGAAACTACTCCAAGCGAGCTGACATGAAGGACAAACACTTTACTGTCATTCTTTCTCACTTTTTTTCCAGCAAACCCTAACCCGCAGAGATGAGATGAAGTATTAACTTGACCACGACAAATAATCAAATTCCGTCATGCCAAAAATGTCCCCGACTTTCACCCAGGAGAATGGGGTTCATGTCCCATGTGAAGACAAAAGTAAACAATGTGATTTCAACATCACTGAACTTCAGTGCATCCTGTTTTTACATACAGGTGCATCTCAATAAATTAGAATATGATGGAAAAGTCCATTTCCAGTAGTTTAAGTTAAATAGCCCCAACCAAGTATTGAGTCATATAGATGGACAGACTTTTCAGAGGCCAACATTTCCATATTAAAAATACTTTTTGAAATTGGTCTTTTGTAAAATAAAAAAAAATGGAGACATTGAATTTTAGGTCTTCATTAAATGTAAGCCACAATCATTATAATTAGAAGAAATGAAATAAATTAAGACATGAAATGTTTCATTGAGTGTAATTGATCTACATAATGTGTAATTTCCACTTTTAGAATTGAATTACTGACATAAATAAACTTTTCTGTGATATCCAAATTTATTGAGATGCACCTGTAACTACGTCACTTCTGGTAGTCACGTTAGCCTCATAACCACTTCACTTCCAGCATTAATTTACATTAATTTTACTTTTTATAACGCCTTACCAGGAAGTGTTATGCCCTAAACCTAGGTCAGTGGGTATGTTGCCTGAATTCAACCAAACTGCAGCCTATTTTCACAACCCGAACCGTATGTGTATGTATGATGACGTGTGTGCTATTATGAGAACCATCCGGTCTGCTCTGTACCGCGAATGACAAAACGCTCGTCCATACAGTTATGGGTGGTACTGACAAATGACCTATTCTGCCGTTTAGGTTGGAGATATTGTTGTACATTACCTTTTATAAAAAATGGTGCACAGGATGTAAGCCTGGGTCTCTTGGTTGCACATACTGTTGCCAGTAAAGATATTCCAGGCTTCGGTTTACATTTCTATTTGTTTAGCAAAGGAAATTTGTTGTATCTAAAACATGCAGAAATCTCTGCGCCTGGAAAGTGACGTGCCAAAAAATGGCCGCCTGGGGTGGGTTCTGAACAGGAGCCAGCCCTCATAGACCCCCATGTTAAAATGCTCAACTTGTTTACAACCTGGTGCAAAATGCTACGGCTAATGTTCCTATTCATGACAGCTGCATATGTATTTTTAAATAACTCACCCATTTACTTTATATTAAGACCTAAAGTTATACATAATTAAGAGCGTGGCTGCTTTAAGTGGTAGGCCGTCACAGATTTTTTTTTTACCCCTTTTTTTTTATATCGGCTGAGAGTTAGGAGGAATCAGGCACTGCCAAGATGGAGACAGCCAGAGCCACCCACTTTGAGCCTAATTTCAGCTCTTTAGAAGAGTGAATATTTCGGATCGGGGAACAAATGTTCCTAATTATCCTGACTTTACATTCTTCACATGAATGCTGCTGCAAATAAACCAACAAACCGAGCCAAAAACATGATCTTAATGGCGGAGGTCATTATTCTGTCAGACTGGTTTGCATGTTTCCCCTGTTGTACTTTTCTCCTTGTTAAATTTCAGTGGATTTTACTCAGTTCACTTTGATTCTCTAATTCTTACGTGGAGTAATATTTGTTTCGCAGATAATTCCAAACACTGGTTTTGTTTTATAAGTAGGTGAAATTACAGAAAAGGTCACAGAATAAATTTTCAAAGGGCATCACTGCAACAGAACTTGTTAGCACAGCACTCACATGTGCAAATTCAGATACTGTACTTGTTAATATTTCCATAAAACGACACGCTGAGGTTGACAGTCTGTTCTCAAAAGGAGGACCATCTGGAAGTCCCTTCTAGGCTGACAGACATTCCATTTATCTAAGTCTACATCACTTTGGACCATTTACTGTATACACACAACTCTAAGCATGTGTAATTTTTCTGAATCAACATTGTTCCAGTAGCACTGCTTGCTGTCATTTGCTTAAAAACATCCATGCACCACATTAATCATAATAATCCTGCTTTTCTTGTGTTGAATATAAAGTGTGTTTAGTGTTTGAGAAGTTGCTGAGGCAAGCATTTTTTTACTTGTTTTTCCGCCGCCTCAATTTCACCAAATACACAATGTTTTGTTTTCACTTGAGAGAAAAAACACTTTAGGCAATGATGTGCATAACTCTATTTGTTTCATGAAAGTGTGAAGCTTACTTCTGTGCAGCGTTAGAATGCATATTGTGACATATTATCGAGGGAGCTGATGTTTTGACGTACACCCACTGACTACTCACTTTAAGTGGAAAATATAAAAACGTGCCTTTTTCTTCAGGGGGATCTGTAGAGATGAGAAAATGTTCATATATTTTGAAAGGCAGAAGCAAAGTGTGTCGGATTTCCCCGTCCCTCTGCTATATTACAGGTCAATACTCTACATGTGTCAGATCCCAGGGGCTATAGCATGTTATGAAATTTTTATTTTGACTTTGGCTTTTATTAAAACAGCATTTTTTTCATAGAAGAACATAATCATACCGGGGAAAAGACAGTCACATTGTTCTTCATATGCATTTTTTTTAAGTCTCCCAGCAGAATAAAATATATTAGAGTAGTTAGAAACCAGCATAAAATAGTTCATCTGTGAAATGTATTTCTAATTGCATGGATAGGTAACTAATTAGACCTCCCAGACACAGGGGCTGAAATTATAAAATGTGACTCAGAAGAAATAACTACGAACTAATACAACAACAAAAAGATGCAAAAACAAATAGACCAAACAGGTTAAAAAGCATACAAAACATCTGCAAAGAGATACAAAGAGACTCAAAATAACTACATAGACACAAAACAACTACAAAAAGATGCAAAATTACTACAAAAAGACCAAGACCGGTCTAAAAGGATGCAAATCTAGTGCAAAGAGACACAAAAAGACTCACAATAACTATGAAAAAAACAACCACAAAGAGACTCAAAATAACTACCAAGAGACACAAAGCAACATCAACAAGAAACAAAATTACTACAAGTAGTCATAAAACGACAAAAAGATGCCAATCACTACAAAAAGAGCACAACCTGTTAAAAAGGATGCAAACCAGCCTGCAAAGAGACAAAACAAGACAATGACTATGAAAAAGAGAACCACAAAGAGGCTCAAAATAATTACTACGAGACACAACAGGACTACAAAGAGAGCAAAAACAACAGCAAAATGAAGCTAAACAACTATAAAGTATTTTTTGCCTTGCTCTGATTAAGTAAAGGTGACGGGGCCTTGAACATGTCTCTGTTGAGGGGTCCACTACTTCATAATCCACCTAGAGATCTTGTCAAATGCAAATCATAAAATCTTCCTTGATATATATATATATATATATATATATATACTGCCTTTATTCATGAGAAGAAAAAGTACATAGATCCTGTACTCAAAAAGTAAGAATACAACAATGTAAGAATATTAAATTGCAAGTGAAAGTTATTGTACTTAAGCAAAATTTCATCAGTATTATCAATAGAAAGCTATTTGAATTGCTCAATGTGTTGCCTTTTAGCGTAATTCTATTATAAGATATTAAATGCATTTTCCAAAAATTCATTATTCAGGTTTTGCATATTAAATCTTCATCTACAAAGTAATTCAAACTCTTAGAAAAATGTAAAATTTGTAAAGCAAGTTCTACTTAAAGCTGTGAAAGAATGAATGTGTCTAGCTTATAATTTGTGGTATTTGTTGTTATATTGACAGAGGTCATGGTATACAGAGGTGTTTATGAGTAAGCATTGAAATGCATATTTGTTCCGAGCTGATGTAGTGAAAGCTATTTGTCCCCCACGCAGTGACACATAGGAAGACTATACACAGTGTCCACCATGTTTTTATCATTCCAGTGTAGGCGTTATAATCGCAGGTCACACATAAAGGCTTTAAAATGTCAACGCTTACTTCCACTGTGTCTTTGGTGCAACTTGAATGCATCTTCGCCACTAATTGATGTTACGACACGTTAACTTGTTTCAGCTTCACATAGACCTTAACAATGAATTATCTGTGCGAGGCCCACTCTTCAATACAGCCATTTAACTTGGTTGCTAAGGCAACAACAGGCTGGCTCGGGTGACAGCGGCGATGACGGAGCGATCACTGACAGTCTGACTTTAAGACAGGCCACAAGTTCTTCCACTTGGTGCAAAAACACTTACTCTTTTTTCCCCGGCACAAAGGCAGCTGCATTATGCAATACCTTGCAACAGTGAAGTGGCGGGCCAATAGCAATGACATGTTTGCTGTGAAATGGACTGTGCCTTTTGAATACAGTTGGACATACTCTGACAGCAGTTATTATGTTATTATTCGTAAAAAGCAAGCGGAAATTGTCCTTTTTAAAGCAATGTAATGATGTAAATCATAGTTTCTTTTTTGCTGAAATTTGTACTTTCACCATTCAGGAGGTGTGACAAGAGGACATGCTGTGACTTGAAAGACCAACATTAATGTGATTTGACCATCACTTATGATGTCATGACTTTGAGTCATGAGTCTTACAAGTCCCATCCCAGCTGTCCATTCCCTATATACGTGTCGAAAAATATAAAGGAGGCACTCAAATTCAAATCTAGATAACTATATCTTCAGATTGGAGAAAACCAAAGTACCAAAATTAAACACACATGAACAAGGATAGAAGATGCACAATGGATCACTTAACATTTGCACTCAGGACCCTCTTGCTGCAAGCAAAATGTATTTTCTGTGCAGACATCCACCAAGGCCAAACCCTCTCCTGCAATGTTAATTAAAGTGAAAAAGAATTGTCTATCAATGTATACCAATATATATTCATATAGTGGTTCGCACACTGGCCTCACAGCAGGAGGGTCGCTGGTTTGACTCCGGCCTACAGCTCTTCTGTTGGAGTTTGCATGTTCTCCCTGTGTCAGTGTGGGTTCTCTCCGGGTTCTCCGGCTTCCTCCCACAGTCCAAAAACATGCACTTTTAATGGTTTAATTGGTGACTCTAAATTGCCCGTAGGTGTGAATGAGAGTATGATTGTCTGTCTCTATGTGTCAGCCCTGTGATAGTCTGGCAACCTGTCCCTCTCGCCCCAATGTCAGCTGGGATCAGCTCCAGCCCCCTGCAACCAGAGTGAGGATAAGCGGTTAAGGATAATGAATGAATTATTACTGAACAGGCACAGGCCCAAAATACCCAAGGGCCCCACCTACAATATGTCACTCAAAGAGACATGTATCAACCATTAAGAGATTTAAAATGACTACAAAGAACCAAAACAACCACAAAGAGACTCAAAATAACTACAGAGGCACAAGGCAATGTCAATGAGGCAAAAAATGACTACAAAGAGACACAAAACAACTAAAAATGATGCAAAATCACTACCAAGCAGACCAAAACAGGATCAGCTGCAAAGAGATACAATGATTGTGAAAAAAAGGGAACTCAAAAAAGGCTCAAAATAAACACAAAGAGATATAAAGCAACATTGAGACACAAAAAGCCTCCAGAGACAAAATCGTGCACTGTTCATGCAAGTATTTTGTGCATGTTTTCTGAATATTTGAAAAAATTGTGTTAATGAAATGACCTCAAAGTAAAACCTATTTTTGTATACTTTTGAGAAAGTATTTAGTATTTTCTTATTTAAGCTTAAAGTGAAATTATAGAGAGAAAATATACAGCAGATAAATCGCTTTGCAATGACTATGTTACGCATTCACAAAGTTTTAGAGTAATTTAAATTCACTGAATGAGTAAATGAAGAAATCCCTGCACCCTGCTGTTGGAAATCATTAAAATTATAACTAAGATTTGACTTCAAAGTGGACCTTTTACTTGTTTTTTCAACAAATATCGTGCAGAGAGAACGGTTTTATTCTGGGTTATGGAGCTTAAAGGTTGGAAAAGCTTGTATCTGACAGGTTGCCAGTTGGAGTCTAGTTTGTTGATGGCACTGATATGAATGGTAATGTTAAATTAGATGGAAAAACTATGCAAAAATCTTCAAATCCCTCAAAAATAAATGGGAAAATTGGCCAAATTTGAGTTACTGTTCTGTTAATATCAAT
Source organism: Centropristis striata (assembly GCF_030273125.1). Taxonomy (NCBI): domain Eukaryota; kingdom Metazoa; phylum Chordata; class Actinopteri; order Perciformes; family Serranidae; genus Centropristis; species Centropristis striata. The sequence goes on along the minus strand of NC_081540.1, from coordinate 10,915,915 downwards.
TTAGAAGACTTAATTGTGTATTATGTCTTAATAATCTTCTTAAATTATCCCCCAGGCCTAGTTTCCACCCTGTGATTTGGATCTGCTCCAAAATCCAATGGCTTCTCCCTTGGTCCGCGCTTCACCGTTCCACCAAGTTTCATGAAAAAGGGGCCAGTAGTTTTTCTATAATCCTGCTCACAGACAGACAAACAGACCGGAACATAACCTTCTTGGTGGAAGTAACAATCTTGTTTTATAAATGCCGAATAGTTAAGGTCAAGAGTATTTCACACAGGGGTCAAGTTATTCTGCATTATAAGGTCTCTTTTTGCACCTCCACCTGACTGTTAAAGGGCAGGTAGACATTCTGTATTACCAGACAGGAAAAAAAATTGAACTTTGCTATTTCAATGACTCAAGGAGCCATGCTGTTAAGACAATTATAACCATTAACTTGCCTCATGCCAAAGGGAGTTCACACTTACTTGTTCTGAAGAAGAAAACTCAAGAGAACAACAGGAGCAATTTAATGGCTGTTAATATGGTTGTTATGTCTATAAAAAAACCCACTGATTTCTGAAGCGACAATTAATGGTTACTAATTGCGTCAATTATTGTTGGGCAGACTCTAACAAGATAAAAATCTGCTTTCCAACCAGAGCTCCCTGAGAAATGATTCTTGCTCTCCATTTTTCTACACCTTCCCAGTCTCCACTCAGACAGTTTGACACAAATTGCACCGTAACGAAATCCTTAGAGCAAACAACTCACCTCTAGATGGCTGTGAGGCAGGTTGTGACTTTTCCTTATCTTCCACCGTTCCCGTCATTGCATCAGTCTGTCAGGCGACTACTGGGAATTACAGCCATGGAGCCCTTTTGACATGTGTCCGTTAGGAGCACAGCAATATGGGCCATGTCGTGGGTCAAAAAATGAGTTGTTGTTGTTCTGAAATGAAACTCGGAGAGAGCCCTGCGAATTGAAGTTCATCCAGCAATCAGACCTGATGCAACCTCAGACATCAATGAATGTTGAATGTTGATCTTGACACAATTTGGAGGGATTTTATGGGTTTTAATCAGGCGGCAACCTCTGTTCAAGCTGCATTCTACCAAAAATTCAAACGGGGGTGCTGACAACGACTGCAAAAGCATTTTGATCAATTCATTTCAATACAAAATGAGAAAACTTCTCACTTGATTTATTACCTCAGAAACTTTTTGAGGACAACACAATGGTCTCAATCGCTAGTAAAAAATCTTCAAGACAATTTGATGTTAATAATGTAAAGAATGGCCGCATTTAGAAGAAATAGAAGATAAAGAATCGTATGATTTGGGGCGTGGCTACCTTTGATTGACAGGTCACTAGCCAGGCGAGCGGTCATCAGAATAGAAGAAAAGCAATGCCTATCCATGGCACTGTGTCAATAAAGTCATATATATATAACGTTACATACATATAAAAAAAAGGATGTGTACCGGTTTGGTCTCATAACTTTGACCCTTTCACTGTATTTTCACTTATTGACAGTTTATTTGAACATTTTGTTCATTAAAAATGTCTTGTTCAGCGTTTGGTTGGACTAACAGACACTACAAGGAGTTGCTGTTAATTTTTCTTAGGTAAGTAACAAACTTTTTGTTTTTGTTTTTTGCCAAAACTAACATCCCAGTTAATGCTAACATGAATTAGCAGCAGCTTCTCTCAGTCAGGTTGAGGTGTAGAGGCTGTAGTCAGTGATCAGATCCCTCTCCTCCTCCACAGTCCAGATATTTTCTGCTCCCTGTATTGGAAACAAGATGGCAAAACAAGATGGCGATGAGTGTAACGATGAACTTGATGCCTCAAACGGCATGTCCACAAACCAATGGGTGACGTCATGGTCACTACGTCCATTATTTACACATTCTATGGTTTTATGGCTCAAAAGGATGTGTTTAAGTTGAGCATTCCCATCTCGACCAAGGTAATAAATCACCTCCTAGTTTTTGGCACACATCAACTAACTGAGGAATCTTTATATTTCATTGTTCGGTTTTATTTCTGTTGCCTTGGCGAGGTGGATCAGTGTTTTGTCACTTCATTTGTTCCCAACAGAGATGCTTGCAAGGCTGAGATCTCTTACTTTAACTCCCTGTGAGGTGATAATCACTGTTCTCACCAATCCAAGCATGCCTTATGTTAGACTGCTTTATTTATTAATATGTTGTGTTGATAAATTCATACCTCCAATGGAGGTTATGTTTTCAGTTCAGTCTGTTTATCAGCAGGATTACAGCATAAATTGCTGGTCTACATTAAACTTGGTGGAAGGTCGGAGCATGGAGTCGCTGATAGATAAGTATTATTTGACTATTTTCTCTAAGTTGTTGTTCAGTTTCTAAGAGTGTTCTAGTTTATCTGTGTTGTTCTGTATGTTAATTTTGGTGTGCTGTTTGTCTTTCTAAGATGTTTCATTGCTTAAGTTAAAAATAAAACTTGGGTGACATATTTCTAGATGGTGTAGCTAAGAAATAAAAAGATTTTAGTACTATGATTGTTAAAGTAAGCCTTTGAGCCGCTGTGATGCAAGAAATATTTCAGTTTAGATTGGACAACGAGATATCGTCATCAAATTCATCATTAATTCCTGCATCTGAATCTTTTTTTTTACACTTACAGCAGCTATAAGGAACTTATATTTTATGTTGAGTTTGGTGGAAACTGTGTTGTTTCCATGAGTGCCAGACTGCCATTAGAAAACCTTCTTTTACTGCAGCAGGATTTGACAGTTTGCCCCACTCAGTCCTGGTTCTGGTTCTTCTGTGCCTCCCTTTCCTCCAGTGGGCCCTGCAAAACGGCATGAGGCTCGAACAGTGTGGTGTCAGTGTTGGCTCAAAAGAAGCAGTGGAATGAAGTGAGGGAAAATCTCAAATCGCAGATCTGACTGCAGGTAGAAGGTGACAGCAAAGCCGGATCAGGGTCTGTCCATGGAAGCCTGGTGTCTGGGCTAAAAGAGGGTCTGAGGAACTTTCTTTCAGGATTTAATCTGTGACGACTGTGACTTTTCTGATGTTTTGTCCACTTATGTAGCCAATTGGAATTAATTTGCATATTTGATACAAGTTAAAAATTCTAATATTTGCCCACTTAAAGCTCTGTTTTGGTCTTCACCCACCAAGTTCCCCAACATAAACGGCAGGTTAGGTCATGCGTCAGTACCACATATTATGACATGAAGGCACGTGGTGATCGATCATTTGAATACGTAGCACCCAAACTTTGAAACTCTGACTTTCCCCCTACGGTCTGCTATTTCTGTGGACTCTTTTAAAAATCACCTTAAGACCAGATATCTTTTTAGACAGGTATTTAGAGGACCACCATGCATTGTACATATTTTATCATTTTTTATGTTTCATTGTGTTTTAATTGTGTTATGTTCCCCTATCTTATTTCTTTCTTTTTATCTTCTGTAAAGCACTTTGTGATTTTATCTGTGAAAAGTGCTATATAAATAAACTTTACTTACTTACTTACTTGCGTATTGCGACTTGTGTTTCACAGCACAAATGTACGTATCGCGGCTTGCGCTACAACGGCACACATACTCTCCGCGCTTGTAAAGAAGGCTGAAATTTCTGTGGATTCATGTTGTAAAACCACTGACCTCTGTCTAGTGCAAAAAAAACGTTTAAGTAAAGTGTTCAATAAAGACAGTTTAAACAGTAAATAAATGTAAATGCCAGAAGTCAAGTAGTTACAAGAGTCACGCGATTGCTGCAAGTTACGTAAAAAAACGGAAGTTACGTTCAAAAACCTGATTTACGTAACTTAAGTTAAAAATGGTTTAGTCTTGTTTTCACATGGGACACGAACCCCGTTCTCCTTGGTAAAAGTCCACCATTTGTTCGACCCATCTACCACCACAACCTCCAATCGAACGCGGGAATCCGCCTTTTTTAACTTAGCTTGGCTGTCAATCACTACTACGTCGGCAAGATGGCGGCAGATGGTGAAATACGGAGACATAGCTCGTTTTTGTACACAACCTATATTGACGTTTTTGACGGCTGCTTCACCAGCTCGAGGGACATATGTGGCTCTAATCACTTGATATTCACCAGCTTACTTTGTCCGCCTCCTGGTTCATGCTGACCAGGAAACATACAGTGAATTTACCAAAGGTGAAAAAGATCTACCTCATCATCATAAAATTTGTACAATAATAACTGCTGTAGCACTCGGTCAGTTTAAACACAACTCTGTGAGATGAATCATTTCAGCACTGTGTTCTGGCCTTTGGAGGCAGTAACACAGAAGGTTATGTTTAATTAAAATATGACATCTGTGACACAACTGCTTAAATTTTCACAAAACTTGGAGGGATGTTGCTGTAAGGCACTGTCTTCTGATAAGAAAATTATACTGATGGGTGCTGTAATTAAAGGTCGAAAATATAAACTCTGATGATACTCCGTGAACCTGATGCAGATTTTGTGCATCACATTAACTGTTTGAATGAGGACACCGTGATTAAAGGCCAGAATTTTTACTCTAATGTGATAAGACAGCATTAGGTCCAGTGTCAGAGTCAAAATACAACATCCTGTTGTTTCTAAGGGACCATTTGCAGACAAGTTATCATTGAGAGCTTATTGAAGTAAATAGTGTGCAGTGGTAAATAAAAGGCCAAGGGGAGATAAGCTCTGTGGTCAGGCTGTTCTCATGTACAGTTTAGAGTGAATCCCATGAAGAGTAATGCACAGGAATCTGCACATATCCTACTAATTTTGACTGAGCTGGTTGTAAAATAAGTTATTGTATAGAAGTCTGTGAGAAAAAAACCCTACTTCTCACTTGAATTATTACCCCAGTAAACATTTTCTTAATGAGTTAATCATCCCAATCATTAGTTATTTTGCTTATTCAATACAGCATGATGTTTAATTTGTAAATTATGGTCCAACGTAGAGTAAAAATCCTTTTTTAAGTGTTCTCAGTTCATGAAAGTTTTGCAACATTTTGGTCCCTTGCTAATGTCTTGATTAGCGTTCAGTTGTACTCAAAGAAAATCTAAGTATTCGGCTGTTCATTTAGAATTATGGATTTGCCTTGTTAGCTGATAACTTACCTTCAGTGTTATGTTCAAATCTGGTCACTTCAAGCTGCAAAAACAAAAAAAGATGGTGCCAGTTAAAATACCAAAACCCTGTTTCACAAACCAATATGTGACATCACAGTGGAGTAATCAATCAGACGTAGAAGCCATCTTACAATAGGGTTCAAGGGTGATTCATCAAACGTATCTCATCACAGCATGAGAATGATGAAAACAAGCGGCATTTAAATATCACGCCCTAATATTTCCTCTGCCTCGCCACAAGAGTTTATGACATCGAAGGATGCAAAAAGGCCCAAAAAATTATCTTACTCAGACGTGGAATTAACACTGACTTTAACTTGCGTACACAAGCTCAGACAAGACGTCAGATTTGATCGTATGCTCCACTCACGTCCAAATTGATCAGCCTGTCCTCTCAAACACGTCAATAAAGGTCACGTGTACAGGCAGCAAAAATAAGTTATGTCGCCATATTTCACCGTTCGCTGTAAAGTGCCCTCCGCCATCTTACTGACGTAGTTTGTTAGAGGTTGTGGTGGTGGATGGATCGAACAAACAGCAGACTTCCATCCTGGAGAGCGGTGTTTGCGTCCCTTGTGAAAACAAAAATGAATCATTTTTACCTCAAGTTGCATTGTTTACTTTAGTTACGTGATTCACATTTTGTTAACGTAACTTGCGGTAGTCACGTGACCCTTGTAACCACTTCATTTCCGGCATTTACGTACATTTATTTACTGTTGAAACTGTCTTTTATAACGCCTTACTAGAAGTTTTTTGCCCTAGACCTAAGGTCAGTGGAGAACTTCTTGAATAGTCGAATAAAAATTCTCTCACTCAGGCATGTGGAATTAACGCTGACTCAAACTTGCGTACACAAGCTCAGACAAGACGTCAGATTTGATCATATCCTTCACTCGTGTCCAGATTGATAAATGCCGAGCCTTGCGCAGAAATGACCGTACGCCCACTTTTCTGTTGTACGTTGGTTTCGTAAATGAGGGCCATTGTGTGCTCTATGCTTCTCACAGGGGAACATTTTTCTTACTTTGCATGCTTACCTGGACTTCAAACATAAAAAGGTACTGTTATTCCTAAATGGGACTACAGGTGGTGGTTTCCAGGGGCCCACACCTGCAAAAATTAGACATGGCTTCCAAAATTCCTAGCTACACCTCTGCTCAGAGGCATTCCTAGATATATCCCTCCTTCCAACTTTACAACATGTTTTGAGTAATCCAGTGAAGTCCGGACAAACATAAACATCTTCTTCTTGTCTGCTTTTCATCCACAGCTTCCAGCAGTGAGGTTGGAAAGAAGTGATGCTGGTGGGGGGGTCCTCAGCGCAGAGCAAGCGCGGTGAACGCGCGGCGAGCGGGAGCGCGCGTATAGGAAGAAGGGGAAGGGAAGGAAGGAGCTGTGAGCAGATCAGTCGCCAGCGGAGCCCAAGACGGTGGATGAACGGAGCCGAGCGTGTGTGTCGCCCTTGTCGTTTTTTACAGCAGCTGAAAGCAGCGTCCGGCAGCCCGAAACACTGCCCGAAAATGATGCTCAAACTCGTCCATCTCCTCGGGGTGCTCGTCTGCGGCAGCCAAGGTAAGGACGCGTGCGTGTGTGCGTGAAAGCCTCGAGCTTGGTGACTTTGTGGACAAGTTGAGTGTATTTGCCATCGTGATCCGCAGCAGGCACAGAGAGCAGAGGGAGAGGAGAGAGAGAGAGAGGGCTGGATTGTTTAACTGGACGTTATTTTGTAGTTGAAGCACGTCTTGCAGGGGCCAGAATGCTTTCTTACTGAAAAGGGGGATTATGATGGGGGTCCTTTTTTTTGGGTGGGTGAGCTGTTGAGACATTCACTCTGCACTCTGTGGACAAAAACTGTTATCTTCATCATTTGACATGGCTTACCCTGGTTGTTTGTGTATTTTTTTCTTTAGAGAAAGCTGCGTTTTGGTGTGTGCATCTTATTTGCTACTGTAATCAACTTCAACTGGCATGATACATGCAAGGATTTTTGTTTGGACCACCGCCTTTCTTGCTCTCTCCCACTCCCCAGTCCACTCTGTCTCGCTGCACACTGTATAATAATACTGTAGATTGCACGGTGGAACATCTGCTCCACTGTCTGCATCCTGTGCGCAGGCTGTGAATGATAATATCGGGCCCATGATGCGGTCACAGTGTCTGAAATGCCTCGGAAAGTTTGGAAATATGAGATGCGTTTGTGACAGCTGACACTGTTAATTGGGTTTCTTGTGCGTGGCGCACCTGATTTGGAGGGGCGATGACTGTCCCTTACGCGCGCGCCTGTGTGTTGGATGCACGCGCAGAGGGATATAAAGATGTTACCTGAGTGCGTGCTGCTGATACGCACTGATTGGAAGCGTGCACACAGTCGCCTTTGGCCTTTTTTCCTCGTGTTTCTTAACTGTGTCCTGGTCAGCGAAGCGCGTCGCCGTGTCACCGCGGGCGTGCACTGCGAAAAAAACACTCCTGTAGCTTCACATTTACCAGTAATCCATTTCTTGAAGGGAAAAAAGATTTGCTTGCAGGATGAGATTATTTTCATCTGTCAGTGCCACTGTGCATGCATTTAAGATTTCTGTTTCTGCAACAAGTTAATTTGCATCCAGGATAATTCACACCCACAATTCACATATCTCACCCCCACCCCTTGGCGAGATTTTTTCCACTTGTTTAGAAAAACCAAAAGTCTCGAGAGTAAAAAAAAAAAAGAGTTTTTAGATGCATCTTTTGCAGTGTGGCCACACTGGGTTCCTGGCGCACAACGGCAGGTGGGGGTAGAGCGCTGCAAAGTGGTGCCAAGAGTGGAGCCATAAGCCACTGGTCGTTAAAGTATGTTGCATCCCGTTCACTCACACTGCTCAGCTCGAGTCCCTGAGGGGCAGTGGGTGTCAGGGTGGAGGTTATGGGGGTGCCTGAGGAGGATTCAAACGGTCCCCGAGCAGAATCACAGTCACATTTTTACTATATATCAGTATGCTACACATAACCCCCATTTGAGGAGCTGTAAAGATGACTATGAATTTTAATAACAGCTCCCTCTCTCACATTGAATGTATAATTTTAACACTTGTACTGTGGAAAAGCTGCATGAGATTTAGACTATAAACCAGCAGCCACCTAGAGTCATGGGACAAACAGCATTATGGGAGTCCAAATGGTTTAATGTCTGTTTGTTTTTGCTGTTTGTGGCATGAAAACAGCAGCACGCCATCTATAAATATAAATATTTTAAGGCCAACAGGGTGATGTACCTCAGGCAACAGAGGCACAGTTTGATCAGCCTCAACATTTTAAAACAACTGTAGTTTATTGGTTGTTGATGTTTGCACCATTAGAACAATATACAGTCATGGGAAAATGTATTAGACTGTTGTTTTTTCTTCAATTTGTTGTTCATGTTAATGCCTGGTACAACTAAAGGTACAATTGTTTGGACAAATATAATGATAACAACAAAAATATCTCATAAGAGTTTAATTTAAGAGCTGATATCTAGACATTTTCCATGGTTTTCTTGATAATAACCAAAATCATTATCAAAAAAACATTAAAATGGTATTTTTTTTCATGACTGTATGTATATCTTGTGGCCAAGATTATCCAGCATTATTGGCTTATCATGGATAAATCGATATCAGTTGGTTTTAGCGAGTAAGTTGTCAATATGCATCGATATGAAAACTCTTTTCCAGAATGGATAATGCAAGAAATGGTGCTTAAAGTGGTGTTGAAATGATGCCATCATCCTCTCAAATGTTGTTTCCTCTGTCGCCTAGGCTAAAAACATCAACAAACAGTCAGTAAGGTGCAGGGCAACTTTTTCAACGATGGTGATTTGATGGAAAATGCAAAATTGGTGCACAAAAATGTAGAAAAGGTCTATTTTCATTCTACTTCATCTAAAATTCAATAAATTGGTTATCAGTGAATTTACCCCCTCTGGAATCGGTATCAATCTCAAAAATCCCTTTTCAGTTGGATCATTATTTCAACCAATAAGACTGCCAGAAACTGCTGTTATTATGTTATATATGTAATATCAGTGACTTGTGTTTTCATGACTTTATGATTACATTTAATCCCACTGAGGTAAAACAAAGAGACTGTACCGGTCGTAAGCCTTAACGAGAATATTCGTTGCTTTGTTACATTCCCTTTGTTGCAGCAGTATTACATCACCCTTCCAACCAATTTACATTCCTATCATGCTTTTCATGATAGCAAAGTCCACACAAATTGACCTATTAGACAATGTGAATAATAAGGGGAGTTCAGAGATGAAGGGTGTGTACGGGAGCCTGTGTGGGGCGTTCAATTCTCACTGGGGCCTTTGAGGACCAGGACCAGGAAGAGGGTTTTAACGGCTTTCACCAATTCATAACGACAGCTCGAGTCTCTGACAGGAGTCAGCGAGGTGCCTGGGCTCCTGCCACACTAACTCTGCACATATCCTCTGTTCTCCCCCCCTCTGGCTCCTGAAGGAAAACATTTGCTTTTGAAGTCCCAGCTCGCCGTCTACCTTGCATTGAGTATGCATCCTTGAAGGTTTATGTATTTGGCTTTTACTGACGCTTAGTACAATGAATTATATGCTTGCTTGGGCTCACCCGGGACTCGCCGATGTGATGTTAAGTGGCGTAATTAAGATATTTTGCTGTATCTCTGGGGGGAAATGTCAGTGGCTCAGGGTTTAAAAGATTTATGCCCCTGCGCTTAAGTGTCTCTCATTGCACCCTGAGCTTGGGCTTAAGCACGCGTTTGAGGTTTGCTTACCTCTTGTAGTTCTGGTTCATGGACATGCACACATGAGTGAGCATAAATGCAAGAGCACATACTCCATGCACAACATCCTCAGCCTCAATCTAAACAAAATGGGTGAATATTAATAAGGGGAGCGGAGATTTCCCACATCACCAGTCTTGCAGGAAGCTTTTTGTTCAAAATCTATACCCTACAAGTTTCTGCTTCCCTATATCTCCCAGCCGGCTGATAACTTGACAGTGCTGCACACAATCCTTAACACCATGCAACACCAGTCACAAACTCCCATTAAAGACATGCAAAGCTGTTCACAAAAGAAATGGCCTGTGTCCTGGTCCTGCAAGGTGAAATTGATTGCATTATTTGATTAATAGACTAGGAAGGAGAGCATACATATAGAGAGCCAGTGTATGTATGAAAATGGAATCGCCCCCTCGAGGCAGCCGCATATGAGAAATCAATTTAAGGAACGACTAGAGTCAGCAGGCCTCTGAATTGTACAAAGGGCAATCTCAGTGTTATGGATATGCTATTTATTTGCCTGCAAGCTTTTGATTTCTCATGTGTGCCCTTTAGCGCTCGATCCACCAAGTTCAGGCCTTAGCATTGAATTTGTACACCGTGTACAAGACAGGACAAGAGTGTTATGGTCTCAACAACGAGATATATGAGAAAAGCAGTGCCAGGCGCGTGTGCTGCAGGGTTGTTGTCAGCTCGCTGAGAATAAAACGGCAAAAAAGAGCGAAAGGAAATGAGCAGTCGTTTTCAGATACGACATTGCCATATTTTCTAACACCTACCTGCATATGTTTCCAAACTGAAAGACTGTAGAGCTGTTTAATTATTAAAGAGACGGCTGTGTGACTAAAACTTTGCCCAAATGCTTGGTTACAGAATGCATAACCACAGATGGATTACTGAATGCATGCACCAGAGACTCTGGTTTTAGTGACTTATACATTTATTGTTGGCGGCTGAATGAAACGACTGCAAAGAGACACAAAAAACAACAGCAGAAAGACTTGAAACGACCACAAGGAGACATACAACGACCACGAAGGGATTCAAAACGACCACAGTGAGACACAACAATGAAAAAAGACTCTTAATGGACACAGAGACTCTAAACAACCAGAAAGACACTTTAAATGACCACAAAGGGATGCAAATAGTGCTCAAAGAGACTTGAAAATTTAACAAAGACACTTTAAAGCACTGCAAAGAGTCGAAAAGGACCGCAAAAAGACCCAACATGACCACCAAGGGACTGAAAACAATGACAAAGACTCTCTAAAGGGCCACAAAGAGACACAAAACAACCACAAAAACATAAATGACGACAAAGAGATGCAGAGCACCCTCAAAGAGACTTGAAAAGACGACAAAAATATTTCAAAGCATTACAAAGAGACCGGAAACAACCATGAAGAGACTCAAAACGATAATGAATAGTACTATAATTGTCTTGAAATTACCACAAAAAAACCCAAAAGGACCACAGCTAGATCCTAAATGACCATAAAGAGACTTGAAAAGACCACAAATATACTTTAAAGCACTACAAAGAGACAAAAATAACCACAAAGAGACTGGAAACGACCACAAAGAGACTCAAAACAACAATAAATATTCTTGAAATGACCAAAAAAAGACCCAAAAAAATCCACAAATAGATTCTAAATGACCATAAAGACAGTTGAAAATAAGACCACAAATATTCTTTAAAGCACGACAAAGAGACAAAAATGGCCACAAAGACAATGGAAACAACCACAAAGAAATGACCAAAAAAAGACCCAAAACATCCACTAAAGACTTGAAATGACCGTAAAGAGACCCACAACAACCACAAATAGATCCTAAACAACCACAAATAGATCCTAAACAACCATAAACAGATCCTAAACAACCATAAATAGATCCTAAGTGACCACAAGTATTTCCTAAACAACCATAAATAGATCCTAAGTGACCACAAGTAGATCCTAAACTACCATAAATGGACTTGAAACAACCACAAATATGCTTTAAAGAACCAGAAAGATGCATAGAAACAACTTAAAAGACAGCATAAAACAACTGCTCTTTCACACGCCTGTGCCCAAGGACTCTCATAATCCTTCCATGGACATTTGTACTTCATGAGCTCAGCGTTACTGCAGTACCTTGAAAGACATAAACTGCCTTGCTCAAGGGTAGCTTGGAAGTCTGTGTGTACAAGCTGTACAGTCATCAGCTCACGGCTCAGTTAACAGGATTAGTATCAGGGATTAAGAGAACTGTGCTGCATATATATTCATACTTAGTGGAAAGATGTACTGTCTTTTAATGACACCTTTTGGGCTTTTAAGTGACTTAGGAAATGGCAGAGTGAGTGAAAAGCGAGATGACATTCCCAACAAAAAGCTCCAGTCGCTGAACATTTGGCATTTGGTTTTGAAAAACGTTCAATTATTTGTGATGCATGGAGCAGAAACAGCAGCATGTTCAATAATGCCCTCTGCCAACCTCGGCCTATTTTCACTCAAATTACCCATTATTATCATGGAAGTAGCTAATGTTCTCCTCGGGGAGTCTCTCCCAACCGGAAGCCAAGAAAACACCGAGCAGTCAGGGTGCTCTCGTGGAGGAGAGTTTGGCGTTGCTCATTATATTCTGAATTCTGAATCCCAGGAACGCTGGAAAGGATAGAGCGAGCAGCGAGAGGATTCATACAGAGGGAAGAGGAAGAGATTATATTTAAAAATTCATTCAATTCAAGTGAATCTGATTGCATCTCGTTAAATTGCATTGCGAAAGATTGAATCAAACTCTATGGAGTCGCACTGTGCCAAAATTAATAAAATGTAATTGAATCCTGTCGAGATGGAATCAAATTAGGCCAGACTGACGTGATTGGAGGAGGCAGCTGCTGCATGTTGCTGTGTGCTCCTGTGGGTTTGTCTACAGTTTTACATCAGTTTGGTGCAAGCCAAGCAGGAGACCCTTTGGCTCCTGCTTATGTGTGTCCTGCCAGTCTAAATGCCAGTCTAACTAGCAGGCTAATAGGCAGAGCCAGGATGCCAGGGTGACAACAGAATCAGTGGGCGCATTGGCTGACTGACAGATGGATGGAGGGGAAGTGGTTGAATGGTCTTCCTCCCGCTCCCCTGTTGCTCACTTTATTTCTGTAGCTTTATGCATGGCATGTTCAGACACACGCCGCACAGTCTGCGCCTCCATCATCTCGTGGGACACAGCACTGTTGGTCTGGGGCTTACTTTTTTTGGGTTTGGGCACCGGCAGGCATGATTAAATGAAGAACAGAGGGATGAGAGAAATGGCAGGAGAGCTTCAGAACCACTCCAGTTTGGGCTGCGCGTTCTGACTGACCCACTTAGACCGTATTAGTAACTACACTGAATGGATGGAGCCTTGAGGTTTTTCTTCACAGTGGGCTGACATGAATCATACGCAAATTATGAATTCTAAAAGATGTTTTCTATGACATTAAACATGCATAAACACAATGGAATGACTGGATCTTGGTCTAGTTGGCACTATGGACTTGAGAAAAATAGTGTTCTTGGATTCTGATGGGACATTTTTCAGTCCATGCACAGAAAGAAAATCAAAATTTCCAGCCTTAATTTGATTCGTTTTTACCTGTTAAAAATAATTATGAAAGTTGATATTTATGCAGAGTGCAACGGTGTGTGTAAACTTGCATGAACGAAGTCAGGATATTGATTTCTACTATACTTACTGTACTTTCTGGGTTTGATTAACACTGACATCATGAATGTGTAAGTCTGCTGAAAAACAGATACTACTTTATGGAAAAAAAAAAGCTGTTTATACCTCTAAATGTATATTTACTGTGATTATTATGGTTTTATTCATTGTTTCAAATGTTGTATGAAAGTACAATTCACATGCTCACTTCCTGACATATTATTATCATTGTTTACTTATTTAAATGTATTCATTCTTTGGGAAAAACAGTAGTTTTTGCTCATGTGGTCTGGCAGTAAAATAAAAAAAAATCCTGCAGCATGCATACAAATCTCCCATATGCAGTGCAGCATTGAGACGTATTGATAGAACTCATTCTTGAGCACTTCTTAACTATTATTAGTATTGATGATTTTGCAGGTAGCTCACGTGCCACCAAAAGGTGTTTTTCATGCACCAAAAGCAGCTTAAGTTCCACTCTAACATAAGAAGTCACGCTGTAGTAAAGATCACAAGAACATTGAACTTGATATCACACATGGCTAAGAATAGATGAGTTTTTGACACCTGACAGTTCAGTTTTAGTTTTTAATCACTAAAGTTGCTATTGCGAGAACTTAACCAAAGTTCATCCGTGGAGTGGTATAGTGATTACGTTTGTGCACGATGTGTCTAGCATGCAGACTCTACTGTGTCTGAATCACTAGTTTGTCTTTTAAAACCATCTTTGGTACAGTCATATGTATAAAAGTTTGATTAAAGGAGCTAAAACAAGCAAAAACTTGATTTGACCTGTTCTCAATGAAATATAAATTGCCTGAAAGTAGAGGAGAGACATGAACTTTGCTAAAATTGGATGTATAAATTGGCTTGTGAATTGGTCCAGACATTGTTACTGTAACAGTCTCCACAGCAGATGCACACACAGAAATAATAAAACCTCTTTATGAGTCATCATAAAAAGGACTATTTTTCCATAGAAGCAGACTGACGTGCTGCTGCAGCGGGTGGAATATAGTGGAGGAGTATAAACACAGTGACAGATGAAATTTGGACTCAAAAGGCAGTAAGATGGACATGGACGGGTGACAGGAAGTGGTGGCTGGATGACAGATTAACAGACAGGTGAATGTGCTTAAGCTGAGACACAGATAATGAAGAGGAGCCTTCTATTGACAGCTAAAGGACAATATTTTCCAACTTCCTCCAGCGGCGTGTGGGCTTCGCGTCGATTGAGCATTAGTTAGTGCGAGCCCACACAGGCTGCCGAGTGTCTGTGTGGTCCATCACAGTGATTGAGGAAGGAACTAATGCTAATAGTAGCTGTGCTGGCTAGCAGGCACTAATAAGAGAGTGGTGCAGGCTTTTGGACACACCTATCAATATGATGAGACGAGCCAGGGAAGTGGTCTTTTATTAAGCCGTCTTAAATGTGTGTGTGTGTGTGTGTGTGTGTGTGTGTGTGTGAGCTTGAATAAAAGACTTATTGGGTGAAAAAAACAGCTCTATGTGAGGGAAAAACCTGGGATTCATAAGGTTTGTAAGGCTGGACAGTATACATTAATATGTTGGATTCTTAAAGTTTGTAGGGCTGGGCAATATACCTTAATACTTCGGATTCTTAGAGTTTGTAGAGGTGGGTTGTTTACCTCGGTACCTTGGATTCTTAGAGTTTGTAGGGCTGGGCAATATACATTAATATGTTGGATTCTTAAAGTTTGTAGGGATCGGCAATATACATTAATATGTTGGATTCTTAAAGTTTGTAGGGCTGGGCAATATACATTAATATGTTGGATTCTTAAAGTTTGTAGGGCTGGGCAGTATACCTTAATACCTATGTATGCATATGTATTGAGTATATGTATGGATTTTAAAAACTGTTAAGTACCAAAAACTTGCATCGAAAATCTGATGGCCTTTTTATTTTTTTTTCTTATTTGTTCAGATATTTCCTATTCTAAAATCAAAGTATTAGACTAGCTTGTAGGGATAGGAATTGATACATTTTGGTTTCTGATTATTTCCTGTTAGAGATTATTAAACAGTTTAACTATTTTTTCCCCCTGAGTCTGCAAACAGTGTTGATGAAAATGAGAGACTATTTGTACAGCATTCGTTTTATTTTGGCATTAACAAAACTTTGCCTGAACAAAGTAATAGAGATGGGAATTGAAAACTGATTCCAAATCTGAATAGGTTTAATTAAAGCCAAAATGAACATGAATGCTGTTGCTTTTACGCCTCTCCACTCAACTCTCCATAAAACCAGTATGTTGACATGGCTACACATCAGTGCCTATCAATAAACGATAAATCATAAATAACTAAATATTTACAGCTTGGTAGATCTCTGCCCTGTGGTCCAGCCCAACACTCTGCCTATATGAAGGGAAAATTCACCTTAAAAATACCTTTAAACGCTATTACAATGCACCTGTGGTCCTATTTTGTCTTTTGCTGCTTTTTATTGTTGTTTCTATGTACATCACACGCTCCAGGGGGTGGACAAAATAACAGAAACACCTTATAATAGAAAAGTACTGCAGTAATAACAAGTAAGTTAAAGCTCAGAATGTTTGGATTTATCTTCAGGCTGTCAGGTAATGAATCAGGTTGATGTCATGATGAAGGTGGTTGTTTCACTCAACAGATGTAGCCTTTAAATCACACCCGTGGACATATTTTGGCCATCATGCTAAGTGGTTAAAGTCTGTAAAACACAGTAGTTTTGTGATGTTGTCCCCTTTTCAGTGTCATGCTATGAAGCTTATAAAAGAGAA
Source organism: Centropristis striata (assembly GCF_030273125.1). Lineage (NCBI taxonomy): Eukaryota > Metazoa > Chordata > Actinopteri > Perciformes > Serranidae > Centropristis > Centropristis striata. The sequence goes on along the minus strand of NC_081540.1, from coordinate 10,899,544 downwards.
GTAAATCCCCCTCAATCGACCAAAGATTTGAAACTTTACTTGTTGTTGATTGGTTAGGAAACACTCTTAACAAGTTGACAATTCTGTCTGATGTCAAGGCAAGATTTCTCATCCATGTTGGCCCAAAAGTTAAGAAGCAGTGTTCATTATTCACTTTTGAAATCCAACCACAAGGTCCAATTTAGTAGCTGCTCTTTACAGTCGGTGGATTTTTCCCAGTTGTTATTGAATTGAATTTGAATGTTCTGGTCTCTTTCCCCCCCCACAATTTGAGGATATCTGGTCGGACTGAGATTTGGTTTTAAAATGTTCCATGAACAGTAGGAGAACAGATTGTTTTTGGTGTCCTCTGGACTTTATTTTTGATATAGATGTGACAGGAAATGAGATAAGACAGGCAGGATGACAGGTATCTCCAGCTGCACTCAAACTGTGATCCATGATTACATGGTCAGCATCTTATAACCCAAAGCCACCAGGATAAACTTGTTTAAGCGGGGATAATAACATTACAAGCATCAATAGATAAAATCAGCTCTAAAATCAAGTGATAGGGAAAAAAAAATACTGTCAGAGTTAACTGAATGTTGTGAACCAGCCTCTTTGTTGGCTGGCTTCAGCGACTTTGATTCGTTTCTCTGCTGGCCTTGCAGTCTGGATTTTCCTTTGGGCTTACAGTATTGAATTATCTTGGGCTGTATTGTGTTGTATTTTATCTATCATATTTGTATCCATTCATCCATCCATCCATTCAGACAGGGGGCCTTGGCTTGTCATTCCTGCTGGTTAATTAAGCTAAATTGTGATTGATGGACTCTCAAGTGAATAGCTATGTGGTCCCGTTGCTGACCCGCCACAGGAGATCAACCCAGCTGCCAATCACACCTCACAATAGTCTCCTAAACAGCAGGTCGGACAACGTTGAGGCCCTATCCTTGTTTAAACCCCCCTCCCGTTGGTTTTTCCCAGCATTGAGATGGCTTCAGGTTGTGCAGCGTCCTTGTGGGGATTGGTTCTGCTAGGAAATGATGCAGAGACCATCTTGAAAAGGGATCCGTCTTCTCAGATTTCTTGCCCGGTGGCCAATAACCTTGTTTATGGGAGGCAGCGCTTGATGAGGAATAGATGAAAGAGAGTGAGCGATAGATGAGAGAGAAAGACGAGGGGATGGGGAGGAGGAGGACGGACACTTGAGATGTGGTCGCGGTGCAGCAGAATAGCTCGCAGTGAGGCCAAACAGTCCCTGCTCTCCTGATTGCTTCTCCATGCCAGGCAATCTTCAAAAGGAATCTCCTAATGCAATGTGGGCCAGCTTATTTTTGTTTCTATCTCTTCTCGTTTGACTCCTCTCTTCCACTTTTTTTCCCTTTCATTTCCATCCTCTTTTCATGTGCTCACTGTGTTCTGTGGTCCTCCCACACGAGTCTCATCACCAGCATCTGTAGGGGGAAGATATCCTGTTCTCCCCTACGTGGGAAGCTTTTCAAGCAGCACCCATGCTTAATGTTATTTGCTTGGGAAGCTAATGATGTTTGTTGTTCTGCTGCTCAATATAGTTATTAACACCTATGGATTTTATGTTACTTGACTCTCTTGGATTTTCAAGCAAAGCTGTTTCAGGGTTGTTCTGTCAAGCGTGTTATTATCTCTCAAAGTAATAATGATCGTCTTGCAAGCACTCAAAAGGCGCACCAGACAAACTGTAGGCGTGTTTTTAATTACTTTGTATATCTGCACAACTTCCCATCATTCCTAGCTGGCTTACTCCCAATGTGGGCACCCTGGGATCGTTGTGTTCCCGCCCACTATTGGTAGAGTTCCCAAGGACGCACGCCTCCATGGGGATACACAAAGGATTTCTCAATAATTAAAGAAGCCGTCTTATCTTTGCTTAGATTGGATTTTTATTGACGTGTTGCCACTCCAGGTGAAATAAGTTTCCTCACGTGTCCTTTGAAATCAAAAGGTCCCAGGTGAGGGACTCAGTTGGGGGACATTTTTGGATACACTTCATTACCAAACCTTGTTTTTCTTACACAGAAAAGATGATTGTGATCTTCATACTAGCTTCCTGCATCAGTCAAACCCACATTTAACTGTTGTTTGGCACTAATTGGACCACATTCATGTTTTTTGTGCACATTACAAGGCAGAACAAGATAAAGAGTGATGCTGGAAGAAATAAACGAGGAAGTTTTATGGAGTGTTGGCCATTCTTTCATGTGAATGCATGCTTCAGGGCTTGAGTCTTAAGAGAGCCTTGTGATCTCCTGTGTTCACACATGCCTTTGTAGATAGCAGGTTACTGTTGATAGAGCCTGATTGTAATGAGCACCAAAGAGACCAAAACACAGTCTCAGAATCCAGGAAAACAAAGGCTGTAAATATGTGATATTTTATATGCTAGTCAGAAAAACTTGAAGCTATAGATTCTTAGTTTTCACAATTTGGAAGATAAATTTCGAAGTTAAATCACTACCACCGCTATCTTGTTAGCTTGAAATTCCTCTTGTTGTGGGTTTACTTTAACAGGACTTTCAGGACTTTGCAACAGAACCAGATTAGATTTCTCAGAGCATGTTATATTGTAGGAACAGAGTGTATTCCAGCTCGCCAAAGCCTGTATATTGCTCCAAGAACCAAGATTACTTTTATTTCACGCTGCTTTTCATCCGTCCTGCAGAGTGTGGAGTAGGCGACGAAAAGAAATGATAGATCGTCTCGGCACTTGAGGCGAAAGCCACAGCCGCGGACGTGGAGAAACATTGCAATGCGGCTCCTCAGTCAATAAGCAACAAGAAGCTTTGCTGGAAGCTGCAAAAAGGGGGATGCAGTGCTGGCTGTGGCAGCTCTCTCCCCAAGGAGGCGGCCTGAGCCACAAATTAATAGAGCACTCCCACATGATCGGGGAGTTTCATTTGGAACCGTCACGGTACATAAAGCCCCACAGAAATGAGCAGTTCACTGAGGTCCCCCCTCCACTTCCCCTAGAGTCCCCAAATAACCTGTGTGATTGTAACACTGCCCACTCCTCCCCCACCTGTGCACCTCCTTCCATGAAACTCCCGGGCAAGGCTTTGCCAAGGCTCATCCCGGTTCAATTACCACAACTCCTTGTCTCCTTTTTATCCCGTCTAAGTCTGTCATGCATGTCCTGTCAGCCCTAAAATACCACAACAATATGAGTGATATTTCCAGCTTTAAAAGTTCCACAAAAGCATCCAGAAAGTACTTTAACGATTTCAAATGTTTTTCGGTTCATCTCGCTGCCCTGGTGCATTGGCCTACAAATTTTGAGCACATCCAAATATTTTTTTCCCCCTCTTCCCCATGAAAAACTTGCACTCATTTGACAACAGCGTGAAATTCTTAGTGACAAACGTGGAGAGTGGTGCGCCCCTGAGGCCTGCTTTACTCTTATCATTATCCTCGCAATGCCTGAGATTAGACACAGCAACCAACTCTCTCACAGCAGCGTGCCTCAAAGCGGGGATTAACACAATGACTAATCACTCAACTCACTGGACACAAAACATACAGTGCTGATTCATATTTTGTCACAAAGTCTACTTCATAAAAAAACTGGCGTTGAATATTTGCTCGTGGCACAACATCGTATACAAATATATATTTAGAGTGAATAACCCAATCATCTTTTTTGTTTCGGTTAAACAATTTGCACAATAGTGGTTTTCGGAAATATTCAAATTAGAGAATTTTTAAATGACTGACATGTTTCAGGGTCTTCAGAAGCTGTTTACAAAATGTATAATCATTGTGGAAATCTAATCAAGAGCTTGAATCGCACAAAAAGGTTAAAATCAGTTCATGTGAAGACTTTGTAAATGTGTATAGAATCTGCAGAATCTGTTGGTTCCAGGATAAGACCTAGATATCTGAAACATTTTGGTTACCATTTGAAGTCTGTTAGTAGTCTGTTGAGTATTGAATGATTACATTTGAGTAGGCTTTGGTTGAATGCAGGCAAACAATCCATGCGGAGAACAAAAGTGGTGGGAAGCATTGGCCAAAATGCAAACTCAGATAGAAACTTTTGTCTGATGTTGATTTAGCTTTTTATTTAAATGTATCTGCATTCATATGCAGGTATCAGTTTATAGAGATTTGTCAAAATGTTTTCTGGAACTAAAAAAACTTCAGAAAGTACTGATAATGCTAATTTGTCTGTAAACAATGACAACAGCAGACTTTCACCCAGGAGAACAGGGTTTAAAAAAATCACTTTTTACGTAACTTGCGTTTTTTTTTTTTGTTTTACATAACTTTTGGTAGTTTTTTATATGTAACCTACGTTTTTTTTAAGGAACTTACGTTTTTTACATAACTTACGTTTTTTACATAACTTGCGTTTTTTACATAACTTGCGTTTTTTACGTACCTTGCAGGTTTTTTTTAACATAACTTGCAGGGTTTTTTTATACGTAACTTAAATTTTTTTTTAACGTAACTTGCGTTGTTTAATTAACTTCTGTTTACATAACTTCTGGGGCTCACTTCACCCTTGTAGCTTCTTTACTTCGGGCATTTACATGCATTGATTTACTGTTTAAACTATCTTTTATGACGCCTCACCAGGAAGTTTTTTGCTCTAAACCTAGGTCAGTGGTTTTGTTGCCTAAATTCCCAGTTGCTGCAGCCTTTTTTACCACTGCAAACCGTACGTGTGCGTATAATGATGTGTGTGCTATTTTTAGAATGCGCTGTTGTACCAGAACGCGAGCCGTGGTACATACATATGTGTCATAACGTGTGCTCCTGACACACGACCTATTCTGTCGTTTATGTTGGAGATCCCATTGCTCATATTTGTTCTATGGGTGGTATTGACATTGGTATTCTGTCGTTTAGGTTGGAGATCTTGTTGGTCTGTTGGTCCACCAATTTGTCATCAGACTGAATAGATTAACACCAGTTGAATGGATTGCCATGAACTTTGGTACTGACATTCATGTTTCCATGAAGAAGATTGGGTAAAATGTTCGTGATTCCTTGACTTTTCCCTCTAGTGTTCCCAGCAGATCAAACTTCCAAACGTGTCCATTACGTCCAAGTTATGACCTTAAATTCATCCTCAGCTGCACTCTGTCTGTAGTGTAGCAGAGCATGTTAGCCGCTAGCATGGCTGTAGAAAGTAAACACTTCCATTCCATTAAATCTACCAATCGACACTGAGCTTTCAGTCTAATTTTGTGCTATAAATGAAGCATAATCTGTGCAGACAGCTGTTTCAATCACACACATATCCCGCTGTAAATTAGTTTTGAACTTCTTAACTCTATCTGCATTGATTAATCAAGGCTTCCAGTCCATTTGTGAGCTTCCTGTTTCACTACACGCTGCCCCCCCTCACTCGCTGGTAGCTCTGTTGGACTGGAAAATAAAAATAAATTCAATTAATTAACATACTAACACTGTTAAGCTCTTTCCCATGAATCCAACATATAAAGTATTACGTTTCAGTATATTTCTGATGTCAGTCACTTTCCCAGTTAGGCTTGATGGTGTACATTATTCAACATAAACCCTTCTTTTCTACCTCTGTTCTACATTTCCCACAATGCTTGTCAACAACACCCAAAGTTGGAGAGAGTGAAAATGAAAAAAACAAAACAAAACCTAATTTAAAGCACGGCTGCTGTTTATTTCAACACAGAAGAATTTTATCTTTGATTCTGGGGCATGAGATCAAAAACTGCTGTTTGTTGATGCTTTAGTTTGCAGAGAAAATGCATCTGCCTTTAATCCTATGTAACTTTACTTCAGAAATGCCTAAATCTTACCAATTATCTATGGGAATATTATAATACAATTTAAAGCAAAACCGACCTTACATTTATAGGAACACTGCCAAAAGCCTTTGTTATTAACATGACTGGAATGCTTTAAACCGGATCTCACTATTTCTCAAGGCTCCACTTAAATTCACAACATTGGGTTTAAAAAAACAGTAAGATATAAGCTACTTTTTCCTGGTTATGTGTCATTAAAAAAGGGACATTTTAGTGTTACCACTTTGAAGTTTGTGTGGTGTTGTTTGCCAGAGAGATGCAGTACAGTGTAACAATTGTTGCCAGACAGCAGGCTGGCCCTATTGATCTATTGTCTTGGAGTGTAGCAAACAATTTAGCTTTTTCTCTTTCACTTTGATCCTCCTCCTTCCAAGAATGAGTGTCTGTTAGCTATATGAATACCGATCACTGCTCTCTGCTGCTTCCACCTGAGGTATTGTGAAGGAATCTCACAGAAATCTTTTCAGAACCAAGATTATTGCTCAAGTCAAAGTAGTCAGTAAGAAAAGTGGATGCTGTAAAATTGTAATACATTTTAAAGAACAGGCATTATCGTCAGATAACAGTCCCTGAAGGGATCATAGGTTACAAAAGTTTAAAATTGCATTATTTTTGTCAAAATATCTTTATTCTACGTGTTCTATGCGTCATTTAAGTGTTTCCATAAATAAACGACTGGCTGTTTACACAGAGCAGAGAGGAGAGGACAGGAGAGATTGCAAGATGAGGTTATACAAATACAAATAGTTCAATGTGTATAGCATGTGTCAATCCAATTTATTTTTCCAATATTCATAGTACATTGTAGGCACTTGGAAAAGTTTTGTGTATATATAAGTTGTATTTTATTCAAATTTTTAAATCATTTATACAAGAAATTCAACTTTTTTGTGATTTATGTCACTTTCACGGTGTTATTCCTCACAAAAGACATTTTTGAGTTGTTCCCACTTCTAGCCATCATTGTGCTGATTCCATAGAGCTGCTGTGAAACACAAGGCCACAGTGAGAAAAATGTAAAAAGAGGAAAAAAACTGTTTACACAGAGCAGAGAGGAGAGGACAGGAGAGATTGCATGATGAGGTTATAAAAATGCAAATAGTTCAATCTGTAAAGCATGTGTAAACCCAATTTATTTTTCCAATATTCATAACACTTGTGGAAAAGTTTTGTGTTTATATAACTTCCATTTTTTTTCCTTTTTTAAATAATATTTTATACAAGAAATTCAACTTGGGTTTTTTCTTATTTAAGCGGATTTACGTCACTATAACTTTGTTATCCTGCACAAAAGACATTTTTGAGTTGTTCCCTTCTAACCATTATTGTGCTGATACCAAAGAGCTGTAGTGAAATACAAGGCCACTGTTGGTGTATATGTAACTTCCATTTTATTCCAATTTTTAAATAAAAACTTATACGAGAAATTCAACTTGGGTTTTTTTTCTTTTTTTGTGATTTATGTCACTCTAACAGTGTTATTCTGCACAAAATATATTTTGGAGTTGTTCCCTTCTTTTCATTATTGTGCTGATTCCATAGAGCTGCAGTGAAATACAAGGCCACAGTAAGAGAAAAGTAAAAAGAGGAAAAAAACGCCCTGAAACTGCTTCGGTTCAGAGGGTTAATCTTGTGATTGGTAGCTGATCGACCTTTTTATTGTGTCAGCAAGAAAAAAAAAAAAGGAAATATGAAGGACATTTTTTTGTAAGAAGGTATAACTCTGCTTAAGACTCTTTAACACAGGACACTTTTTAAGACTGTTACCTAACCACGCAGCAGGGATTTTTCCCCTCAAACACAAGTCCCCTGAGTGTAGCTGCTCCCCTCGTCGTTTTTACTATAGTTGGGTGTGTGTGGCGCTCCTGCCTTGCCCTGCTTTTAGCATGGCGCTTACATAACCACTTTTATAATCTGAAAAAGCAGGAAACAGGAAGACAAAGTTGCTACAGTATCTCAGGGTGTACCGCGCCTCCGATACAAAACCATTTGTTATGTGGCGAGCAAGCACACTCCAGGTTGTGAGGAGTTGAAAAGTCTTTTCTGTGATGAAGCGTGTGGCGCGCGGCGTGACGCATGGCCCAGGCTTTGGCGGATGCTGTGTCACTCCAAGGTTGTTTAATGGGAATCCTTTCCCTGTTATGGATTTGGACGACGTGACTCTGAGGCTCCCGAGCGCTGCATCTTAGCAACAGAAGCATCTTTTCTGTGTGAGTGCTGATCTAAAGCTCATAGGTCATCCTCCTGTTCAGCCTGACGCTATATGTGTGTAAATCAAAAAGGATTCCTGCAAAGAGCTGCTAAAGTGGAAAATGAGTTACAAGGGGGGAGATTGCGGCTGTGTGTGTTTGTTTGCGAGCATATTTATTTCAGGATTTTGCTTACTCTTTGATTTTCCCTGTTTTGAGTTTTGCCCCTTTTTCTGCTCAAGGCTGAGTGTTTGAGTGAAGATGCAGTGCCCGTATCTGCCTGCATCAGCAAAACTATATGCAAAACACCATACACACAGACATGCAGGCGGAATCACACACACACATCTATACTTTCCGTTCAGTAACAGTATACAGCCGCAAGTTATTTTACAGAGGATTTCTTTTAAAATGCGGATAATATACAGTACAGATCTCTATTTAAAAAATGCAATGCAAGTTTTTTTTAACTTTAATATAACTAAGTGCATTCAATTTAACATTTTACTGTAAGTAAACAGAAAGTTGCCTTATTTTTATTTTATTAGCTTTTTGTTATTGGAATTCACTGGATTATTTAAATAATTAAATAATAGTGTAAAAATCTATAATTTCCCATTAAATGAATTTACAGTTTTCAACTAAAATAATTTAGTAATATTTGTAATAACATTAATTCACTTTTTATGGCACTTATAAATATAAATCCTGTAAAAGAATACAATTCATTTCTGGAAAATAACTTTTTTTTTTTTTTTTTTTACAGTGTAGAACCTCTTATATGAGACCCAGGGCCTGGGTTGAAATGTTAAGATAATTGCAGAATTTTTAATTCAACCACGTGACACGTCTCCGCGACGACACCAAAATCAGATAAGTGAAGGAAATGATTCAAGCACTGACTCAAAATCAGGAGCTCCCAGCTAGCCGGCATTTATAGTCCAATCATAATCTCTTGGCGGGATTCCTACTTCAGTAAGTGATCATGAGAAGGCCCGATAGTCCATCAGAAGCACAGAGGGAGGGAGATGCACTCAGTGTGCCCGCGCTCAACATGCTCAGCCATCTGCGGCGTCTTTCTGGAGACACGTAGCTGCAGAACTCCTGCCGATTCTGGGAGAAGTTGCAGAAAGCTGCGAGGAATATAAATTTTAAATGAGTGCTGTGAGGTCAGCGGAGCAGCACGTCCCACTGAGCTCTATTTGAAATGCAAAAGTCTGAATACATGTCGCTACAAGTCTTCGAAGAAACTAAGAATCAATTACTTCAGAGTAAGCATGTGCTGACTATCTCACAGCGTGTGTCGGTTGTATGTTTGTGTGAAACGGGATGTGCGAGCCGCGACTTGGCATGAACATTCACAAAGCCGATTGACACAGAAGCAGCGGGAGGAATCAGCTGCTCCCACCTCTGCAGGAGCTGTAAGATGCTTTAATATTGCACTCTCGACTTGTTTTCGACACCTATCTTGTAATGCTCTTTCATCTGCTGCCGATTGTTGAAGAAAGAGTGTGCATGCCGTGATACTCACCTCCTTATACTCTGCATTACTGAGCTCAGCTTATAAGGAAATCTATCAAATTGAGAATGTGTGTGCACTGGGGCTTTAAAGCTAATTCTTAAAGAAAAAAAAAAGAAAAAATCATGTGCAATTCATGTGCTCTGACCACAGGAATCTGTTCAGCACTGTGCGGTCGAGTGTGTTTGTGTGTAAACAAGCACATATTTGCCCGGTCGACACAAGTGAGAGTCATGCGAAATGGCCCTGCGTCAAGTGTGTGAGACAAAAGAGAGTGGTCATTGTTTGCTGTGCGTGGCCACTGATGCTATCGCTGCTAATCTACTGACTGGGTTATTGTGCCAGGAGCTGCCAGAAGACATGGCTCCGCTCCATATGAAGCTCAGTGGGGGCCAGTTAAGGCTCAGAGATGGTGACAGTGTGCATATGTGCATACTGGGAGTGCTGTGTTTTACATTATGAGGGAAGACGAGGCTCGCACTTCTCTATCACACACAGCGAGCGTGCAGACTCGTGTGAAAAAATGTCTGAATATACTACAAGTTGCTCTGTTGTGATTACTCCCTCTGCAATTGAGCAAGTTATTGAATCATAACTAACAAATTAAGTTTTACAAATTTCCTCAGCGAGAATGATTATTTTTTGTCATTTGTGCAATGTAATATTTTACATAGACTTACAATTAGGGTGTAATAAGGAATGACACTGATTAACCGTCAGAATAGAGGAAACAAAATTATGTATTTCTGAAGGCCGACCCGTAAGTAGCATCACCATGGGGTCTATGGAGAATTAGCCTATGGAATTTTTGCATTATATTTTGGATCATGGCAGAAAATAAGGGGTCATCCCTATGTTCCCTGGGTCCTATGTTCCCCGTTTTTTCCCCCAAAAGGGACCTATGTTCCCCTGTAGCAATACATACTGGAGAGCATAGGACCCTTTCTCTGAAAAAGGGTCCTGTGTTCCACGCAGTCCATCAATCTTTACTGTAGACTCTCAGCATGACCAGCAGGCTAGTCTAGACCTAGTAATGGTCCAGTAATGGTGGAAAAAGTAACAGACTAGGGAACAAAGGACCCTTTTTGGGAAAAGCAGGGAAAAAGGGTCCTATGTTCCCCAGTGTCATACAAAGAGGGGAACATAGGACCAGAGGAACATAGACACGCTCCCAAAATCAGCTCTGTGGCAAACACACGTTTCTAATGCTGACGCGTTTTGTGCAGCAGGATAATCTTCACAAATGAACACCACTTTTATTATGTTTGAAGCGGTAATGCAGCCGACAGAAGTAAAAAGCTAACGTTATGCTATAGAGAACTACACCACGGTCACATGGCTTGAACATCTCTACCGTTAGCTTCAGATGCTCTCTGCTAACTAGCCGTTTGAGAATCTGTAGCATAATAAGTTGTTTATTTACATAATTAACAATCTACAAAAGTTTACAAGAGCACTGGAAAACATTAGAGGCTGTGAGGCGGACTAGTGAGAGAGTTGCCGTCCGTGTCTGGTGTGATGGTGTTAAATGTCCGCGGCAACTGCTGTAGTCTCATTTAGCCACTTGTTAGCAACCGCCTTTTTGAAGACACGTGAAATTCACAAGTGGGGTTTTCACTAACGTATTTTATGTCTTACAACAAAATGCTAACATCTCTTAAGCTTGTGTTAATGACAGACATTATTTCAGGTAACTAGCCAAAAACCCATTCAAATCCTCATTGAGTTTGAAAGGTTAGGCCCCATGGCTAAAATGCTAACTTACTCCCTGGTTTAAGAACTAATTTTTGTGTTCTTATAATGTAGAGAGCACCCAGCAAGTAGTCCGGTTTAAATGTACATTTAAACTGCAAAACTTAAAATGGAGACAAGTATTTTTGCCCGTTTGCTGATGGACAGACTATGTAAGGACATGTTCACTCAGAAAAACTGAAATATTCTGACTGTCTCAGTTGCCAGGAGTTAGAAGATGTGTTAGTATGATGACCTTGGTGTTGGTGTCTGTGGGTGTTTGAAAACCAAGACTGTGGCTTATTATTATTGAGCTAAATTAGGGCTCGGTAATACGGCAAAGATCTTCTATTCCAATATGCTTCATCTCATATCTCTAAAACAATACATATCACAATATAGACTTTTTTTTTTTAGGTATTTCAATGAATAAATCATCTATATGAAATAAGTGTCTGTGCTTATGAGACAACATCATAGCATTATGTTCAGTTTCACATGACTATCTTTAACATTACAACCCAAATCATATCTATAACCAGTGGTGGAAGAATCTGTGTCTATATCGATAACAACTCTTATGGAGCACAGAGGGAAGTTTGAAGTGGGGTGTCCGATTCATAGAAAAGAAACAAAGATCTGGTTTGTAATTAAGGATTGAAAACACACTCATCATGTTGATTAACGGAGCTCAGCGGGCGGACATGCTGCTCCACCAGAAACAGCGCTAAATGCTCAGCAGGACGTACATTCTAGAGATTATTTTTATAGCATCCTAATTCTGATAGTGAGTTATTTAAAATCACCTTTAATATCCTTGTGGGAAAGCACCTTGTCTATCATCCCTTCAAACTTGGATAATATATGATGCTATAATTATGTCAAGAAAAACAAGCAATTTGATGTCATTATCTCTGCCTTGAAGAAATTAATAAGCAATTTTTTTTCAACTTTATGACACGTAATAACCTCCCTCGTGGTAGCTCCCGTCCTTGCACTAAATTACAGCACAAGAAAGGATGCATTATTGATGCACACGGTGATCTCACGACATTCACATGTTTAATCCAACAAGTTAATTTCCTCGCTCTCTCATGTAAGTATGTAAACAATAAACGAGGCCGGTGAGGAAAATCAATAGCGAGGGTGGAAGAGTGGAAGAATGAAATGCATTAATGAGTTTACTGCTCATCACTGAAAGCACTTACACATCCGCTTCATTCATTGCCACTGTTCAAATCCCTCATACACTGTCCTCTTTTTATTCCCTTAGCACATGAAATAAAATGAAAAACATAAAAATCTATGATGACGCTATAAGATTATATGAATGTACAAACAGCCTAATTTCCACTGGCTTTATATGACAGTGAGGCACAGTGTGTGAGGAAACGTGTGTGTGTGTGTGTGTTCTTCAGGCCCTCAAATTGCTTGTACAGTATTTTAGTGTGTATTAAAGCCATGTGGCTGATGGCTCTATTTGAAACCTCTCACTACTGTGTGTGTGTGTGTGTGTGTGTGTGAGTGCGTGTGTGTAGACCCATGTGAACAAGTGATTTATGGGCTGTTTTTAATCAGGCGGTAGAAAATGTTATTAGACAGCCTTCTCCTGCTCCCTGCGCCTGCAAATGAGCCGGCCCCCGCTGCACCCTGGGATAGCCTCCTGTAATTAGTTCTGGGAACTCACCTGTTACTGAGAGAGATTGAGAGAGAGACGGAGGGAGAGGGGGGGGTGGGAAGGACATGAAGAGAGGTTGGAGTGAGAGGGTAACAAGCAGACAGATAAACAAACAGAGGAGAGTCTGGGGAGGAGGTGAGGGGTGAGAAAGAGGACCAGAGAGGGAGAGGAAGGGGGTGAGGAAAGTCTGAGAAAAAGAAGCTGACCTCAACACCACCACAGCTCTTGGTTTGTCTTCTAACAAGCTGGCCAGCGTCTGCCTGACTTTTCCCGCATATATTAGGATGGGATGATGCTGCACTCTGCACCATTTCTTTCTCAATACAAGAGAAGTTTGCTCTCATGTGTTAAGACTTATACATCCACTATAGCTGAACGTTCTGAGCTTTCTTCCAATAATAAGATATCGCCAGGTAAACAACAGACATCAGTTGAAGAAAATTGGTTTCTAATCGTTCCCACTCTGAAAGCTAAATAGTGACTAAATGAGAGGTAAAACTATTCAGAATTATCCTGACCCAACGAATGTATTGTTGTTCATATTACGTCCAGTATTGTAGTCAAGACCACCTAAACCGAGACCAAGTCAATAACAAGACCAGTCCCAGCCGGTCCCAGTCTCACAGCCTCTTCCCCCGTCACTCACAAGCATTTTAGTGGGGGGCGTGTGAAAGGAGGCGGGAGGGGTGACAGCCGTTAACGGTAACAACAATTTCAAATGATATGAGTCATGTTATTGGTTGAACTTGAAGCAGTAGTAGTAGTAGTGATATTAACAATTAAATCCAAAAATGCACATTTGTGGTCTTGACCGGCCTTGAAATAAAATCCTGAGTCCGCTTTATCTGAGACAGAGACAAGACCAAGTAAAAATGCAGTCGATTCCGAGACGAGGCAAAGACCTTCAAAAAGTGACCAAGACAAACCTTGAGTACTACAACACTGATTATGTCTGAATAATGGCAAGTGCTAATTAGCTAACCTGATTGCAAAAAAATACAAAAACAGCCTACTCCTATGAGTGTTTTTAAGTACAGCTGAACAAAGACATTTTTTTACAGACCAAAATATAAGCTACTTTAGGAGCTAGTGCAAGCTTTTTTATTGGAAAAGAGATCAACAGTCATCACAAGTTAGCCACACCCTTTAGCACACCATGCTTTATTGTCTATTTTTTCCCTAATGGGACCATCATTTTCAAAATGCACATTATGCTGCAGTGAGGAAGATGAACAAGCAATACAAACCATAAACTAATTGGGAAAATGTTTACGAAGGTGATAAATCAAGTGACAAGTTGGGTCAATTGTTAATAGACTTCCATGGGACCGGTGGAGTCGCCCTCTGCTGGTCATGAGAAAGAATACAGGTTTAAGGCTGCATTGGTTTCACTTTTCAGGCCCGGAGGTTGCTGCTTGTTTTTGATGCTTTACAATGTGTAGTTTGTATAAAGTTTGCCCTCAGGTATAAAGAGTTCCACAGCTGAACTGTCTTTACTTTCTTTCACTAATAAGATATCGCCAGGTACACCAGATCACTTGAAGAAAATTGGTTTCTAATCATTCCCACTCTGAAAGCTGAATAGTGACTTACTGAGAGGTAAAACTATTCAAAATAGCCCTGATCCGGCAAAAGTATTGTTCTTCTATTGTTTATTGTTTGGAGGCCTTCAAGGGGTATCATTTTTACTCATATTAGGTCTGAATCCTGATCAATACCACTGCAGGAAAAAGCTGCTGCAGCTCCTGCTTCTTGTATCTATTGCAGAGGCAATAATTTAATATCATCATTTATCAACTTCCAGTGGAATATAATGACCGAATTTATAATAGAATAGTCCAGATACAAACACATAGTGCTTTGTGTTCTGTGCATGACTGTAAGCGTGATCGGGTGTTTTTTTTAGTTGCAGAGGTCACGTCCTGCTTCTGAACATTTCAACCTCTTTTTTTTTATAAGATTCAAGGTACATGCTGCCACCTTTTGTTCTGCTAATTTTGTAGAGATGCTGGCGTTGTCATGACTGACATTCATTAAAACCAAGACATTCATTAATTTAATTTATTAAACCGGAACACCGTAAAAGGAGGCCCAAAGAGCTGGACGTTCTGCTTGTTTTATTTATCCTTTTGCTATTGTACGAGATATACATTTCTGTTTTTATTCAAAATTATGATTTTTGTGCTGGCTAACACCTCTTTGGAGGGTGGAAACAAATCTTTGTTGAAATGTATGGTTCCAACCCCAAAAGAAATCATATTTAGCTGGACTAATTCATATCTTTTAGAGACCAATTTGCTGTTTGACCGATATTGGCTTATCACAGACACAATAGTATCTATCAATAGCTGCATTTTTTTTGCCAGATCTGTGGCAATATTAAATTAATATTAAAAATCTCCAAAGTTATCAGTTATATTTCAACATTTTTGAGCACTTCTGTCATTCTGCATGGCAGCTCTTTATCTCACTTTCAGTAATAACTTCTGGGAAATAGGTTCTCTTACATATTTGATATTGGTTGCCATAGACTTGCTTAAAATAACATATTTTTCCACTGTTGAACTAAGAGTGCCACCCTGCCAAAACCATCATGTGACCTGCCTGCTCCCTGACGCATCACTGAGCCTTGATGAACTGACTGTAGCTGCTGGCCACAGCGCTGTCTGACAGCCAATCACAACAGTCGGTCACAACTGTCACTCCCAGCCACACGCACACACACAAATACTAAAAATGATATTGTCAGCACACATGTATAGAATTCTAATGTGCACATATGCAAACACATATACAAACACACGTACACATGCACTGAGCTTCTCCAAGGCTCCTGACAGGCCAGTGAAAACATTATGAAATATTCAGCAAGTCTCACTGTGGTTTGAGTTCTACCTGTCTCAGCTTTTTCTCGCTGCTTTGTGTGTGTGTGTGTGTGAGAGAGAGAGAGAGGAAGAGATGCTGTCTGTGTGCATGCTGGAATCAGTTCAGTTTTTTTCCTCCTCGTGGATATATGCAGTGTAAATGTGTGTACATGTTTGCACATGTACACACACACACACACACACACACACAGCAACTTTATCTCTCAATTCTTGCTGTCATGGTTGTTTGTAATTGGGTCTGAGCCAGGCGAACCTTTTGTCTGTGTGTTGCCTTGTGCTTACATCAACTCTGCTTGCCTTCTTAGTAACATAGCCAAGTAGACAAACTTAGAGCCAACCTTGCAACCTCTCTATTTCTAACCCCTGAGCATATCACTGCCATGTTTTTTTTCTCTTCTTTAAACATCAAAAGGCAGTTACGGTTGCCAGTGACCTTTTTTCTGACCTGCTGTACAAGAGGTATCATAACCGTAGGCTTTTGCCCCTGTGTTGCTTGTACAGTTGACAGACCTTTATTCATATATTTAGAGGTTGAGGTGTGAAAAGTTCAGATTCATGACCCTTTGCCCTCCTATGATAACAAAGTACCTCTTTGTGTCAAGTGAAGCAGGAGACTGCAGATTTTAGGATTTCAGTTCATCAGTAAAAGTCTATTTGGCAACTTGAAATACTTATAGCAGATGAAGCCTTTGGCGTGCCACAGGGCTCTGTTCTTGGTCCCATTTTATTCTGTTCATTTGCACCTGTTCTGTCTCAGTCTAAGGGCTGGGGAGTAATGAAATACAAGGATAAGATATGGTATTCCTTTCTTGACTCCCATTGGGGAAATTCAAGTGTTGTGAAGTGGCAGTGAAGCAAGTACCCCATTACAGGTACAGTTTAAATTGGTGGTATTCTGAAAACAGTTACTGTCTTTAAAATTGGATAAAAAAATCAGTTTGGTGTGTGTCTGTTGCCCCTTTGCAACTAAGGCAGTTACTTTCACATGTCTCAACTGAAAATTAAAGATTCAACGTTTGACAGGTGTTCTCTCTTCTCCCTTCCCTTTTTAGAATCACACCTCTCTCACACTCACATGCTTTGGGAGGCATGATCACACTTTTTGTGCTTCTTCTTCCACCCACTTAATTCCAAACTTTTTCTCGATCCGACAGACAGTTGCCGTTACAGTTCCTGTCTAATGATTAACAGAGCATATTATTATTGTAGCATTGCTTCATTGGTGATTGGAAAAACAAATTTTTAAATTACCATAATGATGATGAGGGAAATTGACATTTAGTCATATTAAATGTAACATTCTTCACATGATATATGCTCTATTAGGTGAGAAATCAGACATTCCAAGAGAACAGTGTAAATAACATACTTGTTTTTGCAGTTTTCCACAACAAACTATGTAACACCTATCTCTTTTATCACTCCATAAATCAGAAAGTACAGTCAGCAGCCAAACATATTTTGCCATATTTGTAGTAAATAAATCAGGATATTAATGATATATGAACAACCCCGTCTATAAAAACCTTATAATCAAACCGGATTTTTTTGGTGGTTGTAAGTGCTTCTGAAGTGAAGATTTGTGGTATTACAAGTTTGCTGACATTTTTAAAATGTAAATAAGGCATTACTCAATGCTTATCTTTGGTGAATTAAAGATACATGTACAAACACAAATAGACCAAATGTATTATTTTGGATGATTGAAATCAATAGTCTCAAATAAGACATGTTAGGGAAGCAAAATAGCTTGAATAGCTCAAGCTAAATTTGCCTGCTGCGCCTGACCCTACGTAGCAAACTTGTGATTCTGACTCCAGGCTAAAGTCTGAGCTACCTCCAGTGCAGTGGCTGTTTTTTTTGTCACTCATTAGCAGCTGATTGTGACAGAGTATTCTGCTAAACAATTGCCTCACTCATTAAATACTTTTGCAGTGTAATGAACAGTAGCGCCCCTCTTTGTTTCCCTGAAGCTTAATAAGCCTAATATTACATTTCATAAATGAGTGTTAGATGAGCAAATGAAAAACACTCTCTACACCAAGAATGAAGCTACTGCTAGCATCAAGCTAATGTACCTTAGCATAAAGATTTAAACAGCTAGCCTGGCTCTGTCGGAAGGTAACACAATCCACCTCTAAAAGTCACTGATTGGCATTATTTATTATGTTTGTTAAATCTGTACAAAGTGTGTAAAAACATCAGGTTGTGGTTTTACTGGTGCTCATGTGCCAGACTGTTTCTTGGCTGGGACCGAGCTACTTCCTGGAATCTCCGCTGCTTGCCAAGAAATAGTTTGGCACATAAAACATCAAATTGTCGTTTTTTTGCTTGTTTTTGAACAGATTCTGCAGAAGTTGGAAATAAGCATTGGACTTGCAATTAGATTTTGCATTGAATCTACAGTTTAAAAAAACCCCAAATCAATAAAGAGTAGTGTTGCAAAAGGGTCTGCATCAGAAGTCGAATAGAAGTAGTAGAAGGTAATTTATTACCTGGATTTATTTTCCTTGGGCATTAGTCGCTGTGTGTTTACAGCCCCACCACTATGACGGCCTGTCATGGTTGGAAAGAAGTGATTGACGTAGCCTGAAACCTTTTGGGGCTGAAGAGATTTTTCACTCAGTCAAATAGGAATATTGACTTTTTTTCTCACTGTGCATGTTAACAGCTTCATTAGATATATTCCAGAGCAAACTAAGTGGTAAATAATTAGCTATTTGGACATGTGTAAAAATCAATCTGGGACACTCTGACAAATCCCTGCACACTTGGAAATACACACACATACATGTATCTATGAAAAGATCAAGATGCATTCTCCAGCTGTGGTATTATACGGAATAAACAAGCAACATATGATGTGTTAATGTGTGGGCTTTTTAGGTGCTGGTTAGCGGTTGTTGGTTTTCCTACCTTTGTACAGGGCAGGTTAGCTTTTTATAGGATGGTAACTCTCCCTTTAAAATACACTGAGAATATGAGGACAATGGTGTTCAAGAAAGAAGTAAAACGGCAGATAACTCTTCTGTTCTGTGCATTTAACTTTCACTACAAATGGATCCACAATGATACAGGTTGTGACCATAGACTGTATAAAAGAAGCAGATGTGGACACCACACATTTGTTCATGGACTACATTTTTAAAGCCTTGAATTGACATTTTAGACATAAACATCTTTTTTTTCAGCCAAAGTTCCCATTTTGGGATATGACTGTGGTTTTCAGCTCGTGTTAACAAGCTAACATGATTGTAAATTGCAAAAATGAACACACGACAAGTATCTTTTAGTACAACACTGAACAAGATATTTTTAGGCTTTTACAGTTTATTTGCATGAACTGAAAACACACTAATATGCAAATCAATGTACGACAGCATTTTTGGAGCTAGTGCTAGCCACTTTAATTATAATAAATGTTACAAAATGAACATCATGCTGTATTAAGTAAGAGACTTTTAACTGGAGATTGAGACCATAAACTCATTAGGAAAAAAATAGATAAATCTAGTTAGAAGCAGGGTTAATTTCTCATAGACTGCTATACAGGTGGAATTGCCCTCTGCTGGCCATTAGAAAGAATACAGGTTTAAGGCTGCATTCGCTTTTCATGCCTGGAGTTTGCTGGTTGTTTGTGATACCTGTAGAGAAATGTCACAATGTGTAGTCTGTAATAAATTAGATTTGTCAAACTTTGTCAGAAAAAAAACATAGTTGGGTGACATTAATGTAAAGAAAAAGTAAAATTTCTGTCTCTTTAGGTCGATTTGTCATAAGCTAAAACTTTCTGTTTAATTTCCTCTTCTTTTCAGTGGCAGGCATTTAATTACGTAGTGTCTAATGAGAGAGATTGTATATAAACAGCTTAGTTCTGAGCTCATGACTGATGATATTTAGCTGCCAGAGAGCAGCGGGAGTTCTCGCCTCGCACTGTTGTCAGGCAAAAATCATGAAAGCTTTTGTGACGTTCATGTTTGCTTCAGTTTAGGGATTATGTGGGCCTCTGTACGGAGAAAACAAACACCATCTTTTTATAAACGGGTCTGATTTTCTTAATTCCTTAAAAGTTGCCATTTTTGAATACACCATGCTCTATCAATTTAACCTTTTGCTAATACTTACCTGGAGCATGCTGCTGGGTAAGACCGTGCCAGGGTGGAGGAGCAACACATCCATGTAATGGGATTACACTGATCTACTATAAAAATGGTAACTGTAATCATCTCCTCTGCTGTAAAAAATAGCTTGGTAATCACATAAGTAGTTGACAAAAATAATAAATGTTGGATTAGAGATTGTCAGGTCATAGAGGGGGATATTTGGCAGGAAATAAAATAACAAATTGGACTGTTTGTAGATTTTAGAGAGTGGCTAGTATTTGGCAATTGACATGAGCAGAATGTCCTGGGGCTAAACAATGGCTAGGTCTCTGATTCTGGCCTAATATTTCACCCCTAATTACCTAATTAGTCATGCAAATTTAAGAACTTTGTAGCACTTGTGTTTACTGATTAAGCACGGTTCATGTTGGGACTATAAAAGTGTTTGCAGCCACACGGTCTTGCATCTTGTTTTCATCTGTTTGCGTTCAGCAAAGCAGATGGATTACTAGCCCGCGACTACAGCGCTTTCACCGTCCATTAGTACTTGTGATGCAATGTCCGAGACCCCCTCCTCAAAGACAGAGTGATGGCCGAACACGGTCCCTCCATCCCAAACACATGTCGAGTAGCGTTCATTAGTCCCACCATTCTGAGAGGTTCATAAATCACAGCCATCTGGAACGCTCTCAGTGCTGCAGAGCGGCACGCTCGGTGCACAGCCCCGCCACCCTCCCTCCCCTCCTGTGCTGCTGGCCAACAGCCAATCAGATAGCAGATCCCAAAGTGGCATGTCATGGCTGAGCCAGGCTGGGAGCAACAGCAGACAACCTTTATTAAAACTTTAATTCTGTTAAAGATAGACAGAGCCACTCTTGAGTTTTATTGTCTCGCTGCCTTCTCCTGAAAAGCCAAAGTATAGATTCAGATTTTTAATTGCAGACAAACCAAGACTGATGTCATTTGCAAAGGCTAATAAGGTTTTCCTCCAGAACCCAACACAGAATCAAGGTTAAACAACCTCATTTAACCCACATTGTTTGCCACCGAAATGGATTATAGCATTGCGTTTCTTTTTCCAGCAACCAGGCACGTCTACAGAGATGTTCACGTGTTTTCAGGTCTATCTTAATGCGCCACTCACGTGCTTTGAAAAGAGCCCTGGAAAATCCTTGAATGTACTCCACGGAGGAAAAATTCCAGTCTTGGTTCTCTGCAAAATTGCATTAAGACATTCAGCAGAAACTAATGTGAGACTTCAGCAGTGTGTGTGAGCCAAAATGAACCTTGAGTTAAGAGTTTTTTTTTGTCAAGGCTGTAGGAGAGAGCGTTTAATATGCTCCTTAAAAGACTCACAGAACAAGAACTGCGGATGTTTTTCTGCATGTTTGACTGAACATTGAAATAACTTAAGGAAAGCATCTCTTGTTGGCTGGTATGAAGAAAACAGTTAAGGGGCGACTCTACTGCTTGCAAAAATAAGTCCAATTGTATAGAAGTCTATGACAAAATAACTACTTCTCAGGTTATTTACACTTTTCTAATGACTTGCTGGTCTCGATCACTAGTTTCAAGTCTTCTTTAATGCAGCATGATGTACAATTTTTGGTAAAGAAGACAATAAAGCAACTGGGGTGACTTCACAGTGTCTACGTTGACTGCTTTTATACAGTTGATAGGGTCAAGTCTACATTAGCTGCTACTTGGAAAACAACACCAAACAAATCCCTGACCAGACTATTCTGGTCTTTGAGTTGCATTGTGGGCAGACTGGTCCCTCAAAAACATCAATATGAGGCACATCCAGCAAATTAAGGCTCACATTTATGATTTAGACTGTCCTCCACCGCCATCTTGCAGACGTAGTAGTAATGATTGATGATGATGGGGAGTTTAAATGGCTGATGTCACACTCAGAGTGGACAGGTTGAACAAACGGCAACTTTCACCCAGGAGAACAGGGTTCGTGTCCCGTGTGAAAACAAAAGTAAACAATTGTTTACGTAACTTACATGGCTCACAGTTTGTGAATCATGTTTTTTTACGTAACTTACATTGTTTACATAACTTTAAATAACATACCTTGTTTACGTAGCTTACGTAACTCATACAACTTACGTAACTTGTGTGGCTCACAGTTTAATCACGTTTTTTACGTAACTTTCCGTAACATACATTGGTTACGTAACTCACATAACTTGCGTAAGTTATGTAGATCACGGATTGTGATTCATTTTTTTTAGGTAACATACGTTGTTTACACAACTTTACGTAATATACGCTGTTTACGTAACTTACGTGGCTCACGGTTTGTGAATCACGTCACCCTCGTAACTACTTCACTTCTGGCATTTACTTACATTTATTTACTGTTTGAAATTTATTTTTTAACGCCTTACCTGGAGGTCTTTCGCCCTAGACCTAGGTCAGTGGTTTTATAGCCTAAATTCACTGAAACTGCAGCCGTTTTTACAACCGCGAACCGTACTTGTATGTATAATGATGAATGCTCAGATGTGTCGTTACAGGTGGTATTGACAAACGGTCTATTCTGTCATTTAGGTTGGAGATGCTGTTGATTGTTGTTGAAAAATGTGAAGAAAAAGATGATACCTCTGGTTCTTCCGCATCAATTTTGATCTGTTTATTTCCAAACCGTCCATCTTGATATTTATCATAGGAATTAAATGCTCACTCAGTTCAGTACTCCTCTAATTATCATGTACTGCCAGTGCATGTGGACAAACCATGTGCATTCTTCAAAGGTTTACCTTTTTCCTAGCAGTGGTTCCTCAGGTAGCACAGCAGCTGGTGAAGCAATAAGATAATCTGATCCATGTTTGTGCATATGTATTCCTGCAGGAGCAGAGATCTGAATCAACAGCCTGTGCAGCTCTGTGTGGAGCTTCCACACGACTGATCTTAAGGTCACTACAGCAGGAGCACCTGAACATATCACACATGGGCACTGCACTATGTACTAATTCTGATAAATCCATTACCTTAATTATGCCGGAAGTCACATGGGCTGCTAGTTGTTTGGTATTATAAGTTCAAGGAATGGGAATACATTATGTTAATTTAGTTTTAGATGTGACTTTAAAAGCTAGAATTAGTAGCATGTTTGAGGCTTCTGGTTTATGTGTGTGACGCTGGTGTGTATATGCATATTCAGCTCAACACCTGTAGCTCACGCTGAGCATGAAATGACTTATTTGCTTGCACAAACTCAATTCCGGCGTTATGTGCTTTGCATGTTTTGGGAGGCGAGCGTGTCATTTAGCACAGCTTCAGCAACAGAAATCCAGTTTAGCGTCGAGTCTGCTTGGTGTAATTCATCCTGGATAGATCATCCTCCGTTGACATTTGTTTGTTCTCACGTTATCTGCTGATCCACACACTAAACAACATGAAGGAAATGGGGAAATATTGACCAGGATTTCAGTATTAATATTGCGAGAGAGGCTGATAAGAGGAGCGCCTCTGAAAATCTTTATTTGATGTGACATATTTATATTGTCCCGGTCCGTCTCGATGAGGTTAAACTGAGTGAAACCCGGAAAGGAGAGAGATAGAGCAGCAACGAGACAGAAAGTGACATTTTCAGCCACTGCTCCGCTCCTCCTCTCTGGGGAAATCATCACTGGGGGAGAGAGGGGAGATGTTGTTGTCTTTTCACTCAAGTGTACTCCTCTTGCTTTCTCTCCCTCCTTTGTCCACCTGTGCCCTCCTGCAGCACAATAATAATCCGTGATCAAACTCTCCCCCTCTGATTTAGGGCTGGGCGATACGGACCAAAACTCATATCACGGTATTTTTAGGTCAAATACTAAAGGTGCATTTGTTTGGACAAATATAATGATAACAACAAAAATAGCTCATAAGAGTTTAATTTAAGAGCTGATTTCTAGACATTTCCCATGGTTTTCTTGATAACAACGAAAATCATAAAAAAAACAAAACAATGGAAAAGGGCTAGATATCAGCTCTTAAATTTTTGTTGTTATCATTATGTTTGTCCAAACAAATGTACCTTTAGTTGTACCAGGCATTAAAATGAACAATGAGTTGAAGAAAACAAGATGATCTAATATTTTTTTCCATGGTTGGATATTGGTATTTTAAACAAAACGTACAAAGTGTTTAATTTGCACTCAATGGCACACAAAATCATCATCAACCTGTTTAATTGAAAGACTTTATCAAATTAAAAACCTTCCACCTTTTGAAGCAGTTTCATCAGAATCAGATGTTTCACATCTGCAATCTGAAATCCGAAACACCTCCAAATAAGGGAACCATTGTTTTTCTTTTTTTCTTCGGAACTAGCTCTTTAGTATGCAGAGAGGAGCAAACAAATAGTGACCATAAATTAAGGAAACATTAAAAGATATGATATATCAGTATGGTGGTATTGTCTCAACTCCATATCTCTATATAAAATATATCGGTATAACCCGTAATAGGCCTAGGGCTGGGCATAAATCGATATTGCCCAGCCCTAGCCTGACCTCCCTAGATCAACATTTTTTCAATCAATATCATCAGATTTTTTCCATATTGCTGCTCGGGATTAGAATTGACAAACTGCATAAAAACTGTTTAATGCAAACACACTTACTGACAAAGAGTGTTCAAAAGCATCAGCCACTTACATTAATACATTCACACATCATTAGCACCTATCTCCACATGAATTTCTCTGATGACAAAACCTTCAAAAGACCAACACACTGTTGGAGATGCAACTCCCACTTGCTTGGCCCTGTTAATCTGTCATTTGGGTTATATGTTGCTAAATGCAACAAGTGCACATCTGTTTCCTGGGAGTTGTCAAAACATAACATATGTAAGTATGAAATGGAAGCAGATAAAGCGGGCTGGGGGAAAGTTGGGAGATGATGAGGAGAATAGAAATCATAAAATTGACATCGTGAACATTGCAGCTTGTGTAGGCAGGGTTTGTCTTTTCACACTAAACCTGGAAAAAAGTTGATCCGTTTGTTTTTGCAGCACAGTGACTGAATGTTACAGCAGCTGGCTGTACTACACTGTAAAAAATAAAACTTAAACGGTAAAAAGTTGACAAACAACTCAAATATCGTCAAATAACAATGGACAACTGTACCTTATTTCACTGATAATTTCTTTACAAATATGTATAATACACAGTAAATATCTGTATTTAAATATTTATCTGTAGAATGTAGACATTTTTATAGTTTTTTACTTTAATGACAGTTAGTGTTCTGCAACTTTTGCTTTTACCATTTAACTTTTCTTACATTTAAAGTTTTATTGAAAAAACAAACAGAATATTGCCTTCATTTTTGTGTATTTTTACATAATTCACTGTGATTTAACATTCAAGACCATTGACCAACGAATAATACTGTAAAAAGAAAAATCTATAATGTTCCATTATATGGTTGTTAATTTTTGTGTTTAACCCTATAAAGCCAAGTGTATTACATTTGATACACAAGTTTTTGAGACCTCTGCATCATCAGTGTGATATTTTTTTTTCTGATAAACCTGATGTATACATGCGTTGAAGATTTTAAAAAAACTGAGCAACAAATTGCACAAAAATACCAGATGTATCAAAAATGATATGCAGGTTCCACTAGTGGATCAGTCATTGCAGCGTGAAAACTTCATATCAGCAGATGTATGATGTTGTGTTATATGGAAAAAAATATTTTGCATGTTTGAGGAAAATGTTAAAAGGAAATTCAAAGTTTTAGGATAATAGGATAAAAATGTTTTATATGTTTTTGTTAGTTCAAGAAAACAAACTGAAAGCAAAAAATTGCACAAAAAGACCTGATGTGTCAAATATGATACAAATTAAAATTCATGTATGCAAATTGATATTGATTTTTTTCTTATTTGTCAGCAGGTTCACTAATCATTCCAGTTTTAAAAAATTAGAATTTTCTGGCAATTATTTCATGGTTCAGGCTTTATAGGGTTAAAGTAATTTACCTCTTGCGTTTGTAGAAAAAAACAAGAAAAAGCTGTAAAAACCCTGTAAAACAATCCAGTAAATTTCTGGACTAAAACTTTTGCTCAGCTCCCTGATACCTGATATGAATGCATCACAATGTGACACTGAAATGTGCTTTCATACCCGTGAGCAGTGCAGAACACTGTTAATCTGGTACTGCTGAGAAAATCAGGGGATTAAACTGAATGCTCAAGGGTAAATGCACAGAAGTTGCTGATTTAGAGAAAAACATTTCTCCACAACCAATGGATTTAGTTCACGTACAGAAAAGGGGGAATTAAAGTTTATACATCAAGAATGAGAGACAATACACCTCTTCATCTCCCAAAGGAGAATTATTTGAATATCAATACAGGATCTCTGTGAGGAGCGAGAGAAAGCCGGAGATAAAAAGTGGATCGGGGATGGAAACACTGACTCAGATGGGTAAATAAGACAAACAGACGCAGGCTGAGGAGGGAAAAGGATATTTGGTGTTGACAGGCGGAGGAGACTGAGCGAGCGTGAAGGCAGCGGCTCATCATTAGCGCCGTCCCTCCCTCCCTCTTTGTCATTGACAACCAACACAGCCATATCTGCATCCGAGCATCTAAACGGTATCGAATGGCCCACGGAGCTATGAAGCGGAGAAGACAGGTGGAATTGCATTCTAACGCCTCCGATTAAGCTGATCAATAATGGCCTGTTGGAGTTCTGCCGGCAACACGGTGGAGGAGAAGAGTGGGAGAGAAGCTGGGAGTCGGGGGGGATAATGAAGGGATGATGAGGCTGTGACTGAGGGATGAAGGAGAGGAAAGACAAAGGAGAGGATGGATAACAAGAAGTCATGAATCAGAGTAGGGCTGGGCGATATGGACCAAAGGTCATAACTGATGCATTTGATTGTTTTGTGTGTGTTTTCAATGTCTGAAAAGCTTCATTGTATTGCTGCAAACACATTTTACTAGCTACGATAATGAACAAAGCTGAAACTATTAATAATAGTTTGTAGGTAAATGTAGGGCTGGGCGATATGGACCAAAAGTCATATCCTGATACATTTAGGCTGAATAAAGATATATGATATATATCCCGATATTTTTATCACTAAGTGAGAGCAAAGCAGTCAAAGTCAAAGCCAAATATGACATGTCACAAGTAGTTTTATTCGAACCGTTTATTTAAGTGAACATAAATACTGTATAACAACAGGAGTACCTTCTTTGAAATCAAAGCTCCATAAAGTGCACATTTAAATAAAAATAGCCTATGAAATAAAAAATATTAAAAATATAAATAGTATATATAATAGTATATATATATAAAAATATTTATATGAGAAAAGAATAACAAACATTACAAAAGAACTAAAAATGACAAATCCTAGTAAGGGCAGCATTTATATATAAATAAAGAAAAAAAATCAACTATATCGATATATATGCGATGTGGTCTTTTTCCATATCACATTTAGAAATATATTGATATATTTTTTTATATCGATATATATTGCCCAGCCCTACTGTAGATGTTCCAGAAAGAGTAGTAACGCCTTCTTTCAGTGCAAAAATGATAAAATTCTAATAAAGATTAAATGATTAAATGCAAAATATAATGAAGAGTGTCTGTTTTTTTTGTCATCTGTCAGAAAACAAACACACTTGTTTGTCTTTCAAGTGGTGTTCACTGGTTGTTTGCCCTCTCACGACTCTTCAATACGCTCTCACAAATGGTAAAGGCAGCATTTATATATAAAGAAAGAATATATGCGATATGGTCTAATTCCATATCACATTTAAAATATATATTGATATATTTTTTATATTGATATATTGCCCAGCCCTAGGTCAGGCTTAGTATTAAAGGGGCTCTGCCTCCCCTTAGCCATCCAGCATTGAGTCGTGGATGAAAACAAGCATTCATTTGCTTTTTTCTTTGTCGATTTCTTGAGTTTTAATTAAAATTTGTGTTGTATTTCGGCAAAAAACCTGACTGTCAATGTGATGTTATCCACTGACATCAAACCCAACTTTCAGAAAGAGCTGTTTGATACCATTAATGAGCTGTAGGCTGTACTTTTCTTCAATACACTTCAATATAGACAGTAAACCGAGGGGAATTAAATGATGAAACTTGCAGCGTGTGTTCTAGTTAAAGTCACAGCGGCGTGCAAATTAGACGTAACTTTGGTTTCTAAGAGATTCCAGGGAACCCTGTGAAGCGCTACTGTACTCCGCTCCGTGGGAGGGCCGGTCGGCTGGCTGATCCTCGCCGCGCGGAGGAATGAGGAAAAAAAAAGGTGTGTCAGCTCACGACGAGCCTCACTTTGAGCCTAATTCATGTGAATGCCTCTGAGAAGGCCCTGTCTGCTTGCATCAAAGCACACACGGCCTCTTGTTGTCTCAGTGCCTCCGGTGATTAGTGTGGCTCGCTCAATTTCACCGACGCTTAACAACTGGTTGCAGTTGGTACTGTATGTTTGACTAGACTGTGTGCTTGGTGCAGGTTAGCAGTAATGGGCTTGTGTCAGCTTTTGAATTAAACCCTTTGAGTTCTCCGCTCTGTTTTTATTTCTAAAGCTCTTCTTTTTACTCTGTGCATTGGCTCTCTGATTGCACACTTTTACTTCCACACCTTACATTTCTATTTGGCACACAGCGGCGGCGGCGGTGCAGCGGATTGTCCTTGAACCTGGCGTTCTCTCAACTCCTTTCACAATCTGTTACTGCGAAAGAAAAGCACTTCCACTCACCAGTTTTCATCTCAGTGACCTTAAAAAGAAACCTCTTTGAGGGATTTTTGACCGAGCGCACATCCTCTGCTACAACTGTGCCCTCCTTCACACCCACACTATAACACATAGTGACACTGTTGCCGCTCTGTATAACTGCCTTCTACTACTGTCGGCCACTCGGCTATTCCCCACGAGCAAAGTGAGCTTCGGTATCTTGCTCAAGGGCACCTCTATGGGAGATGTTAAGGGAGCGGAAAGCCTTTCTCACTCAATTTCCCCACATAGATTTTCCCAGCTGGTCTGGGACTGAAAAAGGCGACCTTGGCGTAACAAGCTCACAGCTGAACCTCCAGGCCACTGTCCCACTGTACCGCTGTCCCCAGACTGTGACTACAAGGTTCACAGGAAGGACGACACTTATATGTGTGTCTAAATGTGTGTGTGTGTGCTTAGTCAAGTGTCTCTCCACCGTTGGTTCTTCTTTCTGTGCTGGTATTTTAGATAATCTTAAAGGTTTTCAATGCAAGTCTTTTATATCCTCCGTGCTGCAGTGCACTGACCTTGGAGGGAAGAAATGGGAGGTTTTGTTGACACTTGACCCCTCGGAGATACATTGGTTTCCAAGGCAACAACTAACTAAACTGTATATATATATATGGAGAATACTGTCTGTTCTCCTTGAGTCATTGGGACAAAGGGTGTTGCAGCTTTCCATTAGTCTTTCAGTGGCAGACCAACAAATCTCACATCTCACTAACTTTTGTTTCTCAGGTTTTGTTTTGTGCATCAAACAAAACAAGTAATTACGACACCATTTACAATAATTCTTTGCAACACTTATTCATGTCTGAGTGAAACCTTACTGGCATCGAACAATGTCTGTAGTTGGTACTGTGACTTTGTTACATGATTTTAATGATTTTTTTTTTATAGAAGTCTTTCAGGGTTTTCAATCTCACTTCTAATCTCAAAACAGCTTCTGTTTTTTTCTCTTCTGTCTCTGGTCCTTGATTTATTTTGTAGATAATAAAATGACAAACAACTAGTGGTGGAAGAAGTATTCAGGTCCCTTACTTAAGTAAAAGTACTAATACCACACTGTGAAATGACTCTGCGACAAGTAAAATCCTGCATTCAAAACTTACTGAAGTAAAAGTACAAAAGTATGAGCATCAAAATGTACTTAAAGTATCAAAAGTAAAAGTACTCGTGATGCAGAATGGACCCATTCAGATTGTTTTATATATTCTAAATATATTACATTATTTGTATTGATGCTTTTATGTAAGCAGCGTTTTAATTTAATTTAAACTGTAGCCTGTGGGATTTTTACATAGAAAACAATAATTACTGGTATTTAAACTAAAAAAGTGGACCCAAATATTGTCACCCACGCCATTTTGGACACTCCCCCTGTGTGGACATATATGATTTGTTGTCTGTCATAAGTTTTATACCGACCTGATTTAAATCTTGTTTGCAGTGTGTTCCATGAAGGCTACAAGCCAAAACATGTTGGCCTTAAAATAAAGTTATTACTCCAAGTGTTGCTGGAGTTTTGACCTTGTTCCCTGGACCAATCAAACCACTCCAACATGCTATTTGATTAGTGCCCGCCCCCTACCTCCACACATCAAATCATGAAAGTGCCATTTTTTTTTAGTTGGATCTTTCAAGATAACACATACACACATACACATGCATTCTCAATGTGTTTATAGGTTTGAAGAAAATTTTTGGGTAACACTTTACAATAACCATCATTTATAAATGGTAAACAGATAGTTTATTAATGTTTAATCATCATTTATAAACCATATATAGGCCATTTAGAATGGGAAATACATAATTTATTAACTACATCCTTTATAAATGACAAGTAGATGATATATTAATGTAAGTTTATAGATACTTTACCATTAACAAACAATTAAATTATAATTAAAAGTTCATTAATAGTTTTAGTTGCACTCATTTTAACATTTTTAACACCATATTTAGTATGTTAATGATTTTTTGAAATGATTCATATACCTTTAAGAAATTGATTGAAAACATTTAAAGATTAAATATGTATAGCACTTTGTAAATGGTTAATAATTGGTCTATAAACCATCTATAAGCATTATTTAGTTGGTTATTGTAAAGTGTTACCAATTTTTGGAGTGCAGGTCGAGCAGATAGAGGACACAGAGAAGACATTCAGCAGGGGGGACGAGGACGGATGTGAGATATTTCTTCAAGAAGTTTTTTAAAGAACTCTCCCCTTTCTTCTCCTCACCCACCCTGCCATGTGAGAATTTGTCTCCGTGTTTGTTGTGTTTTTTTTAATCTTTGATCCGTCTCCCTGTCGTTTCATCCCCGGCTCCTCCCCGACGCTCCCGGGGGCCCCCGGCAGGTTGGAGATCACATATCAGGGGCCCAGCTGGCCTCTTCTCCGCCCTGGGCCAGCCAGGAGGCAGGCTGGAGGGGGAGCTGTCCAGCTGCCAGTGCTGAATCGCCCCGGCTCACACAGCGGCGCTGTCTGCGGTGCTGAAACGGAGCTCCCGTACCCTGGGAGACTGGCTGCTCGTCTCCCCGGAGCCCCGGCTCTTCCTGGCCTTGTCAGTAATGACGGCAGACGGGGGATGGGGGCGGAAGTTCTGTGATGCTATTTTCATGTAACTGTGGGGATGACATGAGCAACACAAGCGCGCCGTTTCTTTCTTGTGCATGTGGTGTGTCTTTCTCAATCGAGCGATGGAGGCAAGGAGCATAAGGGGGGAGAGACGTGGGAGGAAAGGCTTAAAGATTTGACAGGAATGTGTGACTCTGACAGGAATACAGCATTTCAAGGCAGGCAGGTGAAACGGCTAAGAAAATGTTTCCTGCTCGTTGCCTGCGCCTGAACACAGCGACTCAGGACTCAGTGTCACCAGCGGCACAAGAACACCTCTCTCCCAGCAAGAGCACGCCCGTTTGTGTCCTGAGCCGCGTGTAGAAAAAAGTGTGTGGAGAAAGAGGAAGACAAAAGGTGTCGAGCAGTGTGTAGTTTCCAGCCCAGGAAAGCCAAAAAAAGCAAAGTCGCAGTGTGGCGCTGTGTCCTCGATTTGACACGACAGCCTTCTGCCATCATATCTGATCTCTGGAGTGAAAGGGTTTAACCTCGTGACACGCTGTCAGAAAAACACAGGGAACATCTCTCCACCTTTACGAGCTCGTCTCCTCAGAAGTGTGCCTCGGAAAGGGTTTGTTGGGGGGGTTTTAAGAAGCAAACTGAGCTTTTACTTCAGAGATACTGGAAGCAGAAAGTGTCAGCACCTGGTAGCATCGCTAGCGGAAATCGGTGGGCATGAAACAGCTTTAAGGCAAGTTTCCCACTGTTTTACAACTACGTAGAGGGACATAATTTGTCCTAATTTGTCCAGGATATGGCTTCGTAGGAACACTGACTCAAACTAGCTTGAGTGGGCCAAAAAGGACTCCCAGTTCTAGTTTGTAATGAATTAAACTCCTGAAAATGTGTAATCCTTGATATAATTTAAACTCCCGGAAAGAAAAAAAAAGGGCGTGTAGAAACCGATGATGTAATAAATTCCCGATAATGTAATTACCCCGAAAATGTAATAAAAATCTGCACTTGAGTCCATTGAAAATGTAATAAAACCTGATTATGTAATAACTTCCCGATAATGTAATAAAATGCATTTCCCAATAATGTAATAAAGTATTACATTAATGGGAGGTTATTACATTATCAGGTTAGCCTTCATTTCGCAAGTCCTAATAATGTAATAATTCCCCAATATTGTAATAATTTAACCCCTTAACGCCTGAATTTATATAGCTGTATATAAAAAAATGTTTTATGTGTGTTTTTGCCTTCAAGTAGATGGTAAATAATGTTGAGATTATTAATTTCACTTTTGCACAAAAAATAAATAGAAATTTTGGTATGTTGCAAATTTGCGACAACAGGCATAATGGTCAATTTGGGGTCAATTTGGTATGTTGCAAATTTGCTACAGCAGGCATAATGGTCAATAATAGGATAACAATAACACAGTAATATAACAGTGAAAAAACAATGTTTTATTTATTCACCCTCGTTTATTTATATAAACCTGCAACAGCAGGTATTCAACCGGCATTGGGGGAATGCAGACGCTCGGCTGGTTGACTGAGTCAAACGGTTTGTCGCATATTTGCGACAGCAGGCGTTAAGGGGTTAACAGCAGACCACCCATTACTTGGGTTCAAGTGGTGATACTGTGTAGGCAACTCTAGCTCAAGAGCTCTAGCGCCACCAACAGGTCAAAGTTGAATGTTTATTAACTTTTGACCCGTTCATCCGTTTTTCACATTCCGAGCTCAATGCATCCTCAATGGTGGTTTTCGGCCATATTGGATTTTCTGCCATCTTTGATTTGATCAAAAACCTTCCATTAATGTTATACTTTATTACATTATTGGGAAATGCACTTTATTACATTATCGGGAAGTTATTACATTATCAGGTTTTTTCCATTTTCAATGACCTCAAGTGCAGATTTTTATTACATTATCAGGTTCTACAAGGGTGTAATCAGGAAGAGAGAAAAAAAAAAAAAAATTATGTTATTTCCCAGTCCATTAAGCCAGGACATGCTGGGCTGCCTCTGAGGGGGAAGTCAGATGACGTAGTATAAAGAACAACAATGTCCGTGAAGCAAGGACTTTAAGGTGGATAGATCGGTAAAAAAACCCCACAGAACTTTTACCTTGAAGACAGCAGTTTGTGTCTTATGCCTGCAACTTGTGTATATTACATAAGAAATGTAGTTATTTTACCCCAAACCAAAATAACTCTATGATATGATTGGGAGAAGTTTCTTTCTAGATCATTTTTTTCTGGCTTGTTGGATCAGTTTGTTCTTCATTGTGAAGAAATAAAATCAAGGAAGAAACATGCCAATTATTTTTTGAATATTTTATTTATGACATTTTTCATCGGGAACTCAGGTTATTAACAATGAACATTACCTGCCCCATCTAAAATACATGTAAGGGGCAAAAAAAAGAGAGAAAAAAACAAACATACATGAAAACAAAGACACTAAACCAACAAAACAATGTACTCTCTTATACGTACAATTCTATGGGAGTCAAAATGTGCCAATTTAAACACAGAAACAATATTAAGTTGTTTTTTTGCGCTGCACGTTTGCTTATTAATTTGGATTTTCTGTCTTCATATCCTCCTCCAAGGAGGTCATTATTTCAATTTCATGTGTTTCTGTTTTTCAGCAGGATAACAGAAAAAATACTGCCCTGATTTTTAATCAAATTTTCAGTTTGATTAACATTGCGAGATAGGACATTAGTGCTGCATTTCTGTGGTGTTGATATGTTCGGGAAATGTTTCTGTTTTGATAATTTAAGTTTTTTTCCTGCCTCGTTGGATCAGTTTGTTCTTTATTGTGACACATATACTAGAAAAAACGTCTTGTTTAAATGCTCTGAGACAAAAAAAATCATTCATGTCATGTCATGTCATGTTTGTCCAGGGTTCGTAGGCACTCTGACTTTCTTGAGAACTAAACTAGCTTGAGTGGGCCAAAAAGGACTCTCAGTTCTAGTTTGTAATGAATCAAACTCCTGAAAATGTGTAATCCTTTATGTCATTTCAACTGCCTTAAAGAAAAAAAGGATGTCATCAGCAAGAGAGAAAGACAGATTAACCCCCTGCTGGTTATCAAACCCTTCGAACACATTAGCGTCGACTTTGATTCACTTTGAACCGCCATCACTTTATACCAGCTATTTTTAACCCGCACAAACTCTTACACATCACAACCAGCTAGTGTTGTGTCATCATGCCGAGACAGCGTCAGCAAAACATCATTTTTAGATGCATTTCAAGGAAAACGTCAAAGCTGTGTAATCGGCTCAGCCCCGTTTGATTTTTTTTTTTGCCAAAATCAAAAGTCCCTATGATTACCATAATCGTACAAATCTGACAAGATGTTTAATCAAGATCAAACAGGGAAGAGATTAGTGTTTTCATTCAGATGTTAGTCTTTTGCACTTCATGTGTGGATGCGTTTGCGAGGCAGAGGTAATCCATGAAAAATTGGTGTTGCCGAGCTGTTTAACGCCCCAGATGGAAAGTCCTCGCACACACCTGCTACACACTCTGAAAGAACACACAACACAAAATATTTCTCCGAGCTGTGAAAGGATAAATATGAAAAAAGGGGAATTTTCGTGTAGATTAGCAGAGACTAAGGGCGAGCCGAGCAGGACTTCATTAATGTTAAAGTTCTTGTTTGAATGTTTAATTATAAGCCTCAGTGGTTTCTAAGCTCGTAACTTTCAAATGGAAGCTGGCAGTCCAGCCGAGCTCACACAAAGCACATTTTATATCGTTCAATACAACTTTACGCGGACGCAATAAATGTCACAGCCGAGCGCGACGCTCACTTTAGCAATGAAACGCAACCCTTTAATCATGTTTTATTTTATGAGGATTATTTCATTGCGTCTTATCATAAAGCAGCAGAATGATGTGCGGCATTTATGTTGGAAATGACAGCCCCCTGCCGGTGTTGATAAACATGAAAGCGGCTGGTAAAAGTTGGGGAAAACATGCAACAAACGGCAACAGCGTCTGGTAAAATTGGCTCCTCAATCAGTGTCATCACATCGGGTAGAAGCTTTGTTTTGGCGCCATCCCACCGTCTGCTTCCCAAACTTCAAGCCGAAGAAGTTTTTTCAATCCAACCTAATTACTCTGTGATGAAGTCGAGCCAAGCTCCTTGACGTCACTGCTGGAGTTTCAGCCTTTTGTTGACTCTTTATTGTTGCAGATATTAAACCATTGAACCGTGCATTTCTCTTTTTCATTGCATCTTCGTCTCGATATTTTTGCTTTATTGCAGTTGATGAAAAAAACAACAACAAAAACCCACACTGAGCAAACAACCAAGTCTCCAGCGGCGCCACTTAATCAACAGCCATCCTCACCGACTCTGCAGTGAGAGAGAGAAAAACAAAAGCTTTTCAAGAGGGCAGCATGCTAATACACTCTGCATTTTGTAAAGCGAGAGCATACTGAAGAGTCGTGAGAGGACAAACAACCAGTGAACACCACTTGAAAGACAAACAAGTGCATCAAGTGTGTTTGTTTTCTGTCAGGTGACAAAAAAAAAGATGCTCTTCATTATATTTTTCATTTAATCTTCATTTTTGCACCAAAAGAAGGTGTTTCTACTCTTTCTGGAACATCTACACTAGGGTTGGGCAATATTGATATATAAAAAAAAAATATTTATTTCTAAATGTGATATTGAATAAGACCATCATGCATATATCAACATTGTTAAATTTTTTTTCTTTCTTTATATATAGATGCTGCCCTTTAATACTAAGCCTGACCTAGGGCTGGGCGATATAGTGATATAAAAAAATGAATCAATATATTTTTAAATGTGATGTGGAATTAGACCATATCACATCGATATAGTTCAAATTTTCTTTCTTTATATATAAATGCTGCATTTACTATGGTTTGTCATATTTAGTTCTTTTGTAATGTTCGTTATTCTTTTCTCATATAAATATGTATGTATATATATTCTCATATAAATATATATTATAGTGTTTATGTTCACTTAAAATTAACATATTTATTAAACTACTTGTGACATGTCATATTTGGCTTTGACTTTGACTGAACATTTGCTCTCACTATTGTGACATATATCACATATCTTTATTCAGCCTAAATATATCGGGATATGACTTTTGGTCCATATCGCCCAGCCCAAGCCTGACCCCCATAGATCAACATTTTTCAATCAATATCATCAGATGTTTTTCTATATTTCTGCTGAGGTCCTCAGGATAAAAATTAACAAAGTGCATAAAAAGAGTGATCAAAAGGATCAGACACTTACATTAATATTCTTTCTTTATATATAAATGCTGCCCTTACTCGGGTTTGTCATATTTAGTTCTTTTGTAATGTTCGTTATTCTTTTCTCATATAAATACATTTATTTCAGACAAAGATTGACTTTGACTTTGACTGAACATTTGCTCTCACTGTGCGATTTAAAAACATCGGGATATATATCGTATATCAATATTCAGCCTAAATATATCGGGGTATGACTTTTGGTCCATATCGCCCAGCCCTAATCTGCAGTAATTGCTTCTTCACTTTGATTCGCTCACTTTAAAAGCTCAGGGATCCTGTGTTATACAGGCCTGACCTCTCTCTATCCCTTTTTTGTAATTCCTCGCACAAACGCAGACGCTTACTCTTGGCATCCAGCATTCTTCTCATCTTCGCACCCCTTCCCGCCCACTTCAAGCCCTCCCCCAACCCCCACCTCCTCCTCCACCCCCTCCACCTCCTCCTCTCTGCCAACTGGAGAGCATGGAGAGCTGCTACAGGAAGGTGAAGTGTCGGAGTCAAACACGGCCCTAACCTTGGCCGACTCAAGGGCGAGCGCTTGCACTCAGCCAAGCTTAAACACCTGCATGTGGCCCGCCAGGGATAACTGCCCTCCCCTCCCCTCAGCACACAAACACACCCACCACCACCACCACCTCCACCCTTCAACCCTCTCCCAGCCCTCCTCTCCAGCTCATCATTAGCATACGCGAAGACAGACGTAGTTCAAGGATGCAAATGAGGCCGAGTGCAGGCATGCATATTTATCTGGCTGCTGGAGCTGATGGGGGGAGTTAGAGAGGGCTGCCGACCCTGGAGTG
This sequence comes from Centropristis striata, assembly GCF_030273125.1. Classification (NCBI taxonomy): domain Eukaryota; kingdom Metazoa; phylum Chordata; class Actinopteri; order Perciformes; family Serranidae; genus Centropristis; species Centropristis striata. The sequence continues at coordinate 10,862,167 of NC_081540.1, read as the reverse complement.
GTGTTCAATTTTTACATTAACCCAGAGACACCCACACGTAAACACGGCCGCATAGACAGAGAGAGAGAGAGAGAGAGAGAGAGAGAGACAGAGAGAGGGGAGCGGGCCTCTCGATGTGATTTGTGACCCCAATTACCTATTCACGTTTGTGCTCCACTCGCCTCATGAGAGGTGACTCATGTTTGTGTGGTCGGTGGCGTCGTCGAAAGATGTTGTGGGCGAAATTGCGTGTCGCCCATTTGACACCACCCCCCTTTTGTTTGGTGAGCAACAATGTGTGCATGTGGAAAAAGGAGTTTGTCTCCATGCAGCAGGCTTCAGATCAATTATTGAAATTGTCTGCAGCACAGAAGTCAATGGAATATTTTTTATCTTGGTTTAAAGTTACCAGAAGATGAACAATAAAACTATTTTTTCCCTGTTTCCTTCAAGAACAAAAACAACTTTTTTTTATTTTTCATTCCTTTTTACTGTGGCCATGGCAGCTCAATACACTGCAACTGAAGAAAACATGAGTAAATTGATAAAAAATGCGCAAACTTTCATACAAAATATTAAATAAAACAAGAGGAAATCAAGGAAGAAACATGCTAAATATTTTTTGAATATCTTATTTAGGACATTTTTTCATCAGGAACACAGGTCATTAACAAATAAACATTACCTGCCCCATCTAATATACATGAAGGGAGCAAAAAAAGAACAAAACAAGCTTACAAGAAAACAAAGACACTAAACCAACAAACCGTGTACATTCCTATACGTACAATTCTATGGTAGTCAATATGTGCCAATTTAAACACAGAAACAATATTAAGTTGTTTTTTTTCGCTGCACATTTGTATTCAGTCATGCTTTTTGCATATTAATTTGGATTTTCTATCTTCATTACCTCCTCCAAGGAGGTCATTATTTCAATTTGGTATCTGTGTTTCTGTTTGTCAGCAGGATAACAGAAAAAATACTGGCCTCATTTTCATGAAACTTGGTGGAAGGGTGCAGCATTGACCAAGAAAGAACCCATTACATTTTGGAGCTGATCCCAATCATGGGATGGATGTACAAATTAATTTTTAGTCTAATTCACATTGCGAGATAGGGCATTTGTGCTGCATTCCTGTGGTGTTAATATGTTCGGGTAACGTTTCTTTCTTGATCATTTTTTCCTGGCTCTTTGGATCAGTTTGTTCTTCATTGTGACACATATACTAGAAAAAAACAGTGATCAACGTCTTGTTTAAATGCTCTGGACAGGACATGCTGGGCTGCCTCTGAGGGGGAAGGCATATGACGTAGTATAAAGAACAACAATGTCCGTGTAGGGAGGACTTCAAGGTGGACAGATGGGTCAAAAAAACACGGAACTTTAACCTTTGAAGACCGCAGTAATTTAGATCTCTTGAACACACTGGAGGCCAAACAGCTTACTCGCTAGATATCGGACCATCAGAGTAGCACGTGAATGCACCATTAGCCTCGGTGAAAGTTCGCAAGTGGGGTAGTAGTAAAATATGTTTCCTTCATTTGTTTGTCTATTTCTGCTCTAAAGGCCGCCGTAGTTTTCATTGATTCTTTTCTACTTTAGTCTGAGATGAAAAGCTCATAATAGTCACGAGCAACAGGACAGAGACATGGGAGATTCAGGGGCCGGCTGGCAGAAAATAGAGAGGACAAATGAAAACAAGAACTCTGCAGACTTTGCCGCCTCAGCTCTCAGGCCTGTTGTACCATTCATCTGCTTCTCCTTATAGTGCTTCATTCAGCTGCTGTCAAGCAACTGAGCTAGTTCTGCTTTTCACAAGTGGATTTTTAGACAGCGAGGCATTGTCTGCTGCTATCCTTGGGTGGCAAAGCATGGGGCGACACTCACCACATCAGCACACTCAAAAGGAGGTAAGAATTAGGGACTTGAATAGACTCAATTGGTTGAAAGGTTTTCAAGCAGGCACAGAGTTATCTCCTGTGGGTGCAGTGATTTCAAATAAATGAAAGGGGTCAGATTTTAGATGGAGATGTCGCTCAGTGTTTTTGCTTTTTATTAATGTTCGAACTCTCTGATTCATTGTGCCTTTACATAAGGACAGGATAATGGAGAAGGTTTCTTCGGCGCCATTAGAATCACTACAAGGACTGTAATAACAGATAAAAGCAACAAAGGAAGAAACAGCAGGAGGCTGCTGAGAGCAAGAAACATAATAAATGAAATCATATTTGATTTCACTCAGAAAGTTTTGAGTCTTAGGTAGAGAGGCTGGTATTGTGTCTATAACAAAACATGTAGATTAGAATACATACTGCATACATCATTCACTATTTAAAAGATGTAGACATACCCAGTATATCTTTATTTTTTTATTTAAAAAAAATGTTTTTTCATTTTGGGACCATATCTGGACAGACATGTAGAGCTGGGGAGGTTACCCAGGTTACCAGCCCAGACTTAGACGGGGTGTTAGTTACACCTTTTCAATCATTATTGTCTATTTTTCTCTAAATAGGACCACAATTTACAAAGTAAAAATCATGCTGTATTGAAGAAGCCTTAAGCTAGCAACTGATACCATTTTCTCATTAAGAAAATGTTTACTTAGGTAATAAATCATGTGAGAAGTAGGGTAATTTTCTCATAGACCTCTATGCAATCTCACAGATTAAATCCCCCCTGCTGGACAGTCAAAAAACTTCTAAGATTGCTCAATCTTTAGTTACTTTTTTGTAACTACTTCAGGTACTAAGCTAACAGAAAAAAATACAGCTGTTTGTAATAAAACATATAGGACACTATATGTTAACATCTATTAAAAGTGAAAGTCCACAGTTAGGTTGAAGTGCTATGAAAGATACAGACTTTAATGTGCAAAATCCTGTTTTGATAACGGACGCCTTTATTTTGAAAGGAAGAAAAGAGACTTCCTGTCGATCGTAAAACTCAAGTGAGATGACACTGTAATCTTGCATATTTAAATGAGTTTTGTGTTTAAATACGTTTTGGGTAAATTAAACCTAGTAATTCATGCTAGCAACGTTTGATACAGTAAGCTAGTTTTGCTGAAATTAATACTCTTGTATATCTCGCTGTTTTATAATTGTTATTGCAACCCTTAGTTTGCAAACTGTATCTTTATCCAACTTAATTCTCAGCTCATTGGCTTATTGACATACGGCCACAGAAATGAACGCTCATTAATCAACCATTATTCTGAAAGACCATTAATCGATTATCGATTTGAAGAGACTTTATCTGTCAATAATAAATCACATTGTCACAATCATTTCATGGAAAGATGATGAAAAAAATATTTTGTATAAATTACACACACATTGCTGTTGATTTTGATGCCCTACCTTCTAGATATCCATTGCTTTATTTATTCTGGCAAGTTAGAAAAAGCACACAACTTGCAGATACTTGAGCTGCTGTACTGACAGGTCACTGACTGTGTGACTGACTTCTTCTACAGACTGATGTAGCTACACTTAGAAGGCGTAGTACTTATATATGAGTCACTGGGGAGAATGCGTCCCAAACCACCACCTCTCTTTTCTTGCATTTTCACTTCTGCCTGAGACGCATGAGATGGCTAAATGTAAATTGGGTATTACTCAGCCATGTATTGTCCTTGCATCATATTACTGCTATTAGCCTGGAGCATTGTGAAAGCTCTCCTCGGTGGTGACTCAGCGACAAATCCAGGCGAAAAATATGGACATCACAACAGTGCAATTTCTTTTCTTCCATTGTAAAGTTCTCTGTCTTTGAAATGTTGAGAGCTGCTCGATTTCTTTGAAAAAGAAACTGCTTGCAACCACATAAATAATACATGGATGACTAATTGTTGACTGTAATCCATAACCTTCTGGATCTCAAGCATGTTTCAGGTCTCTGCAAGTTGAATTTCGGAATGAATGGAAATCAATGGCTGCCTGGAAAGACAAAAATCAATCTCAAAATGTCCGATGTGCTTTTGAAAATGGTCAGCAGTATTCATAATTAATGGTGTAATGCTCTTTTAGCCCTCTGAGCCCCAAGCAGTTTCAGGACATTTTTGCACCTGTTAGATTTGACTCAACTCGGCTTTGTTTTTCACGACAACATTGAAGTCCTGCACCTTTTATGGAAATGGCACAATCATGGCAAGAAGAAAGAGGAACTCATGTCTTTTGTGCAAATGAACACAATTATAATGCAATAAATCATAAAAAAGAAAACACAAGTTGAATTTATTCTTTGAACAAGAAAATGGGGCTTGACATACTATTTCCCCCCATGCTTTCCTGTCCTCTCCTCTCAGCTCTGTGTAAACAGCCTGCAGTTTAGCCTGATATTCACAGAATTTTTGTTACCTGGCAGTTAGTCTCAGATGTATCAGTAATGGCTTCCCAGTTGTGCTGAGGAATGCAGAATTTAATGTTTTTACAGTATTCGGTTCATGCAAATAATTTATTTTTAGGAAATGTTTAAATGAGGCATGTAAAATAATTTATAGTTATAAATAATTTAGTTATATTTTTCTGACAAGTTCATCACACGATTAGTTTAGATGAAATGCTGGAAAGTTGAAAACTGACAATAATGCCTGTTTCAGTTATGACAAATGGTATTTGTTTATTTTGCCTAATTTATTAAGAACACATGCTGTCCAAACCCACCTGTTGGTTTTGAGGTTCAGAGTAGAAAAACAACATGGAAAACAGAAATAATTTTATTATATTAAGACATTTTTGAGTTATTCCTACTTTTTTTCTCATTGACTTCTATGCAATCTACCTAATGAAATCCCCCCTGCTGGCCAGTTCAAAAAGTAAAAACCATGCTGTATTGAAGGAGACTTACACTAGCGACTGAGACCATTTACTCATTAAGAAAATGCTAACTGAGGTAATTAATCATGAGAGAAGTAGGGTAATTTTCTCATAGACTTCTATGCAATCTACCCGATGAAATCGCCCCTGCTGGCCAGTTCAAAAAGTTGAGATAGCTTCATCTTTAGTTACTTTTTTGTAACTACTTAAGCTACTAAGCTAACAAAAAAAATCCAGCTGTGATATCCCATATAGTCGTTTGAAATAAAGTGCATAGAACATTATATGATAACATCTATTAAAAGCTAAAATCCACATTTAAACTAGCCAGGATTACGCTGATTCCATAGAGCTGCAGGGCTTATATATTGTAGTGAAAAATGAGGCCACACTAAGTAGAAACTACTTGACGTTCAGAGGGTTAAACCATATTTGAAATGACCTTTTTAGTTACATATATTACAGACATGTATCTTAAAGTGACACCGACAATTTCCTGCACACACACTCGCCACGGTGCTGCTGCACGTGTGCTGCTGCGGCGGTGAGATTGAAAGCTCGGGGAAAGAGTTTGGTAAAAGGACAGATACATCAGGCTCTCGGTGGAGCTCTGACAGGCCTGTGACTGCTATAAGAGCACAGCAGAAAATCCTCATTAGTCATGCAACGGCGCACAAGACGGTAAACAGTTGGGCATGCAAATCATCAAAGCGTGAGGGATGCGATGCTTACTGTACAGCAGGTGAATGTGGAGTGATGTGCGTTAATGCAGATGTATAACACACAGTTACACAGAGAGAGGAGTCTTTAATCAACAAAGAGAAACTCCACCTCTGTCCTGTGGCCTCCATCCATCAGAAAGAAATCACTGCCTCTGTAATAAATCAAGCCAACAAGGTTCACATAGCCATATGGCATATGGCCCCGGCGCCCTCATAATATAATATGTTGGATATTATTACCCCTTAAGCTCCGGCGTTTGTTTGAAAGGCCCTTTGGTCGCATGGCTGGCGAGGAGGTGAAGCGTGTGGGCTCCGAGGCCAAGGTGAAGCAGGCGAGGAGCCAGGGCCTCACATGTACGTACGGGGCCAAGGTGACTTTAAGACCACAAGGCTGAGAATCAGCACAGAGCACTGCTGATTCTCTACTCCACTGATGACCCACCCAGCAGTAATACTCCCCTGCTCATTAAGCTTATTTGACGGCCTCGAGCAAGAGAGTGAGTAGTCGGAATGGACTGAGTGGGCGTTTGTCTTGAAGAGATTGCATTCCAAGGACTCAGATTATGTTTTTTCATGCTTATTTGCTGATTTTACGAGCTTATGAAATTGACCTATGACTCGCCCGCAGGTGTCTAATTATTATTTCCTCACAACTGGAACAGCGTGTACTGTACGCTTACTGTAAAAGCATAAAAATGATCAACACAATGGTGAATTGCACTAAATATTTGATTTGGCTTGGAACAGCCTGTGGTTGTTTGTAGATAAATGTAATATTAATACAGGCTGGCTTACTTCTTTAGCATTACAGCGAACAGTAACAGTACATCATCATTATTTAATATTCCCTACTGTATTCCATCTGTTCTTTTATTGTATCTTGGAGTCTTATAGATATGTATCCAACTATATAACATTTAAGAGGTTTAAGATTAAGTCCATTGGATGGCTTTTCTGAAGCTTTCAGTCATATCACATTATCTTCAAAGGTGGATGTTCATGTTTCTGTACACTTTCAGGACTGTCAGTATCCCTGTTGGCTTAAAAGATGCATTTCAAAGTGCATTTTTGACCCTGGAAGTAGCAGTTGACGAAGCATCTTATTGTTGTTTTTATAGTGTCTGAAAGCTCAATTTAAACCTGCAATAAAAGATTTTCTTCTGCTACTTGGAGCCAGCGGATATATGCTGTGCACACACAAACACTGACAGATCATCAACTCTCAAAGGGATAGTTTAGATATTTTGAAGTGGGGTTGTGTTAAGTACATTAGACCAGCTGCCGAGTTCTGGGAGGTAAAATGACTGTTTATGTCAATAGAGTCTGGTGACTGAAGTGAGCATAGATAACAGCTCCCTTTTGGAAAGGGAGGTCTATAGGATACACTTAACCCTTTGAACCCCAGGCAGCTTCATGGCGTTTTTTGCTCTTGTTACATTTTACTCACTGTGGCTTTGTATTTCAGTGCAATATACAATACCTGCAGCGCTGTGGAATCAGCACAAGTGGCAACAACTTAAAAATGTCTTTTGTGCAGAATAACACAGTCATACTTACATGAATCATAAAAGGGAAAAAAACACAAGGTGAATTTCTCTCATACATTAATTTTTAAAGACTGGAATAAAATTGAATCTATATTTAAACACCTTTCCAAATGCCCACAAATACAGAGCCCCTGAAGTGACTTGAGAAAAAAAAATTGAAATCTTTACTTTGAAACTCGAGATATCAACTTCAAAACTTGAGATCTCTCTATGAGTTTCAAAGTCGAGATCTCAAGTTTCAAAGTTGAGATTATTATTATTTTTTTCTTTCTTTTTCTCATGTCGCTTTGGGGGCTCTGTACACAAGTGTCATGAATATTAGAAAAAAAATTGGGTCTCCACACACTAAACTATTTGCTTTTTTCAATCTCTACTTACAACCTCTCCTGTCCTTTCCTCTCAGCTCTGTGTAAATAGATTTTCAGTGAATATTTGTGACTTCATCTCAGCAGAATCAATCATGGCTTCACAGTGTCGCTGAGGAGCAGAGTTTAATGTTTTTAACAGGATCTAAATATTCCAAACAATTTATTTTTGGCAATGTTTCAAATGAGACATGTACAATAAAGTGATTTTGACCGAAGTATCACAATTTTAAGCTTTGTTTTTGTTACTTTTTCCAACAGAAACTTTTGCAACCTATGATTGATTCAAGGACTGTCAGAAAGTTCAAGTATCGGTGATAATGGCTGTTTTTACAGTTTCTTTCTCCAATAAAGACTATTTTTGTCGACCTGTTAAAGAAAACATACACAAGTGTTTTTGACAGAAATGTCACAACCATGAGCTTAATTTTGTTTTAGTTTTTAATGGAAACGTTCATAACTTATGATCCATTCAAGGACCGTTGGAAAGTGCAAATCCTGACATAATGCCATTGTTACGAGTTATTTCTATGATAAACAGTGTATTTTTAGCAATTATTTAAAATAAACGTCTGTTGCGGTTCAGAGGGTTCAGCTGGGTACCTCATACAACCCCTATTAAAACAATCCAAAATATTCTTTTAACAGTCACTTGCTGAAGTTGTTGAACTCATAAAAAGTGGAAAAAAGAATAAGTATTTTTAGACTGCATGTTTGTTGCTGCTGCTCTCCTGTAGTGTGTCAGGCGAGGAGAGAATTGGACTCCTGTGGGGTTCCAGTCTAAAAAAAAAAGCAGTGACATTAATTTTACCTGCAAGTTTTTGCTGCAAAGTTTTACTGTACATGCATAAGTAAAGTAAACTTTCCTTTTTCTGTTTGCAAACGGACAGGTTTGAAATAGCTGTGGTTTTATTCACACTGTTATAAATACTTTAAGGGCCTTGTAGTGTTGTAAACGAAAAGATTAGAGCATCTTCAGCTGTAGGATGTACAAGATCTGCTCTGATTAACGCTTGTTTAACAAATGTAGCGATGAATCATTCATAGCTTGAGTACAATTTAACATTCATGTCTTATTTAACACACATTAAAGCATTACGGCTTAATGTTCAATAAATTATTTAGAAATTATGAGCGAAAGAGTACGGCGTATGAAGGTCTCACTGTTACTTTTAAGACTTATCAAAGACGAATTATAACTCTGGAATTATACAGTTAAAAAAGCAGCCCATGGTTTTAAATGATTAAGCCTGCAATCAGTTTTTTGTATACTATTTTTGAGATTCAGACTTTCAAGTGTGAAGACAGAAAACGTGACGTTTGCCGAGACGTTTTTTACACAGCCCCAGATGGAGTTTATAGTCACCTTGTACTGTGCATATAGTAAAGAAACAAAACATAAAATTGACAGCTGGTAGATAAATTTGACAGCCAGTGAAATAAAAAGCCAATGAAATAAACGCCAACAACCAGCTGTCCCTCAACACACACACACCCTCTCGCTCTCTTGTCGTGTTTTTCGCCCCGTCGTCTTGCTCCTCCGCCCGCGCCCCGCAGATGAGGCAGGACAAGTGTGACTGATTCAGATACATTGAGTCGGGGTCCCCTCGCAGCCAGGCAGAACCTGCTGTCAGGTCTGTGCAGGATGGATAGGACCGGAGCAGCGAGGAAGAGAGACATTCACCATGAACTCCTCATGAACCTTGCGCTCCCATCCTGACATTTTCCTGCAACCCCCCTGGTGTTAATACACACATGTTAACACACACAGATTTTAGCACTCCCTCGCCGCTCCAAATGGATCACATCATCGCACACGTTTCGCCTGCTGCTGTTAGGCCGCTAATAGGTTCCGGTGGTTGGGTATGTGCGGTGCGTTTGACTGTCACTTAGCGCGATCAGGAGTGACAGTCTGCCCTCGTGGCACCCTTGCCCCGCTGATGGAGTAGGTCAGGACGGGCAGGGTGTCAGTCAGACACGGTCACTTACAAACACACAGGCACAGGAGGGAAAGATGATGCTGGAGGCTTTCTAGAAGACATGATATACCAGCGAGCTCTGCTTTCACTCCAGGAGACGATGCAGCATCATGTATCAGCAGTTACTGGATCTGACTTGTATTGTACATGGTAGCTAGGGCTGGGCGATATGGACCAAAAGTCATCTCCCGATGTATTTAGGCTGAATATTGATATACGATATATATATTCTGATATTTTTATCTGTTGTGTGAAGGAAATTTGGTGTTTCCTGCATTGTGGGACATGAAGTAGGCGGCGACCTACTTGATATTCAAGACGCAAGGCATTGTGGGAACTCACTCTGTGAACTTAACTCTGATAACACCATGAGAGAGGGGAACATTGGGCTCTGTGGGCTCTGTCCTAATGTGATGTATAGGGCAGGAAGATAGGACCACATTGAGACTTGCTGAAGAATCAATGCTGGGAAATACAACAGATATAAGTCGAGCGGTGTATGGGACTTTGTTATACAGTGAAAGAGCCATTCGGGATTGTGCGGTGTATGGAATACGAATGTGCTAATAAAACTTGCTGAGTATTGAGTGCTTTTTGTTTGGCCAGCTCACCCATTAACTTAGTGCAGTTGTCAAAATTTCCACGACAGTTGTTAAAATAATTTTTTGAAAAACCTGTAAGTCTGGCAGCAATAGGTACCAAACAATCAGTCATTTAAAAAAAATAACAAAAATAAAACAACCTTTAGTTATTCTACAGATATTTTTACACACAGATTAGAGTTGTCAAAAGTATCGATACTCAAAAAAGTATTGATACTAAAACCTTGTATCCGGATACAACACTCATTTTCAAAAGTATTGAGTTTCTGAAGTTTGTTATCAAAGTTGCAGTTTCTTTTTGCACAATTGTTTTTTATTATAAATATTTAACCTGTGGTTCCGTTAATTTTAACATGTTGCATTTTTCTTGTTAATAAAAATATTTCTGTTAAATTTTGGGGTCTTTGTTTTTATCCTTGTGGTATCGAAAATGGTATCGAGTATCGAATATTTTCCTGAGTATCAGTATCGAGTTGAAAATTTTAGTATTGTGACAACCCTAGTACAGATATTTACTGTGTATTTTCTTATATTTAAAGTAATTCTCTGTTAAATAACTTAAGGTTGTTTATTGTTATCTGACAGTAAGTTTTTGTAACTTTTGCTGCCAGATGTTCTATAGTTTTTTTCTGATTTCCTGGGGTAATTCACATCTTGACCTGGTCACTTTAAGAGCCCCGGGTGGTTGAAATAACAGGAAATAGTCTCAGACTGAGTTGTGCATGATATATAAGATCCTCCTGCAGTTCACAGCTATTCCATGTGGAGCAGTTCAACTGATTTTGTTCCTCCCAGGTTTAAGAGCAACCTGGGGAAAGAAGCATTATTGTACACGGCTGTGATTCTCTGAAAAAGACTGCCAGGTAATCTTAACACCATAAACACTTTGTGAGGTTTTAAGCTGGTGCTTAAAAACTGGCTCCGAGGATACTCTCAGTAGGACTTTATGAGTGATAATGAGGTGTATTTCTGGTCCTATAATTGATGTGCAGTGATCACAGTGAATATCTTGTTGTTACAATGATTGTAGAGCATTGTCATGTGTTGGAACTGATCAGATTTGCTGTGTTGACCCCTCACTAACACACCTCCCACCCGAAGAGACACAATGGAAATAAACTGTAGCGCTTTATTGTGTTATGCTGACTTTAACCTTAATGTAGGCACTCACAGCTTGTTCGGTTGTTCAATAAAATCAATCAAATGATTCTCAAATGGTTTGGATTAAGGCTCCGCAAAGGGCTTGATGGTTAATGATCATTACCTGTGATTTAATTACCAGCAGCGGTTTACACCCTGGCTATCTAATTTAAAGCACATCAGCAGCTGCAACGCTCAGGGGACTGGAGGTACTCCGATTACTTTCTTGTTGTAGTTTGCTAGTAATCGGATATTGAGTTGCGCTTTCGAATAAGCAAACCGATACGGTTATTCCTGTGAAAATCCCTGACACATTCAAACTGTTTCTTTCCTCTGCAGAGGATAATGTTAGCTGTGGAAGCTATACAATGTGTTCATGTGTAGCTCAGCTAGTGAAATAGCAGACGCATCTATCTAGTTAACTCATTGAATTGCGGGTCTAAATTGTGTCTAATCTGCCTCTGCACAGTGCACTGTCAGGTCATTTGAAGCCTGCACAGGTGCGGTCAGGAATCTTCACTTTCCATTTACTTTCATGTGCTTTAAATCACTTTTTTTCATTCATTTTCATTGCAAAATATAAAGTACATGCTGTATAAACTTTAAGGACTAATGCATAAGCCCCAGTACCCTCTTATAACATAATATTTACTTGTAACAAACATCATGGAGCTGCAAAGTAGGGCTGGGCGGTATATCAGTATTATGAGTTATACCGATATATTCTAGAAAGAGATATATAGTTGAGACAATACGTTTACGTTTTTTAAATAACGTATGTTTTTTTTGTTTTTTTACATAACTTGTGTGGCTCACTTCACCCTTCTAAATACTTCACATCCAGCATTCACGTACATTTATTTAGTGTTTAAACTGTCTTTTCTGATGCCTTACTTGTAAGTCTTTTGACCTTAACCTAGGTCAGTGGTTTTGTAGCCTAAATTCACAGAAATTTAGCCATGAAATGCTAAATTTGACAAAACAATCTATTATGTCGTTTAGGTTGGATTTCTTGTTGCAATATAACTGACATATGCAAGGAATGTTTAATATTTTTGTAACGCAAAACTTCTCTAACAAGTTAAGTTTCTTAGTATGTAATGCTGTAAAGAACAATAAAAATACAGTCAACACTAGAAGAGGCAACAGCAGCTGACACCAAAATGTTCCTGTCATTGCTGAAGCCAGCTATATATATATTCTGTCAGTGTGTTATGATTTGACTGAGGTGTGGCTCTGAACAGAAGGGTTGTCATTTTTACTCTGCCAGAGTTATATCTGGCTTCAGCAGACTATATTTTGTATTATCATGAATTCCTTTTTGGTCTTTCTATTAACTTAATGTTAATGATAAAAAGTGAAGCAGTTTTACCCTTTGAGTAAAAACAAGCTCCATCGCCATCTGAAGTGCTTAAACTTTCCTTAAAACATTTTTTTAATCACATAAAACCCAAAACAAGTCCAGACATGGCTGTCTTTAATGTCAGTGCACAGCCATATGGCGCCAGGAGGCGTTTTGACCCCTCTTTGCATTTGAGATGAATCGGCACATTCGGTGGCGTGCAGCACAGCGAGTCCCCCGGTCGCTCTCTTCTCTCGCCCGTCCACAGGGATCGCTTTAATACTGCTCAGCGTTAATGAAGACAAATCATCCAATGAAATCGATCGATGATGGAACCACTGTACTCAAAGTCCCAGAGGGTGTGAGAAAAGACACACTCAAACGTAACGTAACAGGCTCACACACACACAAACACACACACACACACACACACTGAGAACACGGATCAGAGACACACATACTGCAGTTGTGCCGTTTCACAAACTTCTCTGCTTTCATTGAAGCTTGTACCATCACAGCTGTGCAAAATTCAGATTTACACGCACACACACACACACACACACATATGCACACACACACAGTCTTCAACTTGTGTTTTCAGGACACCAAAACTCTATTTCTACTCTCCGAGTTGTGGCTGGTAGTGAGGAAGAATAAAGCATCGATGGCAGATCAAAGCGAGCTCAAGCTGAAGCGAGGGAAAGAAGAAAACTGAGCTTCACCCTGCTGCCATCGTGGATGTGTGTGAACAGTAATCTGTGTGTGCGTGCGTGTGTGTAGGTGTGTGTGTGTGTGTGTGTGTGCACATATCCTTGAGAAAGGCACTTTAGAAAAACTTAACATTAAGTTTTCTGGCACCTCCTTGTACCAGCTGAATCTCAACATATGTTCTCTTTAAGTAATCGCCAAAAACACTCCGTTCATTTTAGAAAGAAACCGTAAAAACAGGCGTTATTGCCGAAATGTGACCTTTACGACCGTCTGTAAATGGATCACAGGTTACAAACGTTTCTGTCACAAAAAGTAATCAAAACAAAGCTTCAGTCCTTCAATCCATCATAGGTTTCAAAAGTTTCTGTTGGAAAAAGTAACACAAAAAAAGCTTAAAATTGTGATATTTCTGTCAAAACCACTTTACTCGCCATGTGTCATTTAAAACATTGCCAAAAAGAAATTGTTTGGAAAAAGTTGCTCCTGATAAAAACATTCAATTTTGCTCCTCAACATTGTGTTGCCACGATTCATTCTGCTAAGACGAACTGTCATGTCACAAATATTCACTGAAAATCAGACAGAACTACAGGCTGTTTACACAGACTAGAGAGGAGAGGACAGGAAGTTGCAAGTAGAGGTTGTGCATGTGGAGAACCCATCTTTCCCCAATATTCATGACACTTGTGGGCATTAGGAGAATTGTTGGTCATATAAATTCCATGTTATTTCTTTTAAAATAAAATATTTAGCAGAGAAATACAACTTTTGTTATGATGCTGTTATAACTCTGTTTTTCTGCACAAAAGACCTGTTAGTTTTGTCCACACATCTAGCCATGATTGTGCTGATTCCATAAAGGTGCAGGACTTTTATATTGCAGTGAACACAAGGCCACAGTAAGTAAAATGTAAAAAGAAACCCCCACAATGAAACAGTTTGGGGTTGAGAGGGTTAAAAACCATGTCAATGAATGTGCCCACTTGAGAATATGTGCATACTATCAGCTGAATCATCTCAACATGTGATGAAAAAGGCTGCCTCACTGCCTTTATGATAGTCAGCACTACAATACCAGCAGTGTAGAAGCTGAGCTACACGACCATTTTCTTTTGAAAGCATTATTTTTGTCAAAATCCAATTCCATCTCACACAGGAAGTGAAAGATTGATTTCTTTCTCTGGTTTTTCTTTGTCGTCTTCCATCTTTTCAGCGGAGATGGAGGATGTATTTTCTCCCGCACGTCAAGTGAATCAGATATTTTGTTATATTTGTTTTGTAATAACATATTCTCCAGCGCACACATGCAGGCAATCAAATACAGGGGCGGTAAAAGTGGGTTCCGGGACCACTCGAGCGCCTTTTTTGTGACCTCAAACAATGTGGAATGGTTTCAGTTCAATATCGTCTTATTTACCTGAAGTAAACGGTGCACTGACAAAAACCCATTGGGGGAATGTTTCTTTCTTTACAGTACATTGTTATCTCGCCCACATATTCTGCTCTGACATTATATATCCACAAAAAGCCTTGAGAAACAGCTGAAAAATATTGATTGGAACACTTTGTGATCGCATGTACTTCCAGGAGCAAAAAGTACAATAGAGAAACATTTTAGGCTTAATTTTAGGTCATTATATGTGCTGCTTGGCTTGTTTGGGCTTATTCCTGGTTTTATGTTACAAAGGGGTTCCTAGTTGACTAAAACTACATTATTTTGTTGTTCTTTTGGCAATTTTTCAGGCTTTTATTTTGAAAGCCAACAGTCTAAGGAAGGCAAAAAATAGGTGCAAAGAGGAGAAACCTCAAGGATTGCTCTAATCTTTACTCAATGAGGATTTAGCATGGTTTTTTGGTTAGATGTCTGATATAAGCTCTGTAGTTAACACATGCTGAAAAGATGTTTTCATTTTGTTGTACGTCATTAAATACGTTAGCATATACCCCAACTTGTGAATTTTGCAGTTTTTATATGTTCTTAAAAAGGCGTTTTGCTAACGCTAAGTGGCTTAATGTGACTACAGTGGTTGTCGGAGACATTAAATGTGTTTTTCAGTGCTCTTGCAAACTCTTGTTGATTGTAAATTATGTTAATAGGCAATTTATTAGGCTACACATTTGCTAGCTTGTCAAAAATGCTGGTTAGCTTTTCGTCAGCTGCACAATAAAAGTGATGTTGATTGAAGATTATCCTGCTGAACAAAACGCGTAAGCATCAGAAATGTGTGTTTGCAAGAGAGCTTTTTTCTGCTATGATCCAAAATCCAGTGCAAGAATCCCACAGGCTGATTCTCCAAGGAGATGTCAATCTTTTTTCTGTTTTTGCTGATCCGAAGCTTTAAATTTCACCAATGTGCAGCCTGAATCAGTTTTCCATTAAACAAATCGCTTTCAAAAGGTTCACCATCAACACACGCTCCACTTGCTCTGTTACTCTGTACCTCCATTTGTTTTAGCTTGCTGTTGTCGTGCCCTTCATGTTAACTTGTTTAGCTCTTTGACTTTGCAGAAATTATAGCTTGAAGCTTCATGCAGTTCAGCTGAAGCAGTTGTGATAGTACAGCAGGCTAACAATTATTATTCATAGATTGTTATTGTAAAATAACATTAACCTTGGATTTGCTTTGATTATTACAGAGCATATTAACTTTCACTACTGTTAATTCTGGAAACACTGCAGGCTGAAAAAGTGTTTTTGTTTCAATGATCAGATGCACAATAGATTTTGGTTCTAGCATTAGCTAGATTAATGCTAGTGAAACAGGATCATGCCTGGTGGCCGACATAATTGCAGGTTGAAGGCGAGACTTATGGGGAACCAATGTAAACGCTCATTTTATATATTTTCTTGCTGTGACCTTTCCAAAATGACCGGTTTCTTTGTTTGCGCCAGCTTGTGGAAAAGTTTTCCACTTTTTCTACTTTTGATGCGCCCTAGTAGTCTTTATTTGAAGAGGTCAAGTCAGAAAGGTCAGGATCACCTGTTTTAATGGTCATTAATCTTCATCATAATTGCATGATGATGATTATGGTGGATTGACAAATTGATGAATTAAAGAATCATTTAATATCTTTTATTATAAATATTTGATTATATACCAATATTCACATATCTTCAATTCTCCACTAGTGTTTTCTTCATAATATTGAAAGCTCCTGAAGTGTTCCCGCTCTGCAAATAAAGTTTGAACCAACAGAAACATGACTTATGCAGACAGGTTAATGCGGCCATAACTTTGCTCGGATATGGCGGGCTTACATTGAGTTATGATGCTCATCTTAAGAGGCAAAACTCCAGACTGGACATAAACAAGGTGTTGAAATGTTTCCGTACAGTAAGTCACTGTTGCCCTTATTGATTTATCCACGCCGACAAATGTTCTGGGCCTTTGGTGCTTGGCAGGTGTTTAATTCAGACACTGGTTGTACACAAATGAGATTAAATTAGCCTCTAATGATTCCCATGGGGAAACTGGTTAAAGTTTCCTTCTACATCATTGACCTCCTGGTTATGAGCATGTTTCCACTGAGCCCTCTGCTGTCAGTCAGCCTCTAGACCCAGCTGGTGTTGGGGGAAGGATTTTCACACCTGTCATACATGCTTCACAATCTCTAGGAAGGGATTCACACGCAGCTCATTGTTGTCTTTGTGTTGTTCCATCTGCAAAGTATTATCTAAAACAGCAGGGTTTGCTTTCATGCAATCAAAACCTCAAAGCGCTTGCAGTCTTTGCTGGCTGTTTTCTGTTTGAAAAGTCCCACAAAGCTCACCTTTCACACTTAAATCACTTTAGTCAGAGCTGGGATGAGAAAATTAGGATCTCTGAGCTTCAGTGCAATTGAATCATACAATAAAAAGTGTAATTAAGTGCGTGTGAGAGATTGGCAGTGTCTCTCATTTACACCTAACTGCTTCACTGGTGATGGAAAAAAAGTTGTTTGAGGCAACTCCACCATCCTGCTGGCGGGTTTGAAAGGTATGTTTTCTTTAACAGGTCAACAAAAATACAATCTTTATTGGAGAAAGAAACTTGAAGGTCAGGCACTGTAGCCAATTCTTCAGCTTTCTTGAATCCATCATAGGTTACTGTAAAGGTGTCAGGTTTTTTAGATTGGAAACCAAAGAGTAAACACACTCCGGAAAGAAAAGACTGGTCTCAATGCAGGCTTTAATTTAGGTCACAGGTAAAGTTATGCAAAGCTGGACTCAGATTGAGAGCTCTCGCAGGATCCCAGTCAGAATGAGCCCCGGTTTCTGTAATAATTCACATATAATCCTCTACAGAAGTTGGACAACTGTTGGCCTGTCCACGTCATTGGTAACTGGCCAATAGAATTGCTTGTAAGTCCAAGTGTCATTCAAAGATTGTGATACACGGTCAATCTGTGGGAAAGACGAAAGCTACAGTGAAGAAAAACAAATAGAAAATTACAAAGTTTATGTTGTAAAAAGTAACAAAAACAAAGCTTAAAATGTTGATATTTCTGTCAAAATCACTTTATTTTACATGTCAATTAAAATGTTGCCAAAAATAAATAGTTTGGAATAATTAGATCTTGTTTAAAACTTTAGTGACTGTGAAACCATGATTGACAGAACTCTGTTTACACAGAGCAGAGGGGAGAGGACAGGAGGTTGTGTAAAGGTCTCAGGTTCGTAGTTTGGAAGTCCAAGAGTAAACACACACTGGAGAAAAAAGTCTTGTCTCAATGCAGCAGAGCTTTATTTAGGTCACAAGTAAAGTTATGCAGCGCTGGACTTAGACTGACACAGCTCCTCCAGGATCCCTCTGATTTCTGTAAGAATTCATTCTTCTACAGTAGTTGGACTTACACGCAACCAAATTCTATCAGCCAGTTACCAATGACGTGTACAGGCCAACAGCTGTCCGAATCTTGTTCGAAGAGTGTGATATAAGGTCTATCCATGGGAAAGATGATGGCTACAGTGGAGGAAAACACATTGTCTGTCTGCCTTCTTATAATTATTCAATGATAAAATAACAAAAGTTTATGTTGTAAAAAGTAACAGAAACATGATCATTTTAAGCTTTGTTTTTGTCAAAGTCACTTTATTCTACATGTGTCATTTATAATGTTGCCAAAAATAATTGTTTAATTGTTTGGAATATTTAGATCCTGTTAAAAACATTTGAACACTGTGAAACCATGATTGACTGAAATCTGTTTACACAGACCAGAGAGGAGAGGACAGGAGGCTGTAAGTAGAGGTTGTAAAACTGCAAATGGGTCAATAAGCATAGCATGTGGAGACCCAATTTTCCCCACAATATGCATAACACTTGGAACGCTTGTAAAAGTGTTGTGTATATATAAATATAATATTTTCCCCACTTCTAGCCATTATTGTGCTGATTCTATAGAGCTGTAGAACGTATATATATATATATATATATATATATATATATATATATATATATATATATATATATAGGGGTGGGCGATATGGCCCTAAAAGATTATCACGATATTTCAGAGTATTATCGCGATAACGATATTCTTGACGATATCAAAAATACTGAAAAATATATAGAAAATTATTTTTTAGTCCATATAAATAAATAAAAATTGTACAACAAAATAAAAATCAATCATAAATCTAAATGTAGTGTAAACTGCAAATCTCAACAGTTGCCAAATACAAAAAATTACTTACTTGAGTATTAGCCTATAACCTTCTAGGGGGTCCGGGGCCCCCTGGGAGAAAATTTTGTACATTTTATAGTACAATGTGATCAATCTCGTCCACTTTGAGAGCTAAATGTGAGCAAACACCTCACAAACACATCATTGCCTATTTTAATTAATTATTGTAAAGGAGAATAAAGGTTCTTCTATGTTTTATTTAAGGCATCTTATTTTGACAGTCTTCTTGTAATTTCTGTGGTGGATTCTGTGCTCTTATTTTGAAAGCTGCATTTGTGAAGCGACAGGAACTAATAGTGGCTTTTTGTGATTAAAACAACTTTAATTGTTAGCTAATGTTAGCTCGCGGCTAACGAACGGCACAATGCAACAGTGTGTTTGGACCGTTTGGACCTCTGACAGGACATGTTGACAGTATTAAGATCGGCTCACGCAGGCGCACAGAGAGAGAGAGAGGGGACGCGACTGATACATTACAGACAGGTAGGTGCTTGTTTTGAAGCGCAGTGGGAGGGCAGCTCGGTATATTCAGTGTGTGTGTGTGTGTGAATGCGTGCGCATGTCTCGGAGGAGGACAGAGAGGAGGGTCGGGGTTTAGACTGACTGACGGGTGACAGACACTCTGCTGAGCAGAGACACAACGCAAAATAACTTTATGTTATGAATAGTGTAGATATACTTTCAGTAGCTTGAGATGTGACGTTAGAGCAGCACAAGAGACTCTGGCGGGCCGCCAAGGTCTAGGTAATTAACAGGAAATCCTTACGCCACTTTGTCAAGAGGTAGGGCATGTTGCCAATATCGTGATATGCTTTTTTTTTTACCCATAAAAAAAATATACCGGTATTATCGTGAACGATACGATATGGCACACCCCTATATATATATATATATATATATATCTATATACGATACGATATGGCACACCCCTATATATATATATATATATATATCTGTATACGATACGATATGGCACACCCCTATATATATATATATATATATATATATATATATATATATATATATAGGGGTGTGCCATATCGTATCGTTCACGATAATACCGGTATATTTTTTTTATGGGTAAAAAAATCACAGCATATATATATATACACATCATATATATATATATATATTGCAGTGAAATACAAGGCAATAGTGAGTAAAATCTAAAAGCAAAAGCAAAAAATTCCCTGAAATGACTGGTTGGGGTTCAGAGGGTTAAACAAGTATCACACATTTTTTGTCAGTGTGATCGTCACCCCTTATGCTGTGATCTGCTTTGCACCTTCTGAATGAGGGAAAATGAGTCTGCAGATTGCAGCCAGAGAGGATTTGAGAGCAGCAGGAGGGAGCAAAGACTTCACAGCTCCTGTGGCTGAACAAAACATGATCTTTATGGTTCATAAAGTGGCATATAAAGATAATTCCAGGTGAATCATGTTCATTTTTCAAGTTAAGATCAGTAAAGGCACAAAAATGAAGGCATGCTAGACTCGCGCAAATTTCCTCAGCAGTCCTCACTCTTTCTTAAAACCATTTGGGTCATAAAAAAAGCACAAAATATGCCAGGAAAAGTGTTGAGGCACAACCTTCAAATGCACCCGAAAATATGACTTTTGCTTAAGCCTTCAACATAGCTTCTACCCTGACAGTGTTCTCACTGCTACCTTGAAGTACCACAGTTTTCTCCAAGATAAAGAGCCCTGCAGCACCTCCAAGTATAAAAAGAGAGAAACTCTCAAGGGAAACAAAACTTTCAGTTAAGTGATATTGTGGGTTAATCCATTCCCACTCTAATGTGTAATTTTTCTGCTATACTATATAGTTCACTGTTAAGGTTCAGCTGTCTGGCAAAGTAGTGAGTGGGAAGGAGGATATTTATGGCACAATTAAGGCTTGTTTTTCCCAGATTTTCGCAGAAAAATGCCTCGATTTTTTTAAGCTACATTGTATGCCCCGATGCTTCTAAAAGTTATTTGCTGCTGCAAAAAGTCACAGTTCAATACAGCTAACAGGCAGCTTTAGAGCAAATACACGAGAGAGTGTAAATTGCGATTCAAGTGTAATTATTTCCACAATAGAAGATCCCGATAAATGTGATGCTGGGTTCAGATCCTAACCCTGGAGAGAAGAAGTCACTGCCTTAACTCTCCTGCAAATCTTACCTTTGATCAGATCCACATGAACTCACAGGTGGAAGCTCCAACATCAAACACAACACAGCGCTGCACTGAAAAAGCATCCTTCTTTTAGTGGCAATGAGCGATTTTTGAACATTAGAAGGTAAAAAGACCCAATAAAAGAGTCTTTACATCCCCCGCTTATATGATAGGCTAAAGGCTAAATCATGTCTTATGTGTTCCAGGGCAATTAGAGCATTACAAATAGAACTACAAATGACCTCCAACAAGGACATGCTCTATCTTGCAATGTTAACAAACGGAAATAGAAAATGTATCCATTGTGAGATTTGGATCCACTCCAATTTAATATGTTTTTCCCTTGGCCCACGCTTCACCAAGTTCCAACTTGGTGAAGCCTTCCAACCAAGTTTCATGAAAAACAGGCCAATATTGTGTCTGTAATCCTGCTGGCAATCAGTCACATAAACCAACTAACCCAGTCTGAAAATATTAAAACTTATGCAATGCATTATTAGGGCTGGGCAATATGGACCAAAAGTTATAGGCTGAATATCGATATACAACATATATCCCGATATTTCTTTATCGCAAAGTGAGAGCAAATGTTCATTCAAAGTCAAATATGACACGTCACAAGTAGTTTTATTGAAACAATTTATTTTTGGCACCGTTTTAAATAAAGTGATTTTGACAGAAATATCACAATTTTAAGCTTCGTTTTTGTTACTTTTTACGACATAAACTTTTGTAATTTTATATTTGAATAATTATAAGATGTGTTTTTCAATCTGGGGTTCAGTATCTTGCTCAAGGATACTTCAACATGTAGGCTGCCGTGGTCAGGGATCGAACCACTGACCATCCGATCGGTGGGTGACCAATCTACCAACTGAGCCAAATATAAAAACTGGACTCGTGAACTGTTTTGTGCTCCTGGTCAGCTCATACAACCGATTGACATCTGATCCAGCTACGAATGTTCCAATATTCATTTGCATTTGAATTACTCTCTATGGATGAGTGGCAGGCATATTGTAGTGATGAGTGTGTAAAAGGGCCATCAATATATTCTGCAAGTATTGTTAGGGATGGTAGTGCCAGAGGAATCTATGTTGAGAGTTGTTCTATTGTCCTTAGTGAATTGTGAATATGTCATGGACATATTCATGGACGTTTTTGAAGTGACCATTGTTGGCATTTATTAACAAGTGATGAGATTGTTGCTGTCAGGAATGATATGTCATGTTTTCTTTTGAAAAACATGCCAAAAATACATCTTTATCATGTCCGTAAACTGTAAAAATTATTTTCTGATTTTCACCTTTCAGATATTACTTGAACAAATTGTGCGGAGGGAAAAGAGGATTATGTGTCAGGAAAAAAACAGTGTTTAAAGTAGCGATTTCGAAAAAAACACATTTGTTGTAAATATTTTATTTATAATTAAACCATCTGCAAAAAGTACAGTCTGTAAAAATAATAAAATTCTGTGTTCCTTGCTGTAACTGGGAAGCCCTGAATGACTCTGTTGAGACCAACACTGATGTGACAACAAATTAAACAAATCTTAAACTGGTTTACACAGAGCTGAGAGGAGAGGACAAGAGATGTTGTGAGTAAAAGTTGTAGAATGCCAATATTTCAATTATGCATAGCAATTTTTTCCAATATTGGGAACACTTTTAGGCACAAAATGTTGCATGTATACAGCCATGGAAAAAATTGATATCTAGCCATTTTCCAGGGTTTTGTTAAAAATGATTTTTGTTATCAAGAAAACCATGGAGCATGGTTAGATATAATCTCTTAAATTAAACTCTTATGAGATATTTTGGTTGTTATAATTATATTCGTCCAAACAAATGTAGTTTTAGTTGTACCAGGCATTAAAATGAACAAGAAATTGAAGAAAACATGGTCAAATAATTTTTTGAATTGTCTATTCCAGTTTTGGTACATAAAAAATGGTATGATTTTTGCCATTCTTAAAGTTTTACACAACATTGAGTTGTTCGCTGCAGGACTTGTATTGAGTGAGAAATGAGGCCACAGCATGTCAAATTTGACAGAAGCAAAAAACTAAACAAAAGCCTGAAACGGCTTGGGCTTCATATGAATATAGTGGGATAATGAGCAACACTATTGTCCGCTTGCATTATCTGTTAGTTTGTGTGCTAGTGTTACAACTTGCATGTTGTCTGCTGGTAGCTGTCCAACTTTTGTATCTTTTTCCGTTTTTTTTTACACTGTGCATGGAAATCTAGTCTCCCCTCTGCAGGATTTCAGAGTTATCTACTGTAATCTCAGTGCCAGTTGCTGTGGTTAATTGACTAACAGCCTGTGCAAAATTTTACTCCCATTTATTTTTTATGGTTTGTTCTAAACCCTAAATTTGATCCATATTTGGAAAGAAATGTTCTGTGATATTTCGACATTATTCGAACACCGATGACTGCATTCTCTAGAATGTTGTAACAGCTAATTTGTTCAGTCATGAACCGTCCTGAATTTGACTTTTATGTTAAAAAAAATGGGATTTAAATCGCTGGATGCCAGTTTTATTTCACTTCATTTTGTAGTAGTTTTGAAAACTGTGTTTCATTTGAGGATTCAACTCAAAAGGCTTCACACGTTTGGATGAGTGTTACAGCACAAACACCCCACATCCATAATCACACACTTGGCAGGCACAAGCTGTAATTTACTTATACTGAGCCTCCTCATTTGCATACAAAGATGTCTCTCTTGCATAGCAGCTCTAATGAAATTAGCATGTAGTGTAGAGGCCCTCGGAGAAGTCTTATTGCACAGCAGCAACATGTTAATACTTAATGCATTCTGTCAACAAACTCCTTGATGGGTGTCGCCAACGCATCACCGTGAACGTGAAAGGAGTGAGTAATCACTCTTCTCCCTGGTGCAGAATCTCTTCTCTCTGATTTTCCCAAAAAAAATTTGCCTTCTGCTCTCCCTTACATTTTCTCATCCACCACATCTCCATCCGTCTCTGCTCAATCCAATCTTTCTTTCAAATTCAAAACCTCACACCGAGCTTTTTTGACAAATGTCTTCTTTCTTTTGTTTCCAGTGCAGTCATTCTCCGTATCAGCTGCCGCTTTGCCCTCAGGGATTCTGAGTCATACTTAGCCGAGTCCTACTGTAGTTATCAAGGACACACAGCTCCCATTATAAAAAGAGCTGAATTGCTTCTCTGTAAAACACAAATTTGACTCCGAAAGGCCATGGCTTGCCCTTGGCTGATGTTAACATTATCCTGAAATGTAAACTGATCTCCTCAAGTGTCAGGAGAGTCTTAATAGGTGACGTGTGTGTGTGTGTGTGTGTGTGTGTGTGTGTGTGTGTGTGTGCGTGTGCGTGTGCGTGTGCCAACCTGGACTTGGGTGCCATCAAGTGACCTTTATTTTTCTTTGAAATATTCATTTCATAGGAAATTGTTTTTAATATGTTACATTAAAATTATATTGAAATTTATATAAAGAAAGAAAGGTTCTTCAAAAAGCTGCAAGCTTCGCGTTTTTTACGTCACTTGTGATTTTTTAAAATGAAATTAGCCTTTTTTTTTTAACGTAACTTGTTTTTTTTTAAATGTAACTTGCATTTTTTTAACGTAACTTACTTTTTCTAACATAATTTGCTTTTTCACATAACTTGCGTTTTTTTTTCCCATTAAAAACAAAACCCAATAAAAATCTATATTAAAAAACCCCCCCACAATAAATACAATAAACAATAAATACCCAAGATAAAAAAACATAAAAAAAATAAACAAAGAGTAAAACATATACATTAATTGGCAGAAAAATAAAAATGGACGTAGAAAAACTGTAAAAACAAACTACATTAGCGGAATGCTCAAATCATTTATTTTTAAAAGTATGAACAGAGCATGCAGATCTCATGTAGCTGGGCAGGTTGTTCCACAGTCATGGAGTGTAGTATCTTAAAGAAGTGAATAGAAACAAAATGACTAGAAGAAAAACTCCACTGTCCACTGAATGTGTGTGTAGGAGAAAGTTGCCAAGGATCTTTTGTAACTTTAAATGACTCTTGTCCTGCGGTCCCATTCTAAATCTTTATAATAACCCCGGACAATCAATCAAGATAACGTATATTGTTATTTTATGTTTCCGTGATTTAAAGTGTCTAATGTACTTTGGCAGTAGGGAAGTGCTCTGTATATCAAATGCTCCAGTTCCACTTGTCTAAATGTGCAGTGTGCTCCTATATGACTTCAGCATTACAGTGCAGAAATACTGCAGCAAACTGCAGTTAAGTGCACCAACAGCTGTCATTTAGAGATTTTTAAGATTTAATTTAGTTTCAATGAGCTAATGATAACAATTAGTTTGCAACTGTGCCCTGAGGTAATGAGCAAGTACTTCTTAGATAATTCTACTGTAAGTTTGGACCATTACAAGAACAAGACAGCAGGAATAAAAACATAATTGTGTTACTTTGAACTGC
Source organism: Centropristis striata (assembly GCF_030273125.1). Lineage (NCBI taxonomy): Eukaryota > Metazoa > Chordata > Actinopteri > Perciformes > Serranidae > Centropristis > Centropristis striata. Next base: position 10,836,660 of record NC_081540.1, on the reverse strand, counting down.
AGATGCTCAATTATAGCAAAAAATTATTGTTTTTGGTTAAAATTGAGATCATGATTGTTACATGTGATTTAAAAAAAATGGAAACATCCCGCACATACACACAATTAATTCAATAAACAAGGTTGTATATATTCAGTATATAATAATACTCATACTAATAATAATAAAATGAATTAGATCAAGTATGTTGTAGTACCACCATGACTGCAAACTCATAACATATGTCATGTAGAAAATGTTGAATATTATAAGTCGACTATATTATCATATTCCAACCCATAATTCAGCAGAAGCACAAAAAGAAGAACAAGATTATGCTCAAATATCTTGTTTTAATAATCCATGGAAAATTAAATTGAATTAGTCGCTCAGCCCTACTTTGAAAATGAAGCTAATCTATTTAGTATATTATATAATAACTGTCAGTGTATTCTGATGTACTGATAACCTGGTCCTCTGGTTTCTGGCATTTCACTTGTTCTTGCTGCTTTCTGTAGAAATTTTCCACCTTATTTACCAAACTCCTAGTACTCATGTAACAATAGTGGCTGGAAACATGCAATCATGACTAATGTAAGCAGGGATATTGGTGTTAACCTGACTGTTGTCGTTATTCATCACAGCACTTTGCCGTCTATAAGCCAAATTGCCCCTTGCATTTATTAAAGCTTTACTTTACTGTACTATTAACCTTGTGCGTTGAGACTGAAAATGGCACGGTATTCATAAGGAGGTTGCATCGATGTGGGCGTGTTGTTTCAGGTAGCGAGACGATGAATTACGATCCTCAAGTGCTGGTTTGACTAATAGATAGGCCCATGGGTTTAAGTGTTATCACACATTAAAGCACTGCACAGCTCTATAATAGTGTGAGGCAGTGTTACAACTCTCAAAGTTATTATAGCAACTGTCATTTAGATTACAAAGTCATTTACCAACAACGTACGCCTGCATGTGTTTTGCTGGATCATGCTGTATTGAATCGTAAACGTTGAGTCAGTTTGAAACTCTACACTGGGTTTCAGCTTCCTATACAGCACTAATGTGGTCTGCAAACAGCTTAAATAAAAAAGATACAAACAAACATATCAACAATGCATCCTGTGCACTTACAGTAGGAAGTAAAGTGTCTCAAATGTATCAGCTCCTGGAGTTTTATTAGCTCAGAAAAATCAATTGTTCAACTGTTTTCAGCAAACAAAGAGCTTTGCACTGAGTAATATTAAAGGGGCAGTGTTTTTCAAAAGTGGTTTTGTATGAGGTACTTGTCTGTAGTAAGTGTATTACCTTCAGTAGATGGTGATCAGCACGTCCCCAGTTGGAGAAACAGGCAGGACTATTGTCAGAGAAGCTAAGAAATGTATTGCTGTGGATGGGGGCAGCAGCAAAAAACGTATTTTAGCCACATAAAAAATCAATATCACTTGTTAAGTTTACACTATATTTAAAAAATTTTCACCGCTTTACCTTGCCACCAGACAGCCTTTTCCAACGGCTAATTCAATCCATTACATCCATCTATCCTTTCTTCACCAGCCTCGATTGACAAAAGCACAAATTTCACTTTTGCAGAACACAGGCATTTCTAGTCTGCTGCTGCCTTGATCTATGAGTTTGTTACTGTGTGTGACTTTGGAGTTGTCAAGGGTGATTCTGGGTTCACTCATTTGATTAATGCAGCAGAAAACCAGAAACTCATCTTCTGCGAGGTAAAAAGATGTTTTTGTGAAGTGAGTCTGGTGGTTTTGAGGACAACATAGACTGATATAACGGCTTTAGTTCACTGATTCCCTAAACTTCGGTAGTGCCAACCTTTTACTGTAGGCAATACACTGACACCACTTTAAAAACTTCAAACAATCCCTTGAAGGTGAAACTGCTATGTAATATAATTGTTGTGATTAATGGTTGAGATCATGGTATTTGCAAAAATAATCAAGATGAGCATTTTTGACATGATGACACATTTTTACATCTATTGTACATCTGATTATTGTTAGATCCTTCCGCTGATTATAACCCATTCTGTTGATAATTTCTAAGTAGTGATAAGCAGGTTTCATTAGATTATTGCATAATTAGATGCCCTCAGAAGCATGCTATTCTGAGATAGAGAGGTGGACAGGGAGACGAGAGGGAGGAGTGAAGATGGAGAGGGAGAAAATGTGAAATGACACATTGACAGCTCCTGGACAAGGCACAATCAGCACTGCACTTCATCATATTTAAATCCCCTGCAAGGTCTCTGCGGAGCTTTACCTGCAGCATTGTTTCTATTACGGACCCAATTATCTGCCTCGATCAATAGCAGCTCACAGCACCGAAATACTCCGATTGCTGGTTTGTGATGGAATGAGCTGTTGTCTCAAGTTTCCTTTAATACCCCCTTTGGAGGACGTCAATGTCTTTAAAAGTTTGGTTAGCGGTTGCTCTCTCTTAATCCCCCTGTAATGCACTTGGGAAGGTAAGCAAATACGCCAGATGGGTGAAGGATAATGTGTTCTGTGGCCCATTAGTGGAGGAAAGAGGTTTGAATACCAGAACCTTGTCTGAATATTGCTCTTCATCTGACCTCCACATTCACAAATGAATCGAGATACCCTGTGGTGTTTCTAAAGTGATTAGTGATGGATGGCTCCATATAACCTGTGAGTATCTCGAGCCGGCATTTCACGGTGAGACTGTAGGCAATTTTATTCTCGCTCTAAACCTTTCAGACAATATTGAAACGACACACAAGAAGACTTTTATACGCTCACTTACAAGTGCTGTAAGTTATTTTATTGGCCTGTAAGCAGTTCATTCGAAGCAGCAGAAAGCTAATGTGTTAATGGACAAACACTGTTGTCCACTTCAAAGTTGATTATACAGAATACACATGCTTCTTTTTTGTTTTCACTCACTGAAACGTGACACAGGAACAGTATCGGGTTAGGTCAAAGTTTTTTGGAAATGTCATTTGTCATCAGAGGAGAAGAATTTGGGTTTTAGCCCTCTGAATCCCAATCTGTTTCAGGACATTTTTTGTCTTTTTTTTTTTACATTATACTCACTGTGGCCTTGCATTTCACTGCAATATATAAAATATATAAGTCCTGCAGCTTTATGGCATCAGAACAATCATGGCTTGAAATGGGAACTCGAAAAACACAGTTTTAATGACATGCATCATAAGAAAATGCAAGTTGAATTTCACTGATATTCCTACATATTTGCATTTTTACAACTCCTGTCCTCTCCTCTCCGCTCTGTTTAAAAAACCTGCAGTTCTGTCCGATTTTCACGGATTTTTTTTTCACATTTGCCTCAGCAGAATCAATCATGGATTCACAATTAAGGTGAAGAGAGCATAATTTAATGTTTTTAACAGTATATATCACAATTTTAGGCTTTGTTTTTTTTTTTTCAAACGGAACCAATGATCCCTTCAAGGACTGTCAAAAAATTAAAATCCCAACAATAATGCCTGTTTTCACAATTGGTTTTCTTTAATTAATGATGCATATTCGATCTTTTTCAGAAAACTTGTGAGGTTCAAAGTGGCTGTTTAGTCAGTCTCAGACTTTTATAAAGACTCAATTTGTGTGCAGTCAGAATACAATCTGTAAAGTTTTAGCCTTCTTGCCTCATGCGTAACAAAGGCCTTGCCTTCGCCAAGGAGGATGCTTTAGGTTGGTTGGTTTGTCTGCTGGATAATGCAAAAAAATACTTTTATGAAACTTGGTGAAAGGGTGAAACATTTGCCAAAGACGAGTCTGTAGATCTGAATCATGGAGCAGATGCATGAGCTATTTTTACTTTAACTTGCGTTGCATTGGGCCTGGCCTTGGTGGATATGACAGAGGATGTCAAATTTCTTTATTTATGAATGGGCGGAAGAAAATACAGACAAATATACACCATTAAAAATGTTCACAATGCAATGAAAATAAGTATGAAGCAATTAGAAGTGAGTACGGATTCATAAAATTGACCAAATGTGAAACCAGCCTGGATGCGATCACGCCACAGTGAGAATCAAAGTGTTGATGGAGAGCAGTTGTGTATTTGGAGTTGACTTTTAGTGTCCATTTGCTTTCCCAGATGGTATTTGAGAGCTGCAAGCACACGCTGTAAATTGCTCTAGTGAGCCCATTGACGAGATACTGGTCAGAAATGATTGCCATGATGGAAAATAAATGGGAAAATCGCACCCAGTGGCAAACTGACAGAGTAATGCTGTAAATATCAGAATCCAGAGACCTGGAGCCACTCTGCAGGCGTTTGGGAATAACTCTTTTAAATCTTACACTCTGTGTTTTAGCAGTGGAGTTCAGGCTCTGGGATTACTCTGCCAGCACAGGAAGAGTTCAGCCGCTCGTCCCTGTGTTAGCTCAGGCCCAGGGCCATCAAATCACCAGACATGACTGACAGATGGAAGATGAATGACAGCCATCAGAGTGGAAGTAGCAGGGATGATTGGATGGAGTAGGCGGCTGTGTCATGGCCAAGAAACAGAGACACATGGACATGTGTGGCAACTGAAGGTGTCCAGTTTGATCCATTATAAACTGTCCCCCTGACTTAATAACTCATTGACACCACTCTTTATCTCTTTCTCACTTTCTGGTTTTTATTTTTCTACATTTTTTTTCTCAATCTGCCCTTGACTTTCTCCTTTATCGTTAAATATATCCTTTAAATGTGAGCAAATGTGAGACATCTGCCGTTAAGTCTTCACATTGTCTAACGAGTGACAGGAAAAGAGGGTTTAGAGTTTATTTAGCAGCTGAAAACTTTTAAGATTTAAGTGAGAGAAGAAGTTATATTGTTCTAAACATAATGGGCTCTTTTGTTGCCTGAACACATTTTCTACATCAATAAAAGCCATAAATGTGTGCAACAACAATTGATGCGGCACTTTCAAGAGGAGTGAACAGTCTTTGTCCACAATGTGGTGCAGAAATTATGTTTTGTTGGCATAGTTAGGATAACATAAGTACAAAAGACTCCAGACTAAACAATATAGCATTATTGTTGTCAGGATTTATATTGTTACTTCCTGTGTAAATAATAAATATGTAGAATATTGCATGTATTAATCATTACAGTACATGTTTTACTGTGAATGCAGTGAAATATTGCGAGCTGAAACTATAAGTCGATCAACTTGCTGATCAACAGAGAATGACTTGGCTACTATTTTATAGGCTGATTAAAAGTTTAAAATGAAATGTGTCTTCCAAATCAATTATTTGCATTGTAAATTAATGCATTGATTATTTTTCCATTAATAAATTAGTTATTTGGTCTATAAAATTGTAAAGATTGGCAATCCATGTTTCCAAAACCCAAAGATCATGTCAATAATTAAGAATATACTGCTTTACATAATGCATGAATAACAATAATAATCCAATAATATATTAAGGATATATAAAACAATCTGAGTGGGTCCAAGTACTTTTACTTTTGATACTTTAAGTATATTTTGATGCTGATACTTTAGTACTTTTACTTCAGTAAGTTTTTAATGCAGAACTTTTATTTGTAGTGGAATAATATGACAGTGTGGTATTAGTACTTTTACTTAAGGGATCTGAATACTTCTTCCACCACTGTATAAAATGCTTTATAATGTGTCATGATTATTGTTCTAAAGCATGATATATATGTAAAGAGTGAATACAAGTATAAGTAAGTTATACAGTGATTATACAGTGATTTGTCTGATATCATCATTTCTCTAACTTTCCCCTGAAGTTTGAAGACCAAATCCATTTCTTTCATATTTCCCACACATTGGTTTAGAACAGTGTCACGCTGACTATTAATTCTACGAGAACTCATTTATAAATGGAGGAGAATACAACATCCTGCTGTTACAGAGCTGGAACAGCTCACAGTACCTTTTTTAGATTTACAAAATTACCTGCTCATTTCCACCCAGGGTATTCGTTCATCTTTAACTTTATTGTTCGAATCTGCTTGAATCTCCCACTAAGCTGCAATCCACTCCTCTATACATCATATTCACTTTCCCTCAGCATCTGCCAAACAACACAACAAGGACATCACAAGTATATCGGCAATCATTATGCTTCCTGCCTTGCTTTATTTTACAAGTTTGCTAATTACCACTTGTGCCACAGCCCCTGGAGCCTCTCCTCCTCTCCCCTCCATCGATCACGACTCGGGGAAAAGTAAACTTTCCGAGTGCTTTCTTTTTTCTCCCTCCGCACCCTGATGATTCCCAGTTGTGCGGCCTGATTGTGGGAGCGCTAGCAAAGATGCTAATTTGTTCTTGACTAGTGGAGTAAAAATCATTAAGGAGTACCTCAAAACCCCAGAGAGGGAGGCGAGGACAGGTACGGGAGGGGGAGGCGTGTACACCGAGCCGATTCCACTGTGTGAAAACTGAAGCTGAGGGACTTCCAACAATAGTTTGAGATCAAAGATGGACTAATATTTGTAAAGAATATCACACATTTTCCTAATTTATACAACGTATCGCTTGATTTTGTGTTGAAAGAGCCGATCACTGAACTAATGATTCTTTTTCTCTTTCTCTTTCATGCCCCATGTGGATTCTCTTCATAGGTAAGTCAACCATTGTGCTTGTCATCTGCTTCAATACACACACATACACACACACACACTCACAGCCCTCTAGCCACTGTTTGTCTTTGTGCTTCCGCTAACCAAATGGCTGTCAGTGCTTTACAGCATCTCCACCATCTGCATTTGAGAACCTGTCTGTCTTTAATGTGCGGTAATTGATAGCCGCGCGGCCGATTGTGCGCCACATATGGGCTCCACTGTAGAGAATAGAGGCTGTTGTTCACATTCAAGTATGACAGATGTGTGTATCCTGTTATGAAGGTGAGAATGCATCCAGAAAGCAATTCATCACCGACAGCTGGGGTGCTGCGGTGGCTCTGACTGGGAGGCCGTTTGATTGAAACGCGTGACATTTCCGGTGTACGTGCGTGTTGTGGCAGCGTTCGCACATGTAATGAATTTTTATCACCTTATGAAAGAAAAAAAAAAATCAACAGGCTGCCCAGAGACTGCTTTTTTGTCCTGTTTTGTATTTTGTGGCAGAAATGAGCTCATTTCCATCAGGAAGCTGCTTATGATTGTATCTGAGGAGCACTTTCCATTTTTATTAACATTAATGCTTGTTTTTCTTTGACCATAAATTTGAACAAATGACAGTGGGGTTTGGTGAATGCACCTCTCACACTGGCTTTCAATTCATCCAATGATATAAAGAGTTTCAGCTGCAGTTTTTGATGATAATATTAACATTAACAATTTGCAGGCTGACTGAATGGTAAAAAGCTACACGGTGGCGCAGTGGTTAGCACTCTTCCTGACAGCGAGAAGGTCGCAGGTTCGACTCCGGCCTGCGGCTCTTCCATGTGGAGTTTGCATGTTCTCCCCCTGTGTCAGCGTGGGTTCTCACCTGTGTTTTGGCAATTTTGTGGATTGCACTAAGTTAATGGGCGAGCTGGCCAAATACGAGTTCAGCAGGTTTCATTAGCACATTCGTATTCCATACACCGCACAATCCTGAATGGCTCTTTCGCAATACAAAACCCCATAAACCGCTAGACTTATGGCTGTTGTGATTCTCAACATTAGCTCTCCAGCAGAAGTCAATGCGACCCTAACTTCAGGTCAGAGTTGTCCTCATTCATGTTGTTATCAAAGTTAAGTTCACAGTTTGAGTTCCCACAAGGCCTTGCGTCTCGAATATCAAGTAGGTTGCTGCCTACTTCTTGTTCCACCATGACAGGAAGCACCAAATTTCCTTCACACCCGGTACTGCGGCTTCATCCCACAGTCCAAGAACATGCACTTAGGTTTAATTGGTGACTTAAAATTGCCCGTAGGAGTGAATGAGAGCGTGTTTGTCTGTCTCTATGTGTCTGCCCTGTGATAGTCTGGCGAGCTGTCCAGGCTGTACCCTGCCTCTCGCTCAATGTCAGCTGAGATCAGCTCCAGCCTTCGCGACTCGAGAATGGATAAGCTGTTAAGGAGAATGAATGAATGAATGAATGAATGGTAAAAATTTCACCTCAGTAACAAATATCTTAAATTCTTACATTTTTTTCAGAAGAAAAATACTTCTTCTCTCACTTAAATCTGTTGAGATTGCTCTTCAAAACACTGTGTTTTTGCAAAAATGAATCCCATGGTCCTTGTGAATGAAAAAATATGCTGTTTGATCTGAATTAGCATAGGTAAATGACCTGCCAATGCACCATAAAAGGGCATGAGACTGCAGGGCAGTGTACAAACACAGAAATTGTTGAAAATTGTCCAGAAATTAGTCCTTGACACCTTGAGAGAATGGCACAAACACTATTACAGATAGCCTCACTGACAGTAATCTGTGAGACACTTACAATCCTCCTCTAGGCAAGTTTGAAATTATGTAAAATACTCTGCTTTTGCTTGATGATTATTATTTTGTTTCACATGGTTTTTCCACTAAAAAAGTAAAGAAAAAAACAAATCAGAAAAACATTAACAAGTGGCTAGAAGCACACAAATTCTGGATCTCTGCCCTGCCCATGACTGCTGCTCGTGCTACTAGTTTGACCGGAGACAGAGAAGCGTGAGCGGGCTGTGGAGCTTCAGGCTTGTGATTTGATCTTTCGTGTCCATTTCAGGATAGAGGGCAGAGATTTAGCCATGCATGTTTGACCCAGATGAGGAGTCTGTTGTGCACCACAGTGGGAGACGAGCAGATGTGTAGGAAGTGTAGTTCGCATCTTTTATTTGTTTGTTGTTTATGAGCTTGTAGCTGGCAGTGGCTGACACTGCATCTCTTTGGGTAGATGGATTGATAGACGGATGCTGGATTGTATGTTCGAGGTAGGGCTGCACGTTTATGGCTAAAATGATAATTACCCTAATTTTGATCAATATTGACATCACAATCACTAATGGCAATCATTTTGTTTAACTAATGAGTTCTTAACACTAGTAGAGATAAGTTATTAGATGCTACTATTGGCACTATAAGCAGTGTGTTCCTACCATTATATTATTAAAAATGTTTTTCTATACAGTGCCAGGTCACAACAGAAGTCATTTTAGATTACCTTTTCCTTCAAGCAGATCTATACCTGGTCATTTTATTAAACAAACTAAACAGCCTTGAGTTATTTATCTTATTTGACGAGTACGATTGTTCTCTCATACCCCTTTTCGACCAAAGCGGTTCTAGGGCCAGTTCAGAGCTGGTGCCTAATCTTGAATCTTCTCGCTTTTCGACTGCCAAAGAACCGGCTCTTTGCTAGGAAAACTGGTTCCAGAGCGGCACCAACTCTCTGCCGGTCTTGCACCGCGAACCACTAACAACCAACAAGACCAACTAAAACATGTATCATTCATTTTATGTTATTTGTTTAACTACAGTGTGATTGATATGTGCTAATGTTATCGTGTTGGTGTTTGCAGGCCAGCGTTAGCTAACAACAAAGTCCAACATTAACATCTTACGTTCAGTGTTAATAAGAACGTAATTGCGTCAATAGCAATCAGGACGAGCAGCAGTGAAGGCTCGCAAAGACAGGAACATAATTAGTAAAGAGACGATATAGTCTGCCATTGTTGTGATTATACTTGCTGAGAGAACAAAGACGCATAAAGACATATACAGTAACGTCATGTTGTGATTCTCTAGCCTGTGGAAAAGACAGGTTCTGAGATGGTTCGCAAGTTGAACCAACTGCGAACCAGCACTAGCCCACTAAAAGAAAAGGTCAAAAAGGGGGATGAGTAGCTGACCCTGATATTCTTATCCTTTAGCAATCTCACTCCTTATGCCTAAACCTAACCACCCAACCATCTTTTGAAAGGTATGGTCTAGCATCGACCCTTGATTCTCAGTAGCAGTGCACTAAAAAAATGAATGTTTCAGTCCACAAGCTAGCAAGATTGGATTGTTAGATCATTGAACTCTGGATTCAGACAGACAGGTTTTAATACATCAATGATCACCATTGGTTACACTGTAGTTTTCAGGCCAAATGCTCCGCCATTGCATTGACTGCTTATGATGATAATGACTTGTCTTGTAGCATTTAACAAACACTATAGAGACATTCAATTAGGTTACTTGGTTTCCACTGGAGGGAGTAATACAGTAATACAGAGTTTGAGGAATAAAGGAGTGCACTGAAACCTAACACGTTTAAGTTTCTTTTTTGATATTATTCTAAATGAACAACCCACACTGTAAATGTCAGATTAAAGCAAATAATTAATTGTTGCCAGACTTGGACAACGAGTCTCTTATCGTGTCCCACAAGTTGGTCAGGACCAGTTGGCACATCATGTTTCAAGGCAATGTTCTGCAACACACAGCAGGCCATGATAAAAGATGAAGAAACGCCCAAATATCCCCAAATTTGGCTTTCTAATGTTGTGCCAAGAACAAGATCTCAGCTGTCCTCTTCATAAACACTTTGTTCGGTTTGTAAAGCAGCTCGCCGCCTGCTGCGTCCAATCACATCCGGCGTCCTTTAAAGATGCCAATGGTGCACTTGATGGTGGAGCGAGTACACAGTACAAGTGCTGCTGATTGAAGGACAACTCCTGGTGGGTTTGAGGTTTGGTGAGTGGTGTCATTAACCAGGGGGCCAGGGCATGTCCTGAATCCTCATTGTCTCCATCTCAAGTTATTATGGGAGCAGAATCCCACTGGTGCTGGAATTTATAAATCTTTAAATGAGTACCAATGAGCGTAAACTCTCTGGCAGCTTCTTGTTTGTAAAATGTTGACATTGTGTTAACCTCCTGAGCAGCAGGGGAGCATTCAAAAGGTTATTCTGTGACTCACAAATCACTTGTACATTTTTGAAGTGGTATTTCTTACGGTTGAGTTATGGGAACAGATTTGGAGTGGATGCCTAAATATTATATTGACCTTATAACTATTGTGGCGATGATGTTGGGTAGAAAATGTGTGTAAAAGCTTTAGTGTGCCTAGATTTTGGTCTTTCAAAAGAACAAATCCAAACTGCATTGCTGAATCTGCTTTAAAGCTGCATAAAAGTGTGTTTTAAGAAGACATTTCTTATAAAGAACAGTTGGTGATCAGGCACATTGTTATTCCAGATACAGAAAACCATTAAAAAAAGAGCTGAATATCTGTTTTCTCATTTAGAACACAGGGGGAGCTTCCCTAGAAAAAGTAATCCATTACAAATTACCTTGCACCCTGGAGAAATTGTAGTCATTATTCCTAATAGAAGCAATCACATAACCTCCACTTTGTTTCCCATAATTTCAAGATTTAAAGACTCCAGGAGGAGTTTGAATTTTACAATTGCACCCAAATTACACCTGATTGGAGGTTTAAGACTAACTTAACTTTTTTTTTGGAAACTGGAATCTTTCTACCAAAAAGATTAAAGGAGATTTCACTACAATAAATAAACATTTAGTATCTTCCAGCAGAGCTATATTCCTCACAGTAGTCAATGCATGGATGGATTATGTAAAAACTTCGGTCTGGTGACTTATCGATGAATACTTTGAGGGATGGATTTTTCTCAAAGAGTTTCACTGCTCTGAGAAATTCATGTATCCCCAAATGTAAATCAATAATGGATGAAGAAAAGCCTGCCTGTTTGTTTTAGCTCTGTGTCAATGTTTTCAGATACTCCAATTGGTTTTTAAATGGTTCATTCATCTTAAGAAAAAAGAGCCATTAAGAAACATTTAATCATCAGTTTAGCTGAAAAAAACTAAACCCCCAAATTTGGAGGAATATTGATTCTCACTGGATGCAAAGGAGGCTAAACACTTGTTTATCCAGTCCAGAATTTCATCTTTAACAAGACATTGAATCTGCAGTGCCATAGTAAATGGAAATATACTTTTCCCCCTTGAAGCCTCTTTCTTTCTCATTTAGTGGTGAATTTAGTCAGTTTTCTTAAGTTTTTCCAAACTCTCTGTCAGTGATTTGTCGTTGGCTAAATGTTTGGGCCCAAGGATGATCAGATTCCTTTTGCTGCACTCATGCAGCACTTTTCCCCCTCAGTTAATAGGAACAGTAATCACTTAGCTGCCACCGGCGCTCATTTGGCAATATGGTTGGATGGGCTGCAAGCTGTTCTGGAGGTATTTGTTGGGCTCCTGACATCAGTGTTTTAGAGACACACAAGAAGGCAGAGAGAGAAGAGAAGTAAAAACCTATTAGATATTTTACAAAAGAAATGGAATAGTTTCAAGGATTTCTATTGAGTCATTGAGTGCGGCTCCAACCCGCCCTCCTAAAAGATCTCAATAAATCAAACCTTGAACCAGATGAGTAGATTTTTCTCTTTTGATATCAAAATGTAATAGCATCACTGCCATTGAGGATAAAGGTTGTTTATAAGTGGCATTTGTAAGTTCATGGTTAACCCCCTCTATTTCTATTGTGCCATACCTCACTCAAACACAGCCAGTCTAATAGCCCATCGTAGCGGTCCTGAATTTATTGTCTACCCTGTAATTTCCTTCCCCAAGAGTTAGAGAGGTTACCTTTTATCCTCAAAGATCGCACATTACTGCACTAAGTGCTTTTTTTACTGCCAAACGCTATCATCCAAGCTTAAACTGGGCGCATATATATTAAAAGCCTTTTTTTAAGTATGGTGGGTCATTTGAGGAAGCGGCGTAACTACAGCACTCTCCTCCCTCGCACTTCTGTCAGCGATTTTATCCTTGTTTTCTTCCGAGCTTATATCACAGCAGCAAGGATTTTGTCATGTCTTTATCGTGTGTTAGCAGATGCATAAAACCCAAGTGTGCTGCCATAAAGGGCTCTGATTGCACATTTGATACTGGTGTTCAAGTAGGCAGGAATGGATGGGAGCTAGCCCGGCAGTCACTCCTCTCTCTGAGACACAGGATTGTCCTGTCAGGATGGGAAAGTCTGGGGGAAAGACTCAAGTGACTTCTTGACACTCTAAAGATTGGCTACATTTTTGTGAGGGGAAAAACTGACATGCCCAATTTCACAAGGGTCCCTTGACCTTGTCCTCACATTCTCCCCTTATAGATATGCCCACTTTATGCAGAAACCATGCAGGTTATTTTGCATTTAGTACAACGGCTATTTTAATCTATTGTATATGAACATTTCTGCATACTGGGTCAGTGAACAGTCTTGGAATTGCTTAAATTGGGTATCACTACAAATAATTCAAACTTAATAGCACTTTTATCCAAGGCGCTTTACGCTACAGACTGCGTTCATTCACCCATTCACACACACATTCATACTGGTGGCCAAGGCTATCCTAAATGGTGCCACCTGCCACCATTGGGAATTCATTCATTCGACATGTAGGCTGCCATGGACAACCTTCCGTTCATTGGGCAACCACTCTACCAACTGCGCCACAGCTCATGATGTTACTCACTATAGTTACCATTTTATTGTACTCAGACCATTTTTTGAAATGTGATCTCACTGCATAAAATGAACTTTATAGTGGTCACTATCCATTTGCCCCAAAATGCAAGTCCTGCAGCAATCTCCAAAATGTCCAAAAGTTTTTGATGGAGTCATGCTGTCTTAATCTTGTACTTTGGAAGGATTTTTGACCATTTTAGCCATTCTTGAGTGGTCAAAAATGGTTACATTTTGTCATCAAATCTGTCTAACAATTGGTATCAATTGGTAACTGAAACTTGCTTAAAAACTTATGAAACATAATTGAGCATTGAGATTGGCCTTCATATACTTTTATCATGTTCTAACCCCTTATACACTCAAACTATACACTGAACTCTCAACATTTATCTAGTCTACAAACTAAAACTCTGTTTTTCAACATGACTGGTATCCCTCTAAAAAACAACAATATAGGTAGTTTATACAGGCAGCAAAATACAAGTCATATTTACATTTTAGACTGTCCTCTGCCGCCATCTTGGCAGGAAAACGGAGTTTGTGTCCCATGTGATAACAAAAGTAAACGATGTGATTGAAACATCACGGAATGGCTCCCGTTTTGTGAATCACGTTTTAACCTAAATTACAGCAGTCACGTCACAGTAGTAACTACTTCACTTCCGGCATTTATGTGCATTTATTTACTGTTTAAACTGTCTTTAATGCCTAACCAGGACGTTTTTTGCCTTTGCCTTTTTGCATAGGTCACTTGTAGCCTTAATTGACAGAAACTGCAGCTTTTTTACCGCAAACTGTACGTATATGTATAAAATGCTACGCTCTGTACAGAGAACGTCATGGGTGGTATTAACAAACTGAAATGAATCTTCAGTTTCACTACTTCTTTGTGGAATCTACTGTTATTATCTACCCCCTGTCCCCACTAAGACAGACACATATCTATGTAGTTCTATGGTAGGGAGGGATGGAGAGGACGAGGTTAAAATGATCTCAAGGCTTCTTTGAGATAGTCAGTAATAAGTTACAAGGAGCCTTTCAGCATATCAAAAATGCAACAGAGGAGTGAGGCTGTGATGGCTGCATTGGGAGAATGACTGACCAGCTCTCAGTGAGGCTCTGACAGCGGTGTAGAGCTGGTAGTCACAGCTAAATATCCATGAGAAGCTTCTCTCTGTGTCTCTGCTGGAAGGACAGACAGGGAGTCTAGTGGAGCTCTGACAGTCACTGGAAACAGTCAGGACCCAGTGAAAGAGTTACTGTGTGCTGGTGTTGTCGTGTCTACTACAAGAGGCTCTCCAAGTGTGAGTCTGTAGGGGAATATCACTGCAAAGTCATAGTTTTATTGGGAATAACGTTACTGTTCGTCAGCAACAAATTTGCTGCTGACAACCAAGCCAATTAGGCTCCATCCACACTCATTTGTTTTTGTTTAACAATGCAGAACTTTCGCTACGGTTGTGCAAGACCTTGAATTAAGTCATTTGAAAGGCCTTGGCCTGCAGCGATGAACAAAGGCCACATCCCATTTAATTAAAAGAATAATTAGTATGTTTGTATTTTTTACTGAAATTGATTTTTTATTCTGTGGTTTAAAGCAAAGTCACGATGCAAACCAAATCAAGTCTCACTGGGAGAATAATCTAAAATGTCAATGAAATAAATAATATCCCTGACATCACAATACTGAGTAAAGTTGATTAAGAGTGCAGAACATCCACATTAGTCAGTGTCCTTTGTCCTACTCCCTCTGCTGAGGTGATTCACTGGCTGCAGAGGGAGGAGGGACCGATGCGTCAGGCAGCAGATAGCACAACAGATTGCTACATTTAAAGATACATGTCAGTATAAGCCAAACCATTACCAGACTGGTAAAAAAACCCTCCATCATTTACGTTTCAGACTGTCCTGTCTTGCAGACGTAGTAGTAATGATTGATGGTGCTGCAGTGTTTAAATGGAAACAGCGGACCTCCACCCAGGAGAAAGGGGTTTGTGTCCTGTGTGAAAATTATTGGTATACTTTTATATATAAGGCAATGCTAGGGCTGCTACCTTTCATATTTGTAAATTGAACGTTTTTTTTCATATTGGGTAAAAGGGCTTTTGTCCAATCTGCACCTTTTACATGGAATAAGTTACGGAATGACTGGAAACTAACAGAGTTAATATCATTGAGAGCATTTAAATCCAGACTGAGTCCATGAGTATGACTCTATAACACGTACGTGTTTTTCATAATCTGTTTGTAAATTGGTTTTGGTTTTTTGTTTGTCCTTGGTTTGTGTTTTAACTGGAATTTTGTAACTTTTTTTTGTATTTGCTGCTGCCTATCCTGCCAGGTCTCCCTTGAAAAGAGGTTCTTAATCTATATTGGATTTTCCTAATTAAACAAGGGTTATTATTATTATTATTATTATTATTAGTATTAAAAGAAAAGTAAATGGCTTTTTACACAACTTATGTGACTCAAATCATCGTTGTACTTCACGGCCAGCATTTACGTACATTTATGTACTGTTTAAACTGTCTTTTATAATGCCTTACCAGGATGTTTTTCATTCAAGTAACTTAAGTTAAAAATGGTTTTGCAATGGTAATTTGGTTTTCCTCCAGGGTGAAAGTCCATCATTTGTTCGACCAATCCACCATCCTCGAACTAAAGGCGGACACTATTTACTTGTTTTTTTTTTAATTGAACCTCTTAACAGTAGTTAAAATGAGCCCTATTTTGATCAAATGAAATGCTACTCATAATATTAATCCCATAATATATTTGGAATATATATAAAAATCTGAGTGTGGCCATTCTGCATAATGAGTACTTTTACTTTTAATACTTTAACCCATAAGAACCCAGACCTATTTATCCCTTATTATGGGGGATATACCACAGACCAGGAGAACCACATAGAACACATTTATGATGTTTTTAAAAAAAAATACTACCCCTAAATGTCAAAGATCTGTGATGTAACATATACGTTACATTGGGCGTTTTTTTGTTATTATGTTGATGATATTTCTTATTTTTGGATTAAAAAACTAGACCTTTTCTGCTTACAGAAACACAAATTTGTCTTTTCTTTGCATCTCCACAACATATAATAAAATTGTGACATTGATAGTGCTGTTGAACAACAAATTATTTTTCAGATTTGTTTTTAAGTAACAAAATAATAATAAATCAATAATAAATAAAAACAAATGCCCTTTTTGTTTTCATCTCCATAACATATACCATAATTGTGACTTTAATAGTGCTGCTAGACAATGAATTCCAATTTCAGATTTGTTTTATGTAACAAAATAATAATAAATCAATTATAAATAAATATAAATAACAGTGCCTCATTTGACGGCTTCTCAACAAGCTACTGTAACCATGTCACCGTGGGTTCTTATGGGTTAAGTACATTTTGATGCTGATACTTTTGTACTTTTACTTAAGTAAGTGTTGAATGCAGGACTTTTTCTTGTAGTGGAGTCATTCTGCAGAATGGTATTAGTACTTTTACTTAAGTAAAGGATCTGAATACTTCTTCCACCACTAGTATAGACAGACGTGCTGCTCTCCATCAGCAGGGAGCTGACATTGGATGTCTGAACCGTGTTTCTGTGTTTCGAAACTGAGAAAAAAAAGTAAAATAGTGAGAAATTTGTATCAACTGACTCTCCTGCTGTAGCTATGTATCATCCAATATTTTACTGCTGGCGATAGTTAGTCATGACGTGTGGGGCTATTTGAGAACACAGCAGGCATGCCATCAGCAGACGATCAGCCTTTAAGAGGTTTGAAAAAGGAAAGACAAGTATTGTTTTTCCTCCCAAAATGTATTCAAGTAATCAGTAAGCTCCTCCAACAAGCACAATTTACTCAAAAAAGAGACAGAAGTACATGTGATCGAGCAAATGCAACTCATTACACGCGCCCATGTTTTCTCAGAGGCGCCTCAACGCCCTGCTTGGGAAATAAACGCTCCTGAAAAGCGAGTCGAGGTTTCAAGATCACCTCTGCAACGGGGGAGGAAGCCACTCACCATTTTCTGATCCCCAGGTATTGTATTGATTGAGCTCTCAGCTTGAGTGTCGTCCTCTCGCCGAGCGTTCTGCTTTTCTCTTCTTAGAGACGCCGAAGGTCAATTGCGATGGGGGCCTGACTTTGTGAGTCTGACACGTTTTAAAGGAAGGATGATTTGGGGGAATGTTTCTGCTGCAAACAAGGTAGACGGATCGAACGTAGCAATTTCTGACATCTCCTCTCCCCGAAATGTTAAAAGAAAGAAAATCTACCGGTGAAATAGACAGAATGGCAGTGGAGATGTGCGAGGGTTGGAAGGATATAATGAAGGGCAGGCTTCACTGGAGAGGTTTCTGGAAATTGGCTGGCCCTTTGGGGTCCGTGACATTTCTTTGAAAGTGCTTTGGGCAGCAAATTCCAGCACTGACTCACTTTGTTGGCGTGCTTTTCAGCCGATACAGTATGCCTTAAAAGATTAACTAAATGAGTAAATGAAGCCACCTTAGTTAAGAATAAAACTGAATAAACAAATACATTTCCAAGTCATATAACTATTTATTGTATTTTTATTTATTCTTATAATGGTCAGCAGTTGGCTGATAGTAAAGATACACTGATTTTTATTGAGCTGTTTATTTTTTTATTATTCCTCATTTAAATGGTCAGCAATTGACATACTGAACATACAGCTCTATTTTTCTATTTTTTTATTTTTATTATTTATTAATTTGGTCAGTAATTTTACTTATACTGAACATACAACACTATCTATTCATTTTATTTTTGATTATTTTTTATATATATGGTCAGTAATTTACTTATACTGAACAAACAACACTATTAATTTGTTCATTTAGTTTTTTATATTTTTATTTATATGGTGAGTAATTTACTTATACTGAACATACAGCACTATTTATCTACCTATTTTATTAATTTAATTTATTATTATTTATTTTTTCTTTATTTTGTCTGTGTTCATTACTAGAATTTGTTGTCAATCTTATATGAATAATAATGTATAATTATGTTAAATATTCTTTATTTGTTAATTGATGAAGAAAGCTGCCCTCTGAGTACCTTTGCATAGTCCCATTGGTGCAAAATCGATACACAATCTACATCTAAGATCTATTTTCATTCCAGCTAAAAAAAAAATCATTTAATCAGCCATCATATCAGTAATCAGATATTTTTTTTTTCCTTCTAAAAATCCATATCTGTCTTGAAAAGCCCATATCGGTCAGGCTGTATTATACATTTTATCTCATAGCAACATTTCCTACACAAATGTTAGGGTCTAGGTCAAGTTTTGAGTGTTTTTTTTTTGCTGAAAAGATGCATTTTTTTTTAGAAACATACTCATCTATTCAGCTATTTTTTTCATTTATGTATGCCTCAAGTGGAAAATAATCCATTCTTGCCCTCGGCCTATCTGCAGGGTTGTTGTCTTCACCTCCATCCATTGTGCCCTGCAGCATTTTCCCACGTCGTCACACATATATTTGACCTGTAGGCGCGTCCGCCCCTGAAGAGGCACCTTCATGTAAGTGTTGTGGCGGTGAGCGAGGGGCTTCCTTCAGGAGCGCTGTAAGTGCCAGTTTGAATTGGTCATTTGTTATATTGACGGCGCACTGAAGGCTTCCCATTGATTTCCCATCGATGTGTAGGTGAGCAGTAGATAAGCCAGCAGACGGGAGGAGATAAGCGCCTGTCGTTTTCCCTGACAGCTCGGGACACCACAAAGGACGGAGCAAAGTCACATGTCTGCCAAAGTCACCCATTGAGCATGAAGCGCCAACACACACGAAACAAAACTACTCAACATCTTTGTACCTAGTCCAACCTCTTGCCATTGAGCTCTGCGAGGCTGCTATATTGAATTAGCCATCGTCTCTGTCACATTAGAAGTCCTCTCTCTGACAGCACCGTATCAATCAACTGATTCATTCTTATTAGATTAAACTATGGGGGTGTCACATCGTTAATGTGAAAAATGGGACGTTGGAGCGAGAGGATGGAAAATCTATTCCAACAAAGGGCCAAGAGTCAGAGGAAGAACGTCAAACGTTACTAATGGTAATGTTTGGAGTTTGAACTGAGGACATTAATATTGATTGAATGACACCTTAATGTGTCTCCATACGGGGGGATTCAGGTGTTGGGGTTTTTGATGGATTAATTCTTCAAACTTTAAACTTTAGAAACATAAAACTGATTCTTACACATAATGCATCAGTATCAATAGCCATATCTATACATCTCTATATATACATATCTATATCTATAGTGTCTTAACCAACATAATGTGTTCCTAAGTTACACTGGTGGAAAAGTAAGTACATTTACTCAAGTACTGTACTTAAGTACAGTTTTGAGGTACTTGTACTTTACTTGAGTATTCCCATTTTATGCAACTTTATACTTCTACTCCACGACATTTTGAGGTAAATATTGTACTCTTTACTTGAATACATTAAGCCAAAAGCCATACATTTCCTGTTACTTTACTCTTTTCATAAGAATCAGAGGAAGAACGTCAAACGTTACTAATGGTAATGTTTGGAGTTTGAACTGAGGACATTAATATTGATTGAATGACACCTTAATGTGTCTCCATACGGGGGGATTCAGGTGTTGGGGTTTTTGATGGATTAATTCTTCAAACTTTAAACTTTAAAGCAGAAAACTGATTCTTACACATAATGCATCAGTATCAATAGCCATATCTATACATCTCTATATATACATATCTATATATAGTGTCTTCACCAACATGATATGTTCCTAAGTTACACTGGTGGAAAAGTAACTAAGTACATTTACTCAAGTACTGTACTTAAGTACAGTTTGAGGTACTTGTACTTTACTTGAGTATTCCCATTTTATGTAACTTTATACTTCTACTCCACGACATTTTGAGGTAAATATTGTTCTTTTTACTCCACTACATTAAGCCAAAAGCTATACAGTTCCTGTTACTTTACTTTACTTTAGCTATAACTAAACATCTATATATATATATATGTACAATTTTGAGGTACTTTACTTGAGTATTCCCATTTTATGTAACTTTATACTTCTACTCCACAACATTTTGAGGTAAATATTGTACTTTTTACTCGAATACATTAAGCCAAAAGTCATACATTTCCTGTTACTTTACTCTTTTCATAAGAATCAGAGGAAGAACTAAAACGTTACTAATGGTAATGTTTGGAGTTTGAACTGAGGACATTAATATTGATTGAATTTAATATTTTGATGCTGATACTTTGTACTTTTTCTTCAGCAAGTTTTGAATGCAGAACTTTTACTTGTAGTGGAGTATTTTCACAGTGTGGTATTAGTACTTTTACTTAAGCAAGAGATCCGAATACTTTTTCCACCAATGTTAAGTTACATGTATTAGAAATAAAAAGCAATCTCCACATGCAGTACATTTGGAACTATTTACAGTTTTACAACCGCTCTTGTCCTCTCCTCTGAGCTCTGTGTAAACAGCCTGCACTTCAGTCCAATTGTAAGGATTTTTCATCACTTGACTGTCTCAGCGGAGTCATTCATGGCTTTGAAGTTGCACTAAGTGGCACGGAATCTAAGCTTTTTTCTTTTTTTTTTTTGGTTATTGCAAATGGCTTTTTTGGCAAAATTGAAATGAGACATGTAGAATAAAATAGTCACAAAACATTTTCAGCTTTAATTAGTTCCTTTTTCCTGTGAGAGGCGTGCATCACACATGGTCGATTCAAGGACCGTCGGGAATCTGTAAATCAGATGATAATTTCTGTTTCTACAGTTTGCGACTATGATAAATAGTGTAATTTTGGTGATTTTTTGAAAGAAAACACAGCTTTCAAATGTCCCACAGGTTGTTAAACAACAGCAGGGCAGGGGACTATATGCTGCCTGAGTTTGTCCTTAAGACTGCACTCCTCTGCAGATGTGTTTCTGTTTGTGTTCGCTTGGAGGAAAAGGAACTCTCTCATGAGAGAGACATCAACATGGAAGACTTTAACATGAATTCTTGCACTGCAAAATATGGGCTGATGCATATCTGTCGCTATTTTTAGGATGCTGTATGGTAAATACTTCTACCTGCATATAGGCACCACCACAGCTCTGTTCTACATAACAGTCAGGTGAAATAAATGCAGCGATTATATTTATATCCTAATTTTTTGTTGTTGTCAGAAGCAGTAGGCAGGCTTTACCTATAAATAGTTGTCCCTAATATTTCTCCTTTCAGACACAGCACCAAAATCTGCTTAGTCTTAAATCACTGAAAAGGCTCCTTTTTTTTTTTTTTGCTTAATGCATTATTTAAAGATTACCCAGTCCAGCATGTTTCATTCTCAGCAACATTATTTTTAGAAGACAAAAAAATGACTATTGGATTCGAGCGTGTAATTAGACGTCCCACAGTTCACACTGTCAGACCTCTGCTTATTTATGTAGACAGCGACTCTGAAAAGTCAGATATCTCCGAACAAAGATGTTCTCGCAAATTCAACACGATTTTCTGACAAAAGAATGAAGCAGACATGCACGAAAACTTAGTCTGAAGTGGGTTTTTGGCAGCCTGAATAATAGCTGAAATATGGCCACAGGCTTTTGGAACAAAGGCAGGCTCCATACTGTGGTTTTTTTTCGCCAAATTTCACAACCCTGTAAATGGCCATTAAAAAGGGTTGTGAATAATGCATAGGGAAGCTAGCCAGTTAGTTGCTTCCTCTGCTTTCTCCAAGGCTAACTAATGGCGAAGCAGAATCATGTGGTCAAACATGAGCTTGTCAGAGCACTCCGTCTCTTCTCCTCCCAGCCTAAAAGATCCATTTTTTTTCCTGGCAGTGATTATCCTCTATCTTTTCCCGTCTGTTTGTCCTCCCTTATTTGCGCTCTGGTGTAAAGACAGAGCTGAGCTTTATTGGGAAGAGAAGTTGATAAGCCGGCGCCTGAAGTCTCCCGTCACACTCTCCTGTGGCCTCTGCAGTGGGTGTCCATGTGTTTCATTTCTCCCCCTTGGGAGAAATGAGCAATGGCCGCCCACCCGGGCCTGCACAAGAGCAAAGGAAGTGGGAGTCAGAGGGTGGTGATTAAAGGAATGGCAGGATGGGAGAGAAAAGATGGGGTGAGGGTTGCTGGAACGGGGAGAAGAGAAATGAGGTGACTAGAGGGAGCTGCAGTGGGGAGTGTAGGGGCTTTGGTAGCTCCTCAGTGGATTTTTTTTTTTTTTACAGTATCGTCCAAGTCACCGGTCCCTGAGGGGGACTTTGAAAGAAATGATTCGCCTTTTTTTTTCTCCGGCTTTGTTCCAGCCGCACACGCAGTTAGTTTGAACCTCGAGGGAACTCGACACGTGGGAGAATCAGGCTTTGTCTGCCATTTGCATTTCTGAAACATATATTTTTGTCATATTTACATATGCATCTGAAAACCCCGAGCATTTCATTACCTATAATGAAGTTACTGTCATTCATCCTTTTATCCTTACCATTGCAGCATCTGTCGTCGCTCTAATGTTTTCACCCGGGCTTATTATGGGTAAAGAACTTTTGTGTCAAATAAGCAGTCACACAATTATTTCTGGAATCAGCTGAGAAATGCTTAATTTCTTGGCAGAGTTGCAAAAAAGCTCCAGAGAAAGACAGCAATATTTACACCTTGTCTACATATCTGCAGCACAAGCAGCGCCTCTACAGCTGTGTGAGTGCAACACTGAATCATTCCCAGCCTCTGTAAAGCTGCATGTTCTCAGCTCAGAGCGCCATACACAGCCGTGTGCTCTGACACAAAACTGAAATAATTGCTTGAATTTTAAAAAAGATACTTTGTGTCCCAGTTATGCACAAAAAAAACCTCAAGTGACGCTGGAACCATTATGTTGCCAGTATAAAGAGCCATTCTGGTTGAAATTGAAGCCTATCTGTTCTGTCGGACAGGAAAAACAGGATTTTTTTTTTTACACATTAGAGACGAGCTGGATTCACCACTGTTCTGTTTAGTCATTCTGGTCTTATTTAAAGGGACAGTTCACCCTAAAATCATGTTTTTTATATGTTTTTTTTCTCTTTCCTGTCGTGCTATTCATCAATCTACATTAATGGAAAAAAATATTAGACCACCTTTGTTTTGGACAAATATAATAACAAAAATAGCTTGAAAAAGAGTTTTTTTTTAATTTAAGAGCTGATATCTAGCCATTTTCCATGGCTTTATTGATTACAATTTTGGTTATTATCAATAAAACCATGGAAAATGTCGAGATATCAGCTCTTAAAATAAACTCCTATGAGCTATTTTTGTTGTTATCATTGTATTTGTCCAAACAAATATACCTTTAGTTGTACCAGGCATTAAAATGAACAAGAAAGCAAGGAGAAAACAAGGGTGGTCTATTTTTTTCCATGACTGTAGATTGAATTGAGTTGTTAAGTCTTCCAAATATAATGGAACTAGATGGCACTCTGCTTGTGGTATGCACCTAAAAAATAAAATAAACAAATAAAAACAATTACAATACATTTTAAAAACTACACAGCGGTATCTCTTTTTGCCAGAAATCCTAATAATCCTAATAAGACCTGTTGCGGATATGGATGTCATAACCAGTATTATAAATAACTACTAGATGAAACTGCTGACAACAAGAGTATCTTGAATAAAAGGGTCAGAATTTCTTGAAAGAGACATCGCTGTTGGGTTTTTTGCTCCCTTTTATTTTTATTTTATCTTAAATTTCTTGGCATTTTGAGCGCCACAAGCTGAGTGGGTCTTTTCAGTCCATTTTCACTTACCTGTTGTGCTATTTGGTACTCAGCTTGTGGTAAGTGATGGGTGGGAAAATAAAACTCAAGATCACAAATCTATGAAAACTCAACAGCAATGTCTCTTCTGACCTGGTTACTTAAGATATTGCACAGACTTGAGTGCCATCTAGTTCCCTCTATGGCAATTCACATCAAAACAATTGATAAAATAGCACTACAGGTGAGTGGAAAAATCTGTATTTTTTGTAATGTAGTGCAGCTATTCTCAACCTTGGGGTCGGGACCCCAATTGGGGTCGCGAGATGATTTCTGGGGGTCACCAAATCATTTTGGAAGTCAGCTCTGTCTCCACTGTGTTAAAGTGTTCATGTGTTTTAGTCTTTTGGGTAATTTTTTGTCTTTTTTGGTCATTTTGTGTCTTTTTTTGGTCAATTTGTGTCTTTTTTGGTCATTTTGTCTTTTTTTGGTCATTTTGTGTCTCTTTTGGCCATTTAGTGTCTTCTTGGTCTTTTTTTTGTCTTTTCTGGACATTTTGTGTCTTTTTTGGTCATTTTGTTTCTTTTTTTGTATGATCTGAACTGTGTGTGTGAGATTCTGTTCAGTGAGCGGGGGTCGCGGACAACATGCATATTAAATTGGGGGTCACGACTCAAAAAGGTTGAGAACTACTGATGTAGTGGACTGTACCTTTAAAATAATCACAGGTGAACATAACTGCACTTTAATGGCATCTTATTCTACATCTTGAGGGTATTCAGTGGCTCACAATAGAAACCGCCAACATGGAAAGTTGCCTGGCGCAGCTTTAAACCCATGTTTGATAGATAATAATTACAGACAGAATCCTCTATATCACATGGATACAGCACAGCAGTGGCTCAATGTGGCTCGCAGCAAAATCCAGGACACCTACAGAGACTACAAATGCACAAATTGTATACCCGGATCCGATCCCCACACACACACCTCTTCCTGTCGGTTGCTAGGGAATGAAGGGCAGGTGTCCATGCGCTGGAGACACAGTAACACAGTCGCACTCTTGGCAGCCACTGGCGGCGTTATTGATGACTTTTGGTGGCAGCAGCGATGGCATCGGCTCCAGCTTCAGCGCCGAGCAGAAAGGACCTGCTGCGTCTGCGAGGGCTGAATCCCCTTACCGCATCTCACAGATATAGAGCCTCATCACTTAAAACCAGAGAAAATACACCCACGTGTTGTATATGCACACAGAAGATACATCATCTGCACCCGGGCTTTGTTGTGAGCATCTTCCTCCTGCTTTTCTGTTCTCCACGCACACACACACACACACTCCTCTCACCACTTGAATAACAAATTAAATCATACACACACTCAAACACAAATGAGAGGATACAACACACTCTGGTTTTTAGCCTCTATTTGCTCCTGAACTGACAAGCTGGATGCTCCACCTTACTACACACACTGTCTTTATAATTTCTTCAGGCTCGCTTCATCATGCAAACTCCCCCACAGCGAGGGTCATTACAGCTCCTGCACTACAGTGATTTGTAGCACAGTGTCCGCCACAAGCTTTACTGCTGTAATTGTGCAGCTTTAGACTCCAATTAGCATAGGTTTCCATATGTATGGGGGAGATCTCCATATATTATAACTATCGCCAGAAGAGGCCAGGGCGCCAGAGCTAATGTGTATTATTAGCAGTGCTGTTGGAGGGAATGGGCGGAGGAGGAGGAGAGGAGGAGGAGGAGGGTGCCAGGGATGGGAGCCGGTGAAAGATGCGATTTTGATTCTGTTTCCTGTCAAATGAATCTTGGCCTCGGGTGACCTAATTAGGCCGGTGATAAATCAAAGCACCCCACAGGCCCCCTCGCATTCTGTTGGTGTGAGATATGTCAGTGACCCCCAGGGGAGGCCGGGCCAACCTTCATCACTTCCCCGAATCAAGGTTAGGGCTGAAAATCAAGGACTGTGTGCAAACTTTTCCAGCTTTTTGCCAGACAGTTGCAAATTAATCAGAATATGACTGCAAGTCTGATCTGTTTAGCTGCTGCTAAATTACGGCTGGGCGACATGGACCAAAAGTCATGTCCTGATATGTTTAGGCTGAATATCGATAGACGATATATATCCTGATATTTTTATCGCAAAGTGAGAGCAAATGTTCAGTCAAAGTCAAATATGACATATCACAAGTAGTTTTATTGAAACTGTTTATTTAAGTGAACATACTGTACAACAGGAGTACATTTTTTTCTCCATAAAGCTCCATAAAGTGCACATTTAAATAAAAAATATCTTAAATAAAAATACCCTGTGAAATAAAATAGGCCAGTCTTTTTCTGAAATGAATAAATTTATATGAGAAAAGAATAACGAACATTACAAAAGAACTAAATTGATTCTTCACTGGTGGCACCTGTACATACACTGGACAAAAATATAATATATATTTAAGAGAAATGGTTATTTTGAGTAAATAGAAAAAGTTTTAGATCTTTGAGTTCAGCTCATGGAAAATTTGAGCAAAACCAAAAGTGTTGCGTTTATATTTTTGTTCAGTGTAATATGTTTAGCTGCTGCATATTTTAGTTGGAATAAAACTACTGTTCTGGGATGCTTTTGATGAATGAATGAAATCTTCACTGGTGTCAACTGGCACTGGCACATACAGGTGCATCTCAATAAATTAGAATATCATTGAAAAATCAATTTCCAGTAGTTCAAATAGCCCCAACCGTATAAGATAGACATACATTTTAAAATTGGTCTTTTGTAAAAAAAAAAAAATTTGAGACACTGAATTTTAGCTCTTCATTAAATGTAATAATAGTAATTAAATAATTTAAGACATGAAATGTTTCATTCTGTGTGTAATGGATCTATATAATGTGTTATTTCCACTTTTTTAATTGAATTACTGACATAAATAAACTTTTTTTTATGATATTCTAATTTATTGAGATGCACCTGTAGTTTGTGTTGAAGTTCACTTTCTGCATATGGCTTCAATTTCGTTTTAATCAATGGTTTTTGCAAGCAGGACAACTTGTGACAAGATGTGTCAGCAAGTTTAAAGCTACACCAATCAATATTTTGATATCAACTGTGGGTCAGAAGACTGTGTGTGATGTGACAGCTGTTGGTCTTAGTAAGACACCCAAAGAAAATTACCAACCAACTCTGCAGTTTGCTGACAGCTTATAGAAACGCTTGAACAACTTTCAGTTAAAGTTACAGGTGATTCCTGACCAAGGCCTAGGGGGACCTGCAAACCTTCCTCTCATTTGCAAAATACTTGAAAAAGCAGTATGAAAACCACCTGAAACATTTGTAAGGTTAAAAATAATTGAGGAAATCACTGTGACACCACCTATTTATTTGTGGACTCTGGTTTTCAAGCTTTGCATTCAAGATTCTGGCCATCACCATCTTGTTTTTGTTTTTTTCCGCATCAAGCAGATGGGCAAAATGGATTTGATGCTGTTATTAGCTAATGCTAGTTGTTTGGCAGGTTCATCTTTTATTCCAAATGAACAACCAACTCCTTAGAGTGTCTTTCAGTCCATCCAAGCAATGAACAAGACATTTTCTTTCACTCTAATTGGCACCATAATTTACTAAATGAACATCATGCTGTAAGAAGAATTAGAAGATTTAAACTGGCAATTGAGACCACAAACTCATTAGGAAAATGTTTACTGAGGTAATAAATCAAGTGAGAAGTAGGGTCAGTTTCCTATTCACTTAAATACAATCTGACTTCTTTTTGCAACCAGTGGAGTCGCCCCCTGCTGGCCATTAGAAAGAATGCAGGTTTAATGAACTCAGAGGTAACGCTCTGTGTCATGACACTAGATGACCTGAGGTTTCCATTGGGACCAGTCATGGCATGCTAGTTAGTTTCTAGTTGATTTATATAGCACATTTCATATGGCCGGCGTAGACTTCAATAAATGAAAAACAAAAGAAAATATCATACATGCCAAAAGAAACAAAAATACAAATATAAATGTATACAGTATAAGGTTAGATAACATGAAGTAGGTTATTACAGATATCAAAAAAATTAATGAACAAACATAATGTAAAACAATTAAAAGGATATACAATTTATATAAAAGGGAAATTAAAAATCTAATTAAAAGCTCATGAAAATAGATGTTTTTTTTTGTAATTACTTAATTTCCGCCATTTACATACATTTATTTACTGTTTGAATTGTCTTTTATAACACCTTACCAGAAGTTTTTTGCCCTAAACCTAGGTCAGTGGTTTTACAACATAAATCCATAGAAACTGCAGTCTTTTTTACAACCGTGGACTGTATGTGTGCTATTTTTAGAACGTGTCGCGATACCTTAATATGTGCCGTGAAACGCGAGCCACGGTTGGTACCTACGTGCCATAATTTGTGGTACTGTAACACAACCTCTTCTGCCGTTTATGTTGGAGAACTTGTTGCTTTGTTTTACTGAGAGCCAGTGTAGAGAGGTTAAAATGGGAGTGAAGTGTTCAAACAGTTTTTGTCAGTGTTCTGGCTGCAGCATTCTGAATACGCTGGAGTTTATAGCACCTGTTTTGTCAATGTAATGTGAATGAAGCCCCCAATTTAGAAAATGTTCTCCCCATATCAGTAATTCCTAATGACCAGAGAGCTGGATCGTTTCGAGACGAGCTGAGGGGAAACCCACAGTGAGTGAATCACGGAAAAGACAATCAAAGATCAAACCGATTAACCTGCATGATGGACTATTTACCAGATTACGAACAACTTAATTTCAAAACTTATGGGGCGTTCCCGGTGGCACACCTGGTAGAGCGCGTACCACGGAGGCCCAGTCCTCGTGAGCGGGCGTCCCAGGTTCGAGTCCGGCTCGGAGCCCTTTCCCTTATGTCTTCCCCTCTGTCTCCCCCTTTCACTCTCAATATCTCTCTCTCTCAATAAAAGCTACAAAATGCCCAAAAAAATATCTTAAAAAAAAAAAAAATTCAAAACTTATAGTTATACCGACTACAAATTAGAGGATATTGAAAACGACATTGACCCTGAAAACAATTTTTATAGCAACAACCACCATGACTGTAAATATTACACAGAAGAGCAATTCATATCATATTCTGTTTAGAGCAGTTGGGCAACAAGTTCACAAGTTAACTGGTTCTTATTTCTATCTTTTTACTTATATGTATATGACTATATATACTGTATGTGTGTAAATGTCTATATGTTTGTACATTTGTTTAATTGTGCCTATGTGAGTTTGTGTATGTATATGCATCTAGCCTATGCTGTTGTAATTTATGTTGTTGTTTATTTTTTCGGTTTGAAAAGAAGAATTAATTAAATAAAAAAATGTAAAAGTACTGTAGGTACTAAATGATCAAGATGCCAACTTTCTTGAAGGGTACAGATTTGTCCAAATACCACAAAATAGTCTTTGTCTAGTGGGAAGCTCTTCCTCAGTTCCAGCTTCTTCCTCTTCTTTGTCATTTCCAAAAGGTACAACATGTTGTTATGCATTCCCAACATTGCTCGGCTCTCCGAAGATTCCTCATGCTCAGAGAGATGAAGTTAAAAATATGTCAACTTCTCTCACAAAGGAGTTCAGAGATTGGTTACCGGTGTGCACGCCGCAGTCACCGGTGCATCTAACATCTGCGTTATGCTTCCAGCTAAAGACAGATACCCTGTGGGCACAGGGGCTTATATGTATGTGATACACTTGAGGCGACTAGAAGCCAACAGATTTGACTGTTTTCCTACACTTCCCTCTGAAAATGCTTCTTCAATGCTTGTTAAGATGCCAAAGCAGCGATGCGCCCCGTTGGTATCTTAAAAAACAGAGTTTGTATTTCTACAAGCTACAAAAAAAAAAAAAAAACTGCTGTTTTATTTTGACTTTTATACTTATTATGACACACTTTTTACAGCAGTTTTTGAAGTACGGCGAGTCAAGGCATGGAAACACACAAAGAATGAGAATAATAACCGGGCTGAAATATTCCAACTCAATGAGAGAAATGTGCTTATGCGACAAACTAATGAAAGCAGCAAAAGCCATACTCCCCCAAGCCTGAGTCGCTTATTGACTGAGGCCTCACCTGTCCGCATGCATACACACACAACAACAACACATCCGCAGCGTGGCTGCAGATGCTGTATGGAAACCATATTTCCCGGAGGCTGTTAGTGTAGCTGGTGCGGCGGTGAGCTGACAGGTGTGACAGGCCTCGCGCTCCGAGGGAAGGGGAAGAAGGAGAAGGCGGCTAACAACCCTGATAGGCCAATACCTCAGCCCCGAGCCCTCTGGGAAATGTCCAGCTGCTGGTCTTATTGGTGGAAAGATGAAGCTGACAGGCCTTAGAGGATGGCGTTCGCTGGAATGCCTTGTCTTCCTCACTTAGACTCTCTCTCCCTCAATCTCCCTCCGCTTTTTACTCCCGTCGAAGTCTCTTGGTGGATTTTTGAGCTGCCAGAGCAGCATTATCTGTCATGTAGATAATAGAATCAGAAGCTTAAGTAATTGTCACGTACAGTGTATCTCATACACTGCCACTGTGATTCATAGAGCTAATGCAGCCTGTTAAACTGATATGCATTGAGTTACTGTCTCGTAGATTTGGATTGTCTCGTTTGTTTTTTGTCTGGTGACATCAACACCATCGCCTCCAGTTTATGCTAAAGCTTTTTCTTATCTCCAGTAGAAACTGACACGTGGAATTAACCACAAGTGGCCACAAGTCATATAAATATGGATGGATCTGAGAACCAGACTGGAGGAACCTGCTGCTGGTAAAGAGGAGGTATAACTAGAATGACATCAGAGGTCGTAGGTGTCCGCCAATGCCGATGGTGCATTCACATGCTCCTTGAATGGTCCCATTTCGTGAGTTGGAACAGCCTGTTCTCCTGTCAAAAACATCAATATAGGTTGGGAGTAAAGGAAGAGAAAAACAAGCGATATTTCCAAATTTCACCGTCCACTTTAATGTGGCCGCCACCATGTTGCTGACGTAGTAGTGATTGACAGCCAAACGAAGTGTAAATGGGCGGATTCCCGCATTCGGTTGGAGGTCAGGGTGGTGGATGATTCGGACTTTCACCCAGTAGGGCGGGGTTCATGTCCCGTGTGAAAACAAAAGTAAACCATTGTTAACTTAAGTTACGTTCCTTGCATGAGTTACGTGAATCACGTTTTTTAGCATAACTTACGTTTTTTACATAACTTGTGTTTTTTACGTAAGTTGCGTTTTTTACGCAAGTTGCGGCAGTCATGTGACCCTTGTAACTACTTTCTATTGCTAATTTCCAGCATTTATGTACATTTATATACTGTTTAAACTGTCTTTTATAACGCCTTACCAGCATTTTTTTGCCCTAGACCTAGGTCAGTCGTTTACAACATAACTCCACAGAACCTGCAGCCTTTTTTACAACCGCGGACCGCACATCTGTGCTGTTTTTAGAACACACGGT
Source organism: Centropristis striata (assembly GCF_030273125.1). Lineage (NCBI taxonomy): Eukaryota > Metazoa > Chordata > Actinopteri > Perciformes > Serranidae > Centropristis > Centropristis striata. Next base: position 10,805,003 of record NC_081540.1, on the reverse strand, counting down.
TTTGTTGGGAGCCACGCCGCGACACGTTCATATGTGCCGTGAAACATGAGCTGATATACGTGCCTACATGCCGTAATTTGTGGTACTGACACACAACCTCTTCTGCCGTTTATGTTGGAGAACTTGTTGGTTGGAAAGTCATTCTTCCAACTTCAGTGTTCATGAGTTAGAAGTTGGAATGTGGAAATACTATGAATATGTGTTGTCTTTGATAGCTCAGAGCGTTTAAACATTGAATGTGTACCAGTTACTTTAATTTCGCCAGTCGGTTAATCATTTGTCCGATTATTCGGACACAACATGAATGCAGCACAAGTCCCGCTCACAATGTCAGACAGAAAAATTCCCTCCTGTTATTCGGATCTGCGCCAAAAGTTTTGCCTTCTTTCTTGGCCCGTGCTACACCAAGTTTTATGAAAATCCAGCCAATAGTTTTTATGTAATCCTGCTGACAAAGAGACAAACAAACAACATGAAAACTTAACTTCCAGATAATAAGGCTAATTTAGTATCAAATTGGTGCAAAAATAATTCCACTCAGAGATTGCAAACAGAAATCAATGCAGCGTCATTGTTGTTGTTTATATTGAAGGATACAAAGAAACTTGTTGTGTAACTGCTGTGTGACGAAAACAGCAGCTGCAGCTGGTTAACCATAAAACTGCCCTATTCTGAATTATGCATATTGATGCAGATAACATATTGTTGATGATGATGAAGAGTGTATTGTACAGCAGGGGTCTCAAACTTAATTTACCTGGGGGACCCAGCCAGGTTTTTCTCTCCAAGGGGGGCTGCTGGAACACTTAGTGGGGGGTAAAAAAAATCCTGTTTGCAACAGTAATTTGTCAAAATAAACAACAGAACATGTTCTCCTTCACGCTGACTGCATGCTCGGCAGTTTGAACAGCTTTCTCCTTGCCGATGAGACGGGAAGCAGTCATGTCTGGCTTTCTTTAAACTCTCTGTGCTTCAGGTCAACATTACTTTTAGTTTTGTTTTAAGTTGGTCCCAGTTTTAGTGTTTATATTGGGAGCTTGGCTGTCTGATACAAGATGTTTAATATTAGAGCCCTTTTTTTGCATTGCAGCATTGCAGCATCCCTTGTAAATCAAGTTATGGCTTAAAAAAGAGGTTTTAAACTGAATATTATGGTAATTATTGGTTAAATAATTAGATCAAAATGGTTACTATTTAAGTTTCTGTAGCTCAATGAATTATTGCATTGATTATTAATATTTCAGTATAAACACACACAAACTTAAGAGCCCTCTGGAGCTCTAGAATTATTTTTTAATAACAAAAAAAGTCTAATGATTACTGTTTTTTACTCCTGTTTCTGTTAATCCAAACAGATGTCAGAAGTGAATAATTTTTTGTTATTTATTTCAAGTTAGTAGGACATTTTCCTTTTAGCAGCCTGAGGGTATGCAGTATATGAGATTTGTATAGAAACAATTTTTCCCCCAATATTGTTAAAAATCAAGTGATGACTTAAAAAAGAGGTTTGAAACTAACAATCATTGTCATTATTCATTAATTGGCTAATCATGTTATGAATAAAATGGAAATAAGTTATTGTAGAATGCCCTGTGCTATTTCCCACAGTTTAAGGTCACATCTTTAAATTATGTGTTATATTTGACCAACAGTACAAAAATCAAAAGCTATTCAGTTTACGATCATATCTGACAAAAAAAACACATCAATTATGACATTTAAGAAGCATAAAACCAGCAAATGTTTGGCTTTTTGGGGAAAAAAAATATATTCGAAAATTAAAATAATATTTTTATCTAGCTCTTTTAATTATTGCATTAATTATTGATTATTTCAGCATAAACACACAGCAACTTAAGAGCCCTCTGGAGCTCTTGAATTAATTATTTATTACAAATACTTTTCGTTTCTGTATTATTTATCCAGTACTTATTTTTCCAGTAAGTTTGCATCAATCAGATGTCAAACTGGTGAAGGGTTACTGTGACAAGGCCAATATTTATTTATTTAATTTTTTAGCTTTTTGCATAAAAAGTACAAATTTATTATCAAAGTAGTTGCCAATACAGTTTTTGTTGCATAAATAAACACACACCAACTGAGCTAACTTCTTGAGCTAATTATTTATTATACAAAAAAGTCTGATGACAGCCTCAATCAGATGCTAAAGTGAATTATTTTTAGTTTTATCTCACCCTGTAGCCACAATTTTCCTCTTAAGAGCCTTACAGAAAACACTGGTGTCTAAAATGTGTGGCTAATGTGCTAACCTTCCACATATTCTTTCTATAGAAGCTCTCCCCGAGGTCATGCTTAGGTTAAAATTCTATTTGTCGCTTTGATTTCAGGCTTGCACTGGAAATGGATTGTTCTATAATGGCTTTAAATGCTACTCCCACTTTATAGACTCTTACACACAGAAACACACAGACACCAGGCTGACATCGTATTTAACCCCAGGCTGCAAGCTCAAGCATCCAACTCTGAATGTGAAGCGTCAGAGCAGCAGCAACAATGAATTATCATGAAGTGTCACTGACTGTGTAATATCGCCACCTAGACAACACTTCTTCTCTGACAATGAATATGTGTACACAAGTGAAGAAGAAAAAAACAGTAAAGGTTTGAATAATTCATACTTTGAAGGTAAGAGATGCCTCTGCAAGGAGAGGAAATGTATTCCAAAGTTGCAAATCTGTTATCTGGGCGCGGGGTATGTAAATGCTCAAGTGCAATCTCAATAGAAGTAGACGTCAAATGACACTGCGGGCGGATCGTGTCTTCCTCACCATCAGCCGAAGCGGGGCTTGTTTTTCCCACAAACAATCTTGTTTCCGTGAGACTAACGCCCCAAGGTCACAAGCTGAAAGTGGGGCGCCGCGCCCTTCGATATCCTTCACCGGGCTAGAAAACACTGTGCTGCTTAGCTTACCGTGCAGCACAGAAAAAATAAAATAAATAAGGGTGAGAGATGAGAGGCAGACACAAGAAAAGTAAATAGAAACAGTGTGAGGGGATGAGAGGAAGCATTTGCACGGAATGACCAGAAAGACATTCGCCTTTTGTGAGCTGAATTAGGGCTGGGCGATATGGACCAAAAGTCATATCCCCATATATTAAGGCTGAATATCGATATACGATATATATCCCGATATTTTTATCACTAAGTGAGAGCAAATGTTCAAAGTCAAATATGACATGTCACAAGTAGTTTTATTGAAATAGTTTAAGTGAACATAAATACTGTATAACAACAGGTGTATCTTTTTTTTTTTTTTAAATCAAAGCTCCATAAAGTTCACATTTAAATTTAAAAATATCTTAAATAAAAATAGCCTATGAAATAAAATAGCCCAATCTTTTTTCTGAAATAAATACGTTTATATGAGAAAAGAATAAGAAACATTACAAAAGAACTGAATATTACAAACCCTAGTAAGGGCAGCATTTATATATAAAGAAAGAAAGAAAAAAATTTAACTATATTGATATATATGCGATATGATCTAATTCCATATCACATTTAAAAAAACATCGATATATCTTTTATATCGATATATCGCCCAGCCCTAAGCTGAATAAAACATATTTTCACACTGCATTGAGTGCAAAAAGAGTTTTTTTTACACATGAAGCAGAGATGAAAGATTGATGGAGACGGAGACGGAGACTCCTTCACTGCATACTTTAGTGGCTCCTTTTTGCAGCAGAAGTGTCTCTTTTAGGGCCTTAAGGGAGGAAAAAGTGACATTGACAATTCCGGCAAAGTACTTGTACACTTTTTTAATGTACCTCTTAATGTTCACCTCTAGTAAAGTTTAATGCAGCTGGTAAATATTAAACTTGGGCTGCTCTTTGGGGCTGAAAAAAAGTAAAATTAGACTCTAGATGTGAACCCTGGCCTGCAGATGCAGCGTAAACAGGTGACATCATCTCCCTCCTGCTGCTTAGCCCCTCCCCTGTGGCTCTGAGTGACAGCTCCTGGCGGCAGGACCCCGGGGCGGTGAGTCTTAAACACAGCGCTCGGAGCCACAAAGTCCCCGAGCCCTGGGCTATGCCAGCTGCTGCGCTGATACCCCTCTGTGGGGTGCCAGCACCGTCGCTGAGTGGGTGTGCATGCACGCCTTGAGACTTAGATGTGCACACATGTGTGCGTTTGCCCTCTGTTTGTGTGTGTGTGGCTGTGTGTTTGAGCAAAGGATCAGAGACGGCACGACCAAGGCAGTTCAGGGTGTTTACTTTTAATTATGTTGTTTTTTTTACCCCCTTTCTCTGCAATGAATGAGCGTTACTATTAATTATGCACAGGAAATATGCTGTGGGTCTTCACAGGCGCCGAGATAGGCCTTGTGCGTCGCCACATTTTCTTTCTATTGACTTTGAGCAGATAAACGAGGTATGTTTGGTTCGTATTCAGCTGCTGTCAATGGATCGTGTTTAATGTCTGCTATTACGAATGATTAGCTTTGGATTAGCTGCAGCTTTTGTCTCGTCTGGCCGCTTTGTTTTTCTCTGTCCTTTTCAAATCCAAGTCATTTAGAGAAGTGGCTCTTTAGAATTGTATCCCAATCAAAAGCAGGCACAAAAAAAACCAACAACCTGCAGGGCTCGGTGATTGTCGCAGAGCTGTTTTTGGTGGCGAGTCTTGACTTTGATGGGTAGACATGTTGGCAAACACTGTGCAGCTGAACGTTTGCAGAATATAAAGCAGGCTGTCGATATGGTCATTGTTTGGGTGTTTGTCAAAATTTGGATAATGACAGTTGTATCCACTCATGGCACAGTGGGTGCTGTAGCGGTATTAATTTTTGAATTAAGGAGTAAATCAATACTAAGGGGGAAAAAATGCACAAAATCAGCTGTTTTTATTTTCCTTCACACAAAAGACATTAATTAAAACACTATGCATAGATCCCACAATAAGCAGCACATGCATTTATAAAACCGCATTTATGTTCATCTACATGCGGTTTATAAATCACAATTACTTTGATAGTTTGTGCACGTACAGACATCGCACACCCTGCCCCATTAACTCCCACAATTAACAATAAATGGTTAATGAAATGGCTGTTGTGAGTATTGCCATGCATATAAATCAGCTTGTTATTGACGGAGAAAAATGGAGAAATTTAGACCAAAAAAGGTAATTACTTCAACTTTTAATACAAGTGGAGGTTGAGGGGAGACGAGCTAAATGCTTGCTGCTCTTTGGAGAAAAAGCAAATGTATCGATGGTTTATTACCACTGATGAGAGATTTTAACATCCACATTAAAGCAGTCAGCCTAATGCCTCAGCAGGGTTTAGAAAGCCTTGTCCATGCTTTTATCTTTAGTAGGTTTGACTCCTGTTATGGTGTCTTTATGGTCTCTATATAAAGTCAGACAAAGATCAGACAGCTGCAGCAGAATAAGAGCAAAGTCCTCACTAAGACCAAGAAAGTGTAACACTTAGCTTCAGTCCTCAGTTCTTTGCACTGGCTTGTGTGTCAAACTTAGGACAGGACATACTTTATCTCTTATCGGACAGTCGGCATGGTTAGTTGGCACAAAAATCTGTTAGTGTGTTAGAGAAACAGACCTCAGTTGCAGTCAATTGAACAAATTTGAACTTTTTGAGCTGAATCTGGACACAATCGGGCCGTGTGAACTGATTACTGACCCGACTGCAAACACGTGGTGCCAACAGCAAAAGAAAAAGAGAGAGTGGGACTAGGGCTGCACGATTCTGGAAAAAATGTGAATCACAATTTTTCTGCTTAGAATTGAGATCACGATTCTCTGGCACGATTTTTTTTCACAAAATGTTTGTTGCACTGATGAACTTTGACAAAACAAAAAAACAGTGCTTTGGCAAGGGCATATTAGTAGTTAAATCATTGGAAGATAAATTACTTTAACAAAAATAAAAAATAAAAATTGAGACATGCAGGTGATAACAACTTCCCCCTATCATCATATGCACATCAAACAGTCTGATTTCCTTAGAACGTAGAGTGTATGTTGTACAGTGTTTATTGGGGCCATATCTTTGGCTAGGTGATATGTGATAGCTGCTGTGATCTCCTTATGTCTACTGGAGTTTGGTGGGTATGCCGTCGCATTGTACAAGGTTCCGGTTATTGACGTCTGTGTTTGTTTCTTGCCTTGTACGGCTTCATCATGCTGTACTTTGTGGTGACGTTTAAGGTGATTGTAGAGATTTGTAGTGTTGCCTTGCGGCGCCGCAATGAGGGCAAAACACACGCTACAATGCACCTCACACTGTTTGTCATCGTCTGGCTGAAATCCGAAATACTTCCACACCGCCGAATGTGAACCTTTTTTGGGCACGAGGTCGGTTCAGGACGGTGGGTGACTCTCGCCACTACAGCTTTGGTTTTCTTCGGCATCCATTCAACCCTCCTTACCGGTGACTTTCCTCCGCTTTAGCTAACTCTTTCCAAAACGCTCAACTGCAGGCGGGCGTCCTCCACTGAATCACGTGTTAACGTCAAGATGCTTTACCATTGGTTGAGGGAGGAGGCAGCAGCAGTGCTGCGTTTGGGGGCGCTTGAAAAAATCCGGGAGATAATAGGAGCATTTTTTTCTGATGCAGCTCCAGGTATAAAATGCGTCAGAATCGACGTGTGTAGAAATTAGATCACGTGTATGTGCGAATCGAGATCGCGATTTTTTAACGATTTATCGTACAGCCCTAAGTGGGACACAGGAAACGGCGTCAGAAGATGACAGGAAGTAGCGGGAAAACACATTTTTTCTTCTTGATGTTTTTTTTCTTCAAGCAAATAGCTGCACAGACAACAGCAGCAGCAAGCAGATTGTCGTCCATGTTTGTTTACTTCTTCCTCCTCTTCTTGGTCTTCATCTTGTTCTTGTTCTTCTTGTTCTTGTTCTTCTTGCAGAAGCACAACAGGCAAGAGTTATTTAATCTGCTGATCTCCGGGTTCAAACAGCTGAGCAGTCGAATCAGGTGTGTCTGGTTGGATCAAAGATCTGAAGCAGCATGGCCTTTTATGGAATAGTTTGCCTGAATTGTAGTGTGTGATCCCTCATCAGGCCCAATTGTTAAGTGGGGGACTGGGGATCATACCCCCAGTCTTTCAGTCGTCATACAAAAACCTGCTGAAACCATCATGTAGTGTCTACTCCAAGTCTTTTAAAAATCTGTAAAGACTGTGAAATTTTGTGTGTCTCCAGATTTAAGTGAGACAACAGTGTTAAGGCTCATGTTTCAAGGTTAACAGGATGCCTCCTCCTGCTGTATTAAGAGCTTCACTCTACAACTTCACATTTCTTCTTCTCGCCCAAATCGAGTTACTGGCAGGCAGCTGGATTAGTGAGATCACAAGACAGTGAATCACAAGATTGCTAAACTGTGTGAGACTGTGCAAGAGTCACAAGATTGCTTAACTGTGTGAGATTGTGCAAGGATAGCTACTTCAGGGGTGATGCTACTTCCAAGAATTTATGGTTGGACAATTTTCCACTGTTGCACGGTACATATCGCCCAACTGTACTCCCTACTGGCTCCCGTTATCAGACAGATGGTTCATCCAATCACCTTTTGAAGTATATTTTGAAAATGTTTACCCTGTCTTCAAACAGTTTCCAATGAAAACTTCTTAGACAGTTCTGTGTAGCAACAGTACAGTTTTGAAGCATTTTGGCCATCACCATCTTGGTTTCCTGGAGCAATTATGTGACAGTATTTGGATCAGAGGGTGAAGCAGATGCTTATTTATAAGCTGGATGAAATGGAGCAATTGGAGCTGGAATCTATGCAGTGTTATTATGGTATTGGGTTTCCGCCCATACACCAGCCTGACCAATCAGAAGTCAATCAGAGCTGTCAATCATAACATCGCACCCCGGTTTTTCAGAATCAAATAACTGATTAAAACCAGACTTATCATAAAAAGGAACTCATGCGCATAAATCAGCACAATAAGAACTGCAAAAAATACAGAAACCATCTTATTTGACACATTTGATTTTCTTTACTGTGGACCAGGATTTATGAGCTATACTGCAGCCCACCATGCTTTTACTTCACTTTTGAGTTACTTTCGAGCTATCTATCTATGGTCAGAGTTTGCCTTGATGCTACCACTTTGCACTGTGCGGTTTCAATCAGAAGGTATCAACTATTTTTGACAAAATGTGACCATAATTTACAAAAAGAACATCATGCTGTACACTGTAAAAAAAAAGATAAACAATAGCTACTCAATAAAATTGAGGCAACAGATTGCATGCAATATTATTTATTAAATCTAACTAGTTGAGTTAATAACAACTTAACAGGAAGTGTCTGTCAATTAAAAACGGACTAATTCTATTGTGTGTGATTCATTCAAAATTCTCTTGATTTAGATTTACATACACATAAAGATTAATTAATTTAATGTGATCAAAATAAGTAGATTCCATCTCAAATATTTTTGTATCAAAGTTACTTAAACAACTGCCTCAAAATCAAGGACACATTTTTATTTAACACATTTTATAAAATGTATTAAGTAAAATTAAATGACTACAGAATAATTTATTACAGTGTATTGATGAAGACTTGAAACTAGCAATTGAGACCATGACTCACTCATTCACTCATTAGGGAAATGCTTACTGATGTAAGAAATCAATTGACAAGTATGGTCATTTTCTTCTGGACTTCTAAACAATTCAACTTCTTGTTGCAGCCAGGGTAGTTGCCCCCTACTGGTTATTAGAAATAATGCAGGCTTAAGGTACTTTCTGCATTGACTCTGAATCGGTTCCTTGGTAAAGCCTCACAGAACAGCTACCATGGCTGTCTGCTTTTTTCCCTTGTTATCTTTTATTTTATTACACTCTTTTATGCTTGTTTTTTAAAAATATCACCTCATGTTTCTTTTAGCTTTTGTTGTTGTGCTCTTTGATTTCTCGAGTATAGCACTTTAAATTGCCTTGCTGTTGAAAGGAGCTGTAAACAAAAAAAAACAAAAAAACTTCCCTTTGTGTGGATGCAGTGAGCATCCAATGCAGGTCATTCCTTTGGTGCGTGTAAATAACACACACAGACAGTTGTGCAGTTTATTGAGCTTCTTACTGGAACAAGACTTTTGCCTTGAATGTGAATGCAATTATGAGTAAAGTACGCACTTTACTCATAATTGCATTCACATTCAAGTTCCAGTAAGTAGCTCAATAAAGTAGCTCAATAAACTGTGCAACTGTCTATTTTTTAAGTTGCTAAATTAATATGCGTGGCTGGAACATTGCTTCCTATAGTGTTTTGCACAGTCTCCAGACTCTTTTTTTTTTTTTTTTTTTTAATAAATCCCAAACTTTTGAAGTCAACTAAAGCAGTGTTCCTTGGAGCCCCGCCCACCAGAAAAATATGTCCCTAAGTGGGTTTATACAGACTTTTGATTATTCCACTACATGTGTTATTATGATTCTTTCATTTTCCTTAACCGCTTATCTAAACTCAGGTTGTTGGGGGCGAGAGGCGGGGTACACCCTGGACAGATCGCCAGACTATGACAGAGCTGACACATATAAACAGACAATCATGCTCTCATTCACTCCTATGGTCAATCTAGAGTCACCTATTAGATCTAGGCAGCATGTTTGTTTTGATCGTTGTTTTTTTTTTTTTAATAAATATTTTGATAACATCAAAGCAGAGAAAGTTTTGCGCGCCCCCTGTGATCTCTTGCGTCCCCCTAAGGGGGTCCCGGACCCCAGATTGGGAACCCTTGAACTAAAGCATTATATAAATATGTTTCTGTGCTCAGGATGAAGAATATACATCAATAATTTGATGTTCCAGGAGATAATTTGTCACAAGTTTCTTCACAATCTATTATTTCATAAGAGTGACAGTTTCATCCTTTTTTAGCTAACAGAAAGAGATTTGCAACCCTTTGTTTAAAATATATTCATTGTGAATGCATCTCATCCTGTTGGTATCTGTGACCTTCCTGTGATGGTTTCCTTTACATGTAAGATCCCAGAGAAAGAGAGCGTTAAAAAAAACCGGGCAAAAACAAATGTGTGTTTTTTTTTTAAAGTTTTTGCATCTCTTGATTTTCCGAGCTTTGTTAGATAAACAATAGCCGAAGGCATAAATCCATAGATCTGTGTAGCTACATGCCATTTGGAAGACGAGATACCCTTAGGTGTGCTTTGATAAGTTGTTCTCTATTATCGAAGAGATTAGAAGCTATTATTGTGAGAAAGTGTGGTAATTGATACAGCAGGGCTTGTTAGATAAACAATAAGTTGACTTGCTCCCGGCTTGTAGCAAGAGATGGCCAATTTAACTTGTGATACAAATCAAAGTAAAGTAATTGCAAATTTCATCACCTGCAATGAAGCGGAGGATGATGTGGTAAAGCGCACTCAGAAGAAACTCTTGGGCTCCTATTCCACCAAAAAGACGTATATGAAATAATAATTGAGCAATGTGTTAATCTTTATCCAGTAAAATACCTCTGAACCCCAAGACGTTTCAGGGCGTTTTTTGCTCTTTTTACATTTCACTCACAGTGGCCTTGTATTTCATTGCATTATATAAGTCATGCACCTCTATGGGATCAACACAATCATGGCTAGAAGTGGGAAAAATGTCTTTTGTGCAAGATAACACAGTTATGACGTACATCATTAAAAAAAAAAGGTTGAATTTGAAAAAAGTTAAAAAAGTATTATTTTTTTAAAATTTGAAAAACAATTAATTTATATTTACATATATTTCCCACAAGTGTCATGAACATTGGAATTAAATTGGGTCTCCACTTGCTATACATATTGAACTATTTGCTTTTTTACAACCTCTACTTGCAACCTCTCATGTCCTCTCCTCTCTGGTCTGTGTAAAAAGCCTGCAGTTCTGTCTGATTTACAAAAATGGAATAAAATGGAATTTATATTTACATATATTTCCAAATACCCAAAAGTGTCATGAATATTGAAAAAAAAGAAGGTTTCATAGGAATTGATCAAATTGCATCATATATATAGATGGGGCATACAATTAAAAATCGGATATCACTATATTACCGTCAAGCTGCTGGTATTTTACCCTAAATCAAACTATTCGCTTTTTTACAACCTCTACCTGCAACCTCTCCTGTCCTCTCCTCTCTGGTCTGTGTAAACAGCCTGCAGTTGTGTCTGATTTTCAGCGAGTATTTGTCATTTGACCGTTCGTCTCCACAGAATCAAAAAAAAAAAAAGTCTGATTAAATAGAATTCTATTAGAAACTGACCCTACATCTCACTTGATATATTACCTCAGTAAACATTTTCCTGATGAGTTTATGGTCTCAATCGCGAGTTTCAAGTCTTAATCAATAGAGCATGATGTTCATTTTGTAAATTATGGTCCCATTCATTATGGTCTATGTAAACAGCCTGCAGTTCTGTCTGTGTTTCAGTGAATATTTGTCACGTGACCGTTCGTCTCAGCAGCATCAATCACGGCTTCACAGCGTCGCTGAGCAGCAGAATTTAATGTTTTTAACAGGATCTAGTTATTCCAAACAGAGTGTTAAAATGTAGACTTGTGACTTTTAGAGCAAGCGGAGCCGCGGCCTGTCAAGCGTTAGCTGCGGCTCTCCCTTTCGTTCGGCTGTGGCTTCATCCCCTGTTGTGTGGAGTCAACAGCCGAGGCGCTATCATTGCAGGTAATCATCTCCACACTCTGCTGCAGCCTGAGAGACGAGCCAAACACCTTTTTCCGACTAGCGTTAAGGCCACCCGACTGACCGACATGCGGCGATGTAAACACACACTCCTCTGTGTCACAGAAGGACGCCATCAGCTCAGCGGGGGGATCCAATTACCTGAGCTGCGATTGGAAGTGAGGGGAAATGCCGGCAGTGGTTAGCGCACACATCAGCACCCAGGAGACAGACAGACGCCCGCTTTCCCCAGCTCACTCTCCTCCCAATACACATATACACACTAACATGCAGAGCTCAAGCTTATTTATGCACTTGCTCAGTGAACCTTAAAGTCCCTTCTGGTTCTCGGTGTGCAGATATGTGTGTGTGTGCGTGGAGTTTCTCAGTTCTATTTGAATGTCACAAGCCAACGCGTGTGTAGTTTTTGAAGAAAGACAAAATTGACAAAACACTCTTGCAAGGCTATGCGCAACCGGAACACATTTCCCTCACACTCGCTTATCAAGCCGACAAATGTTGGTTTACAAGCCAGGAAACATTTGAAAACATTTCTTTGGTGCAAGTGTGGCATCGGCCACTTAGCATGTTTCCTCTCATCTGATCTGACAGCTCTTCTGAGCTTCCTTTTTATGGGGAATAGAAAGTCGATCATAAAGCGGAGGCCATTCCTCTGCTGGACTGCTCTTTCACCATTTGTCAGTGGAAATGATGTGCTTGAGTGATGAAAAGAACACTTAATGTGATGGTTCAAAAAAAAAAAATTCACCATGGCCCAGTATCTCATCTGTTTGTCGAGCAATGAAATGTGCTCTGGGAAATGGGAATTGGAGGGATGTGAGGAGTGAGGGATGTGCTTTTAATACTGGGAGGAGAATTTTGGGTTCTGTGGTGAAGCAAAAGTATATGAATCATCTCGCACAAAGTTTTTCTGTGGCACAGAAATAATTCTAATACATAATGTAAGTTCCATGAATTCTCAAGTAAAAGTATCCAATGAATGCAGGTGATTCACAGAGTCACAGCTTATCAGTCTGCTGTTCTGACCTTTGTCTTTTTTCTTCTTTTCTAAATAAGGAAATTGTTTCTCCATCAATTCCACTAGTCAACTTTATGACATGATTAATGATATTAAAATCATCAAATTTAGTTGTTTAGAGACGATGCTAGCCTTGTTATGGTCTTTTTATACATGGTTTCACATACAGTCTTGCAGTCACTTGCTTCCCCCACCTGAAAAGTGAAGCTAATGCGGAAGTGCCTTAAAGCTGCATTCTTTCTGATGGCCAGCAGGGGGCGACTCAAAAAGAAGTGAATAGAATTCTAATAGAAAATGACCCTACTTCTCACTTAATACTCGGTAAACATTTTCCTGATGAGTTTATGGTCTCAATCACTAGTTTAAGCCTTCTTCAATAGATGATGTGCATTTTGTAAATTATGGTCCCATTCGGAGTAAAATAGTCTCTAGGGCATGCTTCCTTATGATGGACAGGTTGCTATATGGTGTTGTCATTGCTTGACACTTTTTACAGTAATTTCAGTTCATGAAAGTTAATTGTATATATAGTCGAATAAAAATTTCATTTTAAATTACAGATACCCCTTCGTGACCACGACGTTAGCTCATGTTAGCTAATAAGCTATCTCCTCCCTAACTCTCGACTTGCTTTTTGAGTCTAAAAACAACCAAGTTTTCCATTAAGAAGAGCCTTCAGAGCTGTATTATGTTCTTCTTTCAATGAAGACATAATCTCCAGTTCTGGTATTAGTTGGCTAGCGCTAACTGATCTATCGCTCATCGAAATATGGAAACTTTTAGCTTAGAAAAGCCAAGATGGCGTCCGTCAAAATTCCAAAACTAGAGTCTCCAGAACAGTGGTCCATGAACCAATTGATGAGATCATATGATGTGTCTAACTTGTCCCTGGTTTCTACTTTAGCAATGTAACAAAACCGTAATGCTTGGATCCCGTAGCTCAAGTTATAAAGTCATTATCACTTAATTAATGTCACTGGAAAGCTTGCTCAGCAAATAAACTTTTAGTGGTAATAAATGGGAAAATGTGTTTTGAGATTCTGACACTGTACAATGAAGTGTGAAATATCATAATCTGTATTTGTAACAAAATAGCAATTAGCGATAAAGGGCTGTCTCTCAGATTGAAGGTGTTTTGAACACAAGCTTTGATTCACTCCGCAGAAAGCTCGGGTAATCATTTTACACTCGTTGGGCAAAATCCAACAAGTTGTCAAGCGTTAATTATTGTTGGAAGTAAGTGCTTTATATTTGAATGTTTGTACACTTTGTTCTAATTATGATGCAATGCACTTGTAAGCACATTAAACACTCGTGGATTACTGTTTTTGCTTTTTTCTAAGATAAAAACACACGCTATTGTTCAATATGGCTGAGAGGGTGACGCAGGGTGCGCTGGGGTTATGTATCCTCTCCTCCCTCTGGGACAGTCATCAATGGCCCCTGTCCCCACCAGACCAATTAGGACAGTAATTCAAGAGTGCTTGTGTGGGCCATCATACTGTCATTTACTGTGCTGCCCCATCTGTGGTCACACAGGTTAAATCATTCACACACACACACACACACACACACACACACACACACACACACACACACACACACACACACACACACACACACACACACTCGGAGCAGCAATCAGCTAAAGACAGAGGAACTCACACAGCCTCTTTGACCCTCTGGTGATTATGTAGATGATGTGGTATGTGTGTGTGTGTGTGTGTGTGTGTGTGTGTGTGTGTGGGTATGGGTTCCCCTCCATTTCACTAATTGCTTAGAATAGTAGATAAGACTGTAATTACAACTCTTGTCTCAGAAAAGAGCTCATGGTGTCAGTCCTCGTCTCCGCTGCTATATTTTGCTGCTGATGGCTCTCAGTTCAACCCGCCGCTGTCATATAGAAGCCAAAACATCCGGCCTATTTCTCTCTAATACATAGGAATTACATTTTCTTTGTTTATGTAAATGTGTTTTCTTCTCCTGCTTGGTTTCGACTGATTGAGACATTGTTTGCAGCGTGCGATGCAACCAGATGAGGCATTAAAGCTGCCAGGACCATGTAGAGAGCATCCTGCCTCACACCCGTAAATGTATTATAAGTCTCTGTGAGGAAATTATTGGTTTGCTTGTTATCGTGCATAGTAGGGATCAAGCTTAGGTGAGGATAAATGAATGTGCACCTGTGTGTTTGTGAGTTTCTTATTCCTTTGCAACATATAAAACGTCATCTGACTTCAGCTGAGGGTGAAATGTGAGGCCTCTTTTCTTCTGACAATTAAGCAGGCATTTCAAGCTAAATATTCTACTTAGTTAAATGCTTTTCTATGAGTCAAATGGATAGTCTACAATAGGGTTGGGAGATATGGACCAAAAGTCATATCCTGATATATTTAGGCTGAAAATCGATATAGTGACGTATGAACTGATGCCAGTTTGGTTTAATCTTTTAAAACTTAGGTCGGCAAATAAATTAGTTTAGATTTCGGAGATTCTTCTTTGTTGTTGTTGTTCTCTCCATGTCAGCGTGGGTTCTCTCTTGGTACTCCAGCTTCCTCCCACAGTCCAAAAACATGCAGCTTAGGTTTAACTGGTGACTAAATTGCCCGTAGGAGTGAATGGGAGCCTAAATGGTCTGTCTCTAGGTGTCTGCCCTGTCATAGGTTGTCTGCTGGGATTGGCTCCAG
Source organism: Centropristis striata (assembly GCF_030273125.1). Classification (NCBI taxonomy): domain Eukaryota; kingdom Metazoa; phylum Chordata; class Actinopteri; order Perciformes; family Serranidae; genus Centropristis; species Centropristis striata. The sequence goes on along the minus strand of NC_081540.1, from coordinate 10,789,604 downwards.
CCCCCGCAATAATGGGTGGGTATAACACTTTTTCTTTTCAAAAGCTTGTTTAAAACTAAAATGTTCTTGTTATTTATTTGGCCAATAACAAACTGAATTCACCTTTGTATACCAAGATTTGAACTGGCTCACATTGGGCTTCTCTGAAATTAATCAAGCATAACATTCAACCTCTAAAACTCATTTTTCTGTTCAGGAATGCAAGTAAATAACTATAATTTGACATCTTAACCATTACAGAAACATAAAAAATGATTTCGGTAATTACTAATGCTGTTAATTTAGGACAGCTGTGGCACACAAGATGCTGGATGAGATTTAGAACAAAGTTTTCTGGCTGCAGGACTGCTGGAGCTGTCCTTGGTGCTGAACTCTCTTCTCTTATATTCTGCCTTCCTTAAGGAAACAATGTGTAGTGATCATGCTACCAGTCATGCACACACACACAGAAACACTTTATTTAGCTCCAGAACAACTTATTTTAACCCAAACCATTCTTAAACTTCACCAAATAGCTTTGATGCCTTACGCTAACGAAGTAGTTCAGTTTCACAATGTCACATTAAAATCAGTGATCACATCATTACATGCATTGCAACAGAAATAGTTTTAAGGTACTATTTTAAACTAGAGGCTGCAAATTCCTTCTTTGTTGCTGTTGTTTTATGGTATTACAGTGACTATATATTAGGGCTGGGCGATATGGCAAAAAAAAAGATCCCAATATATTTTCTCATATCCTCCGCCCTTACCACGATATCTTTATTTTGTTTTTAGACTGCCAGTTTTATAGCATCTGTACTGAAAACTAAATAATTTCTAGATTAGTTCAACATTTTATTAACATACAAAGGAAATAACATTGCAAAATAAATAAGATGAACATAGTAATTTAAAAACTATTTTTAACTCAACAGTACAAGAATGTAGAAACAAATAAAATAACACAGTGAACTGTTTTATAATAATATAATTCATTGTTTATTGATCTAAGTTCTATTCAGTAATAACTTGTTTCTCTGTAAGTATCCGTCCTATGCTCTTGAATGCACCATAGCCATTCTGATGCTCTTGAATGCACCATAGCCGCTCCGAAGCTATTGAATGCACCATACCTGTGTGCGAATTTCCGTGCAGTGAATGTTGGTGTTCTCTCGACACAGTGGCGAATAGATTATAATTTCCTTTGCTCTTTCCCAACATTAACCTGATCCTCCCTGGTTTATAGATCCAAGTCATGGCTGACATCTATTCCGCTGCCCTCACCTCCAAATTTAGCTCCACGTTCTGTCATTCTGTTTACTTCTCCGGCAACTTACAAACAATAGCGGAGCAGGAAAAGGTCAACTCTGATTGGCTGTTGTCACGCACATTTACGACATGTTTGATCGAGTAAATATGCTCACAGCGGATCACCGTAATCGACCTGAAATTTATCGCGATCACTAATCTTGATCACATAATCGACCAGGCCTACTATATATATTCCAAAACAAGCTTCTATTTGTTCTACATGCTGGATTAGACTCAGAACCAAGGTTTCTGGCTGCACGACTACAGGAGCTGTCCTTGGTGCTGAAATCTCTTCTCTTATACTCAACCTTCCTTTTCCAGCCATGAACACACACTTAATTTATCCCCAGAAGGGATTCCTTTAGCCTACTCCTTCCTTACATTAGAGTGGAACTCCATCCATTACAGTATTTGTTTACCTGACGGGATGTCAAATCCCAGGACAAGCATTCTTTATAGAGAGATATATAGCTCAGCGTGGGAGTAGATACCAGAGTGTTATCCATGTTCGGGTCTGACTCGAGGATGTTTCACAGGTAAAAAGCTGCTTTTGTTCCAAAGCTGGCAAACAGTCAACTCTGATTGGCTTCCTTTTCCACTGCTGTCACAACCTATCCAGCCAGCCCGTATCCCATATAGGTGTAAACAACAAACATAACAAACAATGCTTTAAAAGTCTGGTAGATTTCAAGACTGATCAGCTAAAGAAAGACCATATTGATGTTTTTTTTTTAATTCCCCTTCCAGCAACTTTCTATTTCTCGCTGGCACAGCATCAAAACAAAGTGAAACAAAGTGTGAAGAAAGCTTTCTGTGTGTGTGAGTCGCCGCTTAAATGATGGCGACAGATAAAAGTAGCTTAAGAGGCAGTTTGTGGGAGAAAGGAGCAGGCGACACCGGCAAGAAGGTACCCGCCTGCAGAGAGGAACCATTTATAGTGGGCCGGAGCAGCATGAGACCACATTTCTGCACTTGTTTTTCAACTTGTTTTTGAAAAACACCCCTTGTCTCAATGAAGAATACAATTGTAGAAGAAAGCTGGATGTCCACTCATGTTGACAAATGCACATTTATGCGCCGCGGAGGCTCTCATGCACCCACACACGCAGCGAGGGGCACTTTTTCCGAGATGACCACGCGGCACACAGAGACCCAGTCGTGGACAGGAGGGGGGGCTCGGAATGATCCATCAGTGGGAGTGGTTGGAGCGCGCATCAGACAAGCGAAATGACAACAGCATCGCAGACAGATGAATCAGCCCAGTCGCTGTGAAAGGAGCGTGAAAGAGATGTTCACATTCATCCATCCATCCTCGTCAGCAGGCAGCGGGGCCACCCAGCTGTCCCCCAACATCCACCGCCACGCGCGCGCTCGTACACCCAGTCACACATGTACGCACTTTGCTTTCTCTCACACCACGAGAGGAGGGGAGTTAGCCACATCTTGTTGACATTTTCATAGGCACTAGGAGTAATTTATGTAAGGTTAGCTTGCTCCCAGTGCACTGGGCCAGAACACAGTAAAAGCAAACAGAGGGAGAAAGAGAACAAATTGCTTTTTTAAATTGCTCAGACAAGGGGTGCTCTTTTTGCTCTATTAGGACAAAGTGCAAACACTGCTACAAAGCAGGGGGGCAAACCACAGGAGTGTGACTAAATCTAATAGAAATACCATTTGCCAACGTGGATACCAACGGGCTGTTGGCATCTGCATGGAGCTGGTTTGATCTGGATGGAAAACGTTATGATTGTGCACGGCGCTAAGCTAAATGGAGCTGGCATTTACCTACAAAGTAGTCTATTTTCAGCCTGCAAGGTGAGGATAACTTTGTCTCATGAGGGAGAAAGCAGGGAATCATCTAAAAATATCAGTGGAAGCAAACATGTTCCACTTTTTACTTATTGCTGATACAGTATTCCTCATCACTGAGACTGTTGCCCCTCTGTTGCATGGATTATTATCCATCCATACATCCATTTTCATCTGCTCATCCGGGGCCGGGTCGCAGGGGCAGCAGGCCAAGCAAGGCATTCAGCGACCTGGATTATTACGTAAATGTGATAGATATATTTGAATGTGTTTTTATAACTAAATAAGATATAATGTTACTTTAATTATATATATTTTATCATGCCATATGCAATGTGTAAACAATGCCCAGTAGTGGAAAGTACCAAAAAAAAAAGTAATTTTCCTATTTAATTTCTTTTAATAATATATATTATTTCTTCCATTTAGTGTTAACATGGTTTTTAATCAAATGTATATTAATTTTCCATGCATAAACAGAAACATCTGGATTTTAGATAATCTAAACTGGCTTTAATGACAAAACATTAAAAGTTAACTTTCCCAAGATAGTTTTTTTGCCTAAATATGAAACAATCAGTCAACTTTAGGAACCGTCTTATCATGACCTTCTCAGTGTCACATGTCTATATATTACAAGCAGTATTTTATTACAATGTATGTGATTGATGATTTGCCATATAAAAGCAGTAAACAGTAAAACATGTTTTTAACACTACTGCCTTTTTAGAAAAATTGAGATGATTTCAACACAATGCAATAAAGGGTTAGCATCTGACTGTCTTTTGTTTTAATCTCTAAATAGGATTTGCTCAAAGACGCATGTAACTTTGACCTGAAGTCCTCTAGCATGATACATCTATGAAGAAGAGTCACATTATTTCCATAATCTTTGCTCATTTCAGTGTCTCTTCAAAACTCACTATTTGCATACTTTTCCATTTAAATCCTTCAACATGTGCCACACTTGGATGCAAATTTGATTATTTCATAAGCTTCATCTAAGCTGAGTGCTGAGCGTACCTCCCTGACTGTGTTCTTGTGTGTGTGTTTGTGTGTGTGTGTGTGTGTGTGTGTGCTACATTTTCACTTGACCTCATGCTGTAAACACGCCGTGTTTCACATTTAATTACCGGTTTCCAACTTACACTTTTCTCTCATTAGAGATGATGACATGATTGTAAATAATTACCAAATGGTATCATGCTTACATGGTGCGTGGATGGTTGATGTGCCCTTTATGCATGCAGTACTCAGTTCAGTATGCTCTCAAAGCTCACACTGAGAGTTCTGGGAAACGGATGGAAATAAATCTATAACGCACAGATGCTTAAATTATCATTTTAATTGCTAAGTAATGTTTAATGGTGCTATGCTGTGAATCTGTAGCTTGCAATTCTATTTTTGTAACCATGAAGTAATGATGCCATTAAAGATTGTGCTTTGAAATCAACACATTTTAATGGGTTCTTCCTCTTGGGAGCATGATTTTGCTTAATAAATCCCATTAATAATATCACACTTTTATAAATAGTATCTTGTTGATTTTTTTTAAATATGTTGTGGCACTATACATAGGTGCAAATAATCTGGTGTATCCTCTGAGGACCATGCATGTCCACATCACATTTTTTGCCAATGGACAATATTTCAGGGGATCCAGTATGACCAGTTGATATCCGAATAATGGATATCAGGTCAAGACTTCCTGTTACGTGTGTTTGATATTGTTTACAGTCCAATTAGCAACCAGATCCAAGTTCAGATGGCATTTCTGTTTATTTTTTAAGATAAGACTTTATTTATCCCGCAGTGGGGACATATAGTCGCAGCAGTTCAAGATACAGACCTATAAACGCAGAATAAAGAATAAAAATAAGACCTATACATACATAATAAACATACATTATATACACCTTATTTACATAAAATACTTACATGGCTGCAACACTGAAAAAAATTGGAGTGACATTAACTTAAAAAAAGCTAGGTACGTTTTTCCACACAAAGTGTTTGTAATCGTTACTCGGGCTGTTTCTAAGTAATATTTATTTAATAGAACCACTTATTTTTTTAATGAAAATACACAAGTAAATCAGATTCACTGATGTTCCTCAAATACATTTTACTTGGAAATATCAACTAATTAAGCCAGTGAACTGGTTTAGTGAATATTACTTGGAACGAATGATTCAATTTACATACAAAATTGAGGACACATAATAACAAACAATCACTAAGTAATGCACTACATGAAAAACTGCTATTTTAAAGTAAAAACACTGCATTCGTATTTCTTTGTAGAAGTTATATAGATGATTGAAATAATAACAGGGCCCAAAAATAAATTTTTTTCAGTGTATTTGGCATTTATTAATAATATTGCACATAGGTTATTTTGTTTTGCTGTTTACTTTTTTCTTGAGTGTATTTTGTATTTCACAGAAATTGCATATCAGAGAAATATTGTAGGTGGGTAATATGAACAATTAATGAAATAAATTGTCTATATATATATATATATATATATATATATATATATAAAAGCAGTTGATATACACATATACACACCGATCAGTGGGCGACCACTCCGCCAACTGAGCAAAAGTAAAAGTATAAAGTGTGCTAAACAAATATGTCCTTTTGCTTCTTATATATAATAATTTTGACTATCACTTGAGACATATGGTGTGCCATGGCAGTCTCCTCTGACTGACCATCCTTTATTTAGATCTTTGTAACCATTTGCACGTTCTTATGGTTTGGTTTCAAGATTGCAGAACCATTCACTTGGGGTAACTACTGATGAGCTTCAGATTTATGGATGTCGAGCAGATTGGAAGACAATATGGTCCAATCTAACACACACCTCTAAGAATGAAACACACCAATTGATTCAAATGAAGGTTATTCATACAGCAGTTCACCCTTGACTCTTAATCAAAGCAGGCTGCTGTTTGCAGGATTTACCGCTGCAAAAAAGACAATCTTACAAATGTGGTACACTCCTTAAAGTCAGACTGATTTCTAGCCTTTAACAGAATAGCCAATCTTGAATGTACAACAGAGATGAATAGAGCATGTCCTAAGAAAGTAAAGGCATGAATGGGAGTCATAGCTGCCCTCATCTTTTTTCCTCTTTATTTTGTATCTGTTTTGTTTGCTTGTTCATTGCTGATGGATTTTCATATTTAATCTTTTTCTACTTGTCAACTTACCTTGTTTATGTTGTGCTTTAAAAAGACCAATGGATCAATGGAATTTGCGTTCACATTTAAGCCAGTATGTTCCATCTTTTTCTCTCTACTTAAATTGTTTACCTGCATGCAAGCAAGCCTGCCTCACACTATAAACCAATAGCAGGATGCTTCTTTCTGATATCTACCTTGTGTACCATGGTGATATGTTGGCCTTGGAACTTTGCTACAGGAGAGGTCATAATGACAGAAATAGAAGGAGATTCTCTAGAGACAGGTAGGCCAAGGGCAAAAATTACACCGGAACTGAAATATTCATGGGTACATTTCTCATGTCACTGAACAAGGTTCTCTTGTTTTCTCTGCTGCAACTCATGTTCGGATTTCATCAGATAAGACACACTACAAAATGTAGGCACTAGCATGGGCTTAATCAGTTTGTTGGATACTGTGGTTCAACTTAGAATTGACCCTTTACACATTTCAGCACTGTTTGAATACGCCTCCACTCACCCTTTCCTTTCCAAACATGTGTAACAGCTAACTCAAAAGAAGAAAATGCAGGCACTCTGGTGGATTGACAAAAGTTAAAAACCCTTTATTTTGGGTTGCATATAAAAAAACACCAACGCGTGTCGGCTTGCGCCTTCCTCAGGGTGTGTGGAGACAAGAGACAAAAACACATGCAATTATATGATTATAAATCATATATATAACAGATATTAATGTCTTGTTTAAATGCTCTGAGACAAAAAAAATCATGTTGTTTGGGCAAGACGTAGTATAAAGAACAGCAATGTTCGTAGAGCGAAGACATCAAGGAAGATGGGTTAAGAAAAACACAGAACTTTTACCTTGAAGACAGCATATCAAATAACTAAAGTTCACTTTCAGACATAAAAAGGTCCTCTCTAGGGGCAAGGCAAGGCAAGTTTATTTGTACACTGCAAAAAAAGAAAAGTTGGGTGAACTCAAAATTTCAAGGCAACAAACTTCGATACAATTTTAAGTTGGACAATTAAAGTAAATATTTTGAGTTTTGTTTTTGAGTTTGCTCAACTCTGAATTCAGATTTTTGTCAACTCGACTGTAAGTTGTACTAACTTATAATTTTACATTATAATTTATAATAACTTTTAATCCTTACTCCTGCAATGTGCTGAATTGGCACGATTGTTGCGCCGATATGAAATGTCAGCTAATGTTGTGACTAAAATTTTGAGTTAGCATTGATACGCTAATGGCTACTATTGTAGCTGTAAAAAGCAGCGCTGCTAGCATCAGTTAGCCGCTAGCATCAGTTAGCCGCTAGCTTTCGCTAATGACCGAATTTCACCGCTTTCCCACATTTCACAACAAAGAAATAAGAGTTAGCAGAACTATTGTCCCTTGTTGTGAACCCCAACTTAAAGATATAAGTAACAACAACTCACCAACTTGTTTTTGAGCAGACAACTGGCTTCCTTTGGTGTGCTAACTTACATTATTGCCCTAAATGTCAATAATTTATATTTCCAAGTTTTACCAACTTAAATCACTGTTTTAGGCAAAAAAATACAAGTTGGCTTTTTTGCAGTGTATAGCACAATTCAACACAAGCTAATTCAAAGTGCTTTACATACACATTAAAAACAGCAAGACACAATTGAAAACAGTAAAAACAGTCAATTAAAACAGGGTAATAGAAATAAAAATACAAATAAGATAAAATAAGATACAGCAGGATAAGAAAAGAGATAAAATAATAAAAAGCACAAGTCAAATATTGCATAGTTAAAGAGTAAGGGCAGTAGAGTAGAGCAGATAAGTGTTAAAGTTAAGAGTACGCTGCAGTAAACAATAATGTTTTTAGTCCTGATTTAAAGGTTTGGTTCCTCCACCCTGAGCTACAGTACAAGGTGGTGAAACATGATGGACTATGTGATCAGATTTGAAGAGTCCTTAGAATTCTTAGTTTCAGGTTGCTATGATTAATTTGTTTTCTGCCAATGGATCCCCCTAAACCCAAGGCACTGCTCTTTTCACAGATTTTTATTTCAACTCAGCCCCATGGTTTGTACAAGATGTGTCTTGCGGCTTTGGAAAGTCTCCAAAATACCGAAATAAGGCAGCGCAATACAAAAGCCTCGGTCACAGCAGATGTATTGAATGACACATGGTCATTAATTACTTTGCAGCCGACAAAAGAACAAAGACTCAGGCAAAGTCAGAGGGGACGTGAGAAAATCAACAATCCTCCACTTAAGTGTTTCATTCTGTGGAAATTAACTGCGGCGAGCAGATAAAGCCATAAAGGAACAGCTGATAGATGTCTGTTTGCTTTCTGGTCGCTCCAACAGTCCAACCTCCCCGTGGTTTCTGGCTGGTCGATAACCTTCAAAGCGGCCTGTTTCCCCTCCCCGGGTATCCCAGCACCCGATACCCCCATGGAGAGGGTGAGATGTTGGCTATCTACAGGAGGCACCCCTTGGTGCTACCATGTCCTGTCCATGGCCTTATTTGGGCTAAACTTCAATGGATGCATGTAATCCTGCGCTGCTCGTGTGCTTGTTTGGCCTCACCAAGGACCCCCCTTGGAGGGAAATTTGACGTTGTAGGGTGGCAGCAAGGACATCTGGCTCTCCTTGCATTGGACCATGATCAGAAATGGAGGTCAACGCACTCACTGAGTGCTCAGTGGAGAGTCTGTGCTCATTAAATGTAAAAAAGCAGTTTCCTCACTGATTATTTAAATCAAATTCGACTCAGTGCACGACTAAAGGTTGATACGGTTCATATCATTTAATGCACTGTTATTGAAACCTGCTTACTTTTCCTTAATGGGAAATTTAAGGAGTTGTTGGATAGGGTTAGAGTATATGTACATTCAGTTTAACTCTCTGAACCTAAAGCCGTTTCAGGGCATTTTGTGCTCTTTTTATATTTTTATATTTTACTCACTCTGGCCTTGTATTTCACTACAAAATATAATCCTGCAGCTCTATGGAATCAGCACAATCATGACTAGAAGGGAACATCTCTTTTGTGCAGAATAACACAGTTATAATGACATACATCATCAGTGGTGTTGATAGGTTTTCAATCTAGTGTGTCCATGCAACCCACCAGTGGTGATTTAAGTGAGTTTAATGCGTCCTTTTCAGATTGCAATGCATAAATGATACAGGAAACATACCTACCAGCATCACTGTATCATTGGAATAAAATGTTATATATTTACAGCTCTGGAAAAAATTAAGAGACCACTCTCACAAATGTTTATTAAATCAGCATCTCTTCATCTCTGGCAGCCAGTCAACACCTCATTCTACTTAATGAGACACTGATCAGTGATCACCCGAACCAAATCTAATTTCATGAGGAATTTTATAAATCCACTGTTGTGATTAAAGATTGAGATTATCCCACCAATAATGATTTCTAAACTAATTCTAAGTTAAAATATTAGTGTTGTGTGTTTTTTTTTAATTAATATGAACATGTTTTCTTTGCATTATTTGAAGTCTGAAAACATTGCATATGAGAGAAATGTTGTCAGCACTTTATATAATGAAACAAAAATGTTAATTTTACTCAAACGCGTACCTATAAATAGCAAAACCAGCAAAACACATCAATTTGCAGTGGTCTCTTAATTTTCCAAGTGCTCACAAGTGTCATGAACATTGAAAAAAAAAATGGGTCTCCACATGCTATACATATTGAACTATTTGTATTTTTTCAACCTCTCCTGTCCTCTCCTCTCGGCTCTGTGTAAACAGATTTCAGTGAATATTTGTCACATGACGTTTATCTCAGCAGAATTAATCATGGCTTCATAGTGTCGTTGAGAAGCTGGATTTAATGTTTTTAACAGGATCTAGTTATTCCAAACACTTTATATTGGCAATGTTTTACATGACAGTAGTAAAACAAAGTGATTTTGACAGAAATATCACAATTTTATGCTTTGTTTTGGTTTCTTTTTCTAATAGAAACTTTCGTAACCTATGATCCCTTCAAGGACTGTTGGAAAGTTCAAATTTTGACGATAATCAGATTGTCAGATCCTCTAAAGAAAACATACATTCAGAGCAGCAAGTCAACTATGATAACTCCTTTTTTTTTCAAAGTAATCTCAATCTCTCAAGCTTAATTTGCAGCTCATTATCTGTGCACTCAAACATACATGTGTCAGGCTTTCACATGTGCATTCACACACGTCTATACATAGTCAGTCAGAGGCATTTGACTCACTGGTTTTAATGAACTGTTGGTAGAGCTTTGCCATGCACGGACAAGCAGAAGATTAGCAGTGACAGATACTTCTCATGCTGTCTTTTACTGGGGCAAAGTTGTGCTTTCATCTCCAAGAGCATGCCAACATTCCCCGCTTATGTTGGTGTTAGTATGCTCCTATGATCTCTCTCGCCTAACACTCAGCCAAAGTGTCAAGAGTCCATCAATTTGTGGCATTTTCACTGCAAAGGCTGTGCAGTGCATTCTGGGTCGAGATGAGGACTACTTGCTCTGTGATTTATCGTTGCGGAGAAGCATATACAGCTGGTCCCAGTGAATGAGACACTTGCAACGATAAGACTATGACATACTCTTGTGAAGTTCAAGAGGGCGAGTCAGCAACACATTACCTATGATGTAGTATCTACCCTCTGCTAAAACTAAGCTCTGCTGCAGCCAAAGAAGCTTCTTTTCTCTGCTTCTTATTGGGGTGATTCATTGTTATCAGATAGACAGGCACTGTAGCAACTTCCAAATATATTCACATAAGCATTTTTATATTTCAGAGGCACAAAAATCCAGCTTTGACCAGTTTGCTGCCAACTTTTGCTGCTAGTTGATTTGATTCTCCATTTCCTGCTTGTATACCATAGACTGTATATAACTAATGGACGTAGTCACCGTGACGACACCCATTGGTTTTTCGACTGGGAGAAATAATATTTGCACTCGGGAGGAGCGAGGATGGGTTAAGATGAACTCTTAATGCTGATGAAAACATATGTTACTTACTGGAAAAATTGAACAGCCAGCTCCTTGGAGTGTCTTTTAGTACAACCGAACGCTTTCATAAAATGAAAACGATGAAAGGGTCAAAGCTCTGGGACGAAAACAGGACAAACATGTTTTGCTTTGCTTCTCTCCTGATTGACAGCTTGCCATGTTATCAACCTGTCAATCAAAGGTAGCCACGCCCCAAGTCATAAGCTTCTTTATCATCTATTTTCTTCTGAATGGGACCATTATTTACACAATTAACATCACATTGTCTTGAAGAAGACTTGAAACTAGTGATTGAGACCATAATGTTGCCACAAGAATTTTTTCTGAGGTAATAAATCAAGTGTGACGTCCTTGCATTTTGTAGAGATAGATAGGACCGGACTTCGTTTGCAACCGCCATTGGCGCCCCCCTAGTGGATTTTTCACAATAATGCAGCTTAAGGCACTTCACTGCTCAGACCGGGAGGTTGCCACCTGACGTAAACCCAACAATCACATTTATTTTGGCTCTGCTGCAGCAAAAGAAGCTTCTTTTTCTGCTTCTTATTGGGGTGATTCATTGTGATCAGATAGACAGGCACTGTGGCAACATCCAAATATATTCTCAAAAGCATTTTTTATTTCAGAGGCGCAAAAATCCAGCTTTGACCAGTTTGCTGCCAACTTTTTGGATGCCACCGCCATTGTTTTTTTTTCATGTGGATGGTCGATACCTCAAAACACAACAAAGCGTCTTTTATCTTTTGATCACTGCTATGAGCTTCTGGGTCTGTAAAAATACTCATAAAATATATTCATAAATGCATGCAATACTGCGCAAACCAGGCTTTACCAGTTATCTGTACACAGTGTACTTGGAAGATTTAATCTATTCATGTAAATATCTGATTTCCACCACTGCTATTGTTGTATTATGTGTCTTACAAAAATGGCTGCCACAGCTATTTGGGCAAGACAAGGAGCTTTATCCCACATCTGTTAAACAGCCAGGAAACGATTTTCCTAACAGGGGTGATAATGCTCCTGCTGTATAACCACATCGAGGTAATCCTTCTCCTGCGGTCCCTTCTTCTCCTCACTTTTTTGGCCCCTCCATCTTCTTGTCATCTTGTCGATTCTCCTCCCGTCCTGGAACAGTGTGTTCTTTTCCACCCCAGTTGGAAATATGAGGAATGCTGCTCCACTGACAGCCACCCTGCATCACAGAAAAGTACTGCTATCTTTTGTCTAAGAGAGACTGTTAAACCCTCTTGGTAGATTGGGATTCTTTGTCTGTAGCAGAGACTTTTCTGTTATCCCTCCAAGACCCATATAGAGCCGTTTTTGTCTTTTTTTTTTTCCTGGGGGACAGTGGATCTTTCAGGGGGAGATAGCAGGTCAACAGTAGATGACACACAAATGGGTGTATACATCATGTGGAAGCTGGGAGTCTGAGGATTAATTTAAGATGCAGCACAGTACTGTGTGCCATTTTTTCTGCTCTTGAATTTGTAATATAATATAAAGCACATTGTGTTTCGCTTAAGTGCCTTTCACAAATTCTAGAGTTGTAAAAGGGCCTAGAACATTATGGTTTGAGTATATTAAGGTCAATGCACAATTATGTCTCATAAGTTACACAGATTCTGTGCTTTATTTAACTGGTTTGACTGCTCTGGAATTGATAAAATGGTCAAAAATCTCTCCAAAATACCACATTTAGGCACAAGAACACCACAGAAAAGCCATACTTTAGTTTGGTTTCAAAGACTTCTGTCATTTGGAGATTTCTGCAAGAATTTCTGCAGATGACGAGCACTTCTGAGAAACCCCCTTATTGTTATACATAGTATAGCCATACATGTGCGTCTGTCTGTCTGTCTGTCTCAAAGGTTAAGAGATATGTCAGGTTTTCATGTGTTTCTGCAGCAACAAAGACAAATTTTCATAACTTAATTGACGTCCACCTTTTTCACAATGCTAAGACTTATAAAAATCATACCTCAGAATGGCTATTACATCCATAATACCCATTAAACTAAATGCTATATGCATTAGAGGTGAATTTGATCAAGGGTCTTTAATAAAGTAGGTGGAAAGATGTCAAATCAAACCTGTACTTTGGTTCTAATAAAAACACATTAGTAATAATTGTCTTTCATCACATTTCTTGCCATTGACAGCTGTAATTCTGCCATTGCCTCAAGTAGGAGGTAATTGTGAGTCGTAATAAATTTGATATGAATTTGCCCCTGGAACTGCGATAATATGCGTTTTCTGCACACTTGCTGTGGGCCTCCCAGTGCAGCCAAGGTGCCCTATTGTTTTATGGCTGACCACAAAACAAAGACAGCATATCCCTTACTTTAATGGCAGAACGCTCACTACGCTACTTAATTTGCACCTTGATTTACGTGCGAGTCAATCACGCCAGCTCTTAGACTAATGGCGTCTCCATGCCCCTTTTTTTTCATTAGGTTTAATGGTTCTCTAATTGTGTGCATTTAATAAGAATCAGAGGAACAAAGAGTACAAAGAGAGGCCTGCAGAGATGGACGTTAAGGTGCACGAATGCAACATTCTTTCCAAGTGTTTAGGTCTCTGTTGCATTGCTCTTGACAATGAGTTCTTGCACCAGTAGATTTAGCTTAAAATTCCAACATAATTAACGTTACATGCAGGTAATGAGTATGAAAGTCATATCTGAAAGACCCTAAAGAAAGAACAGTCACATATGTTAAGCGGGAGTAAAATAGAAATGGTGTGGAAGAGTTTAGATTGGGATTCTTGCTCTGTAGCAGAGACTTTTCTGTTATCCTTCCAAGACCCATAGAGCCATTTTTTTCTTGGGACAGTGGATCTTTAAGGGGGAGATAGCAGGTCAACAGTAGATGACACACAAAATGGGTGTACACCATTTGGAAGCTGGTAACCTGAGGATTAATTTAAGATGCGGCATAGTACTGTGTGCCATTTTCTGCTCATAAAATCTGTAATATTATAAAATAAAGTACATTGTGTTTTGCTTTAGTGCCTTTTTTTAAATTGTAAGTGAAAAAGGGCCTAGAACATTTGGTTTGAGTACATAAAGGTCATTCCAATGCACAATTATGTCTCATAAGTTACACAGATTTGGTGGTTTAATTAGGTGTATAATTATTTATTTAAGCATTTAATAAGAATCAGAAGAACAAAAAGTACAAAGAGACCTGCAGAGATGGACGTTTAGGTGCACAAATGCAACATTCTTTGTTTAGGTCTCTGTTGCATCGCTCTTGACAATGAGTTCTTGCACCAGTAGATTTAGCTCAAAATTCCAAGATAATTAACACTACATGCAGGTAATGAGTGCGAAAGGCATATTTAATGAAAGAACAGTCACACATGTTCAGCAAGAGTAAAATAGAAAACGCGTGAAAAAGTTCATAACACAGGAAACTAAAAACGGTAACATATCAGAGAGCGTCTCTCTCTTTCTGTCCCTCTCTCTCTCTACACCGTCCGTCCGTCTGCCCATTTGCCCGTCTCTCTCTCTCTGTCTCTATTTCTATCTCTTTCTACACCCGTCTGTCTGTCTCAAACCTGAGAGCGGCATGAAGTCTTACCAGTAATGAGTGCAGAAGTGATATCCACTGCTCCATAGTGACAGAACAGCCTCATGCTATACGTCAAATAAGAGTAAAATAACGGAGTTTAAATCAAAAGAAGCATAGTTTATTTCTTACCACAGAAAAATATCTGAGAAACGCTTAAAACAGGAACCTATCTGAGACGAGTATGAAGTTTTTCTTGAAAGTCGAGCGTTCAGCTCCCATCTCTGTCTCGCTGATGAAGGTACTGAATAGCTCCCGCTCTCCTATTAGTTTAAAACTGACAGCAGTCTGAACGCTGACACATTTCTGCAAATCCTTTTAGAACCTAATCAGCCGAGCATAGCGGCGCATCAACAATTGCAGTTGAAGTGATTGTCTCGGGTACAAGCCCGTTTCTTATGCAAGCCTTCACTCGCGGTGCCACTTCAATGTACACTTCCATACATGATGCACAAAGCAAATGATAGAGCAGCTGGAAATGTCAGATAAGAACAAAGGTGCCTATCAACCGGTAATTCATAGTCCGAATAATGAACGCTTCCTTTTGTACCTGCTCTATCTTGTGCTTAATGGAAGGAAATGTCCAGATTTTTACCCAACATAATAGCTCCTTACTGTTATGTAATAATCATCTTTTCTGCTTTTTATAAAATAATTTAAGGGTAGGTGATTCTAGGTTATTACTGCTCTTTTACAATCCACTTAAAATGCTTTCAAATGGCAGTAAATGCTGAAGTTCTAGCTCGTCATCAGTCATGTAGTTTTACTAGTTAATAACCTCTTGTTAGCCATCCATAAAACTACATAATATTGTTGATTACAGCTATTATACTTGTCATACACATGCTCTAATGCTACCACAAATGGCTGTGAATCTTTATGATTAAGACTTAACAACTACTCTCATTTCCTTGACGTCACACATGTTACACTGTGTCCATGGCTGTTAAAGACATTCAAAGTCTAATTCCCATTCTTTGGGGGGATCTATAAGTGGTGTACGAGTTGTTTCAATCTGATAAAAAATCCTCAGTTTTATCACAAAGAGCTGGTCGGTCGATTGGTTGTAAAGCTCTTTGGGAGCTGTGGACCTTTTAAAAAGTCTTGGACATGTTTTTCTTTCCCCCACCATCTTTAAGAGTAAATGAATTGATGTTTTGATCACTTGGGGGGCAGTGAAATATGTAACACAGCAGTAACATAACACATCCGCCCATAGTTTATACTATTACATATCCAGCAGACAAAATAAGCCTTCATTCTGAGTTATGTTTGTGGCAACTTGACATCAAATTGTATACTTTGACCATTAAAGTAAGGGATGTGCTGCCTTTGATCATGGGCGGCCGTAACACAATAAGGCACCTCAACTCTTTTAGCTCTGTTTTGGTTTTTATGCTAACTTATGAGGGGAATTACTGACTCTTCAGTGGGTAAAAAAGCTTGGTCTAGCCAAGTTTGTACCCAAAGTTAACAACAACTTTTCAAGGCACTGAAAGGTTCCTTTAGCCCGTTGAAATCTGTATTTCAAACATGTCAAATGTCTGATTTACGCATCATTTTTGTGTGTGACTATGAAGTGACATAAAGGCATTATATTTGCATGAATAATGTCCCCAGAATTTAGACCAACGGCAAACTCCAGGCCAGTAACGGAAAGTGTCTTAAACTGTAATTCCTTCTAATGGCCAGCAGGGCTCCTGTCCACTAGTTGTAAAAAGACATCAGATTGTTTAGAAGATGAGAAAATGACCCTACATCTTTATTTATTATCTCAGTAAACATTCTCAGTCCACAATTTTTCACCTGTACCCTTTAATGTGGGTTAGTCACTTTACTAGTGACGACACCCATTGGTTTGTGGACTGGGAGAAACCATATTTGGACTCGGGAGGAGCGAGGCAGGTGTATCTTAACATAAACCCTTAATGCTAAAACAAAATGTACGTTAGGCCTACTTAGTGGAAAAATTGAACTCCAGCTCCTTGAAGTGTCTTTTAGTACAACCGAATGCTTTCATAAAATGAAAACTCACAGTGAAAGGGTCAAAGCTCTGAGACGAAAACAGGACAAACATGTTTTGCTTCACTTCTCTTATGATCGACGGCTCACCATGTTATCAACCTGTCAATCAAAGGTAGCCACGTCCCCAAATCATAAGCTTCTTAATCATCTATTTTCTTCTAAATGGGACCATTATTTACACAATTATCATCACATTGTCTTGACGCAGACTTGAAACTAGCGATTGAGTCCATAATGTTGCCACGAGAAGTTTTTCTGAGATAATAAATCAACTGAGAAGTCCTCGAATTTTGAATTGAGATAGATAGGACCGGAGTTCTTTTGCAACCCCCGTTGGAGACCCCTGTTGGATTTTTGAAAGAATGCAGGCTGAAGCCACTTCCTGTTTTGCTTCACTGCTCAGACCAGAAGGTTGAGCCTGATGTAAACCCAACAGTCACATTTATGATTTGTGATGTCGTAATTAGAAAGGACATGCTGTGTCTAGCCACTGCAACCCCACAGTGTGATACATGCTGCAAACACGCTCGCTATTATTTCTATGGAAAACATAATGCGAAGAACTGTCCGTGGCTCAGTGCAAACACAATAGCAGAAAAGCGCCGGTCAATTTCACAATGTCACTTTTTCTCCAATTTGTGCTTCACTCTCTCCCACTTTTCTTCCACTGACATCAAAGGCAACATGCACAGCCACACAGCGAGTGGGAGAGCTGCAATCCATTGTTGTAAATGGCAAGCAGAAGATGAATGTGGAGAACATACATGGCATTATTACACTAATATTCACACGTCTGTTGGGGACTGTTTTCAGAGCCGTACTGTTATTTATCCAGAGTGCTTAAAAGTGGGCAAAATAAACTTAATGCAGCAGTCATATTTCATGTGTTGGCTCTGTATCTTTTATTGCAGTGATGGATTACTGCTTTTAAAGGGAACAGTGTCTCTCTCTGAGGTGGTTTTGATGTGGGAACAGAATTAGAGCTACTACATTCCAGAATAACCCAGAGAACAGTGAAAAATAGGTGCGTGGGAAAATCAACACCAATATTTTTCTTACTACTTTGAATCATGGTGCTGTATCACTGAGTGAAAAATGAAATCACATTTGTAACAAAGCGAGGGTAATTTAATTTAAAAGTAAAAACAGCGACAGGGTAGCCTAACACCATGTGTGGAGCAGCAGGAGAGTGCAAAGGCATGATTAAAACATCAGACTTACAATTTAAATACCTGGAATTTGTACTTCATAAAATGAATAAAAAGCTGCTACATGGACTAATTACTTGTAAAAGATGCCCCAATGTGGCTGTCATTCTAATTAAAAACTTTGCATATTATTGAGAAATTAGCTCTGCAGGCTGAAGATTAATGCCCTCAAGATTAAAAGTGAGATTGCTTTGATAATTGTAATAAATAATCAATGATTATTTTATGATAAACTCAATGAAAGTTGATAGAGCTGATAAATATAATTATTCAATTAAACACATTAATTAAATAGGACATAAATGTATATCATGAATTCATTTCTAAATTTCCCTTTCCTTTATTCTTCCTTATATCTATTTTTTTTACTGTAAAATAGTCAACTTTTTATGTCATTTTCAGCTTTGTGAGGGGGCATTTTGTGGCGTCATCTCTTCTTTTTGTTTTTTCGTTTTTCAACACAAACCACTGCACACACTAGAGCTGCTGTAGCCAAAAGCTGCTTCTGCTCCATTTTGTCAGTGTTTACTAAGAGCATGATGGGAATAAAATTGCATGGTTGGAATAAAAAAAAAAAGCTAAAATAATTTACTTACCCTGCAAGATTCACATTCTGTCTAAAATCTCAGTTTGAGACTAAAAACTCGAAACACTCATCATGTGATCTGTTTCATTCTGAAGAGTCAGCTTTTTCAAAACGAACATGGCTCAGTTCAAAATTTTGTTTAAAAAAAAATCTTCTCATCTCTTCTCTGACATGATTTTGACATCATGACATCATCTTTAGATGTGAGCAGGTGTGAGCCTATAGTTTTCCTGGAGTCTTCTGATGTATAGGTAGCATAACTTAGCATCATTTACTATCTACATGTGTTTGTCAGCAGGATCAGAGAAAAAACTACTGGCCTGAATTTCATGAAACTTGTTGAAATATTGCAGCATTGGGCATGCACTTGGCAGATCACTCTGCACTCTCCAAGTCCCCTTCCAGTTGTATGATGTCAGAGGTTAGGTTAAAAAGATGCAAGAGAATATTCACTGTGTTGTATTTCCCCAATGTGTTGAAGCTGAATCTAGATACAAGATAAAATATTGGTTAAAATATTGGTTAGTTCTTGACCTAAATGCCCCTTTCTCTTGTCAGCCAAGCAGCCATACAGGGATATGTTAGTCTTACATTGGTTTGCAGTGGTGTTAACAATATTTTTTTGCATACATAACCCTCATCCCACTGACTGGTGTATCAGCAAAACCCAGAGGTATACTTTAGTCAGATCTCATAGGTGCTTTATTCTAGCATTCAAATTTTTTATGACTTTGTTAATCAATGTATTCCCTAATGACTGCATATAATTGTTTTCTGTTTTAATTAGTGCATTTTATAGGATACCAATGTTCCATCATCCAGTACCAATTAGGATCCTTAGGGACTCCAGTCAACAATACTCAACTTCGCCCAAAATAAAAGATAAATAAGTTGTTTACCAGGGCTAATAATTTAAAATATCACCCTGTATATGTCTATTACATGGCCATACACAGACAAGTGACATTAATTACATAACTAATACTTTTTTGAGAAGAAATAGGTTAACATTTTGCTATGATAGTTGTCAGCTGTCCTTATATATTAAATATGTTGGTGATTGTTTAGTGCAATTGTCAGAAAAATCAAGTTTCAAGATACAAGAATTTGGTTGAAACTACAGCTAATTTCTTGTGAATGAATGTCACATTTGATGAGATGACTTTCTTTTATTCATAACCATGGACATAGATCTTATAGCCGGTTCTAAACCCATATGATTTGATCCATTTGGATGACCTCCAACACTCTTCCATTGTAATGTTTCACTATGGGCATCATCATACAGTTTGCCAATTGGATAGACATTGCCCACCCTTACTTATATTACAACTAAACAGCTCTACATTTTAATATTGTATCATTTTCAAGTACAGTATCTTGTATGTAGTGTATTTTTAGTGTATTTAAGAACTAAATGTCAGGTCTAGTATGGTGATCAGCTGTGAGCAGATTTACTCGATCAAACATGTCGGAAATGTCCGTGACAACAGCCAATCAGAGTGGACCTTTTCCTGCTCCACTACTGTTTGTAAGTTGCCAGAGAAGTAAACATAATGACAAAAAGAGCTGAGGCCAGCGAAATAGTAGATTAATCAGGGAGGAACAGGTGAATGTTGGGAGAGAGCAAAAGAAATTACAATCTCTCCACCGATGTATCGAGATAAAACTAACATTCACAGCACGGCAATTCACACACAGGTATGGTGCATTCAATAGAGTCAGAATGGCCGTATGTTAATACAATATTGTTTATTTAGTTTTCAGTACAGATGCTTTAAAACTGGCAGTTTAAAAACAATATAGAAAACCGTGATAATAATCAAGGTCGGGCAATATTTAAAAGTATATCGTGATCACTTTTTTTGCCATATCGACCAGCCCTACCAAGGACCAACTAAATTTGAGTGATAAATCTGGTACTTCTATCACTTAAAACTGCATGTTTTCTATGTCAGCCATATGAACAGTAACTAAGAGGGGGCGGGGTTTGGTGAACAGTCAGTTAATCCAGTTAATCCACCCACATTTAGTACACATGCATCTAATTAAACAGTAATTCAGGGTCATTTGCGTTGAAGCACCCTTGGATCAGTTTGGATACAGCGCCTTGTTAAGAGCACTTCAGTGATGCCGATGATGGAGTGCTGGACACCCACCAGTCTTACGCTCGCTGCAGAGCCACTCTGTTCTTCTCGTGCTGCAGATGGAACCGACAACCTCTCGGTTACCGGTCAGCCAAGTGTCTCGGCCGAGCATCCGCCCACGCCATCATCTAGTGATTAAGTCCTCCTGGTGATGCAGCATTTGTTTGCTCAGGCAAATTCAAAACAAGTCTGTGGAGAAAGAGACTGAGTGGGAAGAGACTATAGAGGGAGGAGGCATATTGTGGAAGAGAAAAAAGAGAGCTGAGAGGTTCACCGAGCGAGAGAGAGAGAGAGCATGCGGGAGGAATGCAAAAAGAGAGAAGTGAACCTTGGTTTCTAATCTTTCCCCTTAGTCTCTTCTCACATCTACAGAAAAACAAAGAAGGCCAATCTCATTTACATCCCAGCACACGTTTGCTTCCCAACAGCCTCCAGAGGATCCCTAATCAGCCACAATTGGAGAGATGGATTTTTCAAAACGAGGCTTTGATGTGAGGGTTTAACATTTGTTTTTTGATCTAATTATATAATAGGCAGGCCAGCCATGTCAGGGGTAAGGCATGCATATGTCTCTTCAATGAAACAAGCAAATCAGAACGGCGCTGTTATTGCCCACTGGGAAACGACTATGAACTTCGGTTAGGTAACGCAAAGACTTGCTCGCTTTGAAGTTCTTTTTGCTAGGTTTGATTCTTTTTATAGGTTCGTATATTATTCCTGGTGATTATAATCCAAAAATATTAATCAACAGCAATACTGAGTTTTCCCATGAGGATGGCTCACATCTTTAGGTTTACATCTTTCATCACTTTTATAGCTATTGGAATGAGTTCCCAAACTGGGGTTTGGACATCTTGGATGCTGATGTGAAGCCTAGGTATATATATTTTTTAAATTAAAGTGTTTTATCCAATGCACTTGGCATTATGTTCATTTAAAAGATAGTAAACAACATCGGAGAGCTATTGGCTAGTTTCTGGAAAGTACTTTCTTTCATGTAACACAAGGTCTGTCAATAAAATCCATTTTGCTGAAAAAATATATGACCTGTCTGATCTCAAGCTTATGGAATCTGACAGCTGAATAATATGGTCTCCATCGGTATTGAAGGTTTTCTGATGAGACAAGTTTTTTGTTGGAAATCAATAAATAGTTGTATCGTATATGATTTATATAAGACGGCATCTGTTTGTGTCAATTGGAGAGTATGGTGTATATGTAGTTGATTGACAGTTACAATATGGTGCATTATATATGTGAACGACATTTAATGAGAAAGTGCTTCACAATTCTGTATATTTTAAATTGCAACACATGCATAGAGGCCCTTAGTGCCTCACTTATGGTTTCCCTAGTAACATGCACACCATCTTTGTAAGAATAACTCGCAGCTTAACATTAAAATAATCTTGTAACACCTTTCGAAAGACGCACAGAGCTCACCAAGGCTATAGGAAAATTGCCTGTTATCTAATTTGAGTGTAAAATTACAACAGACTACCAAAGGAAGTGTCAGGGAGAGGCACATGCTGGCTGTCTATCCAGCAGTGTGCTCATTAAACCCACAGTATAATGCCTTGTGTGTGTTCCTGTGTTTTTTGTGAGATTGTATTTGAATTGTCTGCTTGAAGCAAAATGAAGTAATATTGGAAAGTTTTCACATCTTGAATTTGGTTTTAGTTATGATAAGAGCTAGGGTTGGTATTAGGACTCAGTGTCTTCACAAGAACAGGACCAAATTAAAAGGAAAGGCATGAACAAAGAAATAGTACACCTTGTTCATTTGACGGTGGAGTTTAACAAAATTCAATTGCAATGAAATAGCATGTTGAGTTTCGGTTGAAACGGGATGTTCAGGCTGTTCCATAGTGGACAGTTTGTTCTCATGTTGTATAATTAACTACCATTTTGAATCATCAATTTTTTTTGGAGCCAGAAGTGACCATATTTGGACAGGAGGGTGGAGCTAGGGAGGAGCGCTCAGCTAAGCTAAGTCACCAGCTAATGCTAGCTGACTACAGTCATGGAAAAAAAGATAAGACCACCCTTGTTTTCTCTAATATCTTGTTCATCTAGCCATTTTCCATTGTTTTCTTGATAATAAAATAAAATAATGATTTTGGTTATTGTCAAGAAAACAAGAAAATGGCTAGATATTAGCTCTTACAATAAACTTTTTTGAGATATTTTTGTTGGTATTATATTTGTCCAAACAAATGTACCTTTAGTTGTACCAGGCATTAACATGAACAATAAATTGAAGAAAACAATGGTCTTATCATTTTTCCATGACTGTATATTGGTCAGCAAGGAAAATACACTGTGAAATGGTCAACATTTTAAGATGAAAACACAGGAAAAACACCCCAAAACAAGTTAATGTTTATTTAGATGTACACAGTGCCCTAGATGCACATTGCTATGGGTCTAACCCTGTCAATCATAAGGGCTATGCCCAAAAGCATACCCTGATTTGCTATCTATTTTGCTCTAAATGGGACTATAATTTACATAATGAACATCATGCTGTTTTGAATAAGACTTGAAACTATTGGTTGAGACCATAAACTCTTTAGGTAACTGTTAACTGAGGTAGTAAATCAAGTGAAAAGTAGGGTCACATTCTCATAGACTTCTATTCCATCAGGCTTTTTTTCCCAACCAGTAGAGTCGCCACCTGCTGGCCATAAGAAATACTGCATTGGCCAATATAGGCTTCGTCCTCTTGGAAAATGACCAAAACGACTCTTTTCAAACAACATG
The DNA here is from genome assembly GCF_030273125.1 of Centropristis striata. NCBI lineage: Eukaryota > Metazoa > Chordata > Actinopteri > Perciformes > Serranidae > Centropristis > Centropristis striata. The sequence goes on along the minus strand of NC_081540.1, from coordinate 10,766,003 downwards.
GGGTAAAGTGATTAAGTATCAAAATGTCATCCTTGGTGAAGTAAGCTTTTCTAAATCCCTAGTTTAATCTCCTCATCACTTGCACATCCTTTCATTCAATACATTTGTAAACAAATTGGCCCTGAAGTGTGATACCTCTCTAATTATTACAATCCCCAAGATCGCCTTTCTTCTTATAGATCGGTACAATTAGACCAATCATCTAATCCTCTGGGATTTAACCAGAGGAGTACGACTAAATCTTATTAAACACTGAATCATGTATATAGGCAGAAAAATAAAGCCAGTGCTTTTGATGTAGCAATTCAGAACCCAATATATTCCAGCAGTGTTTCCAATCTACAATTTTGAAATAATCTATACCGTATGATTAAAGCACGAACATCAAACATAGTAAGATACTTGAGCAAAATGGGGCTCTATTGATTATCTTTACCACAACTGCTCAGCATTTGCTAATATAACGTTGGGTTTTTTGACTTTATGTTCATTAAATCTGTCAAATGTCTTTCCACGGGCTCTCAGTGCTTTACATGTCTCACTTTTATGCTCCTGGTTGGTTTTTGCACACTGATGTTTCTGCATTATTTTATGAGTTATACGCCAATCTACCAGGATGTGACTGGTATTCATACACCAGGTTTTCTTGTACTTTAAGCCCCTGAAACTTAGCAAATGTTTCCAACACAAATACAAGATTTCCAGCCAAAGTTAGAACAACTGTCATGAATATTTACTATAACATTTTAAACTTGCAGAAAGGGGATTTTTCTCCTAAATGGAAAGATGACAACACGTTTTATGAGAGATATAGCTTGAGGTTATAAGTCCCCACCATTCCACATAAACTCCCAAGCATTTTCTCTGCCAAAAAAACATCACTCTCAACAAATCAATTTCCAGCACAAAGAAACCACACTCCCTATCAGGCCTCCCAAAGGAAAGCAACTCGGAGCACAGCAATCTGTTTGGTTAAGTTCATTAGAGACAAAAACGAAAGTTTTCCTGACACTTTTTCTTTTGTTTGTTCTGTCTGGGAGCCTCGGAAAAACCCACTGTTATTGTTTATTCCAACCATTGTCTTTTATCTCATCAGTGGTCATCTTCCTCGCGAGCGCTTTAATCTTGCAGTTTGAGTCAGGGCAATTATTCAAATAACTCCGCTAATTACTCAGTGGTTGCTCAGAGGGGAACATAAAAGTTTCAAGGATGATTAACGACAGATAGAGATCTGTGGAACACTAGAAAAAGTTTCACCCCTGTGACAGAGCGTAATTGGAACATTCACGGTGTGAGAGTGGCCATGCTTTGTTGGATTTAATATGGCATTCACCCCGATGTATTTCCCTCTGTTTATACTGTGTCCACCAGTCATTAAAGTGGTTTCTGGAACAAATCCCACTTCAGCACAAGGATAGAGAATCCTTAATTCAACTGTATTCAGCGTGGCCCTTTATTCTGCCTCCATTCTGTTCATCACTTTCTTTGTGTCCTCCCCAGTGCAAGAATCCATGGTGATAAATGTTGTCAATAAAGCAATGACCTTGTCCTCCTTGCTTAGTTAACAGTCAGTTCTGCAGAAGTGGGTGGACAAGATCTATGCACGTGTTGTAGCACAGCTTTGTGATCACTGGTTTCCAACTTCTTTTTTTTATCCCCCAGGATTTTTTTTTACCAAGGCATCCCAACCTTTTTCTGTAAAAATAACATTATTTGCAAAATGATTCTTGGCACCATTGCTGCATCGACTGCCCAGACTTAATATTACAGTTCTTTGGCCCACTCAGGTTACATTATTTCAGACTATATTGTGAGCTGAGATGCATTTTCATGAGCTATATTTACAGTGTAATTTTTCACACTGCTCACTGTGAGTGTTTCAGTTCCTGACTGGTGTGCTTCTGCATAATTAGTTTGTGATATTCGCCTTGCTTTTGTTCCATTTTATTTTAAAGCCACAGTAAAAAAGGGACATAAACAAATCTTGGCATGGCCCATTACTAAAGCACTGCAGGGTGCAGGAGCACCACGGCTGGATGTTGTTTAAAATCAAGCAACGAGTACCCTGAAAGGCATACCACTATATGGATAGAGTACTTCATTTGATTAGGGTTGACAGTATGTGTAAAGAGTACGATAACTGTCAATTTTCACCTTGAAGCATTCTGTGAAGCTGAAATAACTCAGCAGCCTTACATTTAATGCCTTTTTTTATACTCCAAATGATTTTTGCCTGAATACCCTATATAACAAGTTGACTTATTTCTGTCAAATATACCACATTTCACAAATTTGTCGTAGAATTAATTTGAGGATGTATTAAATATCAGACATATAGCGGTTTAAATATGCATCAAACATGTTTTGATAAACACACAGAAATCTGACCAACAGTCACAGTCTCTTTACAGGAAACATCTGCTTGATTGAGATATGAACAGCTCGGATTTGGGAAATCCCAAGTGTGCTCTTATATCAAGTCTTTTTCCTAACAGGAAATTACTGGACGTTGAACCTTAGTTACACAGAAACAATGACACACCAACCTGAAAAGTAAAAAGAGAGAAACTGGTTGTTGTCTCTCAGTGTTGTTCTGACTTTTGGATTCGTCTGACACCTTTAGCATCTGAATCTGTTTTTTGATACTTGCTAAATAAATCCCGCACAAGGCTGCTATTCGAATCGACCTGGTCGTCAGTTGTTTTTCTTTAAAGATTTTCCACAACATAATGGCGAGCTAGCACCACGCTGCTGCTGCAAAATGGGCGAATCTAACATATGAAATGGAAAAATACTTGCAAAATCATACAAATTGGCATAAAAAAATAAAATTCTACGTTCAAAAAGGGTTAGGAGCTTGGTCTTTAGTCTCTTCTTAAAGATTGATAAGGACTCAGCAGATCGGATTGAGTTTGGGGGGAACTAGAAGAGTCTAGTTTGAGATGTCGAGCCCTGCAGCGGCGGAGGAGCCAGACACCTTTCACTAGAAGAGCGTAGTGAGCGGGAGGGTTTGTGGACCTGAACAAAGGACTTCAGGAAGGCAGGAGCTTGGCCAGTTGCTGTTTTGTAGGTGAGAGACAGAGTTTTTAATTTGATGCTGGCTGCAACTCGGAGCCAGTGCAGAGAGATGACTAACAGAGTGCTCGTCTGGGCTGGTTGAAAACCAAATGCACCGCCACGTTTTGAATCATCTGCAGAGGCTTGTTGGTGCAAGAAGACCTGCCAGTAGAGACTTCATTTATTCATTTCACCTTTATTTATTCAGGGAGGGCCAATTGAGAGCAAGCTCTCATTTCCAATGGCGCCCTAATTACAGCACAAATACAATTCAACACATTATAATACATATTCATACTAATATACACTCAACAGAAGCACACTATGAATTCAACAAGCACATGTACATTCAAAAATCATAAGATCAACAAGAATGTCTTTAAAATGATTAAAATGAATCAATGTATCCAACTGAAGCTGAGATTATTCCATTCAAAAGGAGCAAAATAAACAAAAGAAAATTTCCCTGCCTCTGTTTTAACAGCATGGATATTAAGAGCCAGTGGGTTATGTGCACGAGTGGTGATTGATATCACGAGGGCCTGTACTAGAAGTTGTGTTGATTGCTATGTCAGGTAGGGTCTGATCTTCCTATGTTGTATCAGGAGAATCGACACAGTCAGGCAACTGTGAACCTTAAAGGCCAACTGGTCATCAATCACATATTCCATAGTACTGAGTAGAGTTGGGGGTAAAAATCCATACAGCACAGCATTTGCATGACAATATTATATCGATTCATGGCCGCCAAGTATTGATATTTAGCGCACCGACGGTAGTAATATACTGCAGATACCATATGAAACTTGAAGATCTAAGGAATCTATAGGCACCATGTGCATCAGGATATCGTGTCGGGAAGTTGTTGAAAAAACGCTGCATACATGTTTGATATCAGTTCAGTTTGACTGAATACTTTGTTGGTCAGTCTGTGGGTTTGACTCTAATTGTGGAGAAATAAAAAGACTGAAGTGAGATGAATAGACAGAGAATTTTCTCCAATTTGACAAAATGCAGTTAAACAGCTAAATCGCAATATATTGTATCGCAATACTCACCATATCACAAAATGCTGAAAATCACAATAATATCGTATCGTGACTCAAGTAACAGGATAAAATCTGCTGATTCACACCTCTAGTACTTTGGTTATTTCAGTCAATATGATAAAGTTATCAAGTACCAATACCAAGCTCTATGACGCACTTCATGACGCAAGTAGTTTGGGATTCCACTCTCCTTTGTGGCCAAATTCCCATTCCTCCCCATATTTCTGGTTATTTTTGCCTAATATGATAGAGAATAGTGGGTATCCTAATGCCTCAGTAACTCACTAGTAATGGACAATAACACAAATAAATTCCAGACACCAGCTTGGACATCGGACAACAGGCCCTGGGCCTCTCGCTCCCTTGAAGTTTTGAAGCGTCTCCATAATGCATGAGGAGCGCCGAAGGCTCCTGAGCCGTGGGGGCGACGTCCGGATGACTAACCCGGGTGCTGACAGGCCTGCCTCGCTCCTGCTGCAGCCTGTCCCAATCAGCCAGAAAACATCTTATGTGACCTTTATATATGTATACATATGTCTAAACACATATTTTCTGTACACATGTCTGAAGCCTGGTCATTCTTCTGCGGCGCAATTATAAAGAGTGTTATACTCTCACGATGACAACCTGTAAGAATGTGAGTGGAGGTGAGGTGTGAGATTCTATTTTCATCATGTTGTGTGGTTCTGCAGCCATAATGATGCATTATACTGAACACTGTGTGGTGCTTCTGCCTCCACACCCATTCAGCTTGTAGTCTGTGTTGCTCAAGGGCACATACGTGAGGCTAGTGTTTGCCATCCCAGGGGCTCATAACCAGGTTTATCCGGTTGAGGGATGGTCTCTAAAGCCCACACTGTTCAGCTCAATTCAGCCGCATTGATGTCTTTGTCTGCCAGCTCCCTGCAGGCTAACATTTATCAGTTAATTGGGCTTAAAGCCGCTCCTCTTGGCGGGAGCGCATTCTGGCGACAACTCAATATGGCCCAAGCGACTGGCTACAATGTTCCGAGCTTCGAAACAAAGGCCAGTCTCCTTCATCGACTCGCCTCGTGTTCCTGGAGTGGAGGCTCAAAAAAAACCTGTTGCTCTTAGCGTGTGACCATAGAGAACACTGTGAGAAAAGCATGATTTATAACACATTTCTCTAAAAAGGGGATGCTTAGATGAACATCATCTGCAGTAAATACATGTTTAGTTTGTGTGAAGCTGTTTAGGATTCAACACATTTCCCCCCTGTTCCTTTTGTGAATATCAATCAGATCAAATTCATTTTTTTCCCATGCAAAAATAGAATCACTGTCACTGTTATTATCCTGCGAGTGAAACAGTCACTGTGTCGTGTTGTTAATAACAAGCAGGTGAGTGTATAGTGTGTGTGGCTCAGTCACAGCAGCATGCGACTGCATATCAATGCACCTCACATTTCAACTACGCTTAATCGTGGCAACATAAACGCAAGAGAAGCGTGGCTAATGCTAATCTACAATGGGGCACGGCTATCACTCCTAATATTGTTTGCTGTTTTCCACAAAGCAACCCACATGAGATTTCTTATCTTATTCCCCTCACATTTGTCATGGCCACAACATTACGTTACTTTTAGCTGCTGTTTGAAAAGGATTATTTACATCAGTGAAGGTTGTCTTATCCCTTTTGTAGCAGTATTGACCCTGAACGCCACATAAATATTCCGCGAGTGTTCCTCTAACTGAGAGAACATCAACAATTTCATAGCATGTGAAATTGTCAGCGGCGTGTGGTGAGGATTCATTTGTTGAATGGATTCATCAATGATTGATTTGTGGGTGGTGTGGACTACGGGGACAGCTCCGGAGTTCAGACGGTGTCTGGAGCTGGCAGAGTTACTACTGTCGCCATAGAGACAGCTCGGGCTTTCGGCATGGGGGGGCATCGGGGATGACAGGAGAAACAAATCCAAATTAAATCACTGAGAGAATCAGCCTCGCTCCAACTGAGCCCTTGAGACGGCGAATCAGCCTGAAATGCTGGGAATTGTTTTGAACAGCCAACATACTGTATTAGTACGTTAGCGCTCAGTTTGTCTACGTGGCTCATGCACATCAACGGAGAATGTGCCAAGAACGTTAACTTGTTGACAGTGTGCTGTCTGCATCATTTACTCTACCTGGAAATACTTTGAATTGACTTTTATTGTGCTTCCAGAAGAGCCTTTTTTCTTTTACCTGCCACTCATGAGCTTTCCAATGAAACAGTAAATCCACTTTATTAGTTGGCAACAGTTATTCAGTTATATTATCAATTGATACTGGTCCCACTGCTTGATAATATCTGCACCAGACTTTATTTTGCACATAAAATACAGTCCACTTGTTCTTGCAAATGTCTTTGTAATTGGCAATTAACCCTAATTGCCTCCTCCAACCCTGATATAAAAATATAGAAATCTGTGTGGACTGTATGAACTTAATCAGTGGTGAAATGTAACTAAGTACATTTACTTAAGTAAAGTACTACTTAATTGTACTTAAGTACAGTACTTGAGTATTTCCATTTTATGTAACTTTATACTTCTACTTCACTACATTTTAACCCTATAAAGCCTGACAATGAAAACAATGAAATAATTGCCAGAAAATTCTAATTTTTTTGTTTGTGTATTGAACCTGCTGAAAAAAAAAAATCAATATCAATATATTGCATATATGAATTCTGATTAATACATCAGGCCTTTTTGTGCAATTTGTTTGGTTTCCTTGAACTAACAAAAACATATAAAACCTAACATTTTTAACCTATTTAGACTTTGACTTTCCTTTTAACATTTTCCTCAAACATGCAAAATATATATATTTTTCCATATAACACATCATACATCTGCTGATATGAAGTTTTCATGCAGCAATGACAGATCCACTAGAGGAACCTGCATTTAATTTTTGCTACAATTGGTATTTTTGTGCAATTTGTTGCTCAGTTTGTTTATCTTCAACACATGTATACATCAGATTTTCCAGGGAAAAAATCACACTGACGATGTAGAGGTCTCAAAAACTTGTGTATCAAATATGATACATTGGCTTTATAGGTTAAGGTAAATATTGTACTTTTTTCTCCACTACATTTAGCTAAATATACTAAAGCTAAATGTTTTTGTTACTTTTGACATGAAAATCATGATACATTTAAAGTTATTTGATGTTGGGTTTTTTAAATAAACCTCATTAACAGTATATTAAGTAGTTAAAATGAGCCCTATCTTAAGGAAACTAAAATGCAGCTTACATTAATGCATCAATAATAATAATTGAATAATATGAATGGGTCCATTCTGCATAACGAGTACTTTTTCTTGATATCTTAAGTACATTTTGATGCTGTTACTTTAGTACTTTTACTTCAAATGCAGGACTTTTACTTGTAGTGGAGTAATTTCATGTGGTATGAGTACTTTTACTTAAGTAAGAGACCTCAATACTTCTTCCACCACTGCTTGTGATGGTCTAGGGTTGATGGGAAATTATGTTTATTTTTGAATGAACAACAATATTATATTTCCATCCTTATCTAAACATATGCAGTGAATCACACGGCATATTGTTGAATATGTTCCAGAGCTTCAATTAGCAACCATTTCTTGGCGACTGCTTTAAAATATATATTTAGGGACCGCAAACAGCAAAACAAGCACCCTAAAATAAATAAATTTGGACTATTTGTTGCATTTATAATATTGCTGTTTTCAGTCTGAATTAGAAACATGTGTTAGTGCATTTACCGGCTCCTGGGGATTTGTTTAAGAGATAACGGCGAAGCAAATTAATTTGACTGTGAGGTTAAAAGTTCAACCATCCCGTCAACATCAAAAAGGATTGTGCAAATTGATTCAACTAACAAATACCGACATTCAATTATGGAAGTGTGGGGAGGTGAAGTTGGATAGAAAATGACACTGCAAAGCTTGATAAGTGACACTTAAAGTTCACTGGTTCAAATAAGCACACGCACATCATAATTACTAATTATAATACAAGTTTTATTCTTTAAAGCTTAAGTATAACTGCATATTATCTTAATTACTCAACACATATATAAAAATAGCAATCATATTTTAATTTTCAGCAACCAAAAGTTGATGCCTTTTTTCAATGTTAATGTTGAGCATAGGCCTGCATTCTTTCTAATGGCCAGCAGGGGGCGACTCCACTGGCTGCAAATAGAAGAAGTCATATTGCACAAAACTTATTACCTTTGTTAACATTTTCATAATAAGTGCATGGTCTCCGTCACTTAATTGAAGTCTTATTAAATACAATATGATGTTCATTTTGTAAATTATAATCCCATGTAGAATTAAATAGATGTCAATTTATATTTAATGCTTTAGTGTGTAATAACATTATGATTGACTATTCTTAGCTCAAGCAGGTGCTACACACTCCACCCATATACATTTACAAAAAATATAGCTTTTCTATAAATCTACAGATGCATATCAAAATATTAGAACATCATTGAAAAGTTTATTTATGACAGTAATTCAAGTCAAAAAGTGGAAATAACACATTATATAGATCCATTAAACACAGAATGAAACATTTAGTGTCTTAATTTATTAATTTCTTTTAATTATAATGATAATGGCTTACCTAGAATTCAGTGTCTCAATAGATTTGAATATTACAAAAGACACATTTTTTTTAAAGTATGTTTAATATGGAAATGTTTGCCTCTGAAAAGTATGTCCATCTATATGCACTCAATACTTGTTTGGGGCTATTTGACTTGTACTTTTTTCTGGGTAGCTAACCAGTAGCTACCTCATTCCTAACCTGACAGATGCCTGTTTGATACCGTAGCCAAATGGTGATTAAATGTAAGCTTTTGAAAAATTAGGCATTGTAACTGACACAACATGATCAAAATATAATACATGCATTTTGTTTAACGTTCGGAAGGCTGCACAATTTTTTTTTCGAGGTCTGCCATTGATCATACTTTGAGTGACTATGGGACAGAAGCTTAGTACTGCATGATCAGAGGCACTGTGTACAAACTCAAGGCTTTAAAATGGTAATCCACAAACCAGTGGTCGACCTTACATGTCTATATCCAATTATTTTATACCATGTGAGTGTGTATTTTAATGCATTTTTTAAAAATTTGTTCAGGGTTTCAAGGTAAAGGGGCTGTTCAGCATCACTCTTTCTCTTTCTATTTGGCCATTAAAACCTCTTTTCTCTGGAATATGGTTTTTCTGATTTAGACATCTTGTTTCCATGGCATGAAAACCTGAATTATCATAAAACATCTTTCAACCCTCTTGGACCTCTTCTTAAAGCATGCTGGGAAACCGGAGCAAATGCGCCCTGGACAGCCATTTCAGGGCTCTAGTTACTGTAAATCACAATGCTCTAAATGTCATAAAAAAGATATGAGCAGCCTTTGCTTTATGGCAACATAAAATCTTATGATTCTGTCCGAGGCTAAAACAGCCATGCAGAGGGCTTTATGTTTTTAAAGCCATCAGGCGAGTCTAATTCCGTGCGAACCACTCATCACTATGCACTGATGAATAATCAGATTTGACAGAATTAACAGCGTTATGGCGCCGGAAAACAGTTACGGTAAGCGTGGGCGATGTTTTAATTTAGTTTGCATGGAGTTCTCCATCATGTTATTAGTTTCATGGGGATTCATGTTCCAGTCCGGGAAGCAATTTGTGTCAGCCCAGATGGAGATTTGCATTGTAATAATAAATGAAAACATACACAATGGTTTTACTTCCAATGTTCTTCTACTTCTGGAGTGCAGAACCTTTTCACTGGTTGCGAGGGCTGATGCTTAAATGGAAATGGGATGAATTAATCAGGACATATTCTGAGCATCCAGGGTCAGTCTTGAGTGTTGCTTTCCTTCTGTCCTCTGCAAATAGCGAGGATGTGAAAGTGCTGATTGGAACAAGCGTGCTGGTAAAGTGGACATTGTGAAACATTTGGTTTCTCATTGCAGCTCTTCCACCGAGCGCGCTTCCCATTTCTTTGGCGCTCTGACCTTGTCACTTTTGATTTCCTCTACTTTTTGAATTTTAAGGATTCACTGCTCTTGGGTAATATTTTCATCAAACTTACTACAGAGTGATTTCTAATGAGAGTTTGGACTGAAACGAACCACAGGACACTACGTCACATCCAATCACTTCTGCTGCTTGTAATGTCTTGGAACAGATGTCTTACTTCCAGTAAGGGAATGTTTTAAAGGATATTTTGTGGTTTCCTGTACTTAAAGGCGTAATATGCAGGCTAATACTGGCAATATGCGCCAAGCTTAATTTCACCTCACCTACTCTGGGCGGATGGACCCCAGACTTTCACCCAGTAGAACGGGCTCTACAGGTGCATCTCAATAAATTAGAATATCATAGAATGATAGCTTTTATTAAGCTTAAGTATAACTGCATTGTATCTTAATTACATGACTAAAAATAGCAACCGTATGTTAAGTTTTTGCACCCAAAAGTTGATGCTTTTTTCAATGTTAATGTTGAGCATATGCCGGCATTCTTTCTAATAGCCAGCAGGGGGCGACTACACTGGCTGCAAAAAGAAGTCAGATTGCACAGAAGATTTATCTTTGTAAACATTTTCATAATAAGTGCATGGTCTCCGTCACTAAATTCAAGTCTTATTAAATACAGCATGATGTTCATTTTTAAACTATGATCCCATGTAGAATAAAATAGATAACGAAAATAAGAACTTATATGTTATGCTTTAGCATGTGGTAACAGGGGCTGCACACTCCACCCATGTACATATACAAAAATATAGCTGTCTATAAATCTACAGATTAATCTTAATAAATTATAATATCATACAAAAGTTTATGTATGTCAGTAATTCAATTCAAAAAGTTAGAAAGAAATAACCCTTTATACAGATCTGTTACACACAGAATGGAACATCAGAATGAAACATCAGATCTCAGATTATCTTCTGAAGAATAACCTGTCAGAATAACATTTTTTTTCCTAATCTTCACGTGTGCTGTCATCTTATAGTTAACATTATAGCTAAGTTTTAGTAAAACCATGGTAGCAATAAAACCGACACATCAAAACCATATATCAGTGTTATGTTTTTTGTGATTTTGTGTTGGCATTAATTGCACAATGAAAAAAACTCTTTAAAAGAAATGTTCCAAGTTCAGCATCAAATCTCTTTACTCAACCAAAGTTGTCTCCAGCTGTGGGAAGATGTGTTTTGCTTCTTTGTTTTTTTTCTTTTACCTTTTTTAGACTTTACCTTTATAGCTAATGTGATTTCTTGCCGAAAGTAGGTGGTTGGGATGGTAAAACATAAAGGTCACTTGCCAGGAGCTTTAGTCATCTTTGTGTTTGCTGTACTGGGGGCTGCAGTCATTTGATGCTATAAAATGGGAATGTGACATCATGATTGACAGCTGTGATTGACTCACATCGCACTTTTGCATTAAGAGCAAACTTAACGTAACTGAATTGAACTTTTTTTCCCAGCCACTTCATACGTCTTACTCCACTACAACTCTGCATTAATGTACCGTAGTGTTGAAATAATTGAACAAAACAGTGATGTGTGGGTTGCAAAAAACATTAGTGTGCCATTTAGTTTCTCGAGTAATGCATTAAGTCAGTTTAACATAAGTATTTTTCAGAGGAATGGAAAGAATAACACTGTAAGTGCCATTTGTGTAAAAAGAGACGAATCGATTGGCATTTGCAGTAATCGTCATAGTGCCCCAGCGTAACCGTTTCCCTGGGAAGACTTTGAATTCTCCGCCTCGGTTGTGGCGATGTGTCACTTGCAGGAATTGTAATCGCTTTAATAAGTTGCATGTGCGCTGGGGAAGAATGAGATGATTAAGCCGCCGCTGTATCCCGACTGTTGCGTAGAGACCATCTCTCTCCGTTCACCACAAGACCCCAGTTGTTCTGCTCCCAGGAAACACAGCCAGAGATTAATTCCCAACACTTGTACATGGTCAACAAAAAAAAATGTGCATTGCTAATTGTGTCAAATTCACCAGAACATCTTCCCGGCAGACCAACGGGAAAATGTCGTGATTAAGCTTTGTGTTGCTGTATCACCATAATTATACCTCCTCAGGTTTTTCTGGGGAAAAAAACACACTTCACACTAGCAGGTTAATACTCCAGCCCACCCATCCACACACACACACACACACACACATGGTCTGATCCCCACGCAGTCTACCAGAATTTCCCAACACTTCCACTTTCTCAGAGGTTGCTGGCGTGAAGCAAAAACATAAATCAATAACACATCTCGGCTGATCTGGGAGAGAGAGGGGTGTTGCCAACTGGGACCATTTTTTAACCACGGAGCAAAAACAGCATCAGTCTCTTTGCTGCAGTGTTTGTCCTCCTCTGCACACTTGCAAGATATTTTTTTTCTTTCTGATCAGCCAAGCAGAAGAAAAGCCTCTGATCAGCGTGGAGGGAGGAAACGTTAATAATATTAAACTCGACTTGCAGCATTACCCTGCAACATTTTTTAGTCATGGAATATTTATTTGAAAAGTTGCAATTAATGTTGTTAATTTCCCTGCATCCAGTGCCTCTCCTCATGTATATTAACAAACATTTACAAATAAACCATTCATTCTAAGCCAATGGAGGATAGAGGGAGTAATATGATATGTATGTACTCAAATGACCGTCATAAAGTCATGTTCAGCTCTGAAAGAGTGAGCCAAATGTTTGCTTAGTGTCCCAGGAGTTGGGATAAAGGGTTTAATGCACACAAGGACACACATGGCGGCGGAGCGCCACAAAGCTGGGATAAATCCACCGCCGGTGCTGGGAGAGCACCTGCTTTCGTAGTCTGCTGGGTGGTGCAGCTTTTCAAGGTGTCTGATTGATTTTTCTCCTTGAGGCTAACACCAATTACAGTTTCAGTTGCAGTGAAAGGGAAGTTGTGTTTGCCTCAGTTTTGGCAGATAAGTCAATGACCAGAATTTATATAAGTTAACATTTTAAGTATAGTAGATCAAGTACATAATGTTTATTACAACCATATACACTGGTTGTTAACGCTGCTGTTGATGTATTTTTATTTTGAAAGTCCTTAAATGACCTTGAAAATAGCAGTTGAGCAAAGCAATTTATCATTTTAGCTCCAGTGTCTGGTTAATGTTTGCCAACAATGGCTTTCACAAGACAAAATGGACAAACCAGACCTTTATTTATAGAGTCTTGGAACACAAGCCAAGTTTTTACCAATGCGGATTGTGCAAATACATAATCTCAAGTACTGGAATTAATGCACAAATAAATGCACACATATACACATGCCTGGAGACATTATTGCATAAATAACTACAGTTTGGAGTACATTTCATGGTTACTTCACTTGCGTGCGCATACTGGTGGCAGAAACTCTTCTGATCTACGAAAAACAGTAAGAAATAGAGGAAAAAAGAGTTTCAGGGCTAATGATGTCTTGCTGTGCAGTTGGATGTCAAAACAGAAATGGTAAAGAAAACTGGCGTTCATTCATATCAATTACTTTGTCAAAGACGCCCTTTGGAGCTAGACAGAGACGTTTATGGTTGCAAGCCATTAAACAGACGGACTGGACCGCTGAAGTCATCTGAAAATCAATGATATATGTATTATTAATAGCATATGTGATTGTCTAGCTCTATTGTTGACTTCAAATTCCTGCTCTAATGTAGCTGATCATCACAGATTGCATCCACCTGTGTCCTGACCTGACCTGTGTCAGTAACACACACAAATTCTCAGACAAATTGACGTTTAGCCGCTCTGACTTTGGACATTTAAAGCTACTTGAGGTCTTTTACCATCCCGACAGTGTTCAGGGAATCTCAATTGGTGAGAGTTAGCTTACTCATGTAGGAACAAGCACTGTGCAAGTTAGACACAAAGACAGATCAATAAGGTTTTTGTGGTATTTTCATTCGAGTTTGGCTAGGTTTTATGGCCGTAAGGGTGAATAGTAGCTTTTGCTGACAAACCAGAAGCTAACTTTCACTTTCTGCCACCAATTAGGCTCCGCCGTTTTTCCCTAAAAGGGTCCCATGTTTCCCTGTAGCAATACATACCGGGGAAAAGGGTCCTATGTTCCCCGAATCTGTCAATCTTTACGGTAGACTCTCAGCATGGCCAGCAGGCCTACCGTGGCATGGCCCACATTAGCTCAAGCAGCCCAAAACTTAAATTTGCACAGCAGCTACTTTCTGGTTACTTTGTAGTTCATTTTTTTTGCTTTTTAAATCTAGGATTACTCTTGTTTGTATATTCCCACCCCTAATCATATCGTCTTGCATTGAGGCTTAGCTTTTTCCTTTTAGCGTTAGGGTGACTTAGGGTTAGGTTATTTGCATATGCTCGTCAACAGCCCGTAGGCCTACATAGGCCTATTTGACATGGAATTTGGCAGTAATAGTGGAAAAAGTAACAGACTAGGGAACATAGCACCCTTTTTGGGAAAAGCGGGGAAAAAGGGTCCCCAGTCTCATACAAAGAGGGGAACATAGACACAGAAAGCACAGAAAGCTAGCATAGCGTCAGCTAATGTAGCTAAATAAGCAGTACAGCTAACGTTTGCCATTGTGGATTTAAAAATGTCTGTTACATAGGCCTAGGTATCGTTTTTCCCTTAACAGCTGCTAAAACAAAGCATGATAGGTCGACACTTCACTGCATCATTTGATTTGAGGCAGGTTATGCCCTTCAAGTAGCAATGTGGAAGTCTGGCATCAGTTTTTAGCTTTTTTTCACCTGCTAGCATTGAAAATGATACATTTCATAACACTTGAAAGTAACATAGTCTCTCTTAAAAGCAATTGAAAAGGGAAATAATTTATAAAAAGGAAACAGGCTTTATTAGAAGTCATGTTGAAGATCATAATATTTTGCGATCAAGGCTTTTTTGAAACTAAAAGTTCCCCCAACAAGACTGTCAAGGCCAAGAAAGCAGCAGCACCATGAACATAAAAGACTTAAAGCTGATAAAAAATATTAATTCAGTGATGAAATATGAATATGAGTGATTTACAGCAGCGAGCCCATGGCAGAGTTAGCAAGGCGTCCCACTTTTAAAAGAAACTGTCACTCATTGTTCATCCCGTGTCCTTAACAACGGAGATAAAAGAATGAGCAGTATAGCTAAAAAGCTCTATATCTCCTGGGTCACAAGTGACATTGATAAGACAAACCACAGGTATTAATAACTTGCAACGACAGATGTATTTAATGTGCCTTGGATACAGAATACTGTGGATTTAGGAGATTTCTGCAGCAGCAGAGCGCTGCTGTCCGCCGGGAGTAGATACTACAAGTCAGAGAGGATTGTCAGGGCATTAGTGAGGTATCAGTAGCCAAACACCCTCCTCCTCCTCCCCGGCTCTCTTTATTCTACCGCCTGCTCACCGGTGGTACACTACAAAAAATAAAATAAAATAAAAAATGTTCATTTACAGAAATTTAGTAATTTCAATAAGTTTGTTTTTACTACATTAAATGCAAATGCCTTAAATAAAATGGAAGTCTGTATTTTTTTTTTCCGGTATTTGATTGCTTAATGGTCTTGAATGTTAAATTTCAGTAAATTATATGTAAAAATACAAAAAGAGAACTTGAAGAGTAAAACTTTAACATTCAAGACCCTTTTTTTTTTTTTTTACATTAAATATAAATCACAGTGAATGCTACAAAAACAATATATTTTTTAATACAAATACATTTATTAGGGGATCTTTCTGGTTCCTTACTGTAAAAATTGATTGTAAAAAAAATAAAAAATGTTACAGTATTTCTAAATTGCTTAATGGTCTTGAATGTTAAATTTTAGTGAATGCTACAAAGAAAATACATTGCTGAATGTAATATTAAGGGAACTTTCTGGTTCCTTACTGTAAAAATTCAATATAAAAAAATGTATAATTAAAAAAAATGGTATGTCTTAAAGGACACGCTCATTTTGAAGTGAAAAAACAACGTATTATACAGATATATATATATCATTTTTTGTATATATTTTTACTGTACGTTATCCGTGTATTTAAATAAATTATCTGTTAAATAACTGTTAATTGACAGTAAGTGAAAACTTTTGCTACCAGACTTTTACCGTTTTTGTCACTGTTTTCTTTTTTACAGTGTGGGGCTTTGCCTCTCCTCTCATCTTGGTACCACTTCTCTTTCGCCCTCTTTTTCTGTCACTCCTAGAATTAGCTGCCAGGGAGACTGGGCCGGTGGAATCCCGAGCACAATCGCTCGGGCTTACAGTTAGAAAACAAGCATTAAAAGAGGGGGGATTAAGGATGAAACCCTGCTAAAGAGCAATGTGTGCACATGGATGTCGCTTTGTGCATGGACAGAATGAGAGAAAACACAAGGGAGCTGCAAAGAAGGGAGGGGGAGGTGAAGTGCTCTATTGTTGAGGAGTTTGAGTACCTAAAAGAGGTGCTTGTACACTCTCTGATTCATACACACACCTAAAGATCTGCAGCAGAGACACCTGTAGGATGAAACCAGAAAAATCTGACTCATTTTTACCTGCTCTTGACTACGCACACTTCTCCCTTTGTCGTTCTTCGCCAGAGACTTTTTCACCCACACTCTCCGTTACTCTCTCTACTTCCCCTCCTTTTCCCTTTTCTTTGTCATAATAGCCTGCAGATGCTATTCATTTCACAAGCAAGGGTGTAGGTGGAAGCATTGTACCCAGAGCGGTGCTTCTGCAGAATCGGCGCCAGCGCTGCTACAGCTCAGTCTGATTTAAGCCGGCAGCATTCTGCTCCCCCTTTTTTTCTCACACGGGTTCAGGGTTTTTGTAGAAGTTCTCACATAACTGTTGCACTGAACATCCAAAGCAGCAACGCTGGGAGAAAAAGAGGCGGGAAAAACATACAAGGAGTTATTTTCTATTGATTTTAGAATTAGGTTTTTAAATTGAGGTGTCATTTTGTTCAGGAAAGGCTGCTGAAAAGCTGTTAGATGATTTTGTTTGCATGGCAGCATCATAAATTACTCAGAAGACAGAACAATACAGCACATCACAGCATCCAAATCAACTGAATGACTCAGTCCACTCTGAAAACAATCATAATGAAGGCTTTGTCGGTGATACTGCAGAACTATCTTAGTCAGTGTACAGTGTAATTACATCTTATAACAGTCTGTCTACAAATAAATGATTAGCTCTCAGTGGTGATACAGTGGTGGCTCTTTCAGTGTTCAACCTTGGAAGAGAATGGGGACCCAGAATGAAAGGCTCCTTTGTCTCCCAGTCAAGAAAATGTACAGATGTAGTAATCAGGGCCATCTAACAAGACATGCAAGACACACTCTCACAAAGAGACACTGGGAGTTTATGTAACCCTTTGCACTCTTTAACACTCAATGCCATTTATTTTTAACACCACCGTTGGAAATACAGTCTTGAATGGGATGAGTTGAGTTATTAATTCACTTTTTATACAAAGATGACAGGAATTTCATTATTTATATTGCAGATAAAAAAGGGCTTTTAAACCTGAATATGACACAATATGAACACCAAACACATGAAGAAAATGGTGCGATAAGGGATGAAACTGTTTCTGGTTTCACAATAAACCGCGGCATGGCTGTTTGAAATATTAATTATAATAAAACCGTGCTTTGAAAACTTTGAAAATACTGTCCATATATAACAGCAGCAGAAGCTTAGGGACGAAATGCAATGTTTGTTTTGCGTCCATTGAAACAACGTAAGATCCAGAGATTTTTTTTAAAGACATGATGTCCTTATCATTATAAACCCTTAAAATTATTCATTATAATACTTGATACTTGAAAATTCCAACCCTTAAGTGTTATCAGAGCATATTACAAGACTTTTGTGACTATTTTTCCAAAATGTTTCATTTTTATGTTGCAAATCAGGGTCAATTGAGTTGTTATAATTATTAAAATATCATTATTATTATTATTATACTGATTGGTCAGATGGTTCCACTATCTGTGACGTAGCCTGATCTTCGCTGATTAGCTTTTGGATGTCCGCTGAAGTTACCAAATATGGTCAACGCAAAGATGCAAATGACGTGCTTCATTTGCATTTCATTTTTCAACCCAAGCAAGAAATTTGTGTGATGCTGTGCTACAAAATAACACCTATGTCTTCGATCGAACTCCATTCAGAAAACAAGCATTTTCAGATTGGTTTGCTTGTCAACTTATGGACAGACCTGGTAAAGCATGAATTCAGTTGCTGGAAATCAGCATTATGATGTAGTTAATTTGGCATCTTTTTCATCTATCTATTGCAATTCAATCACAGCAAAATGTTATTTTGCATTCTGTAGTATTGGCAGTCATCCAGAAACAGTTCTTTGAGAAATCGGTGAAATTCACAAGGCTGTCTGCACCTTTAGATTAATTTACGAACCCAGACACAATGGCGTTTGATTTCCAACATATCTGGGACTGTAACAACAGGTACAATGCAGCACAAGTGGTAATTTTTGGCCATGTGTCATGTCTTGAGTCAGCGAATAAACACAGACGATCCTGTAATCAAACACAAACATTGGAAACAGCCAACAGTAGTTTGATTCATATTAAGCTTTAAGATGTAAAACAATATTTCTGCACGTAAGATGTAAGATGCCTGTGTGATAATGTAGACTATCAACAGCTTTCTCCATCCATCCTTGTCTTTCTGACTGAAAATCTTTTGTGCGCTGCAGAGCACACACCAGACAATAAAACAATAAAGAAGACAAAAAGGGAGGGCATCCACAATACAAAAAAAAGTCCAAGGACACAGAGACATTAAGATATGTAACCTCAAAATGCCACAGAAAGAAGATGCCCACCTGGAGCTGGAGGATGCAGAGGGCAATTTTCACTTATCCTCTAAGGGTTCATTTCTCTTCCCCAAGCTGCACTCAAATGACTCATTGGATGGGAGGAAGGACACCTGCAGCGGCAGGCGGTTCGATCGATACCCAGCAGGCGCTCACAATACAAGGGGTCAGCGTGTTGAGCGGCTGATTGGTGGAAAGCCCAAAATAACTTGCAGCTTGTCATGGCATCTGTGACCCCATCATTGACACGGCACTCGGCTTGATTGGAGCAACATACAGACACCAGAATGGAGCTATATCAGATTTTCTGCTCAGTCTTTTTGAGATGTATCCATTTTACTTTCTGATTTTAAGTTGACATGCTCTGCTCCGGTTGGTATATGGTGCTTGGTTAAATTGCTATGAAATTGTTATCTGTTTTTTTGACTCCTGCAGAGAGGAAAATACATGCCCCTATTACACCCCCCTGAAAAACCTGCTGTGATGTACGACATAAAAGTTGATGTCCTTCTCGGTATGGATCTTTGTATGATCCTGTAACCACTGGCTGTATACAAAAAGTGGGCGTATGATATCATCTATTGGTTTGTGGACTACTATTATAGCCTTCCATTTTCGTGGTTGCCATCTTGTTTTTTTGGTGCCAGAAGTGACAGTACTTGAACAACAGGTTGGAACTAATCAGCTAGTGCTAGCTAGCTAGCTTGGTAGGTTAGCAAGGCACAAAAATGAACAGCTGAATCCTTAAAGTGTCTTTGTGCACAACCGAACTTGGCCTCCAGGAAGAGCGCTGGGCTGTATCGCGGCCAAACCATGATGTTACAACTTCTAGGTCCATCATGTGGTCACTTGGGGCCCAAAAAGACTTTTCCTTCTTAAATTTTGAAAGAGACGTCTGTAAATCATATATTTTTTATTTGATCTTTTAAGATTACAGAATGTATCCATTCAGTCTGATGACATGTTGAAGGGTCCGTAAGAACCTCACTGTTGAGTGTTTTTTTAGGGCTAAAGTGGAAGTTTGGTGGCTCAGACAGCCAAAGTCTCTGATCCTCATGCCTTATGGGCCCACAGTGTGGAAAATCTGTGTACTTTTATTCATGGAAGTCAAACTTTTAGCTCGACGTGTCTCTGAGCAATTTTCATAGAAATGAACAAGCCCTGCCCCCAATGCTCTATCCAGTTGTCTTTATACATGAACCAGATGTTGAACAAGACATTTTTAGGCAACTATCAAGAACAAACTGTGGAAGGGTCGAAATCCTAAAATGAAAATACAGACAACACCCACATTTGACGATCACTGTGGTTGCAACCTGTCATTCAAAAGTTAGCCACACCCAAAACCATGTCCTTCTATATTGTCAATTTTACTCTAAATCGGACCATAATTTATGAAATGAGCATCATGAAGTACTGAAGAAGTTTTGAAACAAGCAATTAAGACAATAACTTGTGAAAATGATCTTGGGAATCTGTGCATTATACTCTTTCCTGTAAATAACCGAACAAATATAGACAATACAGTTATAGGAATGGTAACAATTTCTGATGAAACTTAAGCCTTAGGTATGATCCACACAATGCTGAAATGCAGCGGCCCCATCCATTACTCATAGTTTTTTATCTCCAGCCAGTGAGACATAAAATTGCTAAAAATCCCCTCCACAATGAGAGCATCCCACCTAACTGTTTATGAACCAGTCATGAGGCAACAATTCTTAACAACCGATGTCTTCCATCCATCCTACCGTCCTTAACACCTTAAATAAATCCCCTGTCCATCTCAGATGACAAGATAAATGCCATCTACCTCCGCACCTGACGGAGAAACCTGTCCACCCTAGGGGAGCAAGCATTCACTTCCCTAAAGGAGAGATAAGGATAAGTGATGGTTTGTGAACCAACAGAAGCTCTTAAAGATAGAGTAAAGCTTTGGAGAAATAAGCTTTGGACTTTATAAGGGAGTTTTGGTCCCCTGATGAAGGGCAGTTATCATTACAAGGGTTTATGATAGCTGCTGATAAAGCTATGCTTACCTGCCTTTGCTGGGGGATTATTTTTTATTTATCTGCACACAATTATATTTTTAATTCATCAGGACAAACACAGTCCCGATAGTGCTGGAATGTATCCAAAGCACTCGGGGATAAAGAACATCCAGCCTAAAACTACTAACAAGCTACAGACTGTTACATTTGTGACTTGGTGATGCATTTTCCTTTTTTTTCAAGGCCAAACAGAGATGTTGTGATTTCAGATACCTCCAGCAAAGCAACAGTGGAGTTTGATTGCAGAGCCCAGAATAACAGTAATCAGCAGGGTGTCAGTCTGTCCAAATGACAGAGCAACATCTTTTTTTCTAGATCATCCATTGCAGAATCTCTCCACCCACAGCAGCCTCAATAGACCAAAATGCAATGTAGCAATGATGGTTTCTTTTGGGCCAACGATTCAACTCTTTCTTAGTCTCATCTGGTAAAAAAGCTTTATAAAGCTGTATTGAAAGGAATTTGGGGAAATGTAAAATTCATGAACTCAAATAGAAGTAGATCATTAAAAAAAACACTTTGGAGAGAATCGATCATTGCAAGTTGATGATTTCTTGTGGGTTTTTTTCACAAAGTAGCCTACCATATGTCTTTTCCACTGTATGGTATAGCCAGTAAAAGTTGTACCTGGTACTTTTCTTACTTTATTTTTTGCAATTCATTCTGTTTCCTTAATTTTCTGGAGACATTCATTTGTATTTCCCAATTTATGCAAGGCTTTATTATTTCATAAATTAGCAGAGTGTATAATGACTTGGAGACGTTAGCTTGTTCCCTTTGCTAGCTGACGATCTCAGCTCAGTGATTTCTTCCAAATTTAAAGTTATAACATAAACTTTACTCTTTTCAAAGTGTGCACTAAGTGATATGAAGACTCTTGTCATGTTTTCCTTCTGTCAGTAGTTTGCTATTTTGCATTTTTATTGTTTGTTGAGTGAAGTTAGCTTCCAAAATTTGTTATCTAACGTGGAAGCTAGCTGCTGTCAGAGGCAGCATTGTGCAGCTTTGTCAGTGCGTTGACTGTATTTTGTTTTAATGTATAGAGCTGTAAGTTTATCACCACCACCAACCATGTTGATGTGTTTGCCTGACAGGTGTGTTAAGTATAGTATACGAGATTATAGGGGAAACTATATGATCACATTGTGAAAACAGTAAAGTGAACTTAAAGTAGAGTCCCCTTTGCTTGCTAACAATATCTGTAGAGGGCAAGAGCTGTTACCAACTGTGTTGATGTGTCTGACAGTACTGTGCTGTATAAATGCTCTGGACCTGCTTGGAAACAAGTCTTTCATCTGCTGTGATAGAGCCAAATCGTGGTGTTACATAAGGCTGGACACCCAGTGGTTCACAAACTTTTTCTGCAAGGCCCCATCTTTTTAAATCTATTTTAAGCTTGTCATCCCACCCCAACAACACAAAGGCCTCGTCATGTTTCTGGGCACGTCCAACTGGTTTGAGGCCCCAGGGAAGATCCAGAACACGGTGGAGGGATTATATCTCTCGCCTGGCCTGGGAACGCCTCGGGGTCCCCCAGGAGGAGCTGGACGTTGTGGCTAGGGATCACTTAGCCTGCTGCCCCCACGACCCAGCCCCGGATAAGCAGAGGAAAATGGATGGATGGATGGATGGATGGATGTTTTGGTAGTTGTGACATTTGGTGTCGCTTTATCATCTGCTTTACCTTCGGGGCCTTTCACAAACTTGTCCATTGTTTTGTAGTTGTGTTTAGGCCCATCCTTGATTTTTTACCCTAACCTTAGTGAAGTGGTGTTATTGCCTTAAGCTAACTGTATCCGGGAAACACAGAAGTTTATTTTGAAAAGCCTGTAAGCATGTTTCTAGTGGGAAGTTAGTCACTTTCGCTTGCTTGTCCAAAATGGATGCAAAGAGGTTCTGTGTGCATAGTATCATAGCCGAAGACTTGTTAGTATCTTGTGAGTTCGGGGAGAATGCGTTGGTAGATCATGCTGTTGAAATTGAGATTCACATGTGCTCAGTTGAAATTCACTTCTGATATAAGTCCTCAGGGCTTCTGTTTTCTCTTGAAACATTTGAAACTATTGAGTTTTTGGCTGCTGAAGAAAGGATTTAATGAATGTCATGTTTAAGATAATTTCACTGCACTTTCACATGGTGGCACTATAATGATCAGCTGAGAATGCTGTGGGTATTAAAGCGGTAAAAAAATGAAAATGAGAAAAATACTTGGTAGCGAAAGAGAGTTGAGCAGAGCCGTACCCCGAGCGGGAACAAAGCAACAGTGACACATTTGCAAGTACACTTATCATTTCTTGTTCAGTCTCCCTGCAGTCATTTTTTCTCCAAAATTCTTCCAAAATCCCAAGCTTGTTTTTAAAATTAATTCCCTTCACACCTCTGCCTCTAAAACCCACCACATAAATACATTTTTTCCCAGATCTGTCTTTGTGCTTTAGCTCAAAGAATGTCAAATATGATTAAAAAAAGCCTTTCTTTGCTCACATTTAGCATGATTTCTCCCCTCTCTCTCTCTAGGACACCCGCTAGTCATTGGAGCTTGCAGATGTGAGATCAATATTGCTTCTTTTTATGAATTTGAGCTTCACACTGGGCAGTTAAAAACTCCAACTGATACCTCTTGGTGAGAGAAAAAGTGTCATTTTCAATCAGGATTAGATCGCTGCACAACACCTGTTCAAAATCTCCCCAAACTCTAATGAAGTGCAGTTAAGTGTGCCAAATATGGGAGGAGTACCGCAACACACTAACAGCAGATGTGAAAAGGATGTTCGGATGGCTCATAAGGGGACGCTCTGTGTGAGCCGAGCGAGAGGCCGGTCAAGTGTAAACGCTTCATGGTCGTGGCGTGATTTTCATTAGCTACTAAAGCAGATGTGACGGTCACCGGCAGAGGTCGTCACAGTAGATGGAGGAAGCAGATTTGTAGTTAGATGTGAAGCCATCGTGACCGAGTTCTATGTTCCTCTTGCACAAACACAAGCCTCGTTAGTTATGTTGAGAAGATTGACCTTTATGTTGAAACACACACACATCATCATATCAAATAAGCCAAACATCTGCTGCTCTAAAGTGTCTTGCTTGTTTTATCATGAAAAATTAAATGCATTTAGGTTTTGGTGTGTGAAGATGTCACATTGGTAGTGGTGGTATCAATATGTGCATCTTCTTAGGTAAAATACAAGTAACTTAAAATTGTACTTCATTACAGTACTTGAGTGTTTTTATTTTCCTCTGACTTCTACTCCAATACAGTTCAGAAGGAAATGTCATACTTTACTTCACTATTTATTTAATACCTTTAGTCTTGGTGTCTGGCCTTGTTGGACTCAAATAGTTTTGGTTTCTGGTCTTGTTGGACTCTAATAGTCTTGGGCTCTTGCTTTGTTGGACTTGGATTGTCCTGGTTTCTGGCCTTGTTGGACTCAAATAGTTTTGGTTTCTGGTCTTGTTGGACTCTAATAGTCTTGGGCTCTTGCTTTGTTGGACTTGGATTGTCCTGGTTTCTGGCCTTGTTGGACTCAAATAGTTTTGGTCTATGGCTAGGCTACTGGCTGCTGATTTGGGACAGGTTGTATAGAACATTACCTGATTGGTCGATTCTACAAACGTGATCCGGTAGTTTACAGATAATGAATGAAATGTTGTATTTTGGTCCATTCTAACTTCCCATTATGGTTTTGAACAAGACTTAATTTGCTCTGGACTTGGTCTTGACTTAGGCTCAACTGGACCTATCCTTGGACTTGACTTGGACTTAAGTTTTAAGTTTGTCTTGACTACAGCCCTTGTAACTAATTATTAAGCAGATTAATAACAAAAAATAAAAGAGGTAATAAAATTAAAGAAATACAATCAACAAATATACCATGAAATACAATGAACAAGCTCTCTAGCGGTGTATCTTCTATACAGAGTTCCTACACCCTTTTAAAAGTCAAATTTAGCACTTTTTAAACATTCTCAAAGTGCATTTTAAAGCTTTTCCGGCACCTTACATCCGTGGTAAGTTACATGTATATACAGTACAAACAGTGTATACAGGATGCTGATTATTTGACCTTCTAATTACATTAAATGCCATGTTATTGTACAATAAACAATCAATTATTTTTCATGACACATTTCTACAAAGTAAAGGAAAACAAAGATTTTAAAAATGTGGCACCTACTTGTACATAGAATTGGCATCCTATAAAAACTATATATTTCTAGCCATTTTGATCAAATACTTTTCAAACCTTAAACACGAATTAAAATGTTTTCAAGGATTTCCAGCACCTGAAACATTTTTTTCATTTTTTTATCACATGCAACATTAAAGTGATGTACACATGAATGCATCAATAGTTGGGCCAGTGGGGGCGTCCTGGTGGCTCACACTGGTAGATCGCTTACCATGTAGGCTGAGTCCTCGCTGCGGCGGAGCCGGGTTCGAATCTGGCCTGAGCTCCCTTTGCCGCATGTCTTCCCCTCTATCACCCCCTTTCTATCTATCACTATCAATAAAGCAAAAAAAAGCCAAAAAAATAATCTTAAAAAAAAAATAAAAATAAAAAAAAAAAATAATTGGGCCAGTGTGCATAACAGTAATTTTACTTTATTTGAGTACATGTGTTGTCGATACTTTTGAATTTGGATGCAGAATTTCTTTGCTGTGATTAGTTCCCTTTACTAAAATATAAAACCTCAGTGCTTCTGCCCCATGGCCTCTGGGATATGATGTGATAGGCACCTTTCACTATCCCTGTCATTTCCTGGGCTAAATGATTAGTCAGAGATGAATTAGCAGGTGTAACAGATAGCTGTGTCTGTGGGGGTTGACTCTGACCTTGGTGCGGGGGCACGTTGGCGCAGCGTGGCCGCTCAGGCTGCAGGAAGTTGAGCACAGAGGAAGCAGTTTGGTGGGCAGGTGTAGGCAGCGTGCCAGCACAGAGCGGCTTTGATATTCACAGCTCATGAGGGAGAGGCTGATGTTGAGAGAACGACTGGGAGGGGGAGGGAGAAATGGGAAGGGAAATGAAAAAAATGGAGGGAGATGGGCAGGGAAATGAAGACAGGAGAAGAGAAGGAAAGGGAAGACGGAGATGTGCCGTAGTTTGGTTTGACAGCATCATTGCCTGTGGTGGAAGGGGGGAAGGGAAGAAGGGACAGGAGTGATGTTCACTGACCTGTTTCTAATAATATCCCTGCCTTTTCTTGTCCACAACCTTTCCCCTGCTTTTTTTAATTTCCACTCCTGCGTCCGCTATCGCCAGCTATTTTCTTTCTGTCATCGTCTTTCTTTAATTTTTATTAGTGCACCAAACCTGGATTTGTTGTCTTGTCATTTTCCAACATGTGGTAATTCACTTTTTACTGGCTCTCTATTTCTTTCTCCCTCCTGTCATTTTCTCCATCTCCTGCTCCAGCCCTACTTTATTAGCCCACATCAGAACAATGCCCTTCCACACTGCAGAGGCTGCTTGTCCTTAACATACACACAGGCCATGGAGGTACATCGCTCCCAAGTACACTGTTAAAAATCTTTGTAAATAACAGTAAAACACTGTCAAATACATCAGAAATAGGGCGTAAAATAAAAAATTGTATATCACCATATTAGACACTTTTAATTAATCAAAATCAAATCAAAGAATAGCACAAAACTTTTACTTTTTTCTGCCATAAAGTGGAAGAAACACAGTTTTGCTGTAAAAATATAACATTTTCATGCAAAATGTATGGAGAAATACCATGATGTGTGAATGAATGACACAATTACCCTAAAAATAACAGGAATACTCAGTCTAAATTGCAGTTTTTGCTGATATTTACATTTAAATTTAGAATAGAAAAAAATCCACTCACTGTAATTTTTACGGTGAAGTTCTGGCAACAACAGCTGCCGGTATTTTACCGTAAATTAAACAAATTTTTTTTTACAGTGTACCTGTTAGCATTGCAGAGTTATCAAGTCACCACACTGTGACAGCGAAAATGGCCCTAATGTGAAAAAAATCTCTTTAACATGACATTATGTTCAGCTATTAAAAATGCAAAATTTCCGCATGAAAGATGCTTGGACTAAAAACTATGAATCATGTAACACCCTGCTCTCCATGTTGGATCCCCTCCCATGTGTCCTGCCTTACTCCACATTCAGTGATCTGATAGGACTTTTTGTAAACATTGCAGAGATTTCTACGTAATCCCTGAGAGGCAAGTGAGGAAAAAATAAATCTGGTCATCTATTTTCTAAGTCTGGTCATTTTTTCCCTTGTGAATGAAAAAGATGGGTAAAAACAACTTTAGTTGGATTAAATACCCAGATAAAAGTGTATAGAAAAATGAATATCCACTTGCTAGAAATCATGAATGCTTTTAGTCCTATTGAAGACATGGAGTAGTGCACTTGCTGCCTCTTGTGGCCAGAACAAGTATTACAACAACAAACACAGAAAAAAAATACTTGCCAAGATCCCTTTTTCTCAACTAGCTTTCACAGTTGGAAAAGAAAGAAAGAAAATGTCACATGTGGAGGAAAAAAAAGGATAATTGTTTTTGCTTCCTCCTGAGAAACTTTCATTTCGTCTTGCAAGATGAATACTTTCTGACGATGATAATATATATACGATATATACCATGATAATATGATATAATATAAGACTCGTTTCTATGAGGAAATGGCATGTGGAGAATTGTTAAATTGAGGATTATGGTCATTTGCACAGTTTGACACCAGCTTGCTGAGATGGTGAAGCTTGTTTCCATGTTGTTTCCATGCTGCCTTTCTCTCAGCTGACTCACTCAGAAGAACGATAATGTCCTCTTTGGGGCTCTGTAATCACATGTTTCACAGATGAAAAGCATTATATTAAAGTGCACACAGAATAAATGCAGGAAAGAAAACAATTTAGATATCGGAAATATTTTTTTTCTTTATATAAAGCCAACTAGGATTTACAATTTTAGATTGTATTAAAAAAGAAGGATAAGAGCTAAAATAGAACTCATTAGCTATGATACAATGACATCTCTGACATTTTGAAAATGTATTTTTCTTCAATTGGCTCAGGCTGAGAGTAAATATCTAATATCAAACTTAAAATGAAATTTTTGCATTTTTAGTACTTCACTTTATGCAGTAAATGCAGCAAAGTAAAGTGTAGATTTGATTTTAAAATAAGAAATATCATAAAAATAAATACCATAAACGCCCAATGTGGCATATATGTCACGTCACAGATCTTTGACACTTAGGGGTAGTATTTATTTATTTTTTTTAAACATCAGAAATGTGTTCTATGTGGTTCACTTGGTCTGTGGTATATTCCCCATAATTTTCTTTTAAGGACAAATGGGTCTGGGTTCTTATGGGTTAAATGGCATGTTTGCATTTTTAGTACTTCACTTTATGCAGTAAATGCAGCAAAGTAAAGTGTAGCATTTGTTTTTTAAGTCTATGCGAGTCAACCGAGTCACCAAAGGTCCCAATGTAGAAACTTTCCCCCCTGTAACTTGACAGCGGCCTGATAGAAGAAATACAGCCTTGTAAAACATAGAAGCATATGCTGTAAAACGTCCAGGTGTTGCTTTAATTTCACCCAGGAAGCTGGAAGTGAAAGCCAGCAGCACTGGGTGATGGGAGGTTTTACACAGGGACCGATTCAAAGGGCCGGAGCCAAATAAACATAGACAGAAGGCAACAAGGAGCAAAATGAGGTGAGACAGCAGCACTGATAGAGGATGTTTTGCGTGTGTGTGTGTGTGCGTGTGTGTTTCTGCCTGCAATTCTCTCATTAAAGACATCTCTCTTGCCAACACCAACCCCTGCTGTGGTTGGATACACACACACACATTCAGAGACACCACCACCACCACCACCACCCAAACCTGATGGATGCTGGACTACTAATTCTTCCACATTAGCTATCAATGTTTCAGATCTCCCCCTCGCGTCTCTTCATTTCAAGTTACAGAGCGAGGAAACTAATTAATAGACTCTATGTATTCTCTTCAGAGGCCATTAGATTCACAGCTTATTACTATTCAAGCTGGCCCGCTCCCTGAAATACAACTTCCATTATGACTTTATGCTTTTACGATAATCAAAATACGCTGTAATTATGAGTCTATGGTTTCAAAACATCTATAAACCGACACAGCGGCAGCAGCAACACCTCGGTATGCATGCAGGGACACAAGCAAACCCTTTTCTGCATGCTGATGCGGAGGCCAGTGCGTGGGCTTACCCGCTGTTTATCAAAACATGCACGCAAAATCCGATTGGAGGGACATGGAATATGTTGCAGCGGAGGGTTTGAAACGGGGTCAGACCAGTGGACTAGTTCTTAAAGAGCCACAGCAGGCTGGTACCGTACAAAGAATATAACAGCAAATGTCAATAAATCCATCAAACTAAATGCCAGGCCTGTGCTAAGGACATGTCATTGGCTGTTTATAATGGGGCCGCTATCCATGGGGAGCGAGGCTGCAGCACGTGCCACCTGCTTAGGAAGGCAGGGAGCATGCAGGGACGTGGACGAGGTGGAAGCAGGAGATGGCAGTTCAGGAGAGTGCAGCTGGTAAAGATGTTCTGAGGTACAGGAAGAGGACAGATTGATTGAAAAACCTGAGGAAAGTAACAGTAACAGTGCTTGATGCATTTAAGGACTTAACATTATGGTTGGTAATTGATTTAAAACTCAAAATGCATGCTCACAATTCTTCACTGCAGTTCCTGAAAGGCCCTGTGTGCAATTATGACGTCCTCACTCTCACTGGTCAAGAAATTGGCAACTTGTGTGTGTTACCAAACCAACCACCACATCCTGCACTGATGATGTTACAACTGTTACAATTTCACGTTTTTTTTAAAAATCTAAAACGTTGTACATCTGACAGTATAAACCAAAGATCTTGTCAGGAAACAACAAAAGTATGTGTCATGGAGCTATGTTTAAGTCCAATAGAGAGCAATGGGGTCTATTGAGATTAGCATTTTGCATCCGATTTTGGATCATGGCAGAAAATAAGCTCTTTGGCAGACACATGATTCTGATGCTGACGTGTTTTGTTCAGCAGGATAATCTTAACAAATGAACATCACTTTTATGATGTTTAAAGCGTTATTGCAGCTGACAGCAGTAAAAAGCTAAAGTTCAGTCTTCAACAAGCTAACCATTTTAAGCTAGCAAATCTGTGGCCTAATACGTTAACATAATTTACAATCTACAGAGTTTCCAAGAGCACTGAAAAACACGATTAGAGACTGTAAGGCGGACTAGTTAGACAGTTGCTGTCTGTGTCCGGCATGATGACATTTAATATCCCCGACAACATCCCCGACATGTTAGCAAGCGCCCTTTTAAGGACACTTAAAAACTCCAAAATTCACAAGTGGGGGTATTTACTAATGTGTTTTGTGTCTTAGGCTACAACAAACCACAAACATCAGCTGTGCATCAATTTCTTTGTGCTAACGTATGTTTTTTATACTACCGTGCAATGACAATAAAAACTCTATTCAATTCTACATCTCTTCAGCTTGTGTTAACCACAAACGTTATTTCAGGCATCTAACCCAAAATCCATTCAAAATCCTCATTGAGTTTGAGAGGTTAGATCCCATGGCGCTAAAATGCTAACTTACTTCTCTGTTTAAGAACTCATTCCTGTGGTGCCCTATAGGACGTAGTCGCTGTCAGGTAGTGTATAAGGAAGTGCAAACAGTGCAGAGAAGGTTTTTTCTTTTCCCATCATCCATCAAGGTGTTAACGGAAGAGCTGAGTCTTTAGTCTCTTCTTAAAGATTAAGAGGGACTCAGCAGATCGGATGGAGTTTGGTAACTTGTTCCACCACCAGGGAACAACAGAGTCTAGCTTGAGACCGAGGGCCCTGTATCGGGGAAGGAACAAGGCACCTTTCATTGGAAGAGCGTTGTGTTGAGGGTGTTTGGACCGGAATGAAGGAGTTCAGGTAGACGGCTGCTGTTTTAGTTGCCATTTTCTAGGCGAGAGTCAGGGTTTTGAATTTGATGCACAATTATGTATTTGCTTGTTACATTCACAAGACAAAAGCCTTGTAGTCAAATTTTTCCATCTTGGTATGTGTTTTAAGTGATCAGATCACAATGCATCTTGGTGGTCGCGGTACAAGGGTCCTAAAATATCAAGCACCCTGCCTCAGTATGCTGAGAAATCAAAAGCTTGACTTGACTAGCTATGATTGGGCAATGTCTGTTCAGTTGGAGGGGTTTTGCGAACACTAGAAAAAGATCTAGGTGACTTGAGCTTTCATTTCGATCCTGATGGGACTTGACAACCCCCCCATCTGTGATCACTGCGAGGCCCCTCACAGTGACCTTACACTTTACTAAGACATAATGTTGGCTTTTCCTTTCACTTGTCACCCATCTGCAACACTCTGGACTTCGCTGCTGCAGCCTTTACTACACAAAACACTCTGCTGGATCATGTATCGAGTTGTCCATTTCACACTTTGCACCACTTTGTTTGCAACTAACACCCACATGTCCACTGCGGGTGTCACAATGCGTCACCTCTGGACGACCCAACACCTAACTGCTATATTATTAGCAGCAGCTGAACAAAAATGAATGAACAAAAACATTTTTTTCCCTCCTATAGCAGTGTAGTCAACAGTGAGCCATTTCACTCAGCCTTTTCTTGGACATCTTACAGTGACAGGGAGGCTATAAGGAGAGAAATGTTTTTTGTGTGTGTGTGTGTGCACCTTCCACCACCTGCATCAGTGGCCTCTTACAGTTGATGCAAACTGGCATCCAGCAGGTAACAACATTAATATTCAGAGTGCGTTGGTGCATGTGCACTTGTGGCTTCGCTTTTGAGTGTGTGTGCGTGGTGCCTACCAAGAATTAATCCCTTTGCTGAGACGCTAAAGTCCTGCTCCATCACCGTCTTTCATGTCTATGCAGGTTGTCACGGCAGCCACATCGTTCTCAGTGAATGTGGATGAATGTTTGCAGCAAATGCCAGGCCGCATTAGCATGGTGCGTGTGTTTCTGCGTGTGAGAAAGAGACGGGGATGGGAGGATCATAACTAATATGACTCCAGGCAATTACAGTACATTTTAAAAAAACAAACTGGTGGTGAATTGAGCCCATTTTGAGTGCTGGAAATGATACACAGGCTTTAAAGCCGCTTTGAAACGATAAAACATTCATGTGAGAACATTGAGCCAGCAGCTATACAACTGAGTTGGTGAGCAGAGCTTACATGCATCATCTATGACACTTCAGGGATTACGCACAAAATAGACTGCTCAAACATGTAAGCATCACTACATGAAAGTTTCCATCCACTTCAGTCAACTAGCTGGTTTAATTTGGATGAACGCTGTTGTGATGGAGCCTTCTTTAGGGGTATTTTTTTTTTCAAATAATGGATTCTGGCATATTTGAATGAATTTTTAAGAAACATTTGTTGATCCTCAGAGGAATTGTCTTGGAAAATATGCTTATTTGCTTGCAAGCCAAAATATAGACCAATGTCTAGAAAGTAATTGTAACTAGTGTTATATTGGTGGCAACAGGGGAGTGGACTGCTCATTTTTGCAGTGTTTTGCTACTGCTGCAAGCTAATGATTACTTGTAGTCACTTCACATTAGCTTAGCATAAAGACTGTTACTAGGCTGCCTGGCTCAGACTGAAAATATGTTTATTAATAATCTGTAGAAGTAACCTCACTTCTGCAACTAATTCAAATTCAAACAGTATGTCTTCTCAAAGAGCTTTACCCACAAGTTAGATTTGTTGCATTGGATTTTGCAGAAACTAAGGTCTGTAGCAAAACTCTGATACTTACAAGATTTGTTCAATAAAATATTCTTCATATATGAACACCACTCTTATATTTTTTTAAGCATAAATGCAATTGAGAGGAGTAAAAATCATCCTGTTAGATGACCTGTATGTCAGCACCACTAAGCTAATAATGGTGGTCATGGTGATGTCCTCTTCCACTTAGCCATATGTTAGCAACCACTGTTTGAAGACACAAAAGTGTCAAATATTCATGAGCAAGGATTTTCCCAGTTGTGAAAAAAAGTATTCAGATCTCTTAACTAATATAGTGTTGTGAGGTTTAATTTAAAAAGAAACGTCTAATCACTTCAAATCTATGATGTTTTTTTATCTTCAGTCTCGATCTGAAAAGTAATTAAAGCTGTCAGCTAAATGTAGTGGAGTAAAAAGTACAATATTTGCCTAAAAATGTAGTGGTGTAGAAGTGTAAAGTTATATAAAATACTCAAGTAAAGTACCTCAACATTGTTCTTAGGTACAGTACTTGAGTAAATGTACTTCATTCCACCAATGGATTTTACTGACCTATTTGATGCATCTAACCAAAACACTACTCAGAAAAGCAAGTGACAAAAACATTTGTACTGATTTCTTGGTTTTAGGACTCATTCCTGCAGGACTTTTTCTGTGCCCGGTGGGAGGGGCTTAGCATAGCTGCAGGAGGAAGCCTGTATTTCATATCCTGGCATTTTTCTTAACCTTTTCCAGAAAACTGCCTACTCCAGCTTTAAGATGGACAGGAAGACCCTTTCAAAATCAATTCTCGATGTGAGAAATTTGAGGCTGTAAGATCATATCACCGAGACGTTGTCCATATGGTGCTTCAGCTCTGCTTTCCAACACTTAATAATTAGCAGAAAGTGTCATTATGGTTGTAGTGGCACCATGCTGCCCTCTCATTTCCGTGCATGTTGCATGCCTGTAGCTGTTGCTAAATCTCCAGGGCAATCTATCTCCAAAATAAAGGCTCTTTGGTGGATTTTTACTCTGATTATATCTCAAACAGACAAGCCAGTCTGTGTTTGACTTTGTTTTCAGACAACAACAAGCCGACTTAAAATGTCTCAGGGGTTCGGCATCCCTTTGACACCAGGATCTGTGGAGTGTGTGGAGCAGAGCGGGAGCCAGATAGAAGAGCAGCACAGTCAAAGGATTAACATTAGAGCTAGTGGCTAAAGCGGTGCCCACAGGTCAGATTAACAGAATGTAAAGCTTGCACCCCTTACACCGCACTTTGAAGTGGGGCTTACATCCTTGGCTTTATCCTGCCAAGAAGTGGAGTCAATGGTGAAAAGGAAGCATCTTTTTATTTTTTGAATTTGACACGTGGGTTTGCTTGGGGCGACGAGCAATAACGGATCACAGCAGTAAGCGGGAGATGGCGGTGTCTCTGTAGGGACTCCAGCTGTCACTGAGACTATAGGCAAGCTGAGGGTGGGAACAATTTTCTGTGTTGAATATCATAGTTGTTATTGTGTTCTCTGTGTGTTAAACTGATAATTGACTACGGTAGACATTTTAAACCCACTGTCAATACTCCTATTGTGCCATTGTGTCCTCCTGAAGCACCAAAGTTTGCTTCACCTGGAATTCATAAGCTGCACCAATGTCTTACTTTTATTTCATAGGTTGAACTTTTCACAGGGTGAGAAATAAAGAGAAGCTTGAGTTCACAATATAGATTTTAAGTTTGGAGGTTCGTTTTGAGCCTAATCAGTAGACAAAACGCCATTGAAAGTCAGCCAAATGAAAAGTCAGCCAAATGAAAAGTACCATTATGTTGTATAAATGACACATTTCACATTTTTGTTGGAAACATTTGGAACAATGTACACTGTCAGAAATAATGTGCTTGGTTTGTCACTAATTGGTACCATGGTTTGTCACTGGAGCAGAACCTTCTCAGGTACAACTGTTGTACCATTGGCATTTGCTTGGGAACATCTACGGTTTGTACCTTTTTGGCCCTCAAAAGTAGTTAGGTCAGGTCTAGGGATTTGAATAATTAATTAATGATCGATTAATGGCCGTTAAAAATTTGGTCGATTAATGAGCGTTCATTTCTGCGGCCGTAGGTCAATAAGCCAATGAGCTGAGAATTCAGTTGGACAAAGCTACAGTTTGCAAACTGAAAGTTGCAATAACAATTATAAAACACACAGAAATACAAGATTATTAATTTGAGCAAAACTAGCTTACTGTATCAGACCTTGCTAGCATGAATTACTAGGTTTAATTTTATCCAAAACTTATTTTAACACAAAACACAGTTAAATATGCAAGATTACTGTGAAAACTAACCTCATGTCTCTTCTGGGGCTAAAACATTAAACTCCTTGACATTATCTTTACAGTTTAATCTCATTTGAGTTAGTTTTACGATCGGCAGGAAGTCTTGTTTTGTCCTTTCAAAATAAAAGCGTCCGTTATCAAAACAGGTTTTGCATAGGACTGTATATATATATATATTTTTTTTTTTTTGCCAATGTATGCATGTTTTTATACATACTGGAGTTTGTATAAAAACATAGCGATTAATCAATTAATATATCATTGACGTTATAGATGCTTGAGTTGGCAGGTTTCTTCTAAACGCCCATCCCTAGGTTGAACTTTTCACAGGGTCAGAAATAAAGAGAAGCTTGAGTTAACAATATAGATTTTGGTTCATTTTGAGCCTCATCAGTAGACAAAACGCCATTGAAAGTCGGCCAAATGAAAAGTCAGCCAAAAGAAAAGTACCATTGTGTTGAATAAATGACACATTTCTCTCAGTTTGAACATTGTTGGAAACATTTGGAACAATGTACACCCAGAAATAATGTGTTGAATGTGTGCCTTATGGGTACCATGACATTGGGCAGAACCCTCTCAGGTACGACTGTTGTATCCTTGAAATTTGATTGGGAACATCTATGGTTTGTGCCTTTGCCCTCAAAAATAGTTAGGTCAGGTCTAATAATCAGCCCCTGGGGGTATGTTAATGTTGATTTTAAGTATTTGACCTCAAGATACCTTTTTCAGGCCAATATCAACGATACAACAGCTGTGCCTTAGAGTGCAAGGGTACAAATCCAGCAAATTATTTATGAGAGGTTTAACATTTAACTTAACAAAATATACAGTTTAGGTCTTGTTGTTTTAAGAAATTTTAGTGCAGAAATGTTACATTAGTATATATTTAATGTAATGTAGTTTAGCTAATTCCTTGCTTGGATATTTAAGAAGTTACTTTATGCAACGCAGAAAGATTTACTTGCCAATTATATACATTAGATTGGTTTAATATTGAAACTTCCCAACTCAAACACAGCTGTTTGTTCTTTGTGGCTCCTGTCTTGTCTTCCTGTCTGTGCATGTCGATGCAAAAAAACAACCATAAGAATTCCAACTTGATCTGAGTGCTGCATTGCCGTCATCTGCCATTTCCGCTACTTGAGGATAGTTAATGGAAACTACTTTTGTTGAGTTGCCTCTTAGTGAAATGCTCTCTTGTCTGCTTTTAGTGTTAGAACGTAACTGAAGTAGTGAATAATGTGCTGCTTTTGACATTGTGTATTCTTGGTTCTCTATGATTATGGAGCCTGGGTGTTATTATTTCATTTGTATACCTTCATAAGTATAGGTGCAACTCATAAGTGCTTTCTTTGTGACGTAAATAAAGCTGTTTTCCGAGGAGATCAAACCTGTTAACAGGCAGAATTTCACAGTAAAAGCAAGGCTAATAGGGCCATTACATTGTGAAATACACATTTACTTCATTATGATAACTTGTCTATTACCACATTAATAACTTTGGTGTTCTTAAAGTGTTCAGCTGGATCATTTGGAAAAAAAGAAGTATCAGGACTTGGTATTGGAAGATATTAAATGACTTAGATTGGGAATCATTGACAAAAATATTTAATTGGGACATCCGTGTGGTAAAATCAGCCTGTTCTTCCGTGAAAAACGTAAATTTGACTTGTGTGTACAGTCAGCGAAAAACAAGCTATGTCTCTTTATTTCACAACCTGCTGTCATGCTTCCGCCGCCATCTTGCTGACGTAGCTGCAAAGGGCGGATTCCCATGTTGGGTTGAAGGATGGGTGGTGGATGGGTCCCATGTGAAATCAAAAGTAAACCATTTTGAACCATTTAAACCATTTTTTAATTTACGTGAACCACGTTTTTTACGTAACTTCCGGTAGTCAAGTGACCCTTGTAACTACTGACTTTCGGCATTTCCTTACATTTATTTACTGTTTAAACTGTCTTTTATAACGCCTTACCAGAGTTTTTTTGCCCTAAACCGAGGTCAGTGGTTTTATAATTTAAATCCACAGAAACTGCAGCCTTTTTTACAACCGCGGACCGTATGTGTGTGCTATTTTTAGAACGGGCCGTTGTACCGTGAGCCGCAATACGTACTTACGTAATTTGTGGTACTGACACACGACCTCTTCTGCTGTTCATGTTGGAGAACTTGTTGGGTGAAGTATGCACAGTTGCCAATAAATTATCAATTATCCACATAATCCAATAAATAAAAATAGGAACAAACAGGGCAAATTATATCAACTATATTTTAACTTTGATGGGACGTTCAGATGTTATATAACTCCAGTAACCCTTTACTTAATAATCCCCATTCGTCTTTTACTGTCTTTAAGCTGGATCATTTTGACAGATGTTTGGATTTGAACATGCAGGGGTTGCATATCAGCAGCGGAGAAAAGCTAAATAAAAGGAGAAGAGGAAGCAAGGAGAGCAGGAAGATGTTCTCTTAATAT
This sequence comes from Centropristis striata, assembly GCF_030273125.1. NCBI lineage: Eukaryota > Metazoa > Chordata > Actinopteri > Perciformes > Serranidae > Centropristis > Centropristis striata. Next base: position 10,728,383 of record NC_081540.1, on the reverse strand, counting down.
GACTGATTTAATATGTGCATAATTTTACATGTAACCACGCTGAGCGCGAGTCATTCACAGAGAAATGTGGAGGAATATGTGTGATCTTACATTCACAATATGTCTAGTTGGCAGCATGATGTACTGTAGTGTTCATGATGTTGCATCAGCTTCACCAAATCTGAACATAAATCATGCTTGGAATTGCATGTAATTCAAATTCTGACACTGAAAACTGTGAGTAAAATTGCCCAAACTAATGTAGCACCAGATCCTGAAAACAGGCTGCTGTTAAACTTTCCTTTGAGGAGATAATCAGACATCATCATGCTGCTCTGAGACATAAAACAACCGTGATGGAGCAAGTATAAATTCTTACCGACTCCGGTCCGACCCCGAGGTGCGTTTTCCCGTCCTTTTCCCGACCCGGATGACACAATGTAATAACGTCCGTCCCTCAAGAATCCACATTCGATGTCAGCGTCTGTACTTTCAGGTTATTGGAAAGTAATATGTGTTGAATTTGTCCCATGATTGATGTCGTTTTGAGAACACTTTAGCACAGCTCAGCCAAAATAATAGTGATGAAAATGAAAAAGACACCTCGCTGGGCTATTTCACGGGGCATGTTATTTTGAAAAATTCTTTTTGAATAGTTGCAACACTTAAACTTAACCTCAAAAGACCTAGAAAAAAATCTACAGGGCTCTTAAAATGGTGAAGGACATGTGATATGACTGAAACATCTTTTTTTCAGTTACTCAGAGTGGAAATATAGTCAAACAGAAATGCATTAGTCACAGTATGTTGGACTGTGTCAACAACATTTCCGAATACTCCGTATTAAAGCAGTAAACAAGAGAACTGAGGCTCTAATTTGAAAGAGGAGACACAAGTTGGACACGCTTCAGTGACAGTGAATTTGAAATGGACTCCGCAGAAGACTAATGTAATGTTTGTCTGAACTGTCTGAACATTCAAAGTGAACTTCGCCTCAGTGTCGTGGCGTGAGTTCTGCACCGGAGAGTGAAGTCAGATCTCTATGAAATTATCCAGCTTACTGTTTCCGCTGTCGGATTTTCATTCAGTGACATTTAGGCAGCTTTAATGATGCATTTACATTTCTGGGAGTGCTAAACTGAATATTCTCTGCTTTCTTTAATGGGGAGAAATGGAAAATGGCTTCTGTCGGTTACAGTGGCAACTTCACCTTACTGCTCACTTTACTTTTGTATATAAATTGCTCCACAGTTGTTTAATCTCTAAGGCTTAAGAAGACTTGTGAACCCTATCCACCCAATTCCTGGCCCCCATGATACCTTGCATGAACAAGTTCTCCAACCTAAATGGCAAAAGAGGTCTTGTGCCAGTACCACAAATTACGTATGTATGTATCGCGGCTCGCGGTTGTAAAAAAAGAGGTGTCAGTTTCTGTGAATTTATGTTATAAAACTACTGGCCTAGGTTAAGGGCAAAAAACTTCCTGGTGTGGCGTTATATAAGACTTGGTTTATGGTTTAAATAGTATATAAATGTATGTAAATGCTGGAAGTGAAGTAGTTACTAGGGTCACGCTACTGCCTTCAATTACTTAAAACACGTCAGTTATGTTAAAAAATGTGATTTACGTAGCTTACATCAATTAAAAATCATTTACTTTTGTTTTCACACAAAAACAAGCGAACCCCCACTCTCTAGTATATTGCACAAGTTGCATTACATTCATGCTATCAACACCATTTATTGCTGCTATAGATGTGCAAGTTGATGATGATGATGTGTTTTTCTCCGTTTATCTTGCAAATAAGAGGTAAAGGAACATACAGTATAATGTTTGAGTCTCATACTTGCTTTAACGTTAAAAAGAAAACTGTATATATACCTGTATTCATCCCAACCAACCAAAAAAGCCAATTCCGCTATGATTGGTCAGGATTTCTTGGTTGTTCAAGTTCCCACTCTTGGTGTCTCTGCACCATCATTGCAGCCAGGCAATGACTTCTACGTGTATATAATATAGAAGTGACATCACAGTGTTACTGAAGGTTTAAGAGCACAATTTTTTAATATTTTCGTGCATTTCTCCATGGATCGAGTGTTTTGATACTTTTACAGTATTTGTATAGCACCTAGAACTACTTTATGATCAAAAAAGATATGGATATTTTACAAAACTGTCTTAAAAAACATACTAATTAAACAGGGGGGCATTAGATTAACAGAAAACCATTGCTTATCTTTTGCTAATGAGCTTTTCCTTTCTCTCTTTCTACCCTCCATGCTCTCCGTCTGACCAACCGGATGCCTATTCATCTTCTCTCATGTCTCCTGTTGGCCAATCACGATGCTCCATTCCTGCTGACATCATTAGGTAAGACAAAGAAACCGAAGTTGCTATTTAGCACTGTTTACCTAAGCCGCTGCTGTTGGTTGAATTATGTCAGTGGTTGACAAATTTATGTTTGTGTTTAATTGAATATTATCCATCTGTAGAGCAGATGGGGACGTGGCTAATTGCTGGAACTTTTTTGTGACTTTATTACAGATACATTTTTCCAACATATGCTTGATGATTTTGTGTGTTTAAGTCGAATGGCTGTTTCTTCTAGAAACTGTCAGTGTCTTGAGTTTTTTTATACATCTGAAACTAGAAAAAGCTAGATGATTCAGCTGAGATGAAAAAAAATAAGTTTACAAGAGCTTGTGAAAACAGTGTGACCTGAAAAGAAGTCAAGATGAGAAAAAGAAAATCAGTATGACTGCACTGACCTGAATAGCAGTCGATTCCTCCGTGCAATATCTAGCAAAGCAAAATCAGGGCTACATGCAGGCTAAATAGCCTTTCAATAATTTATAGTTTGTTCTGCTCTTGGCTGCATTGATAAGCTGCCGACTTTAACATATTGAGATCATGAATAAGTGAAAATCTGTTTCTCACAAGCACTTCAGTCTGCATTTACAAACCCATCAAAGAGTCGCAGTGCATTGCTTGGAGGTATAACACGAGCCGGCGTGATCTAAACATCTTTGCAAAATGGGAAATCTTTGCAACAGCTAAACTGAATCCAAAATAGCTGGGTGTTGGCCCTGATGGGAGCCGTAGTTCAAGTGGAAGTTTCAGAAGTGCTGCCCCCGGCAATGTCACAAGCCACACAGCAATACGCCGTTCTCGTCAAAACAGCGCAGCAGCTCTTCGAAAGCTTGGGGTTTTTTGTCGCCTTAGGCGCCAGGAGCTCTCTTCTGCTGTTATTTGCATCAAGTCTGATCATTAGCACGACAGGAAAGCAGCATGTGGATTAAGGAATTGATCCAACCTCGCTTTTTGTTCATAGCGTACCAGACTTCCCGACAGTCTGACCATGCTGCAAGAAGTGTGGCTTAATGCACTTCTGCAAGGGATCTGGTCTTGTTTTCATTTGTTTGTTTTCGGGAGAGCAGAAGCCCTTTGTATCTGTTTGCTTTTAGTATAATAATGCACTACAAATTTGATTAAAAGCCTCGAAAAGAAGTCTGAGATCATCCACGAGTCAAGTGCATAGCCCGAAGGCTCAAACCGCGTATGAGTCATTGTGTCTGCGCTGTGCTTCTGTGTGTCTGTGAGAAAATAAGAGCTTACTTGTGGTTTTATCCCTTTAGAGACGAGTCATGTCCAAGATGAGAAAAGCCCTTTAAAAAGTGTTTTCTTTGTCAACTCTTTGAAACCGTCTGCTTCCCGCTCAGGTTGAGAATTGAGGTCGATTTAAGGTTGCAGGAGTTTGGGGTTGTTTGTGTAATAGCATTAAGCCTGAGTGTAGGGGTTAATGAACAAGTGTAAGTCAGAAAGGATGCTCCCAAACAAAATGTCTTTTGTGTGTGCACACGCACGTGTGTGTGCCCGAGCCCTTAATCCTTTAACGGGATTACAAGCCGCATTGTCCTTTGTTCACTTGTTCCTTTCCACCCACGTATGCTGGTAGCGGAGATGTCAGAGCCCACATTCGGGATTACAATGTAATGGGCTCTCAATAGGCCGGGTGAGAGGGAAGCCTTGCGGTTAGATTGTCATTTTAACATCTACCCTTAAGCGATTATAATTTAGCAATGCAACCTGAGACGGGTGAAGATATTGTTTTGGCTTGTTTGACACAGAGGGAATGTATGTTAAGTGAAATGTTGACAGGTTTGTGCAGCAGAGGCGAGGCGAAGTGGTGCGAGGCAATGGTGTCAGCCGTGCCCACGAGTCTTCAGCAGCTGTATAGCTTTAAGGATCACCGAGCTCTGTTGGAAAAGCACATCGCCATCTCTCAGCTGGAAGGGGCAAAACTCCATGTAGAGATGCGTGGGATCCATTAAAATATTCTTAGCTTTTTTCCGCTGGCCTTCACCGACACACTCAACTGCTCCAGCGGCTTTGCTGCTGTTATTCAAAATCACAGGATTCTTGTGGGTGATGCCGGCTTTACCAAGCCACTCACGGTTAAATTACTCCCCAGTAAAAGACGAAGCGAGAGCAGAAGTGTCCGCATTTATCCTTGTCTGTGTTGTTCTGCGGCTTTTACCCATACTCAAATAAACAAGCAACACATACAGCAAATACATGCAGGCACTTCAGTCTCAATGTGTGCTCACTTTGTTGCAAGAAACAGCAGTTGTCCGTATGTTAGACTCCATGACTGCCATGGAGCTTGCATTAGAGTCTCCCATTCCAAACGCTGAGAATTTTTCATTTTTTCAGTCATATTTGACCAGGATTTCACTACATCATGAAAATCATTTTGCAAAGACTTTCATATGTGCACTCAGCCTCCTTTTTGTTAAGCTGTTATTGGTGTCGAGTCATTCAGCTGCAAGCAGTGACTTGGATATTGAAGCAAGCTTTTGACATTTGAGTTGGCTGCCAAACAGTCCTGAATGCAATAAACTACCAAATTTACATAATCAGTTTCACTCAGTTCATGTTTACCTATTGGTCATCTGTAATGAATTGTACATTGTGAACATTTTGACGGACAAGTTGCATACTTTAAATGTCAGAACATCTTTTGTACCACCAAGGAAAAGTTTTTTTGTGGCTTCTGTTTGCAGCTGCACTTGAAACCAGTTGAATTTTCTGAGCTCATGTTTTATTTGCTCTGAATTCACTGAATAAAGATTATGTTACTGTGTTGCTTTCAGAAACATTCTAATGACTGTTTAGCTCTAATGAGATTGTTTGTGACCACCGCCATGTTTTTTTCTGATGTCACGCAGTGCTTTAAAATTGCTAAAATTGGAAACATAACCTCCTTGGTGGAGGTAATTATATATGAGTGTTGATATAGCTATTTATACTTGCATGTAAGTCATTTTGCTATATTACCAGTAAGCATCTCTCAGCCCTGCTGTATTTCAGAATTGCAGAAAATAATAGATATGCCCATAAACACAAAATTGTCAGAGGAATAGATGTCAAGTGGCCACTTAGCCGGGCTCTATATGCAGGTAGATGGAGGGAAAGAGGCAGCTGAGAGCGCCACTGGTGAGGTAATGACAACTTGGTGTTGCATCCAAAGCCAACAACTGGAATAGTGATGGGAGAGCCCAAATTATCCCCAGGGGAGGGCCCCTTGTGGATCCATCAGTATGTATGTGACTGTGTGATTGACAACTTAGCTCAAGGGTTGTGTTTTTGTTAGCATATCGACTGAGGAGCATAAAGTGCAGTCTGAGCTCAGCCAACAATATACACAAGCTTATGGAGACATTGATTTTTTTTCAGTCGATCAAAAGATCTAAGAGGCTGATGCCATAAAAGGCTGAATGTAAACACTAGAAATCATCTAAATCGTATTATTGATGTTTTATGATGTCCCAATAGTTGGTTTACATCAGAAATACAATAAAAAAAACGCATTAAACATGAAAAATGTGTCTTTATACATCAAACTGTACTCACTTGGTACCTAATTAATGCAATTTACGAAAATAAATCACTCTCTTCTTGTCTAATTTGAATACACTGAACCCATGTTTTTAGATTCAGCTTATACTTTCTTGGGCAATAAAATATGAAGTATACATATTTATAATTTTTTCATCATGCCACCAACTGATAGTTATCACCATTAAACTTCCCCTGTTTGTTATTTACATTGAGACAATATTGTTTTTGCATGACAAGTTTTAAAAAAATGTTATGTTCAGATATGCAAATGAGGTGTTAACTCATTAAATATGCACTAATTTGCATATATTTCCAGGACATAAATCTGAACACGGGAGAAACCAAATTTCAAAGGTATTATTCTATTTTGTTGATGTATGAATTTCAACGTTTTTTGGGATATCTCAGTTTCATAAATCAGAAAAAAAAGTCTATTTTAGTCATGTTTTTAGGAACAAAATGTTCTATAAATCAGTGTATTTATGATACATAGACAAACCCCTCCGTAAAACCTTCAGAATATAAAGTGGTTTGAGTTTACCAATACACGATGAGCAGAATTTTAAAGACTAACGGATATCTATTGCAGACAAGTCTATAAACATGCTCAGAAATGGCCTCTTTGAAACCCAGAACTTGCCTGACAATCATTACGTCATTCGTTCATCCGTGGTTGCAATGGAAACAGGAGCTGCTGATAATTCGGGATCTACTTTATGCACAGTGGCATTCAATTACCATCGACGAAGAGGTCATATTCATTAAAAAAAAGTGCCAATATCCTGATTTCCATGAAAATAACCACAAAATACAAAATAAGGACACACAGCAATGACGGGAAGTAGATGGCACTTATTCTTACCTCTCTGTACAAGTGGATCATGTAATTGGTTTGTTTGTCTATTTTTCCCCCTTCTCTGCTCATCACGCATGCTGCGTCCTACTTTTGGCCTACTTCACACCACCGTGAAAACAATCTCCTTGAAAACCTCTGCAGTGTCAGGAAAAAAAAAAGACAAAAAAAAAAAAAAACCCACTGCATCTTCTGTCAATTAGTGTGTTTCCACCATATGTGGTACTCAGTTATTCCGTTTGTGGAGTTGCAGCATGGATGTGTCATATCCTGTTTGCAGTAATCCAGTTAGGCATCCCGGTGGCCTCGTGCTGGAGGCACAAACACGGTGAACAATGATGTGTTACATTACAAGAAACCCACGTGCCCAGTTTAAACATAATTTGACAGTATGCTGATGTGTATACTGAGAGGTGTATGCACTTAATCATAATCAGATGGAGGTTTTATGGTCTTTGCATGCTCTGTTGTCAACTGCAACATCCATTCAGAGTCAGTTTATTCATGCAAAGAGGGGTATTTGTGTGCGTGATGGACTTTAATGATGCACATCAACAGCTCATTCTGAATCCGATTTTAATTTGTTTATGTATCAATTTTGTGATATGAACTATTAGCCAGAATAATGCATACATACACACTCAATGAGACAGCAGCATCTTCATGTTTCTGAATACTGACAGTGGAAATTTGTACCTTTAAGAATAACTGAAAAGTAATATTTACAACAGTGATGCCACCTCAGTGAGGACAACTTTCGCAATCCTCGACCACTAGAGGTTAGAAAAAACAAGAATTTATGCAAGTGTTAAGCTACACTTTAACGTTTTCTCGTCACTGTTCTTTACAGGGACGTTACATAGACTGCATATGAATAATAGACGTAGTTACCGTGACGTCACCCATAGGTTTGTGGAATGCCTGTTTGAAGCACAGACTTCAGCGTTACACTTGTCGCCATCTTTCGTTACATATGTCACCATCTTGTTTTCGGAAATTGGGAGTGGACCATATCTGGACTGTGGAGGAGCGAGAGGGATCTGATTACTGACTACACGTCTCTCTACACCTCAACCTGACTGAGAGAAGCTGCTGCTAATTCATGTTAGCATTAACTGGAGCATTAACTGGGATGTTAGTTTTGGCTAGCAAGAAAGAAAAAGAAAATGTAAGTTACTAACCCAAGAAAAATGACCAGCGACTCCTTGGAGTTAGTCCAACCAAACACTGAACAGGACATTTTTAATGAACAAACTGTTGAAATAAACTGTCATGAAGTGAAAAAATACAGTATGAAAGGGTCAAAATTTAAACCAGTGAATGTCCTTTAAAACAAAACAAAAAACAACAACTTTATTGACACAGTGTCGTGGATAAGTGTTGCTTTGCTTCTCCATCTAACAAGCTCGCCTTGTTAGCCACCTGTCAATCAAAGGTAGCCACGCCCCAAATCATACGATTCTTTATCTTCTATTTTCTTCCAAATAGGACCATCATTGATACAATTAACATCAGATTGTCTTGAAGAACATTTTTACTAGTGATTGAGACCACAGTGTTGTCCTTAAAAAAAATCTGAGGAAATAAATCAAGTGAGAAGTTTTCTCATTTTGTATAGAAATGAATGGACCCAAATGCTTCTGCAGGCGCCATCAGCGCCCCCTGTTAGAATTTTCAGTAGAATGCAGCTTAACACACTTCCTGGTTTGCTTTACTGCTTAGACCCGGAGGTTCCCGCTTGGGACTTTCCATCTGTGTTATACTTTCACAGACTGCTAGCGCTATGAGATTAAAAAACTACTTGAATCAAGTTTTGTCTTTTTACCTGTGCAAAATGCACCAGCCATAGAAAACACTGCCATTACTTTCCATCATTAATCATGACTAAAATAGCCATTTCGCTGCTTTGCGCCTGGTGTGGAAGTCTTACACTGTCATGGTTAGGTTCATAGCATCATCACACAGCTTGGTGAATTTCATTACCTTTTTACCAGGAGCTGCATGTGGATGACTGACATTACTACAGCCATCCAAAATAAACAGATTTTGCTGTGTTCTAATTGCAATCAATGAATCAAAAGGGTGCCGAAATAACTACATAATGACACAGATTTGTAAAGTTTAAATGTATGCTTTGTCAGTTCATGTCACAAGATGACAAGCAAACAACTTTTAAAATGTTGTTTTCTGAATGAAGTTCGGAGTGATCAGGGCTATGCTATGCTGGAGAATCTCAATGCTGATAGGCTTTTTGCAACAGTTTCAGAGTAATTTCTCTTGTTATTCCTATATGGCTGTTACTCACTGCTTTGCATTGACTTTGCATGTAATCAGACCTTGCAACAAAAAAAAATTGCCTAGCACACCATAACACAATGCAACACGTCAGCATATCAAACTGTTAGTCGCTCATTTACACATGCAGTAGATGCAGAGCAGCATTAGCATTCACTTGAAGTCCTGTTTCAATTTTTATTTTTCACTCATGTTTTAGGTTCAGTTTAGAGCAGTGTTCTAATGGAAATAATCTTTTTTCCCTCCACTCACTTGCAACCTGCACAAAAAAGGTCCAAGGTCAGGGTCATTGAGAGAATTGCTCCATTGCTGCAGTGTTTTGTAGAGTAAATTAGCTCTAGATTCTCCCAGTGATAACATGAAGAAAGGAGAAAAATAGCACAGCAATTGAGAGAGAAATCAAACAATGAGATTGAGGAGGTATATGGTCAACACAGCGGCAAAGGGGGGGGGGGGTGTAAAGTAAAGGGGTGTGTATGTGTACATGCAGCAGAAAAAGAGGGGGGTGGCTGTTGTTCTTAACTGAGACAAACTGGAGCTATTAGAGGGCCTATTGTTGCCCGGCTGGCCCCTGAAAGAACAGCTTGTCCCAGCACTTATTCAGTGAATAGATGTGGCCGGCACTCCCGGCTATCTTGGGTGATCGCACAGATCAATCTGTCCAGGCAACCTGCAGCAGTTGTATAGGAAGGTTAGTGTGGATGTGGACACATGCACATGTTGAATGAGTGGTTGTGGGAGATAGATGTACAGCTGTAGAATTTGTTAGCTTTCATGTTTTGTTGTTTGCTTATGTCTAGACTCAGTCATGCCTACTGAAGACCCTGAAACAGTTTTTTTTAGCTCTCTGAACCCCAAGTGGCCTTGTATTTTACTGCAATATAAAAGTCCTGCACCTCTATTGAATCAGCACAGTCATGGCTAGAAGTGAGACCCACTCAAAAATGTGCAAATTAACACAGTTATAATGACATAAACCACTAAAAAGAAAATGTGTAAGTTGAATTTCTCTGATAAATTATTTTTTTTTAAATTGGAATGAAATGGAATTTATACATACAACACTTTTCCAAGTGCCCACAAGTGTCATGAATATTGGAAAAAAACTGTTTCCACATGCTACATTTTTATAACCTCTAATTAACCTCTAATAATTAAAGCATCTCCTGTCCTCTCCTCTCTGGTCTGTGTAAACACCCTGCAGTTCTGTCTGATTTTCAGTGAATATTTCACCGTTCGTCTCAGCAGAATCAATCATGGCGTCACAGTCGCTGAGGAGCTCAGAATTTAATATTTTTGACAGTTTATTTTTGGCAACATTTTAAATGAGTACCCGATGATCAGTCGGAAAGTTCAAAGTTCGGCAATATTGCATGTTTTCATGAGTTCCTCTCTATAATACATGTATTTTGGTTGATTTTACAAGAAAGCTTATTGGTGGGGTTCAGAAAATTAAGGTTACTCGTATTGATTTTTGTCACTGGTATCATATTTTAGATTTTTAATATGATAATGAGCCTGAGATAGATAAATAACACAACAAAGTGCATTAATTTAATTTAATTTAATTAATTTAACATTAACTGCCATCAAAAGTACAGTATGTTCAGTTGGTGCTGCGGGTGAAATAAGTCGTCTCTCCTCTCCTGTCCTCTCCTCTCGAATCTGTGTAACAACCTGCAGTTCTGTCTGATTTCCTGTGAATATTTGTCATATATATATATATAAATCATATAACCATTTGTCTCAGCAGAACCAGTCATAGCCTCACAGTGTCGCTGAGGAGCAGAATTTAATGTTTTTGAAAGGATCTAGTCAAACAGTTTATTTTTGGCGATATTTTAAATGAGTAACCAATGATCTCTCAGAAAGTTGAAATGATGCATGGTTTCATAGTTCCTCTCTTTGATAAATGCTGTATTTTGGGTGATTTTCCCAAAAAAACAAACATATGTTTCATTGGTGGGGTTCAAAAAATGAAGGTACTAGTATTGATTTTTGTCACTGGTGTCATATTTCTGATATGATAATGAGCCTGATATAGAATAAACAACACAACAAAGCAGTAACTGTTGATTTAGCATTAAATGCCAGCAAAAGTACAGTATGTTCAGTTGATTCCGCAGGGTGAAATAAGTCGTCTTTCCTCTCACACACACACAGAAACTCACACTCCGAGCTGTCCACCTGCACTCATTGCACAACTTCAAAGATGGTTGATTTAACTAGTGCTACCTCCTACTCCAATAAACAGCTTCCAGAGCAGCTTTGAAGTAGCATCAATCTTCCTTTTGCATCTGTCAAACTTCTCTTACATCCACTCTCCAACAGCCAGCCCATCAAGGGGAAATCAAAGTGCCTTCAGGCGTTTGACACGCTGTAAATAGACTGGTACGGATAAGCCGTGGCTTGAATGAGCTCTGAATAGGATGAGTCTATTTGCTGGCTCATAACTGTGCGGTTTCATATCCCCCACAGACCATATAACACGGACCTCCTAATGGTCCTCTCATCATTTCAAATTCAACTCGCAGGGTTTTTATCACCCCTGCCTTAATTTGTGTGTGCATAATTGAAAGAAAATTAGATTTATGGGAACCCCCACGTACAGTACAGCAAGCCTGCAGTCCCTCTCTATCTCTGCCTCCTCCTCGCACACACTGACCTTGTTGCCTCTTTTATTTACTGCACAATGACTGCAATTTCCAGAGTGTAATTAGAGCTGTTATAGCCTGGCCTTTGGTCTCAGTCATTTAGAGGTGAGTACACTATCAGTTCGCTCCCCCTTTGCCCCACAAGTCAGGGAGTTTGCCTCCCACTTCTCCTCGACTGAGGCCCTCAAAGCTTACGCTTCCCCTCCTCGGAGCCAAAACAGACCCATTTTCTCCACTCATTTCCATTTGGGCTACTTAATTAATCATTTCCCCACATTTTCAGCTCAACACCCACAAATTGCCCTGGTCAGAGCCCGAAGACAAAGGGATTTTGTGTTAATTAAGCATACAGCAATTCATTTAAACACCATTCCCTTCCTCCCACATGCACACATCCACTAACAGCAACTCTGCAGCTGTCACCGCTTTAATTTGTGTGTTCATTTTTCTTTCTTTGTCTTTGTGCCGCCTCTGCCTCATGCTCAAGGAAGTACTGTACCTCGGCTGTATTCACATTCAAGTGAGGAGAGAGAAAAGATTCGGTTTCAATTTTGACTGGGCATCTGCTTGATGAAAAGGTTTTTGTACAAAGGAGTCCAAGCTTCAATAACATTGGCGCCTTCTGCCATTTTCTGCAGCAGTGGAAACATTTTTTTGTTCTCTTTTTTTTTTTGTTGCCCAGACTTTATTTCCAACCTTGACCAAAAGAAAAGCCGAACAAATATCCAACAGTGGTAGTATCATATTTGACTTAACGGCATTTATTTGTGCCCTCATTAATTATAAATGTGTTTTAGAAATACTCGAATCCAGACACCAAGTTCAACTTTTGCACTTGAAAAATGAGTAGAAAAAACATCTTAAAAATTAATTGAGAATGTGCTGTTGGCTCTATTTGCCTTCAAGGTAATATATTAGTACTTATGAGCCTTTGATACTAGCCTGCATTGATTTTTCCTCCTCCAGTCTGATTCACAACACCCATACATAGCTCCTGAAACCAGCCCGTCAACAGATTCAGGTCAATAGATCTTCTCTTTCTCACTGCTGGCAGAGTCATGTTTTATAATACACTGATGTATCAGCTGGGTGTCTCAGACTGAAGCTGATGTACGATTGTGACCTTTCTCTCCTGATAGGCAGCGATGACCACTGTATATCAGCTGGCCACAATCAATACCTCCATAAAGAAGCCTTGAAGCATGCATGCGAGCGCGGGGAAGGTAGAGATGCACACATATATGTGAGTAAATCAAAGTGGGAGAACACTACGAGTCTGAAATTTACACTTTCGAGTCATGCTTGGTTAACAGAGAAGGTAATAAGCATCATTTCAAGGAATAAAAAGTCTTTCCATAATTCCCTTTTAAACAACTGTGTTTTAAACACAGTGAAAGCTAATGTTGCCTGGCAACAACCAAAAAAACAATGATATCACATTGTCATTTTAGTGCGTCAGTGTTTTACATGGCACGGCACTGAGAGGAACAGGCGTTTTTTTTCTTCTTTCCAGACCCAAGGAGGCAACTGCAGACTGAGTTATGCTTTGAAACAAATGCAGATCTTTGTGGTGGTCTCGCCATCGCCATGGCAACACACGTAACCGATTTCAATAGGCATGAGACTTCATTAGATCTGGGCAAAACGCTGCATTGATGGACTGTGTAACTGCACTACTTTTTCCCCCCTGAAATTAGATAGAACAACTGAATGCACTCATCTGCTAATTGCAAGGGAGGAACAGAAGGAGGGAGCGAGAGGGATGAAGCGAGTAAAAGAAGGTGAAAATTACAGTGGTCCCTTTTTTTTTCTTTCCGGCTCGCACCGCTCCATCGTGTTTCTGTCAGCAAGAAGTGAGGTGTGTGCAGCGGTGCAGCGAGGGAGCCTCCAGTAGCCTGACAAGCTTATCTTTATCACCTGTCACTCTGACATTAGGTGTCTCTGCTCAGCCCCAAATCCTGCCGCTTCCCTCCCTGTGACTAAAACACCCTCCACCTCTCCATCTCTGTCTCATATATGTATAGTGGCTAGTATATAGTGCTTGTCATGCTGATCAGTGTTGTTACCGCCGGGCTCAAGGTTGGCAACAGAAACGGAGGCCGCGCACAGAATTATAATACAAGAAGTGATTTATTGAACCAAATGAGGCTGTTCTCATTCACTGTTTGTAACTCAGAAAGTGATGTACTGTAACTCGTATATAACATTTCAGGGATATACTGTTTTCAAGGCATACCATGGTATGAAAATTGGCAGTTAAAGCTAGTAGAGCAGCTTTATATAATCTATATTGACCCGTGTTGTTAAGCGCCAACGTCTGGTGGCTGCAGTAGTAATGACAAGAGCAAAGGAAGAAGTCAGGCAACATAGTATAAAGAGTAAAAGTCTGTGTTGGGACAAGGACAGAGTGGTTAGATTGGTAAAAAACAAAACAAAAAAAACAGCAAGACTTTCAGTTGGGAGACGACTCGTTGTGACCCCTATGAACCAGAAGTCAACATTGTCATTTTACATAAGTTAACTTTGTTGCGTAACTGCATCACATTCTCTGTCAAATACCACATTTCGACCAACGTGAACCTAGTTCTTTTGCTGGGCTGGTACTGGTGCTGGTTTAGAGTTGGTTCAACATGTGAACTGTCTCAGAACCTGTTTGGTTTTTCACAACAATGTTGGACTACATCGTCTCTTTACAAATGTTGTTCCTGGCTTTGCAAACCTACATTTGGCATCCAAGGCAACATGTACAACACATTTGTTCTGCTTGTCTTGATCGATATGAACGTACGTTCTTATTAACACTGAATGTAGGCTATGATGTAAATGTTATACTTTGTTACTCGCTAACGCTAGCCCGCTAACGCTAGCCCGCTAACACTAGCTCGCTAATGTATCAATCTCATTGCAGTTAAAAAAATAAAATAAAATCAATGATACACGTTTTAGTTGGTCTTGTTAATCAGATAATCCCGCCCCGAGCCCCTGATGTAAGTGGTTCATGGTTGAAGACCAGCAAAGAGTTGGTGCCGCTCTGGAACCAGTTTGGGTGTTGAAAAGTGATGTACTGGTTCAAGATTAGGCACCAGCTACGAAGCGTTCCCGGAACTGCCTTGTTCGAAAAAAAAAGCAATAAAAGTGGTTTGGGTGCCTAAAGCTTACCAAATAGTTCGGTCGCACAACTTTAAAACTGTCGTATTGACATGACATGACATATCATACAAATCTTTGTATGAGGATACATTGACCAAATAACATCATACATAATCATTAGTATATTAGACAATGCATGTGTACTGCAGCAAATCAAGCAGATGGGGTCCCCAGCAGACTCCCCATAATAAATTAAACAGAAGTCACTGCCACCAAAAATATAATGTACAATAATCAAGTCTGCAGCCATGCAAGCAGCTCTACCATTTCAGGTTTAAGGAGATTCTGTGAAAGCCATTAAAAGGGCATTCTGCCCACACCAAAATAAATGGTTTAATGCCCACAGCAGCCTCTCTTTTGTATATTTAAAATAACATTACTGAAAAATTTTAATGAAAAAAATATTATGTTCACCTGTGTGTAGTGTCTAGAACAAGAAGTGGCTTTAAAAGGGTCCATTTACAGTATAATGTTGTTAATTTCCGCACCTTACCAAGAGCTACAGTTTGTACATTAACACAAAAGTGGCCTACTGTTTGACTCTCCTTCATGTTTCCCCCTCTACCTCCCATATTTGCACTTAAAGTCTAATAACCACCACAAGCTGAGGATGCAGACAAACAGCTCACACACTGAGGAGTAAGCAAGCACCACACTGAACACAATACAGCCTAAATTGAATATTGATTGCGGGTAATCCATGCGCACCGGCTCTATATGAAATAGTGGTCAAGAGACAAAGCACACTGTACTCGCTGATCTCCTTCGGCTAATTCACAAACTCCCCCTGAGCACTTCGTCTTTGGAGTCCATTGTGACCGTAGCAATCGGATTACGGTTACATTACCAGGCCGCTCCGTTTCGAAGAAAGCCAATCATCACCATCGGGGCATGATTGCAAAATTGAGGTCATTTTTTCGAGAATCTATCATCTTTACTGCCACATCAAAGAGAAGCTATTCTATAGTGCATGATGATGGTTTGCGGACTATAGCTGGGAGTAGTTAATGAAGCACATTACAGTAGAGAGATGACATGGATTTTGAGGGCTTGGAATTGGCACCACAGATGCTCATCAAGCAATCGGCACTATTTGGATGTAATTTTATGGTAATCCTTTCATTTTCTGAGCCATTTTGTTCATTTCATGGATTGTAGACGCGACTCTGAAGAGACTCGGGGAGAAAAATGGCACACGGCACACAATAAACAGAGGCTCCAAATTCAAATGAGAGGGATGCATCACGGTTGAAAATGCTACTCCGAGTCGTTTACTGAATAATTGTGTTGCATATGAATGAATGCGCGAGTTTCAATTAGGACAAACAGCAGTGGTTGTATTTATGAAGCACACGGACAATGAGATAGGGAACAGAATACAGACTCCAAAAAATGACAGTTTACTTCGGTCCAGAACAGCACTGAGTGAGTGTTTTGGAGCTGAATGTGTCATTTTCACAAACAATCCATTTCACAACTATTATTGTTAATAATTATCATACTAGAAACAGACCTGCTGCCTCATGACCTCAAAACATTTTTTATCCGTTTTTTATCTTAAAACAGAAATAAATGTTTCTTAAATTACATCAACCTGCATAGTAATATTGTGTGTAAAAATAAATTATGTTTATAGGAGCCCACGCGTTCGCTGCAAACACTTGTGTTAATTTTGAAGAGGCGCCAAGAGCCATATTAGCTCCACGAGTGGACAAACAACACTCCAACACTTGCCAACTATACTTGTCACCGGAAAAATCCAAACCTATTGAACCTTGAAAAGTTACTTGTGTGCTATTAGTCATCTTGACGAAGTAGCTGTCACTTTCAAAAGGTGGTTTTCCTTCCGAGTGAAACTATCCTCCTCAACTTTCTGTAGAAACTCTGACATTTAAAAGTGGTGCTTCCGCTCCAAAGTTTGGATTTGCAGGATTTGTCAGAATCAAGATTACATCAATACAAGCCAAAGTCTTTGTCAGATTAACTGTTAACAACTGTTACTGCTGTGTTGCATATTTCTATGAGCGGCTACCTGCTGGTTCAGACTAATTATCCCCACCCCCTGCTGTGTAAATTATCAGCTTTGGCAGGTTAGGCGGAGCAGTCAGTTGGTCTTTATTAAGACAATGCCTGGAGCCAAAAGGCTTGGTTGTCCAGATAAATGTACAGGCTGTCCTCATGAACGTTCTTTGTGATTAACTGTGAAAAGTAATGAACTGGAAAGATTGGTCTCCCCTCAAAAAATTAAATTTAAGGCATTTGTACAGGCAGCAAAGTACAACTCATATTGATGTTTTAGACTGTCTTCTACCACCATTATGTGGACGTATAGTAGTGATCAACAGCGATTAGAGTTTAAATGGCGGCTATAGCAATCAAAGTGGATGGAACGGTGGACTTTCACCCAGGAGAACGAGTTTTGTGTCCAGCGTGGAAACAAAAGTAAATCATTTTTTACATAACTTCTGTTCTTTTTCGTAACTTCTGCTTTTTACGTAACTTCCTTGTCTCACATAACCCTAGTAACTACTTCACTTCCGACATTTTCGTACATTTGTTAACTGTTTAAACTACTTTTATAAGTAATTTTGTAGCCAAAATTCACAGAAACTGCAGCCTTTTTTCACTGTACGTGTATGTATAATGACATGTGTGCTATTTTTAGAAAGTTCCACGGTATAATGAGCCACGAAACACTCATTTTGACAAACACTCATATGTGTCAGTATGGGTGGTACTGACAAACGGTATATTCTGTCGTTCAGGTTGGGGATCTTGTTGATCTGGTATTTAAGTGTTTCCCCATTAAATTTGGTTCAGTGATGAAGAGGTCGGCTGTGGGGAGGGCTCGACTGGTGGTGGATGGTTTAAAACCAATTATATTTCAACAAGGAGACAGGTGATTATGTCCCGTTGTTGGAAGTATGTCTTGAAGTACTGTTTTTAAGCCCAACCCTGTTATTTTTCCCAAACTTAAGGGTAGTGGTTTTGGTGCCTAACCCTAAAGAAGTGGTTTTGTTTCCTAAGTCTAACTGTTTTTAAGCATTAACAACATGCTTAAAAACCGATTTCATGACGTCATGTCAGCAAATCAGCACTTGACACGTCATATTTCATGCAAAATTGAAATGCTGAAATGTAAGGTAGCTTGTATATAATATTTAAAGACAATAGAATAACTTTGAAATAAATACTGTGCCCATACCACCATTTTTTCCCCAAAGACTGCATTTTCTGATTCTCTCAAAATCCCTTTAAAAGACCAACACCTATACAGCACATCAGTGTGCCATACTGTACAGGGTGACATAATGAAGTTTATGTGCAATGAACCCCACAAACACCATCCTGCAGCAGTAAATACTCACAATCGGTGTTCATCCACAGCTGAAAATAGTCCCCCACAAATGCATTATTTTCTTCTGTCTGTCTGAGTAGTGTCTGCTAAAAAACTACAGTGCTCAGCTGTTTCAGAAAATGGAGAAATGAAACAATATATTTCTGAGTCATTTTTAAAGATTTATATCTTCACTTAAAAGAAATGAGTTTGAGGCTGAGTGTCACAGACGGCGGACGTTGGAAGGTATTAAGAGATGGATTAATATGTTGTTAGTTTGGGGCTTTTGTAGATGATAAAAAAAACACAGAATGATGCCAGCCTTTGAAATACAGGCATCAATCATTGTTTATTTATGCTGTGAGCCCTCACACTTTAGATTAGGTAAATAGTACTTTATTATGATGACAAATAGTGCTTTAACGCTGCAGAAATTATGTAATAGAGCCTATTAATGTGACTTTAACAGAGTATTATTGGCTCTTTGCTTTTGCAATGCTGTAAGACAAACCTGCATAATTGTACCCGCCAATACAAAGATAATATGCAATGAGACACAAAGAATAAATTTAATTCTGCACCCATAGGCTCATTCGCCTCAACTGACACATAATGCTGTCAGCATGAATCCAAGATTTCCTGCAGTGGAATTTCTATACGAGCTTTGAGGAATATTTATTCAAAGCAACATTTCTTCTCCTATTACTGAACTCTTTGCCCTTTTGCTATTCTGTACTACACCAAACCGCAAATATAATAGCAGTACATGCATGCAAACCCACTCTCTTGAGCTCTGGCCCACATTTACATCACGCACAGTTTGATTGCAGAAGAAGAAGAGTAAATATTTATACGGTAAATCCATTGCATTTGACTTTACACAGATGTCGAGTTGTTTGTTGGGATTCCTGTGAAGATTGTTGCCTGCACTGTTAATCAGTAATATGCTGTTTTTGTAATGCTGAGAGAAAAGGTTCAATGTATTAGAAGCATCTGTTTGAACTGCTTATTCAAGATATGTCATATTATGTTCTCAAATTGTTGTTTCATATGCATTAGCAGCAACTTTCTCTTCTTTAAATGGAACGTCTTCTATTCTCAAGCCTTCATTTAAAAAATCAATCTCATAAATAAACATTGGCATTTGAACGCTTTAATTAAACGAGTTAGTGGCTCGGGCCTGTTATTCCCTCAGGTTAGCATATCCCAAGACAGCAGAATCATTTACAGCGATGCGACATATTCGGGCATTTTCCCCTCGAGTTTGTTTTCCAACAATAACAACAAACTGCAGCGTGAATCCAAAAATAGTTGGTTTTTCAAAGCCAATGTCCATGGGCAATTTACAGCTTGCTTTCTGAACAAATTGCTGATCTTAAAAAATGGTTCATATACAAGGACTTTGAAGTACAAAATGGCTCTTATCAACTTTTGCCAGCTGTTTTAAAGACACCCGTTGCCGCGTGCATGTGTGTGTTGAATTTAAGGTTTCTCAAAATTGCTTTTCATTCATGCAAATCCCCGTCATTGAGATTCAATGTGCATCAAGGGTGCACTTACCCGAGAGACAAGTAGATTTATCGTCTAAACAAAGTCAGAGAGGAAACTTGTGAGAGTTTTGCAGCTTGTTCCGAATATTTCTTGTTAGCCTTTACCAAGAACCATTGAACAAGGAGGATATCATTATCAAGTTTAAGACTAATGGTGTCCTCACTTATGAAAGTGGCACATTATATCTTAAAAGCATACGATAAACAGGACCCAAAAAGACAAATTATGACATTTTCCCTAACCAGCATGTGTGAGAAAGCCATTGCAACTAAGCAAAAGATAAGTGAGTGCTGAGCAAAGAGTCTCGTCCTGCTAATAAATGTAAAATGGCTATTTAAGACAGGAGGGCAGAGATATTTTCAGGTTGTTAGATTATTGGCTGCAGTTGGAACAATTCAATTAACACTTCCACGGATGAGATTAATCAGGGACTGGGCCTTGCTCCCCCCACACCTTGCTACTGTAATGTAAACTAAGGCTGCAGCCAGAAGGATTCATTATGGTCAGTCTTAATCCATTTTCAACATCATGGAACATGAA
Organism: Centropristis striata; assembly: GCF_030273125.1. Classification (NCBI taxonomy): domain Eukaryota; kingdom Metazoa; phylum Chordata; class Actinopteri; order Perciformes; family Serranidae; genus Centropristis; species Centropristis striata. Next base: position 10,708,122 of record NC_081540.1, on the reverse strand, counting down.
AGTAGTCTGAGTCAGCTCGATTTAATTAAGAGGGTTCACTAGATCTCTATCTAAGAGTTTTATCAGAGAAGCAAGAGTTGAAATCTGTTAGTGGGGAGCCGTTTCAGATGCCGCGATTACACTCTATCCCTATATGAACTCCAGCTACTTAAAGGAGTTTATTTAATATTATTTGACATTTTCATGCCTGGCAGGAAAAAGCAGATTTCTGATGCAGAGTCTTAGATTAGGAATGAGATACAGATTAGATACAGCAGGGTTGGATCTAAGTGTGGCACAGCATCAAATATTGGACGTGTCCAGTTTAGCATAGTTTTCTGAAGTAAAAAGATGTTTGGGTCATGTTTCTCATCCTGGCTGGTCTCTCTGCAATGAAATGGCCACTATGGGGATTAAAATCATCACACATGATTAGAATTGGGCTCATCAAACCCATAAGAGTCTCATCTTTTCAGTCATACCCAATTTATGCAATTCCAAGATGGTTTTGAAAGCCAGCATGCAGAACTCTCTAAATACACTACTTCAGAGTAGAGGAAAAAAAACATTTGTACCGCATGAAAAAAAAAAAAACAGAATGGTTTTTGCCCCAAAGTGCATGGGATTAGCTTGAAGTGGGCATGTCGTATAGTGAGACTGGTCTCCCTTCAAAAAACGTCAATATCAGGCGTTTGTATATGCAGCAAAATACAACTCACACAAAAGCAAATAACATTTTACGTAACTTTCGCGTTTAACGCAACTTTCACGTTTTACGTTACTTTCATGTTTTACGTAACTTCCGTTCACGTAACCTTTGCTCACGTATCTTTCGTTTACGTAACTTTTGTTTACGTAACTTCCGTTCATGTAACTTCTGTAACTTCGGTGGCTCACGTCACCCTCGTAACTACTTCACTTCCGGTATTTACATACATTTATTTGTGGTTTAAACTGTCTTTTATAACGCCTAAACAGGAAGTGTTTTTCCCTAAACCTAACGTGTGTGCTATTTTTGAACTTTATGGGTGGTATTTTACATAACGGTCTATTCTGTCGTTTAGGTCTGAGATCTTGTTGTTTATGGTTAAATGTCACTATGACTTCAGAAAATGTATTTTTGGCCATTACACTCTAATTTAGCAAACAGATTGCAAATAAGATATTACGTGATGACATTTTATATCCAGAGGATCAAAGGTAAACCTTGCTGGGGCATCATAATATTCAGCAAAATCACATTTCTGGCCATTATTCAGCATCATAACTCAGGTACAGAAGGGGAGATTGACCATATTTCATTTTTGGTAATTTACTGAATCAGTGACTCTAATCTTGTTAACAAATTGAATATATATATGTGAAGCAATATCCATGTTTGAAATATAGACGACAGAAGAGTCTGGACAGACCGGATTAAATCTGCTACTATTGGAAATTGGTTGAAGGGGCCAAGATCTGCACAATCATTTTTCACCTCAGTTAAAACTGCATGACAGCATTTGATCTTGAGCACTGAGGAAGCACTAAATAAGCAGTGCAGACCTGTTGAGGCTGTATTAGTGCAGCATACAAAATGAAAACAAAGTAATGCAATAAGGTTATTCCTGTCTATTAGGCGACTTGATGCTAATTGAGTCATATTCCACAACCACCACTTTAAAAATGATTATAAAAACCCCATCTTTATTTACCTGATTTAAAATAACTAAATGGGCGATTAATGATTCTCCTTTGGATATCTACGTCATTCACACTTTAAAATTTCACTTTCACTTTCCAAATTACATTTGCTGAATGAACACATATTTAGACATTAAGATAAGCACTCAGCAGAGGAAGAATTGGCACACTAACCGAGAGTTGGAGGGCTTCCACACTCATGGTTGGCTGAGCTGTAGGATGGATATCACATGTATCTGTTTGGTTATCACAGGTCTTAACATTTTCACAAGATCACGTGAAGAAAAAAGTTCTGGAAACGTGAGGGAACCTCTTTAGAAACATGACAAACAACAAGCTAAGGTGATTTTATTCCTCCATAGAGTTTGGCTGTGTGTAAATGCATTAGGTATGATGCTTCTATTTATTCTTTGCTGTGATATGATGTGACGAATAGCACTGTCAGATATATAAAACTATGCCAAATTAATTTATCACGCCATGATAAAAGCATATGGTTGTATTTGTGTTCATGTGTGTGAGAACGGCGTAGGTTGCTGAAGTATTCTTTCAAGATGTTTCATCAGTCTGACGGCCCGCTCAGCAGCCAAACACGCTCATATGGTTTCACTCTCAATGGGTGAATCCCCCTAGAATACATTGAAGATTACTGATATATTAAGGGATTAATGGAAGAGGAGTCATGAGGCAGCATGTGTTGGTGCAACGCTCTGAGCTGTGTGATTCAGGTGCCAAAGGATCAGACCTGGAGATGAACTGCCGTGCTTGACTAACCAGGTGATCAAGATAGTTTAGAATAGAGAAGCAGGTAGACTAGGGAGGAGGAGAGCTGTGACTGAACATAACTAGGACCATTGAGTGCTTGAGAGCTTCCACACTCATGGCTGGCTGAGCTGTGAGATGGATATCACACGTATCTGCTTTGCAGTTCCATTGAGCAGCTGAGGCAATTAACACAAGAAAGGCCGGGGCATTGACAGTTTGCTGCTGCTTTTAATACCTTTCCTAAGTTCTACTTTCAATGCCAACAAAGGGAGGTTAGTAAAGTGATTGTACCATATCTAAAACCATATATACCCCCTTTCATTGATGTGTGTTTCAACATATTAGTGCCTATTTCGAATTGAACGGAAAATGTTAGAGACCCTCAGATTGTATAGATAGTTTCAAGGGAACTGTAGCTTGGGAACATGTTAACTTCCTGCTAGCTGATGCCATTCACATACATTGCAACAGGATTTTTACAACTGTGAAATGGTCAAAGAACTTGACATGGCCACTATGACGTCAACCAAACCTTGAGTTTGGCATTTGGCATCTTGGTTTTTGGAGCCAGAAGTGACCATATTTGGACAAGAGGGTGGAAATGGGGAGGTTACAGAGGTAACCAGCCGAGTAAGATTAACATAGGAAACACTATGCTACCAATCAATGCTAGCTTTGTTATCAAGGTGCAGTCTCAATTCACATTAGATTTGATATCAATTGGGATGCTAATTTGGCTAGCAAAAACAAGGCTAGCACGAAAAAGGAACAGCCAACTACTTTGGACATTTTTCGGTGACCAAATTGCTACAAACTTTAATGAAAAGGAAACACGATGAAAAGATGAAATGAAGTTTTAATAAACAAAAACACCCAAAAACAAGTTTACCGCTTGCAGACCGTGCCATGGGAAAAACCGCTACACTTACTACACACAAAATCGCCATTGCCTTAATCATGTACTGCATTATAGTTTGTTTTAAAAGGAACATCATACTGTATACGACTTGAAACTAGCGATTGAAACCAGAAACTCATGAGAAAATTGCTTATTGAGGTAATAAATCAAATGAGAAGTAGGGTTATTTCTGTAAAGACATTACTTTTCAGACCCAGAGATGGCTGCTACAGATTGCAAATGAGTAGTTTGTGATGTCATACTGTTAATGAGTGTAATAATGACACAACTGACAGAAACGGTATTAATATAACCCATGATGAAGTCACACATGCAGGTGGATATGCACCCACAAAAGTCAGAGTCAGAGTTGCTGTAAAAACCTTACCAGGTGTCAAGATATAACCCGAATCGCTCAGCTTTGACCAAACCCCACCCTAACTCAAAGTCATTGACAGCAACCATGGCAATCGCAGGCTTCCATTTTCAGTCAAAAAGGGATCATACTTTTATCCTAAACCATCAGAAATGCAATTGATTGCCTGTAATGCCGAATTTTTATTTCTTTTTCCCTTCCTTTTTTCGCTCTCCTTTTACATCCTAACTGTGGCAGCTGAAGGCTGTCAGGAGCCGGGGGGAGGGGGGGGGGGAGTGTGCACATCAAAGGCACACCATCAAAGTGAGCCATCTGTCCTGCATGGCCCGGCTTCTTCTGCTACCCAGTTGATGATGTTCACATACAGTAATAAGATTACACAATGGTGCGGCACTGATAATGATGCTAATAACACAAGAACAATTGGAGGGTGGAACTGGTAAATTGAGTTAAGGTTGAAAGAGCAGTTTTCAAGGGATGGAACTTTGACAGGCTTGCTTTTCATTCATTTCTGCACACTGTACACTGTACTGCCTTTACTCTTTCATACGCCCATATCAAATTCCTTAGTCAATACTCTCCAAGGCAAAAAATTTAGACTGTCAAGAATGTTTTTAAGGGTTGAATTTAATGCTCAGTATCGCCCACACTGTAACTGAGAGACAACATCCACATTGTTTAACAGTTTTTCCACTCTGATAAGTCGAAGAGTTCATGCCATCCCGAGGCAGTCTGCAGAGAATTGGTAAATAAGGCCAAAGGCTTGACTTTAATAAATATTCCATGAAGCTCAGTATTTGGTTTTATCATGTTGCCAGAAAGAGGACACTGACAGGGGTTGAGCTTGAGTTACTGTAAATAACTACGAGTCATATCCTCGTCTCAGAAATGTGTGTTTACACAGCCGTATAGGTATAGCAAAGTAAAGAGAAGTGGTACGACAACATTATACAGAAAAGAAATGAAGCCATCTGGAATGCCAGAATCAAATGAAGGAAGATTTCAGATTCCTGCTATAAGTTGCACTATTCTGACCCCTTTAACTGACCCTATTGAACAAATTGGATAACAGCCAGATGTGACCAAAGCACATTAGCCTCAACACATTTTCTATCCCTCTCTGGAGAGCTAATTTAGATGCATTAAAGTAGTCCTGATTCTCTTCACTCCCTGCATCAGCTTCACAAAAACATTAACATTTTATTGTGAAGGCAATGGTAGCTCGGCTTGTCTGCGAGTTTAGACAATGCAATTTGCAAACATTGACTTAATATCTCTATATTGTTCTTTACTATCTTGAGTTTATGGTGCATTCGAACAACACAATCTAATAAACTGTCTCATATGTTGTGCCCAGCTGTTCTTTTAAAGTTATATGTTAGAGTTACAACCTCATTGATTTTTGCACAATGAGGTCATATTATGCAGATTTCTAGTTTGCAACCATGGACTGCTCACAAGAAGTGGAAGTAGCAGTGGCATCACCTATTGGTTTGTGGACCACTGTTTTGAAGCCTCAGGTTTGGCATTTTGGCCATAGTTTTGGCCATTTTTTTTTTTGGAGACAGAGGCAACCATATTTGGACGAGAGGATGGAGCTTGGTTAGAAGGTTGCAGCACCCCTAATTCACGTCAGCTGTGGTATTAATTGGGATGCTAATTTTGAAAAAAAAAATGATCTTGAAGAATCTTGAAAAAATGTACTTACCACAAAAAATGTATACTTTTTAGTTCAAAGTTCTAAAAAGTGGGGTGCTGTTGTAGCAACTTGTCAATCACAATGTAGCAATGCCCTAAAGCACAACCCTGCTTTATTGCCATTTAATTTAATTATGATCATAATTTAGAAAACAAATATCATGCTGTATTAAAGAAGACTTGAAACTCACAACTGAGAACATGAAGTCATTAGAAAAATGTTTACTTACTCTCGGTTAAAGCAAGTGAGAAGTAAGATGATTTTCTCATAGACCTCTGACTTCTTTTTGCAACCAGAAGAGTCGCCCCCTGCTGGCCACTAGAAAGAATGCAGGTTTAAGGTATCCATGCATCTGCTTCACTTTTCAGACCCAGAGATTGCCACTTGTTTGCAAAATTGATTATGGGATCTGTATTTGGTATCAACTTAGATTTCTAGAAACTAGCTTCCCCAAAAACATAGCTTAAATGTTAGTTTAGCAGCAAGCTAGCAAGCAGGAAGTGTACACAGGGTATAAATAAGAGAGCTTTGGAGTTCTCGCTAACACAATCATAATAGGCACTCTGTCTGAGTGAGTCACACAGGCTCATGTGAATAGTTCAGAGAGATAATTAGGGTTAAGTCAAGCAGAGCCGGTAAATCAATCAGCACAGTGTCTTAATAAATTCCACAAACGTACCAGCAACCAGTGAGCAGACACTCAAATGGGGCAGATACAGTCTTGCACTAGCAGTTTTGGTTTCCTGCAGAATTTTAAACACATTGTTTACTTTTTGCACCAGGGAGCTAGGCAGGTCTTATAGTATCACAGGTTTCTGGAAGGATGACATGATGTCAGGAGGACTGAAAGAGAGTATCTAATGACGTAGTGTCCTTAATGCTTCATGTACTCACTCAGAATTGTAAGATAAGATACGTTTTTGATGCACATGCTGTGTTACTTGTAGTGCTGATCTATTGCAAATAAGCATACAAACCCCTGCCTTGATGTCTTGAATTGAAATAGAAGGTTATAAAATTCCCACAGTCAGCATCGAAGGAATGGAGGCATCAAGGGAACACAAGCAATCAACATTTAAAATAGAAGAAGCAGATTTATAGAGATTACTTCAGAGAAGCATTTTGTTCTCATTTTCTTATATTGAAAAATACTAATTCCTTCATGTCTTATAAAGAACAAGCAGCTTTGTACTTTCCCACGTCTGATAGCCTCTTTGTAATCCCTTTTGGGCAAAAGGCTGTTTTCATTCATCCAAAGTAAACAGTGTACAGTAGTGTTTAGCAGTGCCAAGGCATCAAAAGAAGAAGAAAACAAGATCACACAAGCAATTAACCAGATTACTAATGTCGGTAAACTGAGCCAAAGGAAAGGCACTTTAACCCCAAAGGGTGGTATTCTGTGACAGCTTGAAGAGAAGATTTCACACATTTATTTCACAGCCACATAACCTATTGGATGAGAATTGGATATCTCAAGTTTTGGTGATTTTGTCTTGTTTAAATTGACTGCTCACCAAACCGTAAGAAGGCAAGACACGCCTGTCAAGGTACTGACTAGTGTTTGAAAACTAGAACGAAAGTATGTAAGAATTTGCAATCTGATCTCATTTTTCCTCAAATACTAGGGCTCTTCAAAGAAATGACTGTTTCCATGTCTTCTATTTGGAACAATCAATCAATGCCTTGAAAAAAACAACAAAACAACACACTATTGTTGTAGGAATCCCAGGACTTTTGGTCTTTAATACAAAGAATAATGTTCTGGTCAAGAAATGGTTGGGTTTCGGCACAAATAACAAGTTGTGTTTTTTTACGTACAAACAAACATATTAAGGGAATACATTCCAGGTTTTATTTTTGGAGCAAAAAGGCCTTTGGATTAATGGGTTATACATGTACAGACAAATTGTTATCTCAGTCCAATAGCAAATTTGCTTGACGATTGAGCCACTAGAACAATGGAATGGTACCTACAAACCTACAGCTGGCAGGGAGGAGGCACAGGCTGCGTTGAGATTACCAACCCCTGCATGGATAGCTGTGTTATAGTGATTATGAAGATCTGGCTGCATGAAAACATCTCCAACTTGGCTGAGTCGTGGACTCAGCAGGATGTATCATCTACTGTGCAAACTCCAAACACGGATCTGCATCACACTACCACTTGTGCCTCCTTTCTGATTTGCTGTTGGTCTGCACTTTCAACAAGATCTTCAACCTAAACGACAGAATAGACCGTTTGTCAATACCACCCATCACGTCACACGAGCATTTCTTAAAATAGCGCACATATCTTTATACATGCACGTTTGGTTCATGGTTGTAAAAAAGGCTGCAGTTTCCGTGAATTTAGGCTATGAAACCACTGATCTAGCTTTAGGGTAAAAAACTTCCTTGTAAGGTGTTATAGAAGACAGTTTAAAGAATAAATGAATATATGTAAATGCTGAAGTAGTTAAGAGGATGGCGTGAGCCACGGAAGTTACATAAAAATGTAACTTTTGCTTTTTACGTAAGTTACGTTTTTAAAAAGTAAAAAGTAATTTACTTTTGTTTTCACACGGGACACAAACATTGTTATCCTGGGTGAAAATCCACCATCTATTCGACCCATCAACCTCCCAACCAATCAACGTCCTGCCCTGAGTTTGACCAGGGGATCGTCCATTGCAACAGTCTCTTAAATGCAGAATCTCAGTTATGGTGTAGGTCTTAATTTTGTTTGTATTGTTCACTTTAAACTGCAAGTTTCTAACTGTACACAATAATGAACACCATTACTAAACCATCCATTCTTGTTGAAATGCTGCCCCTATGTTGACATTTTGTGACCAAGAGATACACATTGCACCTTTAATCTTATAGCATGACTTTGTGTATGTTGCCATTTTACAAGATTCAAGCAAGTCAATTGGAAGCATTAAAAAGGACCTAGCATTAGTTTAACTATAGCGAGGTAACATGGCTGATAAAATCCTCAGTTTCCATAACAACAGTAAGAAAGGGGTCGAGCATTGAGGCAATCTATTGAAGGATTAAATCGTTCCTTTGTGGATTAGGTTAATTTTAGTGCTTTTGTACCAACTGCATGGTCATCAATCTACAAAAAAACAAACTAAAGTACATCTGAGGTCAGATCTTCTTCTATAAATGCACTTTACCAAACTAAGGATTTTAGTCCCTGTTCTGTGTCTTATCATTTTCTCTTTAACAACAGACGATGGCCAGCAGATAGTGAGTCATTCATCAATTTGATATCCTTGAGCAATAGTACACTCATGTTTTTTTTGTTTTTTTTTCTGAAGATGCTGCAATATTCTCCCTTTTTCTTTTATTGAGGAGGTAGAGGTTTGTTTACACCATCAAAAGCACTTTTCATTATCAGAGTAATAAGCAGAACTGTACATGGCTGACTTGGTGTCTCCAGTCGGGATTAAAACACTGTACACCACACTGAGTGTAGAAACAGTGGTCACATTGAGGCCTTTCATTAGCTCTTGTTGAGGCTTGGTATCCACTATCTTTACATCATGCATTTTATTCCAGTGGGAAATGGGTTGAGAGCATTTGGCCTTTTCATCAATGTTTCATAGTAACTCTTGGGGTCAATGCTGCAGTCCCCATTCAGTCCATTAGCTTCTGGCAGAACATGCTTGACTTGGTTCAGTGCCTGGCCTCCTGCCGTTTTCATAGTCACGCAGAGGAAACTGGGAGCTTGGCAGTTGGGCTAAAGTGGCACAGCATGATGCTTCCGGGCAGGTCAGGTAGTCTTTTCTCAAGTCAGGTGGCATGTACAAATCTGATACAGTATTGTCCTCATAAAGAATGAGCCACTGCAGAGAGCAGAGACTGCACTTCAGCAGAGACTGCAGAGCCCTCTGTATTCGTCTGAGTTATGGTGCTAATAAAAGACAATATCTACAGTCTGCATCTAGTCATAATATTTTTTTTCTCCACTGGATTAAGTAACAATCAGATGGTGCCTATAAGGGGATCTGTTTTGTAACTTCAAAATAGCCAGTTTAAATATTTTTTTTGTTGAAATGCTTCCCTGGTGAACAAAAAACTTGTCATTTTAGTTCATTCACTTTTCCTCTATGGCATTTATCATGAAGCGGTTTTAAAAAAAGAGTTTAGTTGTTATTTTTAAGTGCATAAAGGCCAAATGGAAGGACAGCAAGGCCATCAAATACAATACAGATTTTATGTCCATCGAAATATTGGATTAAACCAAGCTTTCAGGGTTTTTTGGACTATTTTGACCTGTTTTGAATACTTTTCATTCTACCTGTATTAACCACATAATATATTTTTATTTCAGCACAATCTCACCTATATGACCTGATAATTATTTATTTCACTTTGACCTACTGGACCTACAAGCTCAATGAAGCATTTTAAATGCTGTAAATCTGAACACAGATTGCAAATATAACATAAGAAGTAGGGCTGGGCGATATGGCAAAAAAAAAAAAAAATCACAATATATTTTTTCATATCGTCCGATCTTGAATCATTGTCATGATTTTTTATATTGTTTTTAAACTGGAAGTTTTAAAGCATCTGTACTGAAAACTAAAGAAACTAAAGAACTAAAGAATCGATCAATATCTTATTAACATAGAAAGTAAAAAACAAAGCAAATTAAATAAGATGAACATATAAAAATATAAAATTTATTTTTACACAACAGTATGAAAATGTAGAAAAATATAAAATATCACAGTGAACTACTTTACAGCTGTTAATGTTTTATTAACTTGTTTATTCAATCAAGTTCCATTCAGTAATAACTTGTTTCTCTGTAAGTTTTGACATGTCCCATACTCTTGAATGCACCATATCTGTTCCGATGCTATTGAATGCACCATACCTGTGTGCGAATTGCCGTGCTGTGAATCTTAGTTTTCTCTCAATACAGTGACGAATAGATTATAATTTCCTTTACTCTTTCCCAACATTCTCCTGTTCCTCACTGGTTTATTGCTCCAATTCATGGCTGACATCTATTTCGCTGCCCTCAGCTCCGTGTTTAGCGCCACGTAAATGTGCTGGACCCAGGAATATAGCCTTTACAGGTTAGTTGTTACGAATCAGGTAAAACACCAGCTTGTAGCTCCGTTTTTACATACTGTATCGCATAAGGAGTATTCATCACCAGCTAATGTCTCACTGACCCAGAGGCCAATACCTTATTCCTCTCCACATTATCACCATTCAACAGAATTACCTGCTTGTCCTATTCTAGCTCTGCTGGTAGATACTGAGACGTCTCGGGTTGTGGGTCGACATAGATGTTGAGACACCTGACACGCGGCACTCTGCAGAGAAAGCGGTGTATATCTCTTTTCACTCTGGGTCGTTCAGTTTAGCAGCAATCGTTTCTGAATGGTAAAAGATATTACATATTCCTCGCAAGGAAAAAGAAACCTCGGCTGGAATGAATAAAAAATCTGCGGCTACCCGGTAGAGGTAAAAGAATCACCTCATCTGGCCCGTGAACTTTTCCACCATCCAGAGTTCACAACATCTTCTACATTCCTTTACTTTTTGCTTTAACTTCTCTTTTTTTTATTGATGTTTAACAAGACTTGCTCCCTTTCTTTTATCTCAGCAGTGAATCATCCCTTCACCCTCCTCGCCTTTCTCTCTCTGCTCGTCTCTAGCTGCCCCTCCATCTCTCCTTCTCCCAGCTCTCGCAGGCTCTCGTGTCTTTAACGAGCCAATAAGGGACAACTCGACAAACATTCCATCACATTAGCATGGGGGACCGGGGCTAGGGATTGTGTTAAGCTCAGCATTAGCCAGCCTGCCGCTGCTTTAATTACGTTTGCTCAGCACTAGCTACGCTAATGGCTAGCTCTGTGCCACGTTTTCTCCTCGATAGAAGGGCAAGTGAGCCAGTTTTCAGCTGGAAGATACCACAGAGGATTGTAAGGCCGAGCAACAGGGCATGCACAAGAAGCTATATTTATTATTAAGTAAAAAGGCTCCTCGCTGCATGGTGTTAGGAATAACACAAATTATGGTACTGGGGACATTTTTGCAGAATTATTAAATGCAATTTAAAGTTAAGAAAACTGTTGTTAAGGTTGAAATTGGACAACAAAACAAAGTCCCATTGCGATGCTCATACTGCCCTATAAAGCTGCAGTAACTGCAGAAACTAAATTTTTGGGCGAAATTGAGTTATAATTAAAAATGAACTCCTTGATGTCTGTTTTTATCTTGTGACAAAGTTTGAGATTTCAATTTTGCTTTATTTCAGAGAAAATAATGATATAAAAATTGCAGTTACTACAAAATCCAACTCAAAACCAAAGCAGACCACAGTAATTGCACTTACCACGGTCTGATTTGATATGTCTATATATGTTTATATATATGAATTTTATATTATTTTTTCGTTTTAAGTTTAAATTTAAAGATAAAACCAAAGCAGACTCCAGTAACTTCACTTTGACTGTGATGCAGTGTAGGCTTGTATTTCTTCATTGTGTTAAATAGTGAAGACAATAATAATAGAAATTATAAGTTTATTTGATAGGGAAATTATTATATAGATAGTGATTAAGTAAAAAAGTGAGATAAAATACTTTAATAAAATGTTACTTTATAATAAGTCTAAAATACACAAATCTTTGAATAGAGTTGTTAAACACCTTTAAATACACTTCTAACAAAATCAATTTGAAAATGTTTATTCACTGAAAACAAAAAATAAAAGCTGAAATAAGACATTGTAGTTACTGCACTCTGTTTTTGCATTACAATTAGAACCTTTTACAGAAAAACCAGAGTGCACTAACTACATTTTTGGGATCAAAGGTCAAAGAAATCGTCATGATTTTTTCGCATAAAAATTACATCATCAATAAAGGTAGAAATAAGTGTCATGTCACTTACCTACCTATAACCATTTTGGCCTGACAGTTAAAAAAAAAAGTTAAAAAAAAAAATTTTTTTTCAGTTTTACCCTGCATATATACTGCAGTTAGCCTTTGTAGGGCAGTATAGTTTTTTTTTTTTTACATCACTTCCCTTTATTTCCACTGTTTTTGTTCCTTGATTCTGCCTGTTTTTGCCTCTTGCTCAAATGGTTGTCTCTGTGTTCTTGCTGCTGCAGATAGTTATCCCTGTGGGTGGGGAAATCGCTGAGATATCATCTCTCTCACTGTTACATCTGTTCTCTTGCCGCACAATAAACTCATGTAGCTGCCACACATTTGGACACATGAATCCATAATATACAACCCAAACCTTTGTTTTTACCTCTCGCGCTGTAATTCTTTCATATGTTTTGACCCAAAATTCACTTTTCTGAGTGAGGTTCTGCCTCCGACCACAGGTTACCAAAAAAACATTACTGGCTTTTAAATGCCACACTTGCAGTAATTACCTTGAACTCGGCGCATTCTGTGATGCATTTTTCCCCTCATCACTCTGTCATGCCCCTAAAAACAATGATTTTTAAATTAAATTAGGTCATCAGTCCGGGAGGTGTGCAGTATGCATGAATGCAGTAAATCAAATCAGTTTTAGGCCTCTACCTCAATGTCCCTGAGACCAAATGAAATTAAACATATAGTACGTACTGACATAGTTTCACTCTTAACAGTTAACTTGTTTATTTGCAATTACCTTTCTTATCTCTAGTTTATACTGCTGTTTATTGTTTTTTGCTATCCACTTTGCTGCTATAACTCGGGAAAAGTCCCCGTTGCGGGATTAATAAAGGAAATCTCAATCTTAATCTTACATATGTAGAAAGTGCGGCTACAGTGTCATGTCATTCCCCGGCTGCAATGATGGTGCAGAGAAACTGAAGGCGGAAATGGAGATCAAACTGGGTTGTTGTTGTTTTTAACTAAGTTTAATAACCTTGTAAACTTTTTATTCAAACATGAAAGAAACAAAATAAAACTCTCCAAACCTACCTTGGAGAGTCTTTCCATAGTTCCAACAATCAGCTGCACGTTTGTCGAAATAAACCCTGAATTCATTGAGATGAATGTGCTGTCTCTCTCTCTCAACAACAAAATAAAAGACAAAAGTACGCCAAAAATTTTAAAAAAGGTTGTTGTTTTTTTTATTAAAAAAGGTGCTATGTGCTCAACCAATCACCAATGGCTGACATTCATCCAATCACCCAACCCTGGTGTCCATTATATCCAGTCCATTTTCATTCCAAGGACATGACATTAATATAATAAGGCTCATTTGATAATGCAGACTAGGTTGCATTCACAAAGTACTCTTTTGTAATTTTCTCTTTGTGACTACTAAGCAACTGAAGGTTAAGTGCAGTGAAGCAAGGTACTTGAGTTGAGCGTGGCTCCTTAATTGTGTTTTACCATCAGTCATACAATCTGGTTTGAGGACTCAGACCAGTGCCATGATTCTCCACCCTGGGCTAAAACCACCACTGATATTAAAGCTGGGGCTGAGACAAAGCATACATGCTCATAATTTTATGGGTTTGTGTCTAGCTTGTTGACTTTGTACCAAATCTCGTATCTGAGATCTGAAGCTTTTCTTCAAACTACTTTAAAGGCATACTATGCAGGAATTGGTGCGGATTGTTTGAAAACATTCAAACTTAGCCCCTCCTCCACGGTTCAAAAAGAGTGGTAGAGAAAGTACATTTACTCAAGTATAATTTTGAGGTACTTGTACTTTACTTTAGTCTTTCCATTTAATGTAACTTTATACTTCTACTCCACTACATTTCAAGGCAAATATTGCACTTTTTACTCCACTACATTTAGCTGACAGCTTTAGTTACATTTCAGGTAAAGATTTAACATAATAAACATGATAGTGAAGTTATTTCAAGTGACATTTGTTTAGTATGTTAAGAATATAATGTCTGTATGCTTACGTAATGCATCAATAATAATAATAATAATAATAATAATGCAATAATACATTTGGAATATATATATATATATATAACAATCTGAGTGGGGTTGTTCTGCATAACAAGTACTTTTACTTTTAATATTTTAAGTACATTTTGATGCTGATACTTTTGTACTTTTACATCAGTAAGTTTTGAATGCAGGACTTTTTTTTATAGAGGAGTAATGTCACAGTATGGAATTATTACTTTTACTTAAGTAAGGGATCTGAATACTTCTTCCACCACTGAAAAAAAAACCCCAACCCTATTTTATTTTGGAACATGCCTCCTTCACTTGGCATTTCGTCTCACTGAAATTTGCATGATATTTGCTATTTTCGTGTTTTTTGCTTAAGGGTGACGCCTAGAAATGTTCCGAACACAATACATTAAAAAGAAAAGACAATATACAGGCAGTATAGTGGGTCACAAGATGTTTCAGAGGTGTTACTTTGTTGTGAGCCCATGCAATATCTTTGAAAAATTTGTTGAAAAAGTGTTCATGTGTGCAAAAATCATTGAGGCAAAGGGTTTTTAAAAGGTGTAAAATGATGCAGAAACTTCAATTTACTTCTTTGATGTACTAAAGACAGTGAGCAGTAGATTCATGTAGGTTAAGATACTCACTAAACTCCATTCTGCTGTGGTACTGTGTATTTTGGGTATGATTTTTTGACTATTAACTATGTGTATTTAGCAGAACCTAGTGAGGAAGCAAGACGGAAATTCCAGTGTGTCCCAGGTTAATTAAAAGATGATCACGTCTTCAACATCTGGCTGTGAAGTTGTCAAATTCAATGAGGAAAGAGAAGTCAGAGAAAAGCCCAAGGGAGAATTCCAGCAGAGCGAGCGAGATGAAAAATAACATCTCACTGGTGCGTTGGCTGGTGTGCGATCAGGAGGAAGAGATGTTGTGTGATAGAGACAGAAAGAAGCGACGGGGAGAGATTTTGACAATTTTTCAGCTGTGCAGTAGTTACATTTGCTGAGTGGGAGGTTCAAGCAGGGAGCTGATTGATAAATTCAGTTTAGTTGGAAGCGTTCTGAAGATGGCTGTCAACAGCTACAGAAGCACACACACTAACTCACACCCAAACATGCAAGTTGACTTGTGCAGACTTTTTAGCCTGACTGTAAGCTCTGGCTCTAGTTTCTCTGTGGGGGTTTATAGATAAGGCTGAAGCATGACCTGAAATTTGCAGAAAATTCTGATAAATCTTTGCATTTGCAAGTAATTGGAACTCACATCCCGGCAAGGCGGAATATTTGACATCGTGGGTGATGTCTAACACAAACCCTCCCACTTGGTCTGACAGTCTTTAAATCACTGTTCAGCAGCATGAACACCACTGAACAAAACAGTCACTTGCTGTGCACAGCGTCCGCTGCTTATTGTAAACAACCCGGCATGATAACTGTACACGTGGTGTTTGCCGCTGACTGTAAACAACCGGCATGCTAACTATACAAGTGGTGTACACCGCTGATTGTTAACAAACTGGCATCGCTAACTATGCACAGTGTCCGGTACTTGCTGTAAACAAACATAGGTCGCTAACAGAACACATACTACTGCTGCAGTACATACACATACTGTACTGCCTATTAGCACTGTGCTACTGTGCAGCAGCAGTCTCCTCCCACCTTGTTCCCCGCCACCGGACTACACTATGAATGGGCGGGAATATCACGCCTGCGCGGAATCTCTATGAATGTCCTAAGATCATTCCAGCAATATAGCAGGACATTTACAGGACCGCACTATGAAAGGGGCTATAGTTCAACTTCTAAAATAGCTTTTGTTATGTTATCAACAAATTAAAAAAATTATCATTTTGTAAAAGATAATCTGAATTTGGTACCTTTGTACCAGTTGATTGTCTGTATTGGCCTATTATCTATATTTGCCGCAGATGCTTGGATCTTGTGATATTTGGCGCTATTCCAAACAATTCCATATGTTTGTTCCTTATGTTACCTTTCTTGCATTCAGAAGAGCTTTGGAAAAATCCAAAAGCGCTATAATATACATTCTTTGTGCAGTTTAACATCGTATGTTGAAATTGCAGATGTTTTGAAAATGGAACTAAAGCTTCATTTTGTCACAAAGATGTTGAGAAATCATTTATTTCCTTGTTTACATTTTTAACTGCCAACTTTCCAGCCAATAATAAATAAAACTGTTTGTTTATTTCTAGCCCTAAGCCTTCTTACACGGCCCTCCTGAAATCTTTTTGTAAATTTGTTCTGCTTATATTTAAGCATTGTGAAAGCAAACCAGACTAAATACAAAACCATTTTTTTAAATTTTACTCTGATTTGGACTAACCAAACACTTTGGGTTGTTAAATCGTCCTTAATCTGCCTTTGTAGTGGAAAAGAAGTGCGTCAAAACTCACTTGAAATGTAGAAAAAAAGCCTCTCAGTAAAAAGTCACCAACAAAAAGCTTCCGTCTCTACTAAGCTGCTTACAATCGGCACCATCATCCACCTTTCCTGCTCTTTGTTTCCCTCTTCCTCTCTGCCTCACCTCCTCCACATCCCTCCTTGTTCTCCCCTCCTCCTGTTTTTTGTTTCTCCCTCACTGTCACTTTCTTCTCTTCCTCTCAGCAGTGGCCCGCTCAGCCACCAGGTAGACCCAGAGCTGCTGACAGGTTTGATACAGATGTGATGACATGCCGTGGCCCAAGGCACAGAGCTGCGAATTGATTCACCTCTCTCGATCATCACAACTTTTCTCCTCCTCCTATCTCTTTGTTTATGCCATTTTCCACTGGGAGGTGTCAGCCACAGCTTATTATCCTCCTCTTACACTAATTGGGGGCAGAGGATGTGCAGATTGAGCCTTGATTGCTGCCTTCCCCTTTGCATTTGTACCATCCTCCCTCCTGTCCCCTGACACACTCTCCTTCCCCTCTTCACACACATGCATACACACTCTCACTTCAAACAGCCAGGCGTTCATGCTCTGTCTCCCTTTCTGTCAACATCAAACACACCGCAAGAGTGGGCACTGACACAGTTACGTGGGTTTTGGCGTTGACGCGCCCCAGATTACAGCTCTATTAGCTCCCGATTTCATTATCTCACTTCAACAATGGCTGAATCTGCTGCTTTTCCCTCTCACTGCCCTAATCCTCTTTTGTTTTCAGCGGCCTTTTTAGGGTCACATGGTCTTGTATCTGATAAGTTTATAATGACTCCTAATGACCCATTATTTATTCCTGGCTAATGAGCTGCATATCGAGTTTGAAGGGATCGCTGACAAGGCCCGTTCCTGAAGTCTCATTTTTCATCGAGATAGCTCTTTCTCTTGAAGTGTTTGAGGAAGATGAGAAATGAGTGTTTAAAGAAGAAGTTCTTTGTTTTGTATCCTCATCAAGATGTTTTGATCATGATATCAGAGCAATAAAGGACAACCTTGACTTTTGTCTGAGCAATTGAATACAAGAAAAGACTAGAAGTGCACTCAGAGAGTCCAGACCTCTTCTAAAGCCAAATACCCAATCTTGCAGTGTTAATACAAGTGAAAAATAATTGATGTTTTCGCCACTTGATTTTGATCCAAAATGTTTCGGGTTCTTGCTCTGCCCATGCTACAACATTCTTCCAAGTTTCATGGTAATTGGGCCAGTAGTTTTTTTTGTCATACTGCTGAGGAACAAACAAACAAACCAAACTGTGATGTCAAAATGACACTTTGATACCAAGTCAATGCCAGAAATCTTGAAAACTTGATGGTACTTGTTCTTCTATAGTATCCAGGAGAATCTGTGTGGTGCTCCATGGACTGAGACCAGGCAGCAACCTCCCAGTCTGAGCAATGAAGCAAACCCAGAAGTGCCTTAAGCCTGAAATCTTTCACAAACCCAACAGGGGTCGCCAACGGCGGTTGCAAAATAACTCCGGTCCTATCTATCTCAATACACAATGAGACTACTCCTCACTTGATTTATTACCTCAGAAAAAAATCTTGTGCCAACATTATGGTCTCAATCACTAGCTTCAAGTCTTCTTCAAGACAATGTGATGTTAATTTTGTATGTAATGGTCCCATTTAGAAGAAAATAGATGACAAAGAAGCGTATGATTTTGGGGCGTGGCTCACCAACATGGCAAGCTGTCAATCAGGATCTATCAGGATAGAATGGTAGCAAAACAATGCGTATCCATGGTACTGTGTACTCTTTCACCGTGTGTTTCCAGTTCATGAAAGTTTATTTGAACATTTTGTTCATTTAAAATGTCTTGTTAAGCGTTCGTACTTGTACTTGTTGTAGTGTTCAGAGTTTATTTGATAGATACACCCATCCTTGCACCTCCCCAGTCCAAATATAGTCTCTCCCGGTTTCAAAGAACAAATATGGCAACGGATGTAATGCAAGATTGCGACAGCCGTAATGCCCAACTCCAAATCCACAAGCAGTATACTAACCAATGGGTGACGCCATGGTGACTACATCCATTATTTATACAGTCAATGACTGAGACCTTACCTTGTTGAAATAGAGCAGCTAATATTGTAGCCAGAGCAACAAGTTGGCAGATTGCCGAACCATCACTGAACTTTTCTCTCAACTTCGCATCAGGTGAAACAAAGAAGAGAAACTGAGAAACAAGTTACAGAAGTCTCTAAGGTTCTTCGAATTCTGGATGACCGCCAACGAAGGCGTAAAATACCTGGATGACAGTGAACTCTGGCGTTCGTGAAGAATAAAATAGATCCAGAATGATGGATATAACTAAGGTTCTATGACCTTTTGGGAACTGCCAGAGTTCATTGTCATCCAAATATTTCATACTGTCTTTGGCGATCAGGAAGAAATAGGATTTTTTTTTAACTGTATCAAATTAGGTATCAGAAATCTTGTAATTTGTCTTGTATCTTGACATCCTAACCAAAACATAACCTCCACGGTGTGTTCATGTTCATCAGACTGTATGAAAGTTTGTGTATGATACAGCTGAGCATTTTGAAGCATTGTCAAGATTTCAGGCTGTTTTTTGCTGATGCTATGGATGGATGGAAACAGCCAATTTGGATTTTTTCCAAATTTCCTGCAGAATTTGGGTCAGATTTGTAGTTCTCTACAGTATAGCTGACTCTCTTGTATCAGGTTTCCACTTGATTAATCTTTTAGCAGCATCCTTAACAGAGCCAGGCACCTCAAAGCACTGCCGCAGTAAATGGTTAAATGTGAGTGAAGTAATATTGACGAATCAGAGTCATGCTCATGTCAGCTTATCCAGTCACACGTGCCACCTCCCTGTACCCACACAGTTCTTTTTATGATCTGGGGGACAGTGTTTTGACACGTTGACTGACACGCACAGGTTGTGCTGTCAAGACTTTTATTTATTTATTTTTTGCCTATCCCGTTGCCGGCAGCTCTATTTTCTAAGCGACACCCTGGTGACAGGAAATACAGCGGCTCCACCGCTTCAGAGGGAGGCTGAGAAAAGTGCGCCCAGGGGAATAATTGGGCACAGAGTCCTTACTCTCACCTCATCAGCACACTCTGCTTAATCTACACAAGCATGCACACGCATACAGAACGTCTAGCTTGATATACTTGACAGTTTTAATGGTAAACATAACAAATCCTTTTCCTGAATATCAACACCTGCCTTAACCTGTTATTGAGGTGATGAAAGTGGGATATTTATGTAAAATGAATGCAACACATGTAAATAGGGATACAGGGTGAATGTAATTACATCAACAAAACAGAAAAGTGCCAAAAATGAGTTCCTCCTGCATCACTTCCTGTCCCAAGAGTTCAGTTTTACATTAACACACTTGTGGATATATAAGGAAACTCATAATGCAGGTGTGAATTAACCCTCCTGACCCCAAGCTATCAAAATGTGTTTCTCTCTTTTTACATTTTACTCACTGTGGCCTTATATTTCACTGCATTATATAAGTATATAAGTCCTGCAGCTCTATGGAATCAGGACAATCATGGTTAGAAGTGGGAACAACTTAAGTATGTCCTTTTTTGTACAATAACACAGTTATAATGACATACATTATAAAAAAAAGTGCAAGAAAAAATGTATGTATATATTTTTCAAGAGCCCACAAGTGTCATGAATGTTGGAAAAAAATTAGTTCTCCACATGCTATACATATTGAGCTATATTAACTTTGCATTTTAACAACGTGTACCTCTCCTGTCCTCTCCTCTCAGCTCTGTGTAAACACATTATAGTCAGTATTTGTCACGCAACTTTCAGTCTCAGCAGAGTCAATCATGGCTTGAGTGTTGCTGAGGAGCACAATTTTATGTTTTTAACAGGATCTGGTTATTCCAAATGCTTTCCTTTTAAAATGAGACATGTAGAATAATGTGATTTTGACAGAAATATCCCAATTTTAAGCTTCGTTTAAGCACATCATAAACAAACATTATAATGAAATAATGTTGAATTTTTCTGAAAAATTGGTATAATATAATAATTATAGTGCCCACAATTCTCATGAAAATTGGAAAGGAAATTGGGTCTCCACATATTATACATACTGTTTGCATTTTTACATTCTCTACTTGCAACCTCCTGTCCTCTCCTCTCTGGTCTGTGTAAACAGCCTGTAGTGTCTGAATTTCAGTGAGTATTTGACTCGTGACCATTCGTCTTAGCAGAATCAATACATTTTTATCAGGATCTAGTTATTCCAATTTAAAATTTAAAATTATTTAAATGAGAAATGTAGAATAAAGTGATTTTGACAGAAATATTCATTTTTAAAGTTTCGTTCTGGTTACTTTTTCAAACAGAAATGTTCAAAGCCTATGCTCCATTCAAGGACAGTTGGAAAGTTACAATAATGGCTGTTTTCAGAATTTCTTTACACTATAAAATATGTATTTTTGGAGATTTGTTCAATAGAATGTACATTTCAAACTCTTCAGAGGGGTGTGAATTATTATGAAAATGTACATTTCTTGGGAACGTTAACAGCATGTTGACACAAAGTCATACAGCAAATTATTTTTTCTTCTTCTTTGGTTTGTGCCTTTTCAATATAGCTCCTGCAGTGTATCGTCTGTGTGGATCAGTCAAGGACTTGCTCGGTTTTCAACTTGAATGACCACATGTGAACTGGCGAATAATGAGAAATACAAATTCATTTTTATCCTCTTCAAGCTGAAATGTCATTTTGGTGGTTTTCTACATTTATATGCAGCCAACTGTAACTCTGGCATTAAATACATTTCACCATATGTACATCTTTTATTTTAAGCATGAAACACATCTTGATCATCACGTGAAGGGGCATTTAATTAAATGATTAAAGCCTCATGGGAGAGATAAGCCAGGATTCATCTGCTTGCTTTTACATGCATGCTTGTGTAGTGTAAGAGCTGTGCAGGATTTTCTGTGTTTGTTTACACAGGATCTGACTTCGATCAGCCTTCCCACTCTTTGCTTTGGACCATCGGAGTTAAAGCCCACCTTGTTTTTATGGGCTTAATCATAAACTAGGATGATGTAATCAATGCATGTCACTCATCAGAAGTTTTCAACAAGATTCACTTTGTATTCTGGGCTGCGGCCAAATGGACATTTAAAAATGCACTCAACTTGAATGCAAAATTAAACAAACATAAGGCCAATGAGTGACCACTTTAAAGTTCCCACAGCTAAGTGGCCATTTGACGAACAAATTGGTCGTTGCACCCACGTCTACAAATTCACACTGCTCTTACGTGTGTGCTTGTAAGTTAAGCGGTGCTCAAGAGTTTCGAGTCAACTCTGCAACTGCAATTATCTCCTATAGCCCCGAGGATGGAAACATCTTCAGTCTGTGGGGATGACACAATGGCTGATGACTGCATTATGCCCCCTAATTTTACATCACGGGAATCAGAGCCGAAACATAGTTACAAGGAAGGTTGGATAAAGTTGGATTTTCTGCTTATGCTTTTTCAGTGTGAAACCAGGATTCTTGGCATGTTTCCTGCAGATTTTTCCTTCTTCAAGAATACTTCTGTTAAGTATGCAACTGGGGAAAACACAGGCTAAAAACAGCAAATGCTGTTCTTAAGCAGACATTTATTTCAGCCAAGAAGTGCTAAGTCGTCTTCGGTGGTCTGCTGTGTTCTAATAGTGGATGTTTTGGGGAAACAAATTAACTAATAATGTGTGATTCATACATTCGTCCCCCCTGTTGTGCTGCTTATCTGTTAAACCGAATGCATTGTAGTGTTTCATAGCTCTAGGGATGTGCAGGCCTAGTTGATTGGTCCATCACTTTGGTCCAGACTGATATATCTCAGGGCGTTTTTTGCTCTTTTTACATTTTACTCGCTGTGGCCTTGAATTTCATTGCAACATAAGTCCTGCAGCTCTATGGCATCAGCACAATCATGGCTTGAAAGTGTGAATAACTCAACCATTTAGTCTTTGCAGAATAACAGAATTATAATGAAAAATATTTTTTTAAATGCATGAAAATGTATTTCTCTGATATTTTTTTTAGATAGAATAAAATGGATTCTATACATACAGCACTTTTTCAAGTGCCCACAAGTGTCATGGATGTTGGAAAAAAAATTGGTTCTCCAAATGCTATACATATAAAACTATTTGCACTATTACAACCTGTGCTTACAACCTCTCCTGTCCTCTCCTCTCTAGTCTGTGTAAACAGATTTTCTGTGAATATTTGTCACGTGACCGCTCGTCTCAGCAAAATCAATCATTGCTTCATAGTTTTGCTGAGGAGCAGAATTGAATGTTTTTGACAGGATCTAGTTATTCGAAACGCTTTAATTTTGACACCAAGTGGGAATAGAAAGAGGTAGAATAGAAGAGGGCCAAGCACAGAGCCCTGAGGGACCCCAAATGAGAGAGGAGCAGTGGAGGACACAGAGTCACTGAGGCTGACACAGAAAGTCAGATGTGACATGTATATTGCATGTTGCGGACTCGCTAAACTGAGTTTTTGCAGGAATTATCAAAGTAGCATGGGCTACAGTCTGCTCTACTCTCATTCTATTTCTAGGGGGTTGCCATTTAATGCAGTACATCTTTCCATCGTGCTTATAAATTAAATCCTATTGATTTGCTAATCCCCTGAATTTGATTCTAGAGCTACCAGCAGGTCTAAATTAATCTTTTTATAACAAAATAGCTGTAAAAAATGATCTTCCCAGCAGCCTTATCCTTATTAATGTACTCAGTGTTTTTGAGATTATATTCTACTTTGAAACGTATTTCAAAGATAAAGCCATAATCTAAGTTACATTACAAACTTCCAAGTTACCAGATGTCACAGTGGAAAGTGTCAGAAGCCACCTGACCGCTAGAAGCTATCATTCCCCCCTTCTCAGCCCGTATTGATCTCTGTATCGAGAAGCTCTCTCATGAAGAGCGAATTAGAAAAAAAGCAGCCGGGATGTCGACCCTTGAGCGCACATGCAGACGGACTACACATGCACACTTTGGAAAACTGTCCCTTTGCACATAAAGAGGAACCTTGCAGAGTGAAGATAGTGGCACAGACGGCCGTGGAGTGCCAGCGATAATGGCCGTCTCCTGGCAGCCCAAAGAGCCGTGACGGGCCGCCATTCCCTGCCACCAGCTCCCCGCCACCGATAAGGATGGGGCAGGTGGAGAGACACTGCGGCGGGTGATCTCTTTCTCCCACAATATATTCACTCTTTCCCCGTGCTGGCCAGATAGCCAGCTGCGCGGTACAAGCTGCAAGTTGTATGCTGTTGATTCATTGAATATGCGTGTGCGCACCTACCGAGCGCTCAGATCTGGACTGGAAGGGAAAAAGACTAGATGTATGTGTGGCAGAGTGATGGCTGAATTTGCTTTTCCTCTTAGAGAAAACTATGGATGTGATTTGCTAAATGATCCGAAAATCAACAATTAATAGCCGAACCCAAAGTTCATTCTTTTTACTCTATTTAATCTGTAATGAATCAGTCATTTATCAATAGCCTGCACCCCTATCCTTCACCATTATTGCTTTTTTTTGCTCCCAACCAATTTCCCACCGAGTCCAATTAGTAAATTAACCTAGAAAATGAGCATGGATGAATTACCCATTATCGTTGTGAATTAGACTGGCAGTGTGATGACAACTTTGGTCCCCCTCTACTCGCTGTCTGTGTAAGTTTCCTGCTTGGTAGCACAGCAACAAAAAATTGTCACCAAAGCACTAGAATTTAGATTTAGCTCTGAAAAAGAGACAAGGGAATATATTCAGTATGATTATCAGGGAGAGACAGATTTTCTCAGAGAAAAGAAGTCTGTTTCAGAAGTTACTCATTCATCCCGACTGCAGTTGCACCACTTAGTAATTTGAAAAGCATCTGAAAGTATAAAAAAAAAAATTGTGCCACTGAAATATGTGTATGGATGGTAACCACTGCGTTGTGAATAAAGACACTCATACTAGATATCTTATCGCTTCATGATACTTCAAGACATCTTGGGAGACTCTTCAACGCATGGAGGACATGTTTTATTTGAATTATGCTTTGTTCACACCAAACAAAGCAAGAGATCACTTTGCATTATTGATTCACGGTCACTTGGGGTCATTTGCATTACTTGACGCTAGAGGTGGGCGATATATATCGTCTACAATAATATCGTTAACATTGTTTTGACGATATGCAATTTTACATTATCGAGTATTTATAATATCTTAAAAAGAAAACAAAATGATGCTTACCTGTGTAATGTCTCTACATTGAAGTTGAACTGGGAATCCTTGAAGCCTTAAGAAAATAAACAAGAGCTGTTGTCGGTAACATTGTGTCCATCCATAGGTGTCCTGGGAAGCAAGAAGAATTTTAACAGCTTTTTTTTGGGTAGAGAAATAACATTTTAAAGGATATCGTCAGATTATCAGTATCGGAAAATGTTAAAAAATAATCTGTATCGCCCACCCCTACTTGAACACTACTTTCCATCACCAACTGGGGCTGAAATAACCTGAAAAGTCCAAGATATGTTGAAAAAAATAGTGCTGTTATGTCTGGGTTTGTAACATCACACAGTGACTTTTAGCACCTTGTCCAGGAAATTTACAGCAGTATGTACCCAAATTAAGCAGCTGTTATTTTTTTTTGCAATAAATGGATCAAAAGTATGCCGAATTAACAACACCATGCTGCTGATTAGTTAAAATTCTGAATTCATTATGTATTAGGTTTGTCAGCAAAATGACCAGCAAACAATTTTTAAAATGTTTGTTTTTTTAATGGAATTCTGTTTTGATAGAATCTCAATACCAAACAGGCTTTTTGGAGCACATTTATTGCTTGAGTACACAAAAGATGCAAATTTCACTTACCGGTATATTATATTATTATATACATACAATAATACAATTACATAATATTATATTATATCATATGTTATTATTATTGCCAACAAACTCCATATAAGGACTGAAACCAGCAATGCTTCTGCTCTACTCTGTCTTTGGTTCTCTGCCTGAATTAGTTACTACTAATGATTTAAATCTCTAAAAATGAAACACAAAAATTTCAGTTTGACTTTTAAACGAGGCTAATTATTGTCCTTAAAGCACTTGATGAAAACATTATTCAAACAGGATTAAATAGTGCATTTTGGGGCTATTAGCGGTGGATTAATACACATTGGGTACACACAACAGCAGGATATGACTCAAAAATGTAAACATAGAGATATTTAGTGAATGCATTTCTGTATGCACATGGTCACTCTGGGTGTGTGGGGATAATTCCCATGTGCCGGTTTCTGTTGCAAAGACAAATCACCTTGGAGACAAAGACGGAGAGGATGATTTTGCGCCCAAAACAGGAGAGTTTTCATGATAGATAGTACTCCAGCTAATAGTTTGTTGGCATCAAGACAGACAGTAACAGCAGGCTGTGGTCAAGAAGTGTCGTTTCCTGAGAGGAGAGAGTGTGGCCGCCACATGAGCCATGGCTCTGTCTAGCACTGTTGGATCGTTCCCCCTACTCTAAATGGTAATGCCTCCCTAGGGCAACGCAGCATGGTACCACATATGGAGCTACAACATGCTCTCCAGTGGGTGTGTGCGGTCACTCCAGTCACGTCCGCGTGTGTGTGTTTTTAGGACGGAGAGCGTGCAGAGCAGCTGCGACCTCAGCATTCAGCTGGTGGTCACTTCACCCAATCGAACTGGATCTCATGCACTGTTGATCCAATCACCTCGGCCGTCAAGCGCCATTGAGCCAATCAGCGAGGACATCGCACTCTGTCCAGCTTTGGCCCACCACTGAAGCTGGACTGTGTGTGGACGTTTGGGCACCAAAAAAAACTCCTGACATATAAAGAGAGACAGGAGCTTCTTCCCTAATATTGCTGGGTTTAGGGATCCTTTAATCATCTCTGAAGTGTGTGTGTGTTTGTGCTAGGGCTGGGCGATATGGACCAAAAGTCATATCCCATTATATTTAGGCTGAATATCGATATACGATATATATCCTGATATTTTTCTATTGCAAAGTGAGAGCAAATGTTCCATCAAAGTCAAAGCCAAATGTAACATGTCACAAGTAGTTTTATTTAAACCGTTTATTTAGGTGAACTTAAATACTGTATAACAACAGGAGTACCTTTAAAAAAAAAAATCAAACCTCCATAAAGTGCACATTTAAATAAAATAAAAAATATCTTAAATAAAAGTATCCTATGAAATAAAATAGGCCAATCTTTTTCTGAAATACATTTATTTATATGAGAAAGTAATAATGAACATCACAAGAGAACTAAAAATGATAAACTCTAGTAAGGCAGCATGTATATATAAAATATATTTTTTAAACTATATTGATATATGCGATATGGTCCAATTCAATATCACATTTAAGAATATATTGATATATTTTTTATATCGCCCTTAGTTTGTGCTTGCACTTGTGCTACCAGATGGACCCAGTGAGGCATGGACTATATCCTACTTCATCCTTAACCCATTAGCAATAGCTCTTAGAGGGCTGCGCCTATACAAAATAGAACATTAGTTACGTACTGAAACTCCAGATTCTGTGAGTATAGGCGCAGCCCTCTAAGAACTGGGCCTCACTGGCTCCATAATGGTTGAAGAAAGAGCTATTTGGGGAGCCGATTGTCCGAACTCACCACAATTAACACGCATATGTTCCATAGTGTTTCACCTCTTCACTAACGTGTCCGTGTGGCATCCCCTGCTTTCTGGATAGCGTCTGTGGTGTGTTCAGGGTTCCTTGACAAAGACACAAAAACACAATTTTTCCGACTTTTTATTCTCATAAATCTGCTATTTTTTCCTCGTAGATTTCCCACTTTTTTCTTAATAAATCTGCAGCTTTTTTCTCACAAAATTGCCACTTTAAATCTCGTAAATCTGTGACTTTTTATCGCAAATTTGCCACTTTTAATCTCATAAATCTGCAACTATTTTCTCGCAGATTTGCCACTTTAATCTGGTGAATTTATATTTTTTTTCTTGAAATATTACCCCCCTCCCCCAGATCCTCGATGTTTTACATCACCGACCCTACAGCTGCTCATCTCAGTCATAAGTGAGCATGTGCAAACACACCCTGAGCCCCTTATTCTCAACCGTGTCAGTAGACATGCACCGTGATCTATGTTAATGAGAAATTAACGAGACCCTGTCAGATATGAATGAGTCATTAACATGTTCATGTTGGGAGCATCTGTGGGGCCTCTGTGACACCCACGTACAGGAAATTAATGGAGAATCTGTCGATTTAATAAATCCCTTTACCACTATCTGTCGATCTGCCTCTCTGCCTGCTGTATCATTCCATCTATCTATAATTACATGCTATTGAATATAGTGAACATATGGCCCAGTTCACTATGTAAACGCTTTGCCACTCGACTGTTTTTCTGAAGCATGTTTTCTTTTTTAAAAAATCAGCTTTTATCATAACCAGGGACTGTATACATAAAGATAATCATGTGAATTTCAAACTTAATTTCAACTTAACCCTCCTCTTTTGATGCGGGTCAAATTTACCAGTTTCAAAGTTTAAAAATCCAAAAAATCGATATAATTAAACATATTTTTCATAAAAAGAAACAAAATAAAAATAAAAAAAAATCATGTGAAACTATTGTATTTTATATCTAGGTCTTTCCAATGTATATTAATAACAAAAAGTGTTATTTATGAAATATAAAAAAGTGTTGATTGGGATTTTTTTTTTTTTCAGACACTTGATATGAACAAGTAAACATGTCCTGGGTTATTGCTGTTACTGAAAAAAACATCATAATAGAAGAATTAAAATAGTCGAATAATAAATCATAGAATATTTAAATACATAAAAAAGTTGTGCTCCTTAGTTTAACAACTAAACCAAGAATGACTAAACTGAGATTATTAGTCACTTTACAAATAATCTGTGAAATTTTGCAGAATATAAAATATATGTTGCAAAAATCTAAATAATTAAATTTGTACGGCTTATGGAGCGCCAATTTTTTCAGTGCTTGTGTTACTTGTAAGCACATGCAAAAATGTTGTATAAATAGATTTGATCATTTTTCATTTCTTGTAAAATCAAATAAATTCTAATTTCTTTATGGTTTATGTCATTTTAAGAGTGGTAGTCTGCATGTAATAAATTTTTCAGTTCTCCCTATTTCTAGCCATGATTGTGCTGTGTCCACAGAGGTGCAGGACTTATATATTGCACTGAAAAATAAGGCCACATTGAGTAAAAATGTGGCAGAAAATGCCCTAAAACTGCATGGGGTTTGGAGGTTTATTGCTCTTGTGCCATAATGGGAGCAAATCCCTGCAGCAAGGTTGCAAAATCTGGTGGAAAAATTGCTGCAGCAGCATATTGATGCGTCGTAGTGTTGGAATGAAAGGTTAAGCAATCGCATTTGGGTGTCCACATAATTTTGGCAATGCAATTTTCTAAGATATAAATATAATATCCAAGACAAACATCCCAGATGTCATCAGCATAACCCAGTAGACAGATTCATTCAAACATTAAACCGGGATAGAACAAAGTTTAGAGCATTATGTAATAAGAAGTGGTCTCACAGGCTTCCCCTTCACTCCTAATATCCAGATACACATTTGGCAGCCAAGAGAGCTGTTTCATTTATATCTTCCCTAGTTTGAGTAAAGAAGGATTTCTCTGCATATAAAGATATGATAATAAGATCTCTCTGGATAAAGTGCATCACTGTCTCTCTATCTCACTTTCACAACAGATCAATGTTGGACTGAAATGCCGCAGTCTCCCACAGAGAGTGGCCCCTGTGGATATTGAGATAATATATGTGTGTATATCCATATCCCTAACTCATTAAGACCCCGTCTCATTAAGTGGACATTGAATTAACCGCACACATTTCAGTGCAAAGCTCTCCGAATTCAAGGACTTGAAATCGCTTTATTCCTGCCTCCGTGACCGCCACCATCCATATTAGTTTCATACATTCACTGAGCTTCTTGAACTGTGAAGCCAGAGAATTGGAGAGAGGAGGCCCACTCACGTAATGACTCACCAAATCCAAAGGCACGACTCGGAGTTAATGGCTAGTGGGGTGCGTTAGCATTTCAAAACAAGGTCACAGTCTGCTTCTGAGGCAAACCCCGATCAGGAGCATGTGATTTATGAGTCAGCGCTGCTCTACGGGGCTCTGCTGGATGTGCTTTTTTCCCCGCCTGAGCTGTAATGAATGGAATCTAGGAGGCGTTAATTTGGTGGCACAGAGGACTAACTGCCTCATCTCCTCTTCCTATGGTGACAGCACAAAAACACCCATTTAAACAAGTCAATTAGTCCCGTCTGACCCTCGGAATTTCAGGAAACATGACAAATGGCGACGAGGTTCCATCAAATACTCAAATTAATGACTGTAGTAAAATAAAGGAGGGTGACATCTCTTAGAAAAACTACTAGTTTACGCCCTATTTCTGATGCAATTTGACAATTTTGTTTTACTGTAATCTCTACAAAGACATTTTTACAGTGTATTTATATTTAGTTCTTTTGTAATGTCCGTTATTCTTTTCTCATATCACTATATTTATTTGAGAAAAATATTGGCCTATTTTATTTCACAGGCTTTTTTTATTTAAGATATTTTTTATTTAAATGTGCATTTTATGGAGCTTTGTTGTTTTTTTTTTTAAAAGGTACTCCTGTTGTTATACAGTATTTATGTTCACTTACAGTTTCAATAAAACTACTTGTGACATGTCACATTTGGCTTTGACTTTGACTGAACATTTGCTCTCACTTTGCCATAAAAAAATATCAGGATATATATCATATATCGATATTCAGCCTAAATATTTTGGGATATGACTTTTGGTCCATATCGCCCAGCCCTAGAGTGAGATGTGATTCCTGCCTCATCTCCTCTTCCTATGGTGACAGCACAAAAACACCCATTTAAACAAGTCCCACACATTTAAATTAGTCCCGTCTGACCCTCGGAATTTCAGGAAACATGACAAATGGCGACGAGGTTCCATCAAATACTCAAATAAATGACTCTAGTAAAATAAAGGAGGGTGACATCTCTTAGAAAAACTAGAAAAAGTGCACTCAGGTGTGTCTCAAGGTTATAATAGTTTTGGATTTTTCATTAGTTTTAGTTTTAATTTCTTTGTGAATTTTGTTTTCAAATTCAGTTAGTTTTAGTTAGTTTTAAGAGTGAGTTTTCTAGTTTTAGTTTATTTTTTGAAAATGCTTAGTTTTAGTTTAGTTTTTATTCGTTTTAGTGTTAGTTTTAGTTTTTTTGTAATGGGCTATATGTTGGGTGGGAGATTCAAAGTGGTCATAATAAATTTTGCCTTTATTTCCTTTGGTTTATCCATCTCAGCCCCAATAAGGTTTTTAACTGTTTTGAATTTTGGTTGGAGTGTAGACATCTAAGTCTCAGTAAACATATTCACCATGTGTTGCATGATCAAATAGAAACACTGAATTATGAATGAAAAAAGTTGACAAAGACGAAAACTAAGGACATAGGACAAGAACAAGGAGTTAGTTTTGTAACCACGCAATACAGTTTCAGTTAGTTATCGTAGTTTTTATTTTTATTTCAGTTAACAAAAATGTTTTTTCAATTCTAGTTTTCGTTATTTCGTTAGTTTTCGTTAACTATAATAACCTTGGTGTGTCTCCCAAACAAAAAAAGAGTTCTCACCAAATTGTCCCTCCCAGCTCCTTTACCTCGTGTCCGGACTGCAAACAGCACATCAGTGTGACAACAACTTCCTTAGAGAAGCGACTGTCTATCCCAGTTCTATCTTCTCCATGAATATAAACTCATGCAGTGCGTGGCGGTATACAGTTTGTTCATGAATAAACATTGCAGCTCCTCAAGACCAAAGAATTTTAAGTGTCTTGCTTTTCCAGCTGTTGGGCAGAAGTGAAGGGCAATTCTGTTGTGCGAAATGTAAATGCATACAGTATATTTATTCAGTTCCTTTTTATGCCTTTTCATCGGCATCAACCTTCAGTCATGCATTTATTTTCATAAATATAGATTTCAGTAGTAAATAAATGCTTCAGGTTGCGTTTACACCTGTGAGAGGCAACTGAGATGCAAACCTGCATTGAACTGGTGCAGACAGGTGCATAAGAGCAAATCTGCTGTGTAACACGTTTGAGTGAAAAATGTCACTGAAACACTGCAGCTGCTCGATTGGTCTTCAATCTTCCCAAATTTTCACACACACCACCCCTCCTCCGCTCCCTCCACTGGCTACCTGTGGCTGCGCGGATACGTTTCAAGACTCTAGCTCTGGCGTACTCTGCTGCTAACGGTTCAGGTCCTACTTACATCCAGGACCTTGTCAAACCCTACACCCCTGCCCGTCCTCTCCGCTCTGCATCAGCCAAACAGCTGGCGACTCCCACCCTGCGTTGGTCAACCGGCCTCAAAACCACTTCCAGACTTTTCTCTGTCTTGGCTCCCAAATGGTGGAACGAGCTCCCCACCGACATCAGGACCTCAGACAGCCTGTACATCTTCCGCCGCAGGCTGAAGACCTATCTCTTCCAACAATACCTCGGTTAAGTCATGGTCACCTAACACATATATATATTTAAAAAAAAAAAAAAAAAAGTTCTTATTCTTTTCTCTTCTTTAACATATAGCACTCCTGTAGCAATGACAGTTAGCTCTTAAAGTTATGTACTTACTCGATTCTATGGTCTATGTCTAGTACCATCAGGTTGAATGCACTTATTGTAAGTCGCTTTGGACAAAAGCGTCTGCTAAATGACATGTAATGTAATGTAATGTAATGTAAAAAAAAATGCTATCTATATCACACAAAGCCTAACTGCAGTAACTACATTTTTGGGTATCACTTTACATTAGGGAACACATATTCAACATTAATTAGTTGCTTATTAGCATATAAATAAGTAAGATATTGGCTCTTAATTAGTCTTTATTAAGTATTTATTAATGCTTTATTCTGGATGGCCTTTTTATACAACCAGTAAGCCATTAACTAAGAGTTTTCCCTCAATAACCTCAGAATTATTGCTTATTAGTAGTAAGTAAGGAAGTTGTTGTATATGAGTTACGATCTTAACCCTCTGGGGTCTGTGATCATGCCGTCCTGATCAGATCACGTGAAGTTTAGCAAAAAAACATTCAACATTGACATTCCCAGGTCATGTAAAACCAAAGATATGATAATAAGATAAGATAAGATAATAATGATAATATGTAATTTTGCACTAACAAGGAAAAAAAACGCCTAAAAATACACATGTTTTTATGGGACTTTTTTGTAGATAGTTTTTTTTTAATTTTACCTTTTTATATGTTCATATATGCATCCTATGTTTACATTTTCATGTTCCAAAACAGTTCATTAAGCATATTTGTGGTTTTTATTGTAGTAAATAGTATCATTTTTCAACTCGGATTTCATGACTTTTGTGTATTTTTGGGCTCAATATGTTGATAAAGTAGGTTCAATCGAAAAAATAGTTGTCAGATCATATAGGTGAAGAAAAAATGGATACCAAATATGGGTATAGTAAACATTTTTCATGTGATAGATAGGGCAAAATCAAAAGGATTCAAAAACGGCTCAGACCCCAGAGGGTTAATATGCTTTACTTTGTATGGACTTTGTAAGTCTCTACATAGCAGTGAAAAAAACCATCGAAACGGCAAATAGCCACCTTCTCCAGACCTTTGATGTCACTGGTGGCTCCTTTTGGATGAGGATTGGTAGATTGTAATGTCAATCATCACTCTACAAAGTGGGTCACTTTGCGCCAGTGTCTACCAATGACTACCTGTCTGGGACTCCTCACCTGTCACAGGAGCTATTGATCAAATAATGTCTCAGTATAAGTGAACAACAAGCAGTAAAAGGGAATAGTTACCTCTATCGGGGTTGGTGTTGTACAATATCTTTGCCACATTAAGTTATTTCCAACCTGGTCTCACAGGAATCCGTGAAATAGCCACGGATTTGCTTAACTCAAAATCTGTGGAATAGTCACGGAATCGCTCAAATTTCCGTGAAACTGACACGGATTTCGCTACAATGCAAGTTAATGTCAGTCATATCCCGTGGCTATTCCAACATACAAAGTGATTATGTACATTCACTGAGTGAATATTTAGAAAATAAAACATATATTTATATATTTTATATATAGTCAAAATATAGATTTTTTCACTAAAATGAGAGAACTGTCCGCCATGTTTTTTGTTCTGACCGCCGGGACCTTGAAAGTCACGTGATTTGGACCACGAATAGCCAAGTGATATGACTGTCATTAACTTGCATTGTAGCAAAATCCGTGTCTATTCCACAGATTTTGAGTGAAACGAATCCGTGGCTATTTCACGGATTCCTGTGAGACCAGGTTCGTTATTTCACAAGTTTTATCATATATAATTCAAAAAAAATCCCGTTGTCATGACCTCTGTGACCTGAATGATGTGGCTGCAGTGGCGAGAATGAAAGATCAAGCCTTTTTTTCTCCTCTATTCTTTCTAGTAGTAGGAAGACATAGCTCTATCTTTCCCTCCTTTGTGCCAACTGTGTGTGCATGTGTGCACGTGTGTGGCCATTATACAGCTTTTTATGCCAGCAGGCCATCTGTTGCCTGCTTAGTACTGGCCGACTGGGAAGGACAGCGAGCATGAGGTCGTCCCTCTTTACGTTTCATAGACAGCTCATGTCCCCAGCTCCCTCGTTTCACTGACATCCGCTTACTTACTTTTACAAAAAAAAAAAAAAACACCCATGGAATATATATGCACGCGCACACAGACGGTGACACAAACCAGACACACACAGAGGACGTAATTAAGCCAGGTTTGGGCCATGTGGGGGCTTTTTAAGCAGACGGGCGCTCTGTTAGGTCACTGCAGGTGGAGAAGTCAGACAGGCACTTCTGCAGCCAGCAGTGTACAGCAGGCAGATGGTCATACATGGCCATGGGAGTTATTAGAGAAGTGGTAAAGAAGTGACAGTGAGGTAGGGCTGGGCGATATTTCCATATTACAATATATATCGATATATTTTTAAATGTGATATGGAATTAGACCATATCGCTTAAAGTTGTGTACTTACTTGATTCCTGTGATCTAAGTCTAGTATCCTCAGGTTGAATGCACTCATTGTAAGTCCATTTGGACAAAGGATTTGTACCAGCTAAATGACATGTAAAAATGTAAAATATCAATAGATCTTTCTTTATGTATAAATGCTGCCCTAACTAGGGTTTGTCATACAGTGTAAAAAGAAATATGTTTAATTTACGGTAAAATACCGGCAGCTGTGGTTGCCAGAACTTCACCGTGAAAAAACAGTGAGTGGGTTTTCTACTGTAAATTTAAATGTAAATATCAGCAAGAACTGTCATTTAGACTAAGTAGTTGCTTTATTTTTAGGGTAATTGTGTCCTTGCGACATTATGGTATTTCTCCTTTAATTTTGCATGAGAAAGACTGTTTTCTAAAGTTTAAAAGTTTTGTACTATACCTTGATTTACGGTAATTAAAAGTATTTACCATGGTGATATTACATTTTTCATATTACGCATTTTTCATATATATTTCTGATGCAATTTGACAGTGTTTTACTGTCATCTCTACAAAAAAAATGTTACAGTGTATTTATATTTAGTTCTTTTGTAATGTCCATTATTCTTTTCTCATATCAATATATTTATTTGAGAAAAATATTGGCCTATTTTATTTCACAGGCTTTTTTATTTAAGATATTTTGTATTTAAATGTGAACTTTATGGAGCTTTGTTTTTTTGTTTTTTTTAAAAAAATCTACTCCTGTTGTTATACAGTATTTATGTTCACGTTCAGTTTCAATAAAGCTACTTGTGACATGTCACATTTGGCTTTGACTTTGACTGAACATTTGCTCTCACTTTGCAATAAACAAAATATCAGGATATATATCGTATATCGATATTCAGTCTAAATATTTCGGGATATGACTTTTGGTCCATATCGCCCAGCCCTAGAGTGAGATGTGATTCCTGCTCTTTCCGCCACTCTCTCCACATTTCTTTGTTCTTCTCCTTCCCTTTAATCTTCTCTGCTCTTTCTCTTCTTTCTCCATCCTGTCGATTCATTCATCCCCCCTCCTTTACCACCCACATGTCTATTATCTCCTCCGTTTTTTAAGTTAACCTTTTCCGGAGTGACTATTCCTGCCTGTTCCCCAGTGTGCCATTGACACACGTGGTAGACATTTATACTACAACATCAATCTCAGCCTCTGCTCGCAGCGACCTCTCCGCTTCAAAAAGACAGGTTCGTGCCAGTGTCACTTCTCATCTTCGACTGGAATAAACTCCTGTAATTTTCAATTTCAAATTAAGGCTTTCAGGGAGAATGCCGTCGTGCTAAGGAGTTCTCTTCATGCCACAAAGAAAATGAGAAAATGCATCATTTCAATTCGCTTTAAGGGACGGATCATTTGCTCTGCAATATTTGAAACACTCAAAGTATTAACCTAGTTTGTTTGCAGGCATACATGACACAGTTTCATGTTGTCTTTCTCTGATCTCAACATATTTGAAATGTCTTATGAAGAGATGCTTTCCTCACACTAGATGTGTGTTATGTCATCCGAAAGATTGCTTCTGCTGTGTTTTAAGCTCAAGTGGATAAAAGCAAAGCTGTGAGGCAGAATCGGGCATAATAAAGTGACT
The DNA here is from genome assembly GCF_030273125.1 of Centropristis striata. Classification (NCBI taxonomy): domain Eukaryota; kingdom Metazoa; phylum Chordata; class Actinopteri; order Perciformes; family Serranidae; genus Centropristis; species Centropristis striata. The sequence continues at coordinate 10,671,630 of NC_081540.1, read as the reverse complement.
GCATTATATTAATAACAGGTTTATCTGAGATATGGAAAACAGAATACTGTACATGTGCAGAGGATTAGCTTTTTTCTTCTGATTTGGAATACTGGTCGTACTTGATATTTTAACTTATATTTTACATATATAGCGCGCTGGCCCTTTAAGATAAATCAGAGGTGCAGATTGAATTAGCCACATTTAGCAATGTCTCTGAGTGCACTTTTTTTCCACTTCGCTTTTTATTGATTTTGCATATATACAGGTGCATCTCAATACATTAGAAGATCATGGAAAAGTCCATTTCCAGTAGTTCAAGTCAAATAGCCCCAACCAAATGCATATATTAATATTAAATATTATTATATAAATATTAATGCATATAGATTGACATACTTTTCAGAGGCCAACATTTCCATATTAAACATGCTTTTTAAAATTGGTCTTTTGGAATATTAAACATTTTTTGAGACACTGAATTTTAGGTCTTCATTAAATGTAAGGCATAATTATTATAATTATATTATTATAATATTAAATAAATTAAATAAATTAAGACATGAAATGTTTCATTCTGTGTGTAATGGGTCTATATAATGTGTTATTTCCACTTTTTTAATTAAATTACTGGCATAAATAAACTTTCTACGATATTCTAATTTATTAAGATGCACCTGTACATATATTGCACATTGGCCCTTTAAGATAAATCCGAGATACAGATTGAATAAGCCACTTCTAGTTTTGGGTTTTCATTATCTCTAAGCCATAGTCATCAAAATTACAAGAAATACCGGCTTGAAATATTTCACTGTGTAATGAATCTGTATAATATACAAGTTTCACTTTCTGAAATAATTGACAAAAAATATTAAACTTTTTCACAATATTCAAATTAATTGAGATCTACCTGTATCTTCCTTAAGACCACATCAGTTATATTCCCTAGATATAAAACTAAACATTTTTTGGGAACTAAATACCCTAATACCTCATTCAATACTCCATTCTGAGTGCACTTTCATCATAGAAGGATCATATGAGCTGAAGTTGTTCTTTTTATTCAATTATCATACTTGAAAATAAATCACAGGGCTTTTAATTTGAAATAATGACTCTTTAATGATGTTTTTTTGCCTCCTGTGTGACCCCCTAAATTTCATAGGTCAACCAGATGGTCTGCCCCAAGCATGATTACCTCACTCTGATCATTTCTATTTGATCAATTTGCTTCGCCTTGTACTTTTACACATGGCAGCAAACTATGGGCATTTCATGGGAAAAGTAATTGCCGACACTGTTTGTATTGGTCCTCTTTGAAGAGGCTCCTACTGTCAGTGGAAGAAAATCCTGGCTCGCTGTGGTATTTGTAGTTTCAAAACAAGTGCAAAATGCTAATTTGTCTGAGAACATTGCAATCACATGGTATCCACGCCGAATCCAAGACCCACAAGCAAGTCAGAAAAGAGCTTCTTTTATGTTTTCAGAGCTCCCATTGAACGCCTCGCCTGTTTAAACAGTCGCCAGTGAACCTGAAAACTGCCCAAGCGATGTCAAGGCGAAGCAGCCGCGGCCCTGCCAGCCCGTATGAGACAGTTGATGTAGCCGTAGCGGACAGCTCCCTCTCCTCCTCTCTGCAGTGTCCATTCTTCTGCTGCTCCTGGCTGCCGAGCTGGAGGGTGGTGGCTGGCGGGGGGGCTGTAGTTTTCCAGCCCAGAGAGGGATAAATAAAGCACTAGACAATAGAGTCACTCTCCATGGACTTCAGCCTCTGGGCGAAGCTCCAGCCATACCGGCCAATCGCTCAAATGGAAATTAGAGGCAAGGAGACAGATTGTGAATAGTACATTTACTGGAGTCGGCCTGGACGGATCGATGGACCATATTCCGTAGGGCAAGGCAGCCCAATGGCAGAAATTGGGGTGAAGGGGCCACAAAGTGTGTTTGTAGATTTTGCTTGCGCTTACACCACCCGTAACATCATAAAGCGCCACATCCAGAGATATCTACCGTCCCGGCGATGGCTCTTTCTCTCCACCATCGTCTCGAACTTCACTCTAAGCCGGAGCACAAACAGTCATGGCCAGCCACTAGAGAAGCTAACTCTGCTTGCCAGGGAGCTGTCACCAAGCAGAACAGCCTTAAACAGGGACATTGTTTCCTTTGTCCCCAAGCCAGAGCACTGTTTCAGTTACCCGAGCACAGCGGTAAACACATCCGAGGAAGGTTTAAGGAGCAGCGCGGCGGGAAAGGATACAAACACGGCCCCAATTAAAGACATGATAATGAAGGAGCTAGCTAGTGGAGAGCCTGTAATCAGTATTCAGTGGCTTGTGTTAAGGGCCTCTTGGAGTGTCCATTGGGGTAGAGCATGAGTGTAAACAGACATATTTGTGTGCAGGCTGGTCTCATGAACAGTTGGTATGATTTCCTATAAAAAGTAATGCACTGGAATTTGTTCGCATTCCACTAAATGTTGTCTGGGGATTGAGCAAATTGATGCTAAGCTATCCAGCGGGGGGGAGGGGAGGTGGGTGGGTCAAACAAACTCTGGACCTTCACCCAATGTCCCCTGGGAAACCAAGACTGAATTTAGTCATTTGGAGTCAATAAGACATTACTGTGTCCAGTACTTTAGTGGGGAGGCCTGTTCTTTTACCCTAACCTCAATAATGTGGTTTTAATTTCCTTAAGTTATCCATTTCCTGTGAACACAGAAGTTTATTTTGAAAAGCAATAAATTCAATAAATTAGAATATCATGGAAAAGTCCATTTCCAGTAGTTCAAGTCATATAGCCCCAACCAAGTATTGAGTCATATAGATGGACATACTTTTCAGAGGCCAACATTTCCATATTAAACATACATTTGAACATTGGTCTTTTGTAATATTACATTTTTTGAGACACTGAATTTTAGGTCTTCATTAAATGTAAGCCATAATCATTATAATTAGAGGAAATTGAGAAATTTAGACATGAAAAGTTTCATTCTGTGTGTAATGGATCTATATACTGTGTTATTTCTACTTTTTGAATTGAATTAATGACATAAATAAACTTTCTATGGTATTCTAATTCATTGAGATGCACCTGTACTGTGTCCAGTACTTAAGTGGGGAGGTTGTTTTTTGTTCTTTTACCTTAACCTTAATAAAGTGGTTTTATTGCCTTTAGTTAACCATTTCCTGTTAACACAAAAGTTTATTTTGAAAAGCCACTTTGCATGTAACTAGTGGAAAGTGACAAACCGCCCCAAACACACCAAACTGTTATTTTTACTTTTGATGGATCAGAAGGAGGATTTGTACCAAAGTGTTGTAGTGAATGCCCACAATAACCATTTTACCGACTGCTGGACGGAGTAGTTTTGTTTTGTTTTTTGTTCCAAAATTCAAATAATAGTTGCTACAGTTTGTAATGTGTCTGTTGAGAGCATGGTGGTTTGGTAATTGTCCCTTTTATGCAGGTTTACTGTTTACTGTTACACCAGATAGCTCCTTACCCTGTCCAGTGTTTCCCGTTGCAGGCATTAAATGTTTGATGTGACGTGACAATTTGTGACTTCTGAGGGACGGGGGCAATGACCTCTTGGCTCCTGCCTCTGGTGTTCATGGTGGACGGCCTAGAGGAAGCCAGGATTTGCACCCAGGAGACTGGTTTTTGATTCTTCCTGTCAACATTGAAAGTTATGTCTGAAAGTAGTGTTTTTCCTCACCTTAACACTTATCTTAGGGGTCAAAAAATGTCCAGCAGCTATGTTTAACAACCCCCTTAATGATCTTTTTTTCAACTTGAAATTTGATGACACCCCATAGAATGACCTCAACATGACAAAAGTTTAAACATTGTCTTTATTCATATTTCTTGTCTGAGCAGTTGTAAAATCCTTTCCATAGCGCAAAAACCAGGGTTTCTGCTATATTATTTCAGTAGCGGCGGCTCGCTACTTAGCATTACTGGAGTTTTTGAGTGAGTTAGACTACCCGTTAGAGCAGATGGCTGCTAATGTTACTGGAAGAGAACAAAGCACAGTGCGGCCAGTCATCCTCCACTTATTTTGTGTGTTAAGTGTTGCGGTAAGAACGCTTTAGACCCACCTTCAAAATAAAAGCAAACACATGTAGCTTTCAAAATAAGATCACATGGATGTGTTAGCAGAGTCCACCAAAGAATTTACAAGTCGACTGTCAACATTTTGATGCCTCGAATAAAACAGAAGAACCCTTATTCTCTTTTAAAACGGTCGCATTACAACGGACAGTGAAATACGTAGACGTAGCTTGTTTTTGCTGCCTGTACACACAACATACAGTCATGGAAAAAATTATTAGACCATTGTTTTGTTCAACTAAAGGTACATTTGTTGGGACAAATATAAAAACCAAGATAGCTTACCTAATAGCTAACCAGAATCATTATCAAGTAAACCATGGAAAATGTCTAGATATCAGCTCTTAAATTAAACTCTTATGAGCTATTTTTGTTGCTATCATTATATTTGTCCAAACAAATGTATCTTTAGTTGTACCAGGCATTAAAATGAACAAGAAACTGAAGAAAAAAATGGTCTAAAAATGTCTTCAATGACTGTATATTGACGTTTTTGATGGGAGAACAGGCTGTAAAAAACTGTAATCGTGACATTTTAACACAGTGTTGTGGTAATGATGTCACACGAGTTTGTTTCTCAAGATAGCATATGAATCACGTTGCAAAACCTGTCATAAACCATACAAATCTGTTCATGAGAACATGTTGGTGTGGTGCAGTTTTGTCACCACTATGTTTAGGGAGTTCAGCAGCCACTGTGAGGTTGCAGGTAATGATTCCACTCTCACTTCTGTGTGTGTTTGGAGCAGAGTGAGAAAAAGAGGAGGCGATTGCTGCCTGTTTAAATCCACCTGAGACCAGCACAGCCACACACCTTTCAGTGTTTACCACAGATCTTTATTTCAACAGCAGATCAGATCGGTGCAGATGAAAGACAAAGACATCAGGCCATGAGAGAGAGAGAGAGAGAGAGAGAGAGAGAGAGTGGGGAGAGGGAGGCAATAGTGTGCCACTCTCCCGTATTTGCCATGCATACATCACTCCCGTTGCCGTGCAGATAACCTCCTGCCACCGTTATCTCCATGCGCCGCGAGGAGAGTCCAGTGTTTACAGCCCCTCTCATCCCCACATCACAGGACAGGGGGGGGAAGACTCCCCTCCAATAAATTGTTCCTATCAGACCAAGGCATAAGTCGCAGTTGCTGCATCAGATTTAGTGGTGCCACTAGGCTCTAATGAATTCTCCCCGCTCGCCCCCGCACGTCCATTGAGCCGCGGCAGCAAGTCTTTCCAATCGGCCGGGCTGCTCAGTGCAGAGCTATCGATAACGAGCCCTGGGGGGCTTGCCAGTGAGCATGGCGAGCCCCGTAATGAAGGAGTCCAGGGCTCTGCCGAGAAAACAACTGGCGTAATGAGAGGAGTAGAGGTTGCCGGGGTTCCCGGGGTCAGTGTTACGGGAGGCACAGCCCGAGTTATTGCACAGACAAGCTGGGGAAGTTGCTAAGGAGGGGTTTGACGGGGGAGATGTGTGGATGTGTGTGCGCACGGCGTCATATGTGTGAAGCGGAGCGTGATGTAGGCGTCGTTTCCAGGCTGTGGCTCGCCCTGTTGGGGCGGGCCACCCTTCAGGCGACGGTGATTGGCAGAAAGGGTTTCTCCTCCATCTGTTCAAACATTTCAGACGTAACCAAACATTTGTTGTTTTCTCACAGAGGGCAGGGGTGGAACAGACTCAGGTTTGGCTCACTCTCTGTTGAGTCATCCCACCAGCAGCCGAGCATTATGCCGCTCTTGTCTTTTCAAGTTGTTATTTAGACTTAATGGTCTGATCAGTGGCGTGCAACTCTTGAACGATTTGTTCCATCTTTTTAGCCGATCGGGACCGTCGATTCACCCCGGTGAGTCGTAAATGACTGAACGAGCTATTAAGAGGATTGTGAACTATGTCGTGTCAATTGAACACGGCTAGAGGCCGGGATACAGTTAATCATTAGTTGCAATTTGACGAGGGGCTGGCTTCATTGAAGTTGCGACTACTTTTTTGATTCTTTTCCACCCCAACCTCCTGTCAAATGGGGGAATCCACCGATTCAAACTTCGCCTGGCTGTCAATCACTAGTATGTCAGCAAGATTGCAGTGGACAAAGACATAAAAATACAGATAAAAACGGAGACATAGCTTGTTTTTCGCTGCCTGTACATGGGTCAGTGACAAATAAGGGTTGGCAAGATGTCAAATGGTGTAACCACAAAAGAATGATACTTTATCTACTTACAGTGGATTTAAGTGGACTTATACATGTAATAATCATCATAACATGACATCAAATGGCATTTTTTTTTTCGTATTTCTACATTTATACATTTCGTCAATATTGAGCAGAACATATTCTAAAACAAACATTTTTTTTCTAAAGTTTTTACACATTATGTAAAATTTGTTATATACCATAATGTTGCAAAGTAAACGTGGATTGTATTTTTTTTTCTCATTTTAGTTCACATTTATTTTCCCGTATATAATCAGATTTTTATGAGAAAAAGCACCTAGTTACACCAACTGACACTGGATTAGATCACGTCATTGACCCACATACGTCTTATTTTGGCGTTTTTGACGGGAGAACAGGCTGTAACTTGTGTTAACGATGTCACATGGTGTGTTTTTTAAGATATCATATGAATCATGTTGTAAAACCTTTCATAAAGAGTTTCTCCTCCATCTGTTCAAACAATCCAGACGTAACCAAACATTTGTTGTTTTCTCACAGAGGGCAGGGGTGGAACAGACTCAGGTTTGGCTCACTCTCTGTTGAGTCATCCCACCAGCAGCCGAGCATTATGCTGCTCTTGTCTTTTCAACTTGTTGTGTAGACTAAATGGTCTGATCAGTGACGTGCAACTCTTGAACGATTCGTTTGGGACCGCCGATTCACCGTAGTGAGTCGTAAATGACTGATTGAACGAGCTATTAAGAGAATTGTGAACTTTGTCGTGTCAATTGAACACTGCTAGAGGCCGGGATACAGTTAATCATTAGTTGCAATTGGACGAGGGGCTGGCTTCATTGAAGTTGCGACTACTTTTTTGATTCTTTTCCACAGGTTAATGGAGCGTTGCCCTGCCCTAATGCCCTGGCCCGGCATTCACTTACAGTGCTTTTTTTATTTGCACTGTGATTAGAAAAACACAATGGTTAAAGTAACAAATGAGCATACAAATGATGCATTTTTGCACCTGAGACAAGATTGAGCTCGTAAAAAAGTCCAATTAAGAAAACAATATCCCCATCATATCTCCCCGTAAGCACATTAAAACATCATCGACCTGCTGTTTGTTGGACTTTTTATAATTGCCTCCTTAATCTCCACACAGCACAGCTCTTATCGCCGCTGTCACACTAAAGGTCTGAGAGGTCGGCATGTTAATTCGGAACAAGTCTGGCTTTATTTCGACCTATTTCAAACCATGATCCGCACCACTATAAAGCAGTTCTCAGAAGTGAATTAATTCCTTGAATACCTGATATCTGTGCATCCATCTGTTAGAGTCAGATAAATCTGAATAACAGGTTAGGAGTACGCAGCCAGTAATTAATTTTGCAATCACTATTAATTATGTAGATGTGCGCATCTCGCCTTTGCACTCTATTTTGTAGCATATATTTTGCACTCTCTGACTGAAAAGCAGCCTCCCATTTCCTTCAGTATTCCGGTTGACGACGAGATGAAATTATACTAACAGATGATGAAAGAAACGCTTGATGCAGATGGATGTTCTGAAAGGAGAACCATCGGGAAATAGAGTACGTGGGCATGATCCTGTGAATTAGGATAAAATGGAAATCCATCTCAGTGGTTGTTATCCATTTAGCGCAAGCTGAGTTGAAATGGGTTAAAGCTTTAATAACCTGGTTAAATCCCTACTGTGAGCTGCCAACAGGCATACATGTTCTGTTTTGACAAGTGTCAGCTTAGCAAATAATCCACAACAATCAGCCTGTAAACTTAATTGCAGTAGGTTTAATGAAACGGTTCCCAACCAGTGAGTGGGGTAAGGTTAGCTCATGCACTCGCTCCACTGGCCTCGCTTTGCTCTTTCACTCACAATGGAAAAAACACTTTGGTGTTGTTGCAAATGTGCCCATAATAACTGCATCCATTTCTACATTTTGCAAAAAGGACAAGGTGAGCCAGGCATACTCCGACATAGAGGGAAAACATTTTGTGCTGCTGAAGTGTCAGGATATGAGCAGCCTCAACTCGCTTAAATGTGGAGCCAAATTCAGACATAATAGTCAGTTTGCAGTGCATGAGCAGACATTGTACTGTAAAGAGGGAAAACCTTAATATTAATAAAGTTTGTCATGAATACCTGGTTGCATTCAAAACGACTTTTTCTACTTATTACGACTGATAATGAACTTCTACTTAAGTAAAAAAAAATATGATAGGTGTGTTGTAATAAAATCGACTGGATTCCATATTAAATATAGTCTTTCTGCACTGTGAAGAGCGAAAACATTAATATTAACAAAGTTGTGTTGAATTACAGGTTCCTTCAAAATAGATTTGGGGTTTAAAATTCAATCAAAGTGATTGAATTCATTGATAGTGGAGTTTATTTTTGCTCCGACAGTGTAAACAATCGTCCATACAATGCAGTGAAAGCCAGGAAATGTCGAGGTCACAGTTTGCAGGAGAGACTTTTCTTGCACATTTAATGCTGCTTTTATGACATATTTTTGCTTTTAACAAAGAGAGATTGCTGCCTTTGTCTGCAGTCGTTTTGTGTCTATTTCTAGTCTGTTTGTCTCTTTGTGGTTGTTTTGCATTTATTTTTAGTTGTTTTAGTATTTTTGTTGTTGCATTTGACTGTGGTCATTTTGTGTCTCTCTGTAGTTGTTTTGTGTCTCTGTAGTTGTTTTATGTCTATTTTTTGTTGGTTTGTGTCTCTTTGTAGTTGTTTTGTGTCTCTTTTTTGTTGTTTTGTGTCTATTTGTAGTTGTTTTGTGTGTTTTTTGTTGTTTTGTGTCTCTTTGTAGTTGTTTTGTGTCTCTTTGTAGTTGTTTTGTATCTCTTTGTAGTTTTGCATTTCTTTCTTTAAAATTCAATCAAAGTGCTTCCATTTTTAGGGTTAACAGACTTAAGACAACACAAGGGTTAAGCAAGTGTTTTTGATGCTTAAACCCTTACAACATTAACAACATGCTAAAAACTGTAATCATGACATCCTAACACAGTGTTTTGTTAATGACGATGTGTTTTTTAAAGATATCATATGAATCGTGTTGGAAAAAATACATTTCTACATTTTGCAAAAAGCACAAGGTGAGCCAGGCTTGCTCCAACACAGAGGAAAACATTTTCTGTCTGGAATACGTGCAGCCTCAACTCGCTAGAATGTAGAGCCAAATTCAGGCATAATAGTCCCGTTTGCAGTGCATGAGCAACCATTGTCCGTCTGAAAAGATGTGGGTTGCCAATTTAAAAGGCCCTATGTGGGCACGGATCAGCACGCTGCACCACATTATCTCTGCTGCAACTGTCATTCACCTATTGCACCTTAATTGACCTGCTTATAGGGTTCAGGAGCGGCCAAGGACCTGGAGGCCAGTATTAGCAGGGTTAAGGAAACTAAAAGAGAAAAGTTTGATCTGGCCTTGCTGTTGAACTTTCTGTGCCGGCTGCAGACTCGTTCACCCTCCGAGCTCAGAATGTCAGTACAACGCTCAGCTCTTTCCTCGTTTCAGTCATTGATTATTCTAACTTCATACAAAATTATCATCCAAGCACCAATCTGTGTCTTGTTTCAAACACACAAAGGAGATTCTTGAATCAATTTGAGCGTGGAAACACATCTTCCAACCCATCCGTTAACTTCTCTTTGGCAGCATTGCCCTTTCGGATGAAGGGCACCGGGCCATCATTGTAAATAAGATTTATTTTTTTGTTAAATTAAACTCCATTCTTGGGTAAATCGACGATCCTCTTGGGTGCTAAGATGCTTTTCAGAAATGGCAAATAGAATCAAAGGATTAGTGGTCTGGGATTAATGATTATTTATCAAATTGTACTTTGGTTTGTTGAAATTCCCTGAAATTCTGAGTAATGCTTGAGTAAATTAGGTTTTTAGTGTGTGATTACAGAAAATGCCTAGTTAGAAAAATGACAATAAGGAAGAGGATTACTGCCACATTTACAGAAACATTTATATGAGTTCTGAGTCAGAATTCTGAGAGGACAGACCTGCTTAAGACCTGCAGTATTAACTTACTCTCCATTGTCATTGTTCAGTACTTGCAGCCTTCATTTAAGATGCGAGGGTCTACCTTTGTCCGCCCATCTCCACTGTGATTGGCTAAGTAAAAAGTGACAGTGACGAGCGTCAAGTTTCACCCAAAGTTGAACATTTTGAAATCAGGAGAAAACGATCAGTCCAGAATAAAAAACATGTAGCGCCTTGTCATGCTGCTGGTGCTTTAAAAAGCAGGCATTCATTCACTCATTGCAAGTAATTTAATAAATACACACACTGGGAAAAATGTTTTGGCTTAAACATGGCCTTACAGTCAGAATTATGACGTTAAAGTCTTTATTTCTGACTTTAAAGTCTTAAATTCTGACGTTAAATTCTTTAATTCTGTCTTCTAGTCTCATAGTTATGCTGACTTTTTACTCTTTTATTCTGTCTTAAAAATCTTTTATTCTGACTTTGTCCCATATTTATTCTGGTTTTTAACTCTTAAATTCTGACCTAAAACTCTTTTAAACTGACTTTAAAGTCTCTTATTTATTCTGACGTTAAAGTCTCGTATTTCTGCTGTCTTTAAACTCTTTTATTCTGACTTTTAACTTTTAAATTCTGACCTTAAAGTCTTTTATTCTGACCTTTAACTCTTTTATTCTGACTTTAAACTCTTAAATTCTGACCTTAAACTCTTTTATTCTGACTTTAATGTCTCATATTTATTCTAGCTCTTAACTCATTTATTCTGACCTTAAACTCTTTTATTCTGACATTAAACAATTTTATTCTTTAAACTATTTTATTCTGACTTTTAACTCTAAAATTCTGAACTTAAACTTCTTTTATTCCTACTTTAAAGTTTCATATTTATTCTGGCTTTTAACCCTTTTATTCTGACTTTAAACTCATAAATTCTGACCTTAAACTCTTTTATTCTGTCTTTAAACTATTTTATTCTTTAAACTCTTTTATTCTGACTTTAAACTATTTTAATCTGACTTTAAACTCTGAAATTCTGACCTTAAACTTTTCTATTCCTTCTTAAAAGTTTCATATTTATTCCAGCTTTTAACTCTTTTATTCTGACTTTAAACTCTTCAATTATGACCTTAAACTTTTTTTATTCTGTCTCTTTTATTCTGTCTTATTTTATTCTTTAAACTATTTTATTCTGACTTTAAAGTCTCATATTTATTCTGACTTTTAACTCTTTTATTCCGACTTTAAACTATTTTACTCTGACTCTTAAATTTTGACCTTAAACTATTTCATTCTGTCATTAAACTGTTTTATTCCGACTTTAAACTCTTCTATTGTGACTCTAAACTCTTAAATTCTTACATTAAACTCTTCTATTCTCACTTTAAACTCAAGAATTCAAATATATTGTTCACACGTAGACTCATCGTCCTTCGCACCACACACACCTGTAGTGTAAAGACTCTTTCATGTTAGCTGTATCATCACCTTGACTAACGGACGCTGTGTAAAAAAGCAATAAAAACAGATGAATAGCAAATCCTTTTTTTAACCTCCATTCATTCAAACATAGTGCAAAAACAAGATATTAAATGTTTTTTTCCTAAACATATAAATCCTTCTGAATTTTACACATTCTCTTTTTATTCATCTTTACATAGCGTCCAAACTTCCCATTCTCTTATTGATCTCCAGCTTCGGCTTGATGAAGGTAACACTTTACAATAACCATCATTTATAAATGGTAAACAGATAGTTTATTAATGCTTAATCACCATTTATAAACCTTATATAGGCCATTTAGAATGGTAAATACATAATTTATTAATGTTTAACTAACTAAATAATTTATAAATGGCAAATAGATGGTATATTATTGTAAGTTTATAGTTACTTTACCATTAACAACAATTAAATTAAAACTAATAGTTTATTAATAGCTTTAGTTGCACTCATAACATGTTTAACACCATATTAAGTATGCTAATGATTTTGAAATGATTCATATACCTTTAAGAAATTGGTTTAAAATATTTAAAGATTAAATATGTATAGCAGTTTGTAAATGGTTAATAATTGGTTTATAAACCATCTACAAACATCACTTAGTTGGTCATTGTAAAGTGTTACCATTTACTGGAAACACTAAACAACCAATTTTTTCAACATGGTCTCACAGAAATCCGTGAAATAGCCACGGATTTCGCTTAACTCAAAATCCGTGGAATAGCCACGAAATCGCTCATATTTCCGTGAAACTGACACGGATTTCGCTACAATGCAAGTTAATGACAGTCATATCCCATGGCTATTCCAACATACAAAGTGATTATGTACATTCACTGAGTGAGTATTTAAAAAATAAAACATATATTTCTCGCTAGAAATGTGATCAAAATCCATTTTTATGCAGAAACAAAGTCAATATATTAATTTTTTCACTAAAAATGAGACAACTGTCCACCATGTTTTTTGTTCTGACCGCCGGAACCTTGAAAGTCACGTGACTTGGAACAAACCAATAGGAAAAAATATCAATGGGATGGCCAAGGGATATGACGGAAAAATAAACAAATATATGTTTTATTTTCTAAATATTCACTCAGTGAATGTACATAATCACTTTGTATGTTGAAATAGCCACGGGATATGACTGGCATTAACTTGCATTGTAGCGAAATCCGTGTCAGTTTCACGGAAATTTGAGCGATTCCGTGTCTATTCCACGGATTTTGAGTTAAGCGAAATCCGTGGCTATTTCACGGATTTCTGTGAGACCAGGTTCAATTTTTTCTAATGTAATTGTTTGTTAATGGTAAAGTAACTATAAGCTTACATTAATATACCAATTATTTGCCATTTATAAATGATTCAGTTAGTTAAACATGAATAAATTATCCGTTTACCATTTATAAATGATGGTTATTGTAAAGTGTTACCACATCCTCCAGTATTTGTTTCCTGCATGAACTGGTGTTAAGCGGCGGTTTTGATTCACAGTGGTCCTGTCAGCTCCTGCATGCCTGTGAACAGAATCCAGAATAAAGCCGCAGTATATTGTGGTTGCAATTGATCCACAGCTTTGAAACCACTGTCAACACCACCACTCCATTACTGCCTCAACAATCATACACAAGCTCTTTCTTATTGATTTACATAACATGCACGCTCAGGCTCTTGCAATGCCTCTATGAGACATATGCACATGTCTACACAGCTGCATCATGTCGGCGCCCATAGCTGACTGATGGATCTCCGCGGGAAGAAAAATTCCCATTAGATATTGCAAGCTGCAGGCGTGGATGCTGCTGCTTGTTTGGAAGGAGCGATACTCCTCCAGAATCCTCTCCAGCGGGGAAGGAAGCTGCCTTTAGAGGAGAATGCATGGGACAAGACCCAGTTTCTATGGAAACAAAAGAAATCTTAAAGAGGAGTTGGGGGTGGGAAAGAGGGATGAGAAGATGAGGAAGAGGAGGAGGATGCATTGGAATGTTTTTTTGGAGATGCATGATCATGAAAGGAGGCAGCGTATGTGAAACTGGCCTCCCCACTGGGAGCATGTGTTATTTATTCATCAATCAGATGCATGGCATGGCAACAGACCTTATAGCTGCACTTCACCACTCTTTTTATATCCTAACAACGTATCAAAGTATTAGTCAAGTTTGTATGTATTTTTTTTTCTTTTTCAAATTTGGCCCTAATATGCCCTATTAGTCAGAATTCTGACGTTAAACTCGTTAATTCTGATTCTTTAATTCTGACTTTAAAGTCTCATATTTATTCTGATTTTTAACTCTTTTATTCTGACTTTAAACTCTTTTATTCTGACTTAAAAGTTTCATATTTATTCTGTCTTTAAACTATTTTATTCTGACTTTAAACTCCTTTATTCTGACGCTAAACTCTTAAATTCTGACATTAAACTCTTTTTTTCTGACTTTAAAGTCTAATATTTATTCAGATTTTTAACTCTTTTATTCTGACTTTAAACTCTTTTTTTCTAACTTTAAAGTCTCACATTTTTTACGACTTTAAAGTTTCATAAATATTCTGTCTGTAAACTCCTTTATTCTGACTTTAAACTCTTCTATTCTGACATTAAACTCTTAAATTCTGACCTTAATCTCTTTAATTCTGACTTCAAAGTCTCATATTTCTTCTGACTTTAAACTCTTTTACCTTGACTCTTAAAATCTGACCTTAAACTTTTATTCTGACCTTAAATTCTTTTTTCCGACTTTAAAGTCTAATATTTATTCTGATTTTTAACTCTTTTATTCTGACTTTAAACTCTTTTATTCTGACTCTTAAATTCTGACCATAAACTCTTTCATTCAGACTTAAAACTCTTAAATACTGACTTTAAAGTCTCACATTTATTCTGACTTTAAACTCTTTTACTTTGACTCTTAAATTCTGACCTTAAACAATTTTTTTCTGACTTTAAAGTTTCATAAACATCATTTCTGTAAACTCCTTTATTCTGACTTTAAACTCTTCTATTCTGACTCTAAACTCTTACATTCTGACCTTAAACTCTTTTATTTTTACTTTAAAATCAAGAATTCAGATACATTGTTCACACGTCGCTAATCGTCCTTGGCACCACATAGACCCGTAGCATGAAGACTCTTTAATATTAGCTTTATTACAACCCTGACTTAAGGATGCTGTGGAAAAAGTAAAAAAAACAAAAATGAAATGAATAGCAAATCATTTTTTGACCTGAAGACAAGATATTCAATGTTTTTTGGAGACACATGATCATGAAAGGAGGCAGCGTATGTGAAACTGTCCTCCCCAGTGGGAGCATGTGTTATTTATTCATCAATCAGATGCATGGCACAACAGCCCTCATAGCTGCAGTTCACCGCTCCTTTCATATCCAAACATATCAAAGTATTTGTCAAGCTGATGTGGGCCTAACCCGCTCCTACTTATGTCGTGAACCATATGTTCTGTTCATCATTATGCATCCACAGAAACATTTCTCCACTGTGTTATAAGGCAGGGACTCGAATTCCGCCTCCGTTTCCCAGCGATCAAGGATCTTATGCACAACAAGCGCGCACAAACATTGGACCAAGAGCAGCCAAACTCTACTGTTCAAGCTGTCATTCACCGCACCTCCAGGCTGCATGTAAACAGAGTTTCTTAAAAGCGGAAAAACTAAAGAAATTCCAGGCAACAATGGCAAACAGAACAGCCTCAGTATGAATAATTAAACAGCCTGTGCTGTTGATAACGATGGCGAAACCGCAGCTCATTAACACTGAGAAGTGAGACGAGGAATAACTGGAAAAGTGAAATTGTACTCCTTTTTTTCATTGATAGTGGAGTTTATTTTTGCCCCGACGGTGTAAACAATCGTCCATACAATGCAGCGAAAGCCAGGAAATGTCGAGGTCACAGTTTTCACAGCAGGAGACACCTTTCTTGCACATTTAAAGCTGCTTTTATGACATATTTTTGCTTTTAACAAAGCTTCTAAATTGCTGCTTTTGTTTGCAGTCAGTTTGTGTCTCTTTGTAGTCTGTTTGTCTCTTTATGGTTGTTTTGCATTTATTTTTAGTTGTTTTAGTATATTTGTTGTTGTTTTGTGTGTCTCTTTGTGGTTGGTTTGTGTCTCTCTGTAGTTGTTTTGTGTCTCTTTGTAGTTGTGCATTTCTTTTTAGTTGTTTCACTCTATTTATTGTTATGCTTTTGTATGCAGTCGTTTTGTGTCTCTTTGTAGTTGTTTTAGGTTTCTTTGGGGTCATTTGAAGTGTCTTCCTGGTTGGTGGAGTTTATTTTTGCCCCGAAAGTGTAAACAATCGTCCATACAATGCAGTGAAAGCCAGTAAATGTTGAGGTCTTGCACATTTAAATCTGCTTTTACGACATATTTTTGCTTTAAACAAAGCTTCTAGATTGCTGCTTTTGTTTGCAGTCAGTTTGTGTCTCTTTGTAGTCTATCAGTGTCTCTTTGTAGTCTATTTGTCTCTTTGTGGTTGTTTTGCATTTATTTTTAGTTGTTTTAGTATCTTTGTTGTTATGCTTTTGTCTGCGGTCGTTTTGTGTCTCTTTGTAGTTTTTTTTGTGTCTCTTTGTAGTTTTTTTGTGTCTTTGTAGTTAGTTTGTATCTCTTTGTAGTTTTGTATTTCTTTTATTTGTTTTACTCTATTTGTATTATTTGTAGTTGTTTTAGTATTTTTGTTGTTATGCTTTTGCATGCAGTCGTTTTGTGTCTCTTTGTAGTTGTTTTGTGTCTCTTTGTAGTCGTTTTAGGTTTCTTTGGGGTCATTTGAAGTGTCTTCCTGGTTGGTGGAGTTTAAGTGAGATGAGGAATAACTGGAAAAGTGAAATTGTACTCCTTTTTTTCATTGATAGTGGAGTTTATTTTTGCCCCGACAGCGTAAACAATCGTCCATACAATGCAGTGAAAGCCAGTAAATGTCGAGGTCACAGTTTTCACTGCAGGAGACACTTTTCTTGCACAGTTAAATCTGCTTTTATGACGTATTTTTGCTTTTAACAAAGCTTCTAGATTGCTGCTTTCTCAGAAGTCCTCCCAGGCTCTGTTGCTGCAGCTCATCTCCAATGCTAAGCAGAAATAAAGAGATTCTCTTGACTCGTGTCTGCTCTTTTCTCAAACAATTGTTGCATTGCGTCAGAGCCGCCCAGGATGCCCATTGTCTCCAGGCCACTGTGGCGCAGCTGTGGAGCCCGCAATGTCCCTCCTCGTGCAGCTCGGCAACAAACACTATTATCAACAACAACAACACTGACAGCAGGGGAAAAAAAGCAAGGAAAACCCATTGGAGAGAGTAGGGACACATTTGCATACTCTTCAAACCCAGCAGGGACTCCATCTCCAAATGTTAGCATGGGCCTTTGCCAGTTATTGTGTGGAAACCGCCTCCGCGCCAGTCGTCAACACAAAGGGTCGTCACAGTCAACTAGCTGCAAGCTCACCCACCAGTCACCGTATACAAAGTGGGAAAATGCAGGAAATAAACAACATAGGTAACACCGGAGCACCTTGTTATGACTCTTTTATTTAAATGTGCTTGGGAAATATAGTTCAACATGGCACTTGAATGGACTCGTTCCACACATTTGCTGCCCCAGGGCGGATTAGGAGACAGCAGGTCCCAGAGCACAGTCATGCAAAGTCAGTTAGAGCGATACCAACAGACTTCTTCTCCTCTTGGTGTTGTTTTAATTTGTCTCTTTGTTGTCTTTGTGTGCTTTTTGTAGTTGATTTTAGTATCTTTGCAGCCTTTTTGAGTCTCTTCATAGTTGTTTTGTGTACTAATTGCACTTGTTGATCTTCTGGTGTATTTTGGTTAAAAGAAGTCGCAAAGATGGCTTTTTTTTGCTGCCAATTTCTCATAAAACCTTCTCGTTTTTCATGTGAAACTTCTAGGTCATGATGCCCGGAATGGATAAGCTTTTTCTCTGCTGTTTGTTGACTGCCAGCAACTTTTTAAAATGTGATGCAGCAGCAGCAGCAGCAAGCCCCGCAGTCACTGTGGCACAGCCGCCACCAATGGTTTCCCTGCCAGCAGTGCTGCCGTGCTTGGCACAGCAGCTATAGTATATGTGTCTTAGTGGGAAACACTTAGCAGGCTGCCTGATGATGTGTAGTGACGGCCACCACCAGCTTCTGCTGCTGTGACCCAACAGTACATCCGCACAGTCTTGCCACCCCCCTCCTCTGCTGTACCACTGCCCCGCTGCTTAGCTACCACTCTCCTGGCACTCTTTTGACACCACCCTGCCGACACACATGTCACCTTTTGTTGTGGATCACAAGTAGCAAAAATTGCCAAAATGGATGTGAAGCATTTTGGGATGAAGCCGTGTCCGCTTGGTGCCAACACTCTGGCCTGCGTTTATGAGTCATTTCCTGTTGGCTATCAGAAGGTTGCACATATCGAATGAACCCTGCACCGTCCTCTGCAAAGGAAGGAAGGGGACTAGTGAATGCGGGAACCCATCAAAGTTTAATATCCTTGACCAGGATCAAACAGACCCTGATATATGGCCTGAGAGTGTGTGTCATTAACTTGAATGAGCGGAGTCGAGAATCGTGGGGGCATTTTTACGAGCACATCCCGACCCCCTCCTCCTTCCTTTCTGATTTAGAAAGCTGACATGAGTCAGTTGGCTTTGGCAGTCCATTAAAAGTGGAGTACCTGCGCCAGAGCCGAGCTGTGATATCCTTTCCCTCTTTTTGGAGAGTTCACAGTTTGCGGCGGATGGGAAACTGCGGTAATTGTCGCCACATTTTTATACATCTCTGTTGACTCTGAACCACTTTATTTGCAGACAAACACAGCAAAGTTGGAACATCTGTGTTTTCCCCAGATTCTGTTTAATTAAATTCTGCTGTTTTAGTCTTTTGTTGTTATGCTGTTGTCTGCAATTGTTTTGTGTCCCTTTGTAGTTGCTTTGTGTCTCCTTGTAGTTGCTTTGTGTCTCTTTGTAGTTGTTTTGTGTTTCTTTGTAATTGTTTTACTCTATTTGTTATGCTTTTGTCTGCAGTCGTTGTGTGTCTCTTTGTAGTTGCTTTGTGTATCTTTCTAGTTGCCTTGTGTCTCTTTGTAGTTTTTTTGTGTCTCTTTCTAGTTGTTTTGTGTTTCCTTGTAGTTGTTTTGTGTTTCTTTGTAGTTGTTTTGTGTCTCTTTGTAGTTGCTTTGTGTCTCTTTGTAGTTGTTTTGTGTCTCTTTCTAGTTGTTTTGTGTCTCTTTCTAGTTGTTTTGTATTTATTCTTAGTTGTTTTGCTCTATTTGTTGTTATGCTTTTGTCTGCAGTTGTTTTGTGTCTCTTTGTAGTTGCTTTGTGTATCTTTCTAGTTGCCTTGTGTCTCTTTGTAGTTGTTTTGTGTCTCTTTCTAGTTGTTTTGTGTTTCCTTGTAGTTGTTTTTTGTAGTTGTTTTGTGTTTCTTTGTAGTTGGTTTGTGTCTCTTTGTAGTTGGTTTGTGTTTCCGTGTAGTTATTTTGTGTCTCTTTGTAGTTGTTTTGTGTTTCTTTGTAGTTGGTTTGTGTCTCTTTGTGGTTGTTTTGTGTCTCTTTATAGTTGTTTTGTTTCTTTGTAGTTGCTTTGCATTTATTTTTAGTTGTTTTACTCTATTTGTTATAATATGCTTTTGTCTGCAGCCGTTTTGTGTCTCTTTGCATTTTGCTTTGTGTCTCTTTGTAGTTGTTTTGCATTTCTTTTTAGTTTAGTTTAGGTGTTTCTTTTTTCTTCTTTTGGGGTCATTTCAAGTGTCTTCCTGGTTGGTAGAGCCGAGCTGTCAGTTCCTTTTTCTCTTTTTGGAGAGTTCACAGTTTGCGGCGGATGGGAAACTGTGGTGATTGTTGCCACATTTTTATATGTCTCTGTTGACTCTGAACCACTTTATTTGCACACAAACACAGCAAAGTTGGAACATCTGCGCTATGGTATTGCTTATGACATAGCCTGTCACTATATTCACGTCCCAAAAGTTATCATTTTTTTCAACATGCTCATTTATATTCATTTGCTTTTTCGGTATTTTCCCCAGATTCTGTTTAATCAAATTCTGCTTCTCATGTGAACATTATTGAAAGCATTTCATTTGCCAATTAGCCAGCTGCTCCCCAGTTAAATAATGAATATGCTAATTCTAAAGCTGGGGGATATGTTGTCTTTTGAGTTACAGCGGCGACAATTATCCAAGTCACGGATACTCACAGCGGTGTACTGTATGTGCCACTGCAGCATGCACAGTCATGGACTGTAGCATACCCTTATATGATGATGTGATGTATTGCTGCGGAGATGATTTGTGTATATGTGATTGCACACGTATGGACTCAACCTGGGGCCTATTGTCGTCACTGTAGCATACATATATGTGTGCTTTAATGGGATTTTTGCATAAAGTGTGCATGTTCGAGGGGGTGTTAGTTTTAAAGGAATGCTTCCTTTCATGCATATTGATTTGTTTGCCTACCTTTATCTCAGTGGGGCGCTGAGTGCATGTTCCCGACAGTTCTAATTGAAAGCCATGCAGAGCTGAGCCTATGTATGCAGATACACACTCTGCTATCATCCATCAGCTTCAGTGGGGGCGGGGGGGTGTAGTGTGCTGGTGTAGTTGCCCATGAGCTCAGTGACAGATTCTTTTTTAATGTGCTTACCGCAATACTCAGAGCCACAGCTGCATGCTGCATGCTGCAATCATTCAATACACATGTACTGTACCTTCACACACACTGATCTGTCAGCCTATTAATTATAGCTGTCGCCTACTTACAGTACATGACAGCTAAAATGCCCAAAAGCTCCCGGCTGTCTGTCTGTCCATCCATGCATCCATTCATCCATGATTTATGAACACAGACTTACTGCTAATCAATAGGTTTCCTTCATCTGCAGCGTTTTCCAATTTAACTTTCAAAGTCTGAGCACCTTTGCTTATTTTTCAAAGACGAATCAGATTGAATAATGACTTGACCTTTACCCACACCACGGGAGAAGCTAGTCTCCCATGGCAACCAGTTGAAGTTTCTCACCAAGCTAGTAATGATCTAACAAACACACAATGTACATGAACGCAGTTGTTTTGTATAACTTTATAATAATGTTGGTCTTTTGGTTGTTAACTTTTTGTTTTTGCCAGTTTTTGTTGTTTGTACGTTTCACTTTCTACCTCTGAGAAATTCCTCTTCTTTTGGACTTACTTTAAAACATTGGGTAACACTTTACTATAACCAAACTAAGTGATGTTTATAGATGGTTTTTAAACCAATCATTAACCATTCATAGAGTGCTATACATATTTAATCTTTAAATGTTTTAAACCAATTTCTTAAAGGTATATGAATCATTTCAAAATCATTAACATACTTAATATGGTGTTAAAAATGTTAAAATGAGTGCAACTAAAACTATTGATAAACTATTAATTATAATGTAATTGTTTGTTAATGGTAAAGTAACTATACACTTACATTAATAAACCATCTATTTGTCATTTATAAATGATTTAGTTAGTTAAACATTAATAAATTATGTATTTACCATTCTAAATGGCCTATATACGGTTTATAAATGATGATTAAACATTAATAATAATCTGTTTACCATTTATAAATGATGGTTAATGTAAAGTGTTTCCAAACATTGTTTACCTCCTGCAACCAAAAAGCTATATGTTGGCGCCAAATTTAAAATATTCACTAATTTGCTTGAGTATATAACAATATTTTTATTTCTTAAACTCCTTATTATCTTATCTTTATTTCTGTATCTGCTTAAAATATCTGTTTCGCTCCTGTGTTGTTATTTATAATGGTGCACCTTGCTAATAAATGTGACTTAAAACGAAGAAAAAAAATCTTTTTGACTGTATTGTGTCCTTCAATGTCGTAAACCATCGTCAATTTACCGCGGACTAATTCTCAGTCGATCAGGAGAAGTAGCCTTGACAACGGTAAATAACAACTGATGGTGCACCAGCTATAGTAAGCCAGACTAATGGGTTCATTGCATTGTGCAAACCAAATGATTCTTTCCCGGACATCCTTAATTATCATTGTATTATCCATAAGCAAGCATTGTACTCTTGCCTCTGGACCCAGTCTATATGTGGGCATGATACTTAAATTACGCTTGTTTCAACAGCCCGTCATTCTTATGCTGTGATTGGTCGAGACACGAACGTTTCATGAATCACAGGTGAACCCTGTCATAAGATGAAATATACACACAGATCTGCACTGGTTTCTACGTTCGTTTGATAAATTAGGGCCATTGTGTGTCATTTTTGATGGTTTTGTTGTCCTTTTTGTAGGTGTTTTGGAACTCTTTGTAGTAATTTTGTTTCTCTTTGTACACATTATGCGTCATTTGTAATTACTGTGGCTTTTTTGTTTTTGTCTAGTTGTTTTGCCCCTTTTTGTAGTCTATTTGTGTCTCTTCGTAGTTGTTCATGTCTCTTTGTAGTCCCTTTGTGTCACCGTGTCATTTGTCATTTTTGAGGTCTTTTTGGTTGTTTTGTGTCTGTCTCCAGTTGTTTTGTGTCTCTTTGCTGCCATTGTATGTTTCTCTGTGGTTATTATGAGTCACCTACTGGCAGGGACATGTCTTCTAGAGGGATATTTTGAAGTGATGTCAGCATGACCCCTGATACTTCGGCCCTGTGCCTGGTCAGCCTGTTCTGTAAAGTAGGTACACTCAGGAGCAAGCCACAAAGATGTTTTTTTGCTGCAAATTTCTCATAAAACCTAGTCATAAAAGAAAATGTTGCAAAAATGTGAAACTTCATCTCCTGATTAAAGTTTCTAACGAGGCCAGTAATGATCTAACGTACACCCACTGTACATGAAAGTGGCATTTGGTGTACTAAAATATATCTTGCGTACCTATTTGTAGCTTTATTTGCCTCTTGCAGATGATGTGTTATGACATTCAACATCAAACACAGAAGATATTGGCTGTTTAGTCGTGGATTAAAGTTCTTTTAGGCAGCTCTCACATCTGAATGTAGTGGTGAGCAATACAGAGCAGTGCAGAGAAAGATCAAACATGCCTAGAAAAAAATCCTTTGAATAAATAAAGGCTAATCAATGGATATTCTCCATGGGCTTTTTAAAAATGCACTGCAATGTCCGAGAGTGTTCCTTTGCTCAGTAAGCCATCTTATACTGACCTGATTTATGGTTCTCTTCAAAGTCACCACAGTCATGTAAGCATTTTTCATGGTGGTTGTAAATTATCCATTAACATAATGGATCGCTTTACAGTCCAGTTAAAGGTCTAGAGACTTAAGTGTTTCTTTTTTATGAATTTAAATACTACTCTTTGCGAGGCGTAGCTCTAGGGATGGCAATGTCCATCTGTCTGTCCTCCATATTGGTCTCCACTGAGAAATCCATTGGATTAATTTCCTTGGATTGTTGATGAAGATATTCACATTCCCCAATGGAGCAGTTCGAGTGACTTTGCTGATTCTCTGACTTTTCAGGATAACACCATTACCATTATCTGTCCAATACTTTGATTTATGACCAGCTACTAGGTCAAGTAATGACATTTCCATTAGTCTGAGTTTTACTGTGTAGTGCTAATTAACTAATGCTAGCATGCTAAAGGGAGACCTGGTAAACATCAGCATGTTGCTGATGCTATCTGCCACAGAGGTACTACCATGGCCGTTTCATCATGAATGTTCTGACTTTAATACAAAACCATAGACTGTATGAAAGAAACGGAAATGGCCACTGTGATGTATGACATTTCAGCCATTGGCATCTTGTTTTTTGGAGCCAGAGGGGACCATTTGGAAGAGAGGGTGGAGCTGGGGAGGAGAGAGGGTTGGAGAGAACCCAAGCACCTTGGGAACTTCCTGGAAAAAAAGGCGACCTTGTATGGACATTTCGGCCGGTCCTCACTTCTTGAAAAGCTTTTTTGAGATTTCAGACTTTGTTTTAAGGGTTCAGGTTACAAATAGGTTTATGTTTAAATAATATTATTAATTGACTAACTGAAACTGTATTGTGTGGTTACAAAACTAACTAAAACTAACTAAAATTATAGTGAAAATGTCCTTCATTTTTGTCTTTGTCAACTTTTTTCATACATAATGAAGATAGATCAGACAAAGGAAATGAAGGCAAAATTTACTGTAACCTCTTTTAATCTCCCACCCAACAAATACCCCATTACAAAAAACTAAAACTAACACTAAAACTAATAAAAACTAAAACTAATGAAAAATTCAAAACTATCATAACCTTGCTAGGGAATTCACTAATCCAATGAGGGCCCCACAAAAATAGAAGTGTGTGTGTGTGTGTGTGTGTGTGTGTGTACGCATTGTGCATCTCCCTATGACAGAAAGTATCTTCCTTTTACTCTCAGAGTGTTTTTTTAGTACAACCAAACGCTAAAAAAGACATTTTAGGAGACCAATAAGTTACAATTAACTTATGAACTGAAAAACACACAAAAATCTGTTCACAGCTAAAGTTGGGTTTTAGTTTATAGTTCAAGTGAGAATTAGGGTAATTTCCTCATCGATTTCTTTACAGTCTGACTTCTTTTTGCAACAAGTTGAGTCACCCCCTGCTGGCCATTAGAAAGAATGCAGGTTAATAGCACTTCTGTATAGAGATCAAACGAAATTACGTATACGTATTTTAAAAGCAATGTCATCTTTCAGTTTCTATGTGTGGTTGCAAAAAGATACCTACTGACTGGGCTGACTTTGCCTCCTGATCCTGATGTAGAAATCATGCGTACCAGTGCTGGAGGGGTAGAGAGGCGAGGCAGAGAAAGTTTTGAGTAATATTTATACTGGCGTGGTTTGCCTCGATGGCGCCCGGCCTTGGCATCCTAAATTCCTGGTTGGCTGGGCCACGGTGACAGTTGGTGGCAGCTTCTGTCAGAAGCGCCGCATGGACAACCACAAAAACTGTCAGAGAGAGCAAGAGATGGAGAGAGTGAGAGTGGGAGTGAACAACAGACAGACACGGTATCCGAAAAGGAATCAGTAAAGGTGAACAGGCAATTCATTGCACAATGAAGCAAGAAAAGGGGAAGATGAAAGGCTCCGACTTGAGTAAAATTAAGGGTGATGGGTAGAAAAGGAAGTAGAAATACAAAAGTGTGCTGGAGTGGGAGGAATAGGACAAGTTGAAAAGTGAATAATCAAGGTTGAGCCTTTGAAGCATTGATGTACAGATCAGAGAAGGGAATGTCATTAGCTCAGACTATGACTTTTTTTTTGTCTGCCAAGCCTGATGAAAAAAGCGATCCTCATTATTAGCCTTTAAATACATTTTACTCATTATGAGTGGATTAATGGATGTAGGACATGATGATTTTATATCAATTTACTGCACATGTCATGCTATACATTGTGTTTCACTTTCACAGCCATGCGAGCTGTATGAAATTCAAATGGAATTCAATTCAGAAGCATACAGTGGCATGACTCATTGTGCAAACACATCAAATCCTGCCTCATTCTTGGTGCGTATTCATTGCCACTTCAATGTGATCGGGATTTAGAATCCAATCCAATTCATACTTAAATTGAGAGCCCAGTGTTATCCCATTCAGCAGCAGAATTCAGAAAATGATTCAGTTTACAATGCGGAGGATTCCATTTAGCGGGGGATTCCAGCTTTAACGGTCTGCACCGGTATTGTCATGGGACGTACCCTCGCAATTAGGAAGGCTGTTGACCTTAAACCTTTGAATTTCATTGCAGAAAGGCCGAAAGAAGACGTTTATGCCGAGCCCCACTCCTCCTCACATAATCCCCCAGAGTCCCCTCTCGCAGGCCTGGCAGGAGGCACTGACCTCTCCTTTGTGACTGAATTAATCCGCGGGCCTGAGATAATGGCCATGTCACAGCCATCGGCAGGATGTGGCAGGAGAATAATCAGCCCACCGCCGTGCCATTTCAATCCCTACGGCACTGATCACTTCACCACAGAAAAAAGAAACATGCTTTTTTTCCTCATTTGCCAGCATGCATGAAATGAGAATTAAGATTACAGCCTTTGCGAGCGTAGCAGACAGGCACACCTCAGTGATCAGTTTTGATGCTTCGCTCTGGTTTTTGGCACAAGAGTCTGAATCGAGAATCCACATGAAGGAATTGTTTTGGGAGGTGAGAATTCTGACAGTATGTGCTTAGATGTACTTTATTTGTACTTTACACATATCAAACTAAATTAGTAGTTGTAGTACTGCAGAAATTGTTGCTTTTATATGTTTGCAAGTGGGTTTTGTTGTAGATGAATGTGGCAACAGTCAAATTGTTCTTTTGAGAATGCACAATTGTACTTTTAGGGTGGTCTGACTGGCAGAATTGCATATTGTCAAAGTGAGTCTGACTAGCCAGTTGAGATGAAATAACAGTCTCTGTTCAAAGAACAGTGAGTAGCTCCCAGCTGGGGATGAAACACAAATGTGTATATCTTGTGCTGGGAGACAGCCGAATTGTAAATCTTTACTTTGTGTTGAAGACTTCTGCTTGAGCTGCTGTTTGAGTAGTGCGAACATTTAAACTGCAGAAACAAAAAGTTTCATGTTAGTGCAAGAGGGAAAATGCAGTGACAGGAGCTCTTATGAAACATCACGCTCCAGTCATCTGGTCCTAACCCTTTGTCCCGTAAAAATGAGTCTGAATGCAGTACTCTTATCAGTGGGAACTTTAGGTCGGCAGTGCAGATGAACTTGTAGTCTCTGGGGAGAAAAGTACAAGAAG
Source organism: Centropristis striata (assembly GCF_030273125.1). Classification (NCBI taxonomy): domain Eukaryota; kingdom Metazoa; phylum Chordata; class Actinopteri; order Perciformes; family Serranidae; genus Centropristis; species Centropristis striata. Next base: position 10,645,130 of record NC_081540.1, on the reverse strand, counting down.
AAAGGAAGCTGTGCGTTATATCAAAGGGTCTCTTTGTGACTAATGCACAACCAAGTCCCTTAATTAAGCCACAAACTGTGAAATTCTCTCACTTTGCTTTTACTTGAACATATTTGTCAAAATGTACTGTGGTGGATCATAAGGCCAACCCTCATTACCTCCGCCAAAGGGGTTATTACTTACGCCAAGGAGGCTTTCAGCTCGGTTTGTAAGCAAGATTAAAGAAAACTACCTGCCTTTTACTCAATATTGGTGGAATAGTGTGGCATTGGCCAAGAAAGAACCCAATACATTCGGAGGTGATCTGAACTATCTTTCATTTTGTTACCTTTGGGACATAGGGCATTTGTGCTGCATTCAAATGGTGTTGGAGAAACTGGAAAAATGAGTTCAGTTGCAGAAGAACTCCGGTCCTATCTATCACAACACAACGTGACACTGCTTTTCACTTGATTTGTTACCTCAGACAAAATTCCAGTGGCAACAATATGGTCTCAATTGCTAGTTTCAAGACGTTTTCAAGACAATATGGTTCAGTTTAGAAGAAAATAAATGATTTGGGTCATTACTACCTAAATACTTTTAAAAATGTCTTGTTCAGTGTTCAGTCGTCCCAAAAGACACTCCAAAAAGCTGGCTGTCCAACTTTTCCAATAAGTAACGTACATTTTGGTTAAGCGTTAACAGTTTATTTTTAGATACACTCCTTCTGTGGTCTGTCCCGGTTTCAAAAAACAATGATGGCTATGGACTTAAAGCAAGATGGTGACTGCCATAACGCCAGTCCACAAACCAATGGGTGACCAATGTCCATTTTTTGTATAGTCAATGGTCTGATTTGGTACACAATCCCTTGCTCACCTGCTATTACTTGCTCTTCATTGTCACACAACGACTTGACATATCTTCTTTGTAATGTCTGATGTTGCCACATTACAACTTAAAGGTCACAAACATACAGAAGGTCTAAAGAACAACTTTCCACCTTGGGAAATGGGACCTTCCAAGGAGCAATTGAAAGCACCATTGGTCTTGGACGAGGTCTTAGCTGTCCGAATGCCACTCTAGTTCATTATGTGTTGACTTGTCCAACTTGTAGATCAACACCGATGCTTATTATATCTTATGTGAATTTTTAAATGTTGCAATGTCAGTTCAAGCGGTTTAAGATTCTGGTCTGCCACCAACAGTTACCATATTATTATCTACTCGTCTGTTTTTGCCCTTTCTGCACCACACACCGCTCTGTTGCAATGATGAGTTAACACTACTTAACCAGAATTATAATTGTTGTAATTTGGTTGCTCTGAATATGTTGAGAAACTGAATTATTCCCACACAAACAGCTGGCGGAGGAGCATGGCTGAACAAAGACATGGATTACTTCTATTTTTATTTGCCCCTGCATCGTTCTTGGAGTGGAAGGGAGCGAGGAGAAGGAGTGCAGAATGGAGGAGCGCAGTGGCGTTAACAGCAGACCTTTTCTCTTGCTTCGTGTTTTAGCAAATCTGACGGGCAAAACGCCTACATTCCTTCACTGGAAGGCTCTTTCTGCTGACAGTAGCCCACAATAATTCTTAGTGTTGGATGCTGCTATGCCTCATCATCCATCTAGACACTCATCCTATATTTGCATTTTGCTTATTTTGACTGTATGGCCCAAAACTGCCATTTATCTTCAAGGATGGCACATTAGTATACAGGACTTGATACAATAAGCTCTTCATCATGTAGGAATAATGATTATTCATGTTGGTGAGTCTATTTATGTCCACTTCTGTACAAACACTGCATCACTCATCCGTCTGTTCCTTACAAATGTTGGACCTTCACTCTGCTGCAACCTACGAGACTTCCCTCAGCAATGCCTGGAAATCACAAACTGCCTCCAAGGCCTTTGGGTTTTATTACTGAATCACTCTTCTTAGAACTCAATTGAGTCACCTCCTCCCACAGAAGCAGAGAAGCCTCCCATCAGTTGTGTGTTTGCACATATCAGTGTGCCTATAAAGGGGCCAGGGAAATAATCAGCTGAGCTCAGCCGGCCCATTCACAGGATCAATAAATATTGTTTGTTTGAGTGGCAGGAATTTTGAATTTTCACTGGGATCATCATGAGCAAACCTCCAACCCACATCATTCTCCTGATGAAGTAAAAACACATCGACTCAAGCCCTGTCTGCTCCAGACTATTATTGATGAGACTGATTCATTTTTAGACTATTTACAGAAGAAGTGAGCCACCATAGCAATTTGTGGCTTCTTTTAACCCAAAGAACCTCACAACCCATTTGAAAGAATGTTTTCCTTAAAATATCACCTAAAATACACTGTTTATCGTCTAAAGAAACAGAAAACAAAAGGGCAATATCATCTGTATTTTAACTTTCAGACAGTCCTTGAACGGATCATAGGTTACGAAAGTTTTAGATGGAAACATCACAATTTTAAGCCTTGTTTTGGTTACTTTTTCTGTCAAAATCACCTGTGTCACCAAAAATAAAGCGTTTAGAATAACTAGATCACGTAAAAAAATCTTAAATTCTGCTCTCCTCTGGGACAATCAAGCCATGATTGATTCTGCTGAGACGAACAGTGGTGTGTCAAATATATACTGAAAATCAGACAGAACTGCAGGCTGTTTACACAGAGCCGAGAGGAGAGGACAGGAGAGGTTGTAGAGGCTGTATAAATGCAAATGTGTATAGCATGTGGAGGCCTACATTTTTCCAAATAAAAATTTTCAATTGAAAATAAAATTATTTTTTCCCCCTTATATTTATAATCTATAGCATTTTAACTGTGTTGCACTGCACAAAAAACATTTTTGAGTCTCGCCATGATTTTATTGATTCCATAGAGCTGCAGGACTTAAATATTGCAGTCAAATACAAGGCCACAGTCAGTAAAATTTAAAAAGAACATAAAACGCCCTGAAATAGCTTGGGGCTCCTATTCTCAGCTGCTGCTCCAAACAACAAAGCTTATAACAATAAAGTCTGTCCAAAATGCTACAATGATGATGAACTCTGTTTAGCAGTTGATGCCATGTATGCTGATGACATTAACCTATCATCTTAAAATGTCCTTTTTTTCTGTTAACCTCAACGACACTCTCGTGAAGGTAAAGAATTTCTGTGCTCCACTAAAGTGGCAGGGGCGGCTGCTCATATATATTAAATTAACTCTGTATTCAGAAAAATGGCCGGTCATTTTAATTGGCTTTATTACCATAATTATTTGACAGAAACCTTTTTCGTCTTGATGGATGACCTTATTAATAGAAGTAACTGCCACAATTCTTGGAAATGGAGCAGCTCGGGCGACTCATTAACACTGTCTGCGCTGCTCCACTTATTTTATTCTGTTCAAGTTACAAGCTTACACCTGATCAACATATCATTAGTATTCAAAGCCGACATAAAGACCGGCAAGGTGATTGATAGATGCCTTGATTTCTATTGCCTGTTCGGCATTGTTAGAAATGTAGGCCTTTTAAGTATTCAAAGATAAAAGTGAGATAAGTGTGTCTCGAGTTTGTAGAATCACTTTTATTACCGTAAGACGATTCTTTTCTACTTAGCACATCTTGGTAGATATGAATAATATACCCGGCCCATGAGAAAGAATTGAAGTCAAATGTGGGGTGATGTGAAGCAAATCATCCCGTCTGAGTGACATACCTGTGATTTATCGTCGCCTCAGACTTCTTCAGCTGCTTGCTGTTGTTGGCGTATGCAGAAAACTACACTCGCTGATGTTGCCATATGCAGAAACAGGTTGCAGCCCGGGGACAGTGGGAGAGAGGAGGAATAAAATGGAAGAAATAGAGACGAAGAAATGGTAGGGTGGAAGAGAAAAGAAAAATAAAGACTAATAGATTAGACACAGGACTTAGAAGTAGCAAGAAAATGGCCAGGAAATGGTCAAAGCTTCTGTACAATTTCCACTGGAGCATCAATTTATTGTGGAAAAAGGAATGGGGATAAGGGCATTGTCTTGCACCTATATTTACAGGCTCCATTTCTCTTGTGTTTCCATAAATATGAACACAATATCCGAGCAAATGGGATTTACCCGATCACAGCGTGGTGCTCCAGTTTCTGCGCAATCTAGGATAGAAATCATCTCTGTGATGGAGGATAAAGAAGACAATACCCAGATCATACCGCAGTCTATGTTTGTCTCAGTGGTGCTGTAGGATGTCTATGAATATTTGTGCGGCTACTTTATTACATATTGTACTCTTGACATGTGAATTTGCGCGTCCTTCCCGAGTGTGTGTGATCCTTGCGCACACAAAGTTGTCATTTGGCGAATGGCTTCCCCACACTTTCTAGCACCTTTGACATCTAGAAGCTCTGATTGCAAGGTAGCAATTGAAAAGCAGAATTGGAGCCCTGGCCGTTAACCCCCCCTTATTTCTATCATGGCTGATGATTGCATTGCCACTTGGAGCTCAGCTTTTTTCTTTCTGGCAACTCATCTGCCCTTTGACACAGCCTCAATTGTTTAGTGTTCGATTTGTTGACAGAACGGTCAATGTCATTGTCAGCCATTGTTCTGCAGCTCCTCAGATTGACTTTAAAAAGCTTGATACCCTCTGCCATTTTACATTTTGTTTTCGATGTGAGTTATCTGGATAAAGGTGATGTCATTGGTGTAGAAAAAAACACACCTTTTAACTCACTGTGGTGAAGGGTTGCCACAAGCATTCATAAACTGTTTCACTTTGTTTAAGAACATTTAGCCAATATTGAGTAACTGGGTCAATGATCCCCAAAGTTAATCTCTAAAAACTACTGTATTGTCCATAAAGTCCATCCTTGGACTCAAGGATGAACCATTTAGATTTTGAGGCCCCTGTGACCACACAAAATAACTCACTAAAAAAATGATGAAGTGGTGACACAAAAGGTCTGGGTCCAACTTCCCTGCGACATCATATTTTTCTTTTAAAACAAAAACACAGAAGGGGAGAAATTGAAACTGTGGTGATTGTTTATATCTTCAGTGCAGCAGAGTTGAAGATGTCTGTGAAGCATCCAATACTTAGAATTTGTAGCTTCATTGCTTCCATATTTGAAGCATTGTCTACTGTCATGGCAACACATGAGTCTGAAGAGACATGGATGTAAACTCCAGGTTGGCTGATTTGCTGAGGCATAAAACCATAAAGTGATATTTCTAGTTGTGATTATTAACGGATACAGCTTGAAGAACCTTGAAAAGTCCCCCAAAGTACATTGAGTTGTGGTTTCTCCATTCACATGAATAATCAAAAATAATATTCAAATGCCTGCCTTTTTTTTTATTATAAAAATACTTGTCAAAAATTCTCCTTTTAATTGCCTATCTTGGACATCTTTTGGCAATCTCTGAATTTTGAGGTGAATTCAACTTAAGCAGATGAACTGTGTCTCTTAATTCCCTGTGGTACAAAATGCGATTGTGTATAAAATCCAGTTACGACAAATGACAAGCTCTTTTTCCAGCTTTTGATCACAGAAGTAGTAGCGGGATGACAGACAGTTGAGGTAACTCAGAGTTTTTGAGAGCGAGAGGGATTGAACAGTAGGAGCCGTCAAGGAATTTGCTGAAGGCTCTATTCATCATTTAAAGAAAAGGTTCATCCTCAATTACAAAGACTACTCTACTAGTAATGAGAACATTGGGCTAAAATATGTATTGGTACAATAAATACAAAATAACACAAAATATTTAAGAAGTCATACAAAATACATGTAAAACTAATTAAGCAATATAAAACCAGAGGGAGTGTTGTTGTGTTCAACACTCAGCCTGCAGCCCTTTGTCTTTAAATGAATCACAGTTGCTAGGATATAAAGTCCAACAGCCTGACCTCTCTTGTGATATTGCTCTTAAACAACAGTTCTCAAAGCAATTTATTAGTTAAACAGTAAAAATATCCTATAATTTATTTGTTTATTTGTCTCCACTTGCACAAAAAGATACATTGCCAGCTATGTAACATCATAATGTATACATTTATGTGAATGTTTCCATTTATTGTGCAGCCAATGACATAACAGTATGTTGACAGTGTGACAGTACCAAAAGTTCTCCAACATAAATGGCACAGGATGTCATATGTCAGGACCACAAATTACTGCACATATGTGTGTATCGCGGCTCGCGGTACAATGGCATATTCTAAAAATAGGACACACGTTTTGTCCGCGGTTGTAAAAAAAGGCTGTAGTTTATTTGTGTTGTAAAACCACTGACCTTAGGTTTAGGGCCAAAAAAATTCTGGTAAGGTGTTATTAAAGACAGTTTAAAAAGTAAATAAATGTACGTAAATGGCAGAAGTCAAGTAGTTACAAGGGTCACGTTACTGCCGCAAGTTACATAAAAAACGTTACATTGAAAAACGTGATTCGCGTAACTTACTTTAACAACGTAACTAAGTCAAAAATGGTTTACTTCTGGTTTACTTTTGTTTTCACACAGGACACTAACCCTGCTCTTCTGGGTCAAAGTCTGCAAGTTACGTAAAAAAACGTTGAAAAACGAAATTCACGTAACTTACGCAAACAACGTAACTTAAGTAAAAAAATTGTATACTTCTTTGTTTTCTTTAGGGACACAAATCTGCTCTCCTGGGTGAAAGTCCACCATTTGTCCTCCCCATCCTCCAACCAAAGGCAGAAATCCACAATTTTAAATTAGCTTTGCTTGCAATTACAATTCGCAACTACTAAGTCAGCAATATGGCGGCGGACGCATTGAAGCGGTCGGTGAAATACGTCAATATCGCTCGTTTTCGCTACCTGTACACATGAGCTATACTGATGTTTTTGACTGGAGAACAGGCTGGACGGTTTAATGTGTCATTAGTGTCTGATGAGTTATTTGCCTTGATCAGACAGTAACCCTCCATTTTTGTCCATTTGAAGGACCGCCTCGGTGTAAAAATGGACTGAATGTTTATATTTTTGAGAATTAGCCAAGTCTGGAAGCATTTCAAAGCTGGCTTATCTCTTTTTTGTCTGGGTCGCTGATTAGGTGATTCATAAGAACACACCTGGAGGTTTGCACCGAGTCATCCCAGCTGCTTTCCTTCTGCTCGTCCACTTCTGATGCCCATTTATGATTGTTATTTGGGGAAATATGTTCATCTTTGCAGTGAAGCAGAGTGATGCATGTATAGTCTCAGTAATGTGTATCAAGACTCCTGGAATTCATCTTGTACAAGCAATTACTTTGAAAATAACTATTTTATAAGGACCTTAATTAGGAGGTAAAAGGTAAAGTAATACTGTACTTTTAAGGAAGTCAATGTCAGACACATGAGGAGACTTTGATGAACTTCTATGCAGTCATATTTTTGAAATGTGCTTCTCCCTGAGGCACATTTCATTAATTTACTGAGTGGCCCAAGGGTTGTCTGCATAATTTCTCCAATTTACTGATATGATGAGCCTCAAGTGCCAAAATTAAAAAATCCAACTCAAATCTGCAAATTCGCAACAAAGGCTGCAAAGTTTGCATATTCTATTGTATTACCACTGGCCTTGTTAATACTGTTTTCCATCTGCGAAGGAAAAAAGAGCAAAAGGTTGTCATTTTAGCCACCTGTTAGATAAAATCAATTTCTTACTAATTAGCAAAACATTTCACACCTGTGCAAAAGCAAGACATCTGCGTATTTGCATGTAGCTGGGCATGTGTGCGTGCATGACTGGAGTTTTATGGGTTTGGGGAATACATAGGGAGAGGTCCATCACGGCCACCGCAGCCTGAGGCGTAAGAGGCTTAAGGAAGGAGACATAAATCGCAAAGCAGTTGGTGAGCGAAAAGCAAAGATAGAGAGAAGGTGCGCGGGAGAGAGGGAAGATAATAGGTAGCTGTGGGTTGCGCCTGAGACTGTGCACGTGGCCTGATACTGTATGTCGGTACGATTGGATATGGTCGGCTGAGTAAAACCAGCACCCTCCTCTCCTCCACAGCATGGAAACAGGCTTGTTATGCAGCCAGACAGATATATATGGCTGGGGACACGGGGAGCCAAACACACAGGTGTGTTTTGACAGACCATAGGAAGCAATAACTAATTTACAAGAGCTTTCTTTATGAAAATCAAACATTGCTATATTATAATATCAAGCAACAACATTGTCCTTTTACTCAGCTTTCTGCCTGCACCGGAGAAAGAATATTTTAAATAATGTCTGTTGCTATGAAACCTAATTTACTTTTCACTTCTCCCAAATAATATTTCTCTGATTTAGTTGCCTCATAGCCTTGGGTCATAGTTAGGGATGGCTCATCACACATACCATCTATTTTTCTTTCTAGTTTTTCATCAAACAATGCACTCCATTCCCCAGAATTCAATGCTTCCTGTAAAAGCCTGAAGGGTTATTCTGTAACTTTAGAGGGACACTCTTCTTGTCATGTTTGTTTGTGTAAAAATTGGAACTGGGATTCACCACCTGTCATGCATTAGTCATTTAATTAACCAATCATTCATTTAAATGTACAACTGGGCACTTGTAAATGGATGATTTAGATGTTAATGGCTTGTCCATTCAAATTCAGCAGCTGGGTGGTTAATTCATCACATTTCAGCAACTGAACAGTTGAGGAAGCATAAAGAATAACTGCAGTTTTATACATCTTCTTATTTTCGTGGTATTGGCCATTATTCCTAATGAGCCTACCATTTTGTTCACCAACTTATTACCCAAGTGTCTAGTTCACAGACCTACTTTCCTGGTGTCTATTTGGTTTATTTCACACCCATTGTTGTGGGCGCTAACATTTCCCTTGTGTTAATACCAACATTGCCAACAGGTTTGTCCCAGTTTTCGTTTAACTATCTGAACACAGGTTTTATATCTGACCTCATCTCAGCCATTAACATGTGCAGAGGAGGTGTAGTGACACCTGGAAGTTAATTAAAAGTTGAAAAAAAAAACCCTCCTACACACTGTCACACTTGCAAAATTACATTTTTTTGCTATGCTTCAGTGCAAGTAAATGTATCCCTACAGGTTCATCTACAAATGTAACATGTAACATTGGGGGATATTTTTGTATCATGAGAATGCAGTTAGGCTTTTTCGGCTTCATCATTAATTTTACTCTTTTGATATAACCATTTTGGTGCACATTCATGAATATTACTATGCAGAGGGTATTAATGTCATGTGTGATATAGGTTACTTTACAACAACTCCTCAAAACCATACAGTAGTGTTTCCAAAATGAGTGCCATAACCAATGGAGGGAGATCAACGCATCCATGTACCTAAACATAACAGTTGCCATTTCAAACATGTCATAATTGTTGTTAAATGGTAGCAGTTTTGTCAGGTTAAGGGTAGCAAAACTATTTCCTTAAGGTTATGATAAAAAAGTACATGGTTAGGCGTTATAAAAGAGATTAAAAATGTGAAATAAATGGATGAAACTGACAGTTATCCAGCCCCTCCCTATGTGGACTTTGTCATTCTTTATACTAGTCTTGTTCTCTATTGCTGTTTCACTTTGTGGCGCCCCTAGAATCCAATGGGACTATTGAGAATGTTGGGGTAGCACACCAAAACCAACTTAAAGGCATACTATGTAGGAATTGTCACTTAGTGTTTGTAAACACAACATTCATACTAAGCCACGCCTCCCCTGTTGAACAAAAGTGAAAGCAAACCCCAGATTCACTCTTCTTTATGAATGAGCTTTTTCAGGTTAAGGGTAGCAAAACTACTTCCTTAAGGTTATGATTTTTTAAAAAGTACATGGTTAGGCATTACAAAAGTAACAAACAAAAAATGTAAAATAAATGGATGTGACTGACAGTTATCCATCGCCTCCCTATGTGGATTTTGTTGTTCTTTATACTACATTTATTCGCTTCTTCCTTTGCTTTTACACTCTTTATGGTCACTTCCACCTTGGTATCCTTAATAATTACTACAACCACAATCTCTGACTGTGTTGTACTCTCTTGCTGTTTGGTATTCATGCCTATGTTATTGGTTGCAGATTTACAGCTACTCCCTATTTTGAGATGGCTTTTTATTCTTACAAATCATTTGTCCAATGAAGGTTTAGGCTTGCACCAAAGTGTCGCAAATGAAATGTCTGCAAGTTAGACAGATTGTTTGTTGCAACCTCTGATCTGCTCGTCCCTCTCCTCAGCTGTCTCACCAAATAGATGTGTGAAGTGTTCTTCTGACCTTGAAGTTTCTTCACATCTTCTCTGATAATCCACATTTTCTAGGTTCTAAGGAAAGAAAGTGACATATGTTGTAAAAAAAAAAGTGTGAAGAGGAATAAAATGACTTAATTTGACAAGTTAAGTGTGACCAATAGAAATAACGACCAAAGACCCAGCTTTAAATAAAGGGAAATTTCCCTTTAAAGTAGAAATCCTTGACATGTGCACTATCCTGAAGCACCTCCAGCCAATGCTCACATGAGACTTTGTTAAAGAATGCTGACTGTTTAGTGTTTTGAAGCTAATTTCATACAGGAAATCATTTTCTTGCCTTCGCTAACACCTTTTGAAGAAGAATGCGTAAGACACACAGGTTCGGGTGAATACAAAACATAGTAATTAGTATTTTATCTCTTTCCTTCTATTCCTCTTGCTCTACCCACTCTTTTACTTCTTGTCTTTGTCTCACTCTCTCTCCGTCTCTGTGGTTCAAGGGAAGAATTCCCTTCAACTCCTCCACAAAATCACAGACAATTAAAGCAGAGCATTTTTTGCCTGAGGGCCTATCTGCTCTGTGTGCTTAATACATTTACACACACACAGCCTCCCACCCACCCACACACACACACAGAAATAAAGAAATACAGTACACATACACCCCCCTCACTGCTCTTACATGTACAAACACACAAAGGCACGTTCTCTGCGGTGCATTTTATTTGGCTATGGGTTTAATGGGGCTTTTTATGGAGCGAAGGATTACAGAATCACTCCCTGCCAGCTGATTGGACACTCTCCCCCTCTGTCATTCAAACACTGGATTTAGCCTGCTGCTAAATGCAACGCTACGTTTAGTCTGATCTAGATTTAGTCACACTGACTTAGCTGCTGGCAACTTTTGCACACTGTTGCACCAGGTCCAGATGTCGATGGATCATGTCATCAGGCCAGCTCAGTCAGCACCTCCTCCGCTATTGACCTCAATGACCTCCATTTGAGGAGTATAATGATTTGGCATCGGTACAAGAAGTTTCAAACTGGTGAGTTTTCCAGAATGAAAGCAGCTTGAGGCAGAAATTGAACTTCAAAACCAAAAGCGAAGTGACTTGACGTTAGTCAATAACACACTGTGAACTTTTCTTTTTTTCCTTTTTAACAGTAAGTGCTGTTAGACATGATTAAAATCAGTGGTGGAATGTAACTAAGTACATAAGTATTTCCATTTTATGTAACTTTATACTTCTACTTCACTACATTTTGAGGCAAATATTGTACTTTTTACTCCACTATATTCAGCTGACAGCTTTAATTACTTTTCTGGTCAAGATTTAACATGAAAAAGATGTGATCAATACAAAATGATTATGCATTTTTATTAAATAAACCACATTACAGCATATGAAGTACTTAAAATGAACCTTACCTGGACAACAGTAAAATGCTGCTTGCAAAAATCCATCATAACAAATATTCTAATAATATATTTGAAATATGTATATATAACAAGCTGAGTGGTTCCATTCTGCATAATAACTACTTTTACTTTTGATACTTTAAGTACATTTTGTTTCTGATACTTTTGTTTTTTTACTTCTGTAAGTTTTGAATGCAGGACTTTTACTTGTAGTGGAGTCATTTCACATTGTGATATTAGTACTTTTACTAATCTAAGGATCTGAATACTTTTTCCACCACTGATTAAAATATTCAGTCATGTTTCTGGTTAATGTGTGTCCAATATTCACTCATCTTTTGTTTCAACCACTTAGTGGTGCAGCTACAATTCAATGGGACAATTGAAAATGTTGCAGTAGTAGTGTTGTAATGGTACATAAAGTACCAGATATAAATAGTAACTTAACATTGTGGTAGATGATGTCAGTTTATGTTACGTTTACAAGATTTAAAATATTAGTTAACCTTTTTGAGTTCCCCAATAATTCTTTATTGTGCTATGTATCTCTTAGTTTTCCTGAAATAGGCTCGGTATTATTTTGCTTAAGAATACAAATGCACAAAACTTTGCATAAATAAAATTTACAAAAAAATAAATAATACAAATGCACAACTTTAATTTATAGGAACACGTTGATTGTAATGAATACAACATTTACAGGCAGAGATTGCAACAACTTCTGTGAGAAGAATTTGTTTTTTAGCTCCTAATGACTCTTTTCAACTGACGCAAAGCTAGTTCTTTTGCTGGGCTGGTGCTGGTTCTGGTTTGCGGTCGGTTCAACCCAGAACCTGTTTGCTTTTCCACAGGCCGGAGAGCCACGCCGTTACGTCACACACATCACTTCTGCATATGTCTCCACTCTCTCAGCAAGTATAATAACAAATTGTGGTTCAATACCAGCAAAGAGTTGGTGCCCCTCTGGAACCAGTTTTCCTGGCCCGAGAACCGGTTCCTTTGCAACCGAAAAGTGAGGATCTGGTTCAAGATCAGGCACCGGCTCCAACCCTGGAACTGCCTTGGTAGAAAAGTCTGGCTAGTAGCTAACTGATTTATGTTCCATTTGGTGCTTGTTAGTTAGCTTATAGTTGGTTTTTATTTGATGTTTTGGCTGGAAAAGGCGTTTTGAACGTAACTTACATTTTTTTATGTAACTTGTGGCAATCACGTAACTGTTGTAACTACTTTACTTCCGGCATTTATGTACATTTATTTTAATACGTAAACTGTCTTTGATAACGCCTTTCCAGGAAGTTTTTTGCCCTAAACCTAGGTCAGTGGTGTAGTGTTTTTATAGCCTTTTTTACAACCACAGACCGTACATGTGTGCTATTTTAAAACGCGCTGTTGTACAATGAGTCGCGAGCGGCGATACGTACATATGCACTGTGAAACGTGGCCCGATATGTACCTATCTGCTGTAATTTGTGGTACTATCACACGATCTCTTCTGCCATTTATGTTGAAGAACTTGTTGCTTTTGCCGCTGTAGGATGCTAATGAGAGTCAACAAAACATTAAAGATGTACACCCTAGACCAGAACAATGATCCCAGTCAGTCACAGGTTTTGAACCAACATCTCTCTGGGTAAAGACCTGCCTCTTTAAGCTGAGAATCCATAATTAATGCTGGAATTCTTCAAGTCTCAAAGATGTTCGGCGAGCTGCCAAGTCATGTATGGTATCGACCATCCCAGACACATTACAAATGGCAATCAATGCTTTTGTCCGTTGTCTTATTTTCCTTGTCTCCGATGCTTCTCGGAGGAGCTAATAATTGGAGCTGATAATTGCTACCAGGCTCATAACATATTGACCCGAGCTCTGTAATAAGCAGGTGAATGCAGCTGAAAACATTCCATTTCTGAAAATGGATATAATTAGTATGTCTCTTTGTGTCCCCACAAGGCGAGACACTGTTGAATAAACAAATTCTCCTGTGACATATTTCCAATCCAGTCAGCATTCTCATTAAAATGCCAATGTATATTCACAGTAGGGACTGTTTATTTGTATTTCAGCTTAAAAATGCCAAGCGAACGGTTTTATTTTCCAGGTTGAACTTAATTACATGATTTCACAACAATGACTCTGGCAGCACAGAAAAGGCGCAGGCCAATTTTTCCTTTTGCCTGCTGGGGTTTTGTGAGGAACTTATTACATTATCAATCACATCCAGCATGAACGGACCTGGATCAATTAATAATTGAAAACCGTTAAACTACTTGAAGCGCTGATAGGAATCTGCCTTGAGTCAGAGGCAGGCAGTGTGGAAGGGCACGGGGTTAAATAGACATGATTAATCAACTCCAGAGCACTATTTGCATTCATATGAAGCAGTGTGTGTGTGCGTGTAGACATAGTATCTCACTTACATACTACATACTGACTTCTAGAACCGAGTAACAAATTGTATATTTATTATATTTTAGACCTTTTTTTAAGCAATGGCACCCCTTTAACACCTTATTTATTACATTTTTATGTATTTTTAAGGCTGTATGAGCTCAAATAACCATGAATTCATGACAGAAGCATAAAATAAAGGACATAAAAATGAACATCTCAATGAAACATGTATCTGAGACAGTTATTATAATAGCAGATGGTAGTGAAGCAGCACTAACAGGGCAAATATTGAAACTGTATTAAAGAAAAAAACATTTTAATTACTATTAATTAGCAGTGGTGTTCCAAAGTCATATTTTAATTGATGCAGAAGCCTGCCTTGGCTCATTTCCTATTAATAAAAAGTGTAATTTTAAATATAAAAACAATATATGAAGGCAATAAGTGTATAATATTATATACAATTAGTGCAGCAACTGTTGTGCTTGGGGTTATGTATAACTGAGCACATGCATGCCATTCAGTGTAGTTCCAAATGTGCATTTGTTATGTTTTTTTAATGTGTGTGACTATAATGATCTCCTCTAATGACTGCTAAGTGCTATGACAGTGGAGTTTCTCAGCAGAAATGATCAAATGCATTGATAAGGCAGTGTAGCCTCCTCAGGCAAAGCACCTCTTAAACACCTGATTTATTACATTTTTATGCATTTTTAAGGCTGTTTGAGCTCAAATAACCATGAATTCATGACAGAAGCATAAAATAAAGAACATAAAAATTAACATCTCAATGAAACATGTATCTGAGACAGTTATTATAATAGCAGATGGTAGTGGAGCAGCACTAACAGGGCAAATATTGAAACTGTATTAAAGAAAAAAACATTTTAATTACTATTAATTAGCAGTGATTGTTCAAAAGTCATATTTTAATTGATGCAGAAGCCTGTCTTGGCTCATTTCCTATTAATAACAAATGTTTTTTTAAACATAAAACTGGAATGCCCTGCTTAGCCTGCTGCCCCCACGACCCGGCCCCAGATAAGCGGAGGAATATGGATGGATGGATGGAACAATATATGAAGGCAAAAAGTGTACAAGATTATATACATGCAGCAACTGCTGTGCTTGGGGTTATGCATAACTGAGCACATCCAGGCCATTCAGTGTAGTTCCAAATGTGCATTTATTCTTTTTTTGTGTGTGTGACTATAATGATCCCTTCTAATGACTGCTAAGTGCAATGACAGTGGAGTTTCTCAGCAGAAATGATCAAATGCATTGATAAGGCAGTGTAGCCTCCTCAGGCAAAGGTGGCAGTGCCCCTCTACTGCCACCTATAGGCCGCCTCACTACATGACAGATGGCTCCCAGTGATAACTGCAGCAGAGCAGCCTCAGTGTGATGCTGCAGCCACCTTCCCCCGAGAAGCCACATATAATCATTTCATCATTTCCTCAATTATTGACAGGCGCCCTGAGCTCCGCTGTTAAATTTCCAGCGTTGTAGAGAAAATTAACATCCATTAGGAGTATTGTAGAGCGTGTGCGTGTGTCTGTGTGTGGTTAGAGTTTGATCCTAACTAGACATGCAGCTCTAAGGGCAGAGAAGGGAGAGCACTGATATGACAGGCTCATCAAACATCTCGCTTCACTCAGTGGCGTGGCGAGACTACCGCCGCGTCGAGAGGCTCCGGCCTAAAAATGACCCTCTCCCCACTGAGTTGCCAATCATTACTCATCACATTAGACATCCAGGCGCATCCTCAGCGCCGGCTCGCCCTGCTGCCATTCACACACTCCCTTTCTTTGTCTGATTCAGCTAAACCTCTACTCCTGCATTTCTATTCCTCCCATTTGATGAATTAAATCGAGCCACATTCTTTCTCAGCTAACTACCTTTCACTTCCACCGGAGCCCCCATTGTGAGGTGTTTTAGTATCGCTTCCGAAAGACCAGCGCAGACAAGCTGCCTTTGATTGTAGCTTGACTTTGCAAATGTTATGGCACTGCCACCAGCTTAAAAGGTTTTTGTCCATTTTTACTGAGTCATTAACCCTCTGAACCAGGACGGGTTCTTTTGTTTGTTTTTTTGCGCTTTTTTATATGCTTACTCACAGTGGCCTCGTTTTTCACTGCATTATGTAAGTTTTGCACCTCTATGGAATGAGCACAATCCAGGCTAGAAGTGGGAATAACTCAAAAAATTTATTTTGTGCAGAATAACACAGTTATAAGAACATAAATCATGAAAACAAGATGCCTGTTGATTTTCTCTGATATTTTTTTCCCTAATTGGAAAAAAAATGTTATGAATTTTGAGAGGGGGTCGTCTCCACATGCTATACATGTTGCCTATTTGCTTTTTACATACTCTCCTGTCCTCTCCTCTCTGCTCTGTGTAAACAGATTCTCAGTGAATATTTTTCAAAGGACCTGAGTTGATTGTCTCTGATAAATATTTTTTTTGAAATTGGAATAAAATACAATTTCTATACACAACACTATATCAGGTGCCCACAAGTTTAATGAATGTTTAAAAAAAATTGGGTCTTCACATGCTATACATATCAAACTATTTGCATTTTTATAGCCTCAATTACCACCTCTCCTGTCCTCTCCTCTCTGGTCTGTGTAAACAGCCTGCAGTTCTGTTTGATTTTCAGTGAATATATGCTATGTGAGTATTCATCTCAGCAGAATCAATCATGGCTTCGCAGTGTCACTAAGGGGCAGAATTTAATGTTTTTAACAGTATCTAGTTATTCCAAACGGTTTATTTTTAGAGACGTTTTAAATAAGATATTTAGGATGACGTGTTTTTGACAGAAATATCTTAATTTTAAGCTCCATTTGGCTGCTTTTTCCAATGGTAGCTTGTGGAACCTGTAGGAAAGCTTAAATCTCAATGATAATGCCTGTTTGTACAGTTTCTTTCTACAATATACTGTATAATTTTGCCAAAAGAAAACATACAGGGGTGGGGCTCAGAGGGTTAAGGTTAATAATTCCACTATTTCTTTTAGTATTGTGTTTGGGCTCTTTCTTTGTTATTAAGGATGTAAAATGCAAGCTTATTTCCTGATCTCTGCCATTTTTCATCCTCTTAAATTCACATCCCACTGTTCCCTGCATGCACCACTCCAAGATAACTGCAAATAGCAATACCTCAGGCTGAAAGGATCCCATTCATTGTGAAACTGACTGACAAGCTTGTCACAAACATCCATGTGCCTAATAGAAGGTATCAAGCAAATCTGTCTCTTTGTGAGGAGAAATGGCTCGGCTGTTGTGTTGAACAGCAACTTTGAAAGCAGTTAAAGTTTGGATAAAAATATATAAATTCTCCTTTCTTACCTGGGACAATGCATCTTATGCTTGAATGCTGTGGTTATTTCTAACAGGGGGTCTTAATTATATAGAAAACTATCACATATATGGTGGCACACAATAGAAAATAGTCCTCGGATGATATTCAAATGTGGTACAAAGAAGAAAATGAGGCACAGTGCTAAAAGGCTGACAGCGTTTGAATGCAATTTTGTATTATTATGTCAGCAAAATGATGAAATTCTTTGCGTTTCGTGTTCTCAAGACGGCAACAACTAATCCATTTTCTCTTCCTGTCTGCTTTTCTTTCCCTCTCTTTCCCCGCCCCTCTCTCGTTCCCTATTACAGCCGCACTGCAGGTGTCCATATCCTTGAACAAAGTGGAGTTAAGTGTCGGCGAGTCCAAGTTCTTCATCTGCACAGGTACAAAAGCCATGCAAGTGTTGTTTTTATATGGATGTGTGTCTGGATGCGGGTCAGGGATGCAGCGGGGGGCCTTACATCACCGCCTGTGAAGTCTGTTTGTTGTTGGTATGACAGTGAACACAACACAATCCATGGCGTCCATATGGTGAGCGACTCTTTGACCCGCTGGTGACTGGCCCTCCTCGTCCCCTCATCCTCATTGTCCTCTCTGAACGGTATATCAACACTCAGCCACAACAGAGAACCTGAGGCCGGTGCCAGTGGCTCGGTAGGGATGCAACACACTCTGGCAGGCCCGGCCCGCCTCCTGCTGGCTGCCTCTTCTCTCCTGCCAACCCACTCAGCGTGGAGCTAACAGCCAAGGGAGTAGAGACACACTGGGAGGAGCATGGAGGGTGTGCGGAGGTCTAACGTGTGCTGAGAAGGACAGAAGGAAAAATGGCGGTGAATGGAATCAAACTGGCAGGAATTTAAAAGGCAGGGATGGAGGCTTTTATTGTGAAAGAGCTAAAATGACAGAAGTGGGAATAATGGAAAAGGCTTTGAGGCGAGAGTGTTGAGGGTGGGAGATAAACAGCCACCGTCAAAAGTGCGTGGGAGGAAGTGTCTGTGTCACTCTTTCTTTTGCCCTTTTCCACCACATTTTTTAACATACTCACATGCAGTCCTGCCAACTAGAGTGGGCTGAAAAAGCAGGGCAGAACAGTCAAAACCCCGGTGAAACCGAAGCGAGCCTGAGTCTTTAAAAGTGACTTTTTCTCCGCCGTATGAATCAGGCCCACATAAATATGGATCGTACAGAAGAATGGAATAGAAGGCACAGAAACGCAATTATATTGTATGTTGATTCACGGGTTTGAGCTGTTTGTGAGGAAAGGCGGAACCACGAGGTGAATGTGTTGCTCCTGAGAGAAAAGAACCTGGGTGAAATCAATTCACTTGTTCGATACAAATCTTTCTTGTTTCGAAAGTTTGCCAGGAAGAATTGGCAGCAGGGTAAAAATGATTGAGCACCTCATTTCTTCCGAGAGAGCACAGCTTTTATTTTTGTCTTGGAAATTGTTCAAACATGCTGTTATGGGTCAAAATATGTTTGAACATGGGTCAGCGTAGTAGCTTGGAAGAAGAAGGCTCGCATCACATCCTGGTATTAATTTATTTTTTTTATTTTTAAATCGTCCTTGTTGGCTTTCAAATCGTTCTTCTTTAAATCAGTTCAACTGAAAAATCCTTTTCAATTTACAGCCTTGAAACACTAAAGTTTGTATCCATACTCTTAAATATTCGTGATTGAATATGTAACAATCAGGGTTTAAGGTTAGAAACTCTTGGTTGATATTTATTAAGAGCTGAACATTCAAAAGTTCAGCTTTTCTGGTGTGTGGGTGTACACAAACACACAAATCTCCCAATTAAAATAAACAAAACTTGGGCAAAAATATCACTGTTATGTAGGATTAATGGTCTGTATGTACAAAGTGGATGTAGCCATCCTGACATTACCAATTGGCATGAAAAGTATTGTTTTGAAGGTTAGAGCTAGTCATTTTTATAATTGCTATTTTGTTTTTGTGGAGCCAAAAGGACACAATGCATTTCAACCTAGTTGCAACTTGACTGCACTGCATTATTATAAGTCAACCTAAAACAAGTGCAATGCTATTTAAATGTACAACCACAATTTCAAAAAGTTGGGAACAAATTGCAATGGTTAGCAAATCCTTTGCGAGCTACATTCAGTTGAATACAGTACAAAGACAAGACATTTAATACCAACAGTTAGGAACTTTATTTGTTTTTGTAGTTGGGGTTGCACACAGTGCCATGGATAAAGTATGCTCCGCCTCCATACTGATTGACAGGTCTCTATAAATGCCTATCAGTCCCATGGTAGCCACGCCTCAAACTATACCCTCTTTTATCACCAATTTTACTCTAAATTTGCCCATAATTTCCAAAATGAACATCATGCTGTATTTAAGAAGACTTGAAACTATCAATTGAGACCATAAACTCATTAATGAGATGTTTACTGAGGTAATAATTCAAGTAAGAAGTAGTCTAAGAACTTTAAGATAAGCGTGCCATTGGCGGCCGAATTCAGATGGTATTCTCCTTCCCCTTCCGCTATCTGTTTTGCACTACCGTCGCACCAAGGCTTAGCACCGCCCAAAGTGAGAGTACACTGTAAAAAAAGATAAACAATAATAAAATTGAGGCAACAGATTGCACACAATATTATTCATTAAATCTAACTACGTTACAAGTTGAGTTAATAACAACTTAACAGGAAGTGTTTAGTGTCAATTAAAAACTGGCTAATTCTATTGTGTTGGATTCATTCAAAATTCTCTTGATTTAGAATTACATACACATAAAGATTATATTTAATGTGATCAGAATCAGTAGATTCCATCTCAAACATTTGTATATTAAAGATTACTTAAACAACTGCCTCAAAATCAAGGACACATTTATATTTAATACATTTTATCAAATATATTAAGTAAAATGAAATGACTACAGAATAATTTATTACAGTGTAAGTGGTTTAAAGCGATACAAAGAAGCTGGAGCATTATCCCGTGATGGGCAAAGATGCAGCCAGACATTTCTCCAGTGCTTACACAGTTCTGTGGAGACAGGTCTGGCTATGCAAGACTAAGTGAGAAGTAGAGTCATTTGCACATAGACATGGATGGATGGATGGATGGATGGATACATGGATAGATGGATAGATAGATAGATAGATAGATAGATAGATAGATAGATAGATAGATAGATAGATAGATAGATAGATAGATAGATAGATAGATAGATAGATAGATGGGAACATAGATGGATACAAAGATGGATACATAGATGGAAACATAGAAACAAATGTCTTCTATACAATCAGACTTCTATTTGCAACCAGTGTAGTCGCCCCCTGCTGGCCATTAGAAAAAATGCAGCTTTAAGGCATTTCTGCATTGGCTTCACTTTTCAGACCTTGAAGTTACCCACTTCTTCAGAAAATGTGTTTTCTAGTCCTCTAAGATGCAATTCTGATATAAAGCATATTAGCTTTTAACTACTTTACTGTTGATTCCATGAAGATAATTCTCATTTATGTTTAAAAAAAGACCTTAAAAAAATAGTTCAGTGTTGTTTTCACAGGGATAAATGAGAAAGATTTTGTAAATCGGTCAAAGCAGATTGGCTTTGAAATGTTGTCAGATCAAGCTTTATTTATTTTTTTTACTCTTAATAGATAATACCTAAGCTCTAACTTTGGGTGTTAAATACTGCTGCAAGATTTCAGGCACAGTTAACCATGCTACATTAAGTTGGAGCTTTATTGCATGTATATGTAAAACATGATTTTAATGATTCAGTCTTTCATATTCAGATGTGAGGTTCAGATTTACGCTTTCGACAAAATTTCCAATCAAGACTTGAGAAAGTACAAACAATATAAATTACTATATGTCAATCGAACAACCTCTAAATGTTCTCAGTATTCATTAAAAAAAGCTTTTATCTTCCATCCTCAGAGTGAGCTATGTGACATTTATTCATGAATTCTTGCTTTCAGAAGAAAATGTGAGAGAACTGAATTACCTCTTATTCATCAGCTCGCTGTACAGAATAATACTGTACAATGATGAAAGAGAAGCGCTCTAAGATGTTTTCCAGCGAAGATTTGAATTGAGGCCATGGCAAGGTGGGAGAAAGAGTGGAATATGAAGGTAGAGGAGGTCAGGAGGAGAAAAGGAAAACAGTGAGTGAGAGGCGGAGAGAAAAAACAGGTGAATTGAGCTGCAGAAGGGGAGGGAGGGAGGCAGGGGACGCCTGCAGACAATGTCTTTAGAAAATAGTTGGCTTTAAGTGGTCTGCAAGAGAGAAAAACACTGCACTTGTGCTTGTGTCACCTTGCACCTAGAGGTGGATTTGTTCTTGGTTTGTTTGTTTCGATCATTGTTACGGGAAAGGTCAGAGGCGTCTCTATTGTAAATGCATGCAATGAGAGATATGAGCATTTTCTGCAGAAATGTCCACAACATGATTACACTGTGAAAAGAGCAGCCCGAGATTGTTATTTTGCATGAATGCATTCAGTAGGCGTTTTTTTTTTTTTTTTACTGCAAGTATGTTTTCAATGTTTTCGGATACGGCTGGGCGATATGGACCAAAACTCTAAATTTTAAGGCCAAATGGCGACAATAATAAACAAAAAAAGCTCATTGGAGTTTAATTTAAGAGCTGATATCTAGCCATTTTCCATGGTTTTCTTGATAATAACAAAAATCATAATTAAAAAAAACATGGAAAATGTCTAGATATCAGCACTTATATTCAACTCTTATGAGCTATTTTTGTTGTTATCATTATATTTGTCCAAACAAATGTACCTTTAGGCATTAAATGAACAAGAAGGCAAGGAGAAAACAAGGGTAGTCTAATATTTTTTTCCATGACTGTATATTGGTATTTTAAACAAAACATGCAAAGTGTTTAGTTTTAACTCAATGTCACAAGTAATCATCATCAACCTGTTTTAAGTAGGTATTAACCAAAATACCTCCAAATTACAGAACCATTGTTTTCTTTGAAAATGATGTCAGAGGTCACATAACCCCTTTGAAAATCACCATGAAGCAATGAAAAATAGCCTAAATTTGCAGCATCATTTTGACAACTTCCTGTGACGATATCCTGACTTGGAGCCTATAGATTTCTTTGATCTTCTAGTTTCATATGATACCCGTATCTCCAGTATATATTCCAAATGTTTAGCCTGTCAGAATGCTCAGTGGCTATATCGTTATGATGGTATTGTCTCAATTACATGTCTTTACAAAATGTATCGGTATAACTTACGTACGTATAGATAATAGAAGTATAACGTTACATAAAATGGAAATACTATAAATGTACCACTGCCAAGAAGACATAAGGTAAACATCGTACAGTGCTATGTTTCTCATTGTATTGTTTTGCCAAAAATCGATTAGTTCCAGCCCATGTGCTTTTTAGAAGGAGTATTCTAACATCATTTTTGTCCAATTTCGACTGCAGGCTCATAATTGCATTCGGTTTCAAATTGCTCAATTAGACCTTTTGTTAGGAGACAAACAAACAAACCGCAGAGAGAACAGGTCTCCTGTCAGGGTTAAATGCAGCTCAGCTCACGGCGTGACCAATAAGGAAGTGGATAAACTGGTGTTTAGGTGTGTGTTTAACCTCCCCTATGACTGAGGTGGCAGAGAGCCAGAACAAGTGTTGGCTGCGAAATAAAACAGAGGCGGCTACAAAGGCAGCCTCGCTGGTCCAACGAGATCCAACAGCTATTACGTTTCCATGTGGTTTTCTTCAGATAACTAGAGCAGAGGAGGTCACTTCACTTGTCCCTGCACGCCCACGTTCACCCATTGGCCAGACATTACAGAGCAGACAAAAAGATAAATATGTAGCCAATAATTTTAACATCATGTCAAGCACACATGTACATGCTGACCAGTGATTCCTTCTCTGCTTAGCTCTTGTTTCTGCCCTGCTATCTCCTTCCCAGGAGACTTGAATCAATTACTACCATGGCTCTATTGCCAGCCACCGTGGGGACGTGGGAGTGTTTCGGCTTGCACTCGGCTAATTCTGGCGCCAAGGGGCACGTCTAGTCAATAATCTGCCTTGTGCAGGAGGTTTAGATCGCTTCAATATTTCAGCTGCTTTATATTGCTCCCTCACTGCTAAGGAGGATCATAAACATTGTCTGAAACAACTTCCAGATGCACGCCTTTGTTGCTTGCTTTTTAATTGTCTTAAACATTAAATTAAAGTGGAAAAAAGTGGAAAATGCTAAATATAAAATTAAGACAACTTTCTTTTTTTTACAGTAAAACTTCAAATTTAATGTAAAAGGTTATTCTACGGATATAGTTGGCCAATATCTTAGCATTTTATTCATTTTGTGAAGAAAATTTGATTTAATATTTATTTTTAAAATGTATTTTTATTTATTTATTTTTAAGATTTTCTTTTTAACTATATCTATTTTTGAATTTCACACAACTACTTTTCTCAGGAAATATTAATCATTTAAAAAAGTGTAAAAATGCAAGGAAATATTGCTAAATATAAAATGAAGACAACTTTCTTTTTTTAAAATAAAACTTTAAATTGAATGTAAAAAAAGGAAAATGAAATCGTAAAAACAGGTAAAAAGTCTGTCATGTTAAAGTATTTTTTCTGTCATATTAAAGTAAAAAAAAGCTAAAAACTGTACTGTAAAACCCAATATTGCTTGTTCGTTATTATTACCAATTTTTCCTTTTCAACACAAGAAAGATTCGTGTAAAAAGTCATTTTAACTTGAAGTATGGAGTCAGACAGCAAGATTCATTTGAGTTAACTCCATTGTCTTTGTTGTCTTGACATAAAATTCTTTCGCAGCATGGACACTCAAATTTTTAGTTGAAACAACAAGTTGGGTTTTACAGTGTAGTTATTCTACAGATTTGTGTCCATGGCTCTATTGCCAGCCACCGTGGGGACGTGGGAGTGTTTCGGCTTGCACTGGGCTAATTCTGGCGCCAAGGGGCACGTCTAGTCAATAATCTGCCTTGTGCAGGAGGTTTAGATCGCTTCAGTGTTTCAGCTGCTTTATATTGCTCCCTAACTGCTAAGGAGGATCATAAACATTGTCTGAAACACCTTCCAGATGCACGCCTTTGTCGCTTGCTTCTTAAAAGTTTTATTTCTACGTGCTGTTCCGAATCTAACAAAGTGGAGCTGTCGCTTTCATCAGCAGTTAACGGGAGCTGATGATCAATCAGAGCGTCGCCGTGGAGACATTCTGCAAGCACCAAGAAAAATCACCATTGTCTTACCGCTCTACCTTCAGAGGAGTCAGTCACTGAGCGTTCTCTTGCCAGGAATCTGTAATGATACCAGAGCTTATGCAGATTTTAAGAGCAGGTTTGACAGAAATTTCCACCAGCTATTCATACAGTTGTAAGGACACACACAGGGAGGCAGGGCTGAGCGTGAAAAACAGGGCAGCACGCTACACACTCCTGTCCTCTCAGATCATCTGTGAAGCAAACGGCCTGTCACCGCGCTAGCTACATCAACTTTAACATATTTCGCTGTCTCTGCTGTCAACAGACTGTAAAATGGTAAGAGGTGATAACGTTGTAATGCTAACAGGTATAAAGAGACGCCTGTAGCGATGCTAGACACTTATCTGTTCCCCACAAGTGCCCACATGCTCCAGTGGGAAGTCACGTGTGAAGGAAAAGCAGGAGAACGGCTTAATATGATCTCAGAAAGGCTCGTGTGTGATTGCCTCGTCAGATTTGTTGGCTTCGAAGCTAACGAGCGGCACACACACATGCCAAGGATGTGATGGTTGTTGTAAACACAGGCGATGATCAGCAGTGTGAGGCATGCTGGGGTGTGAGTGGGAGGCTGTGTTTTGTGAGCATCAAGAGGCAAATCAGCTAATACATCATCGTTCACGATTACGTATCAAACTGAGAGATTGTTATCGATGTGGTAGCCATAACCGCACACGCCGGACAAATGTGTTTCCAGCAGAATCCTGCCATCTCCTCACAGAAACACCTGTGAGCTCTTGAGATGAAGCATCACAACGCTACGCTGCTGCCTGCCAAGCAGCTGGAGGTTAAAAGTTTCGCTCAAGGGCATCTTGCCGATTGTTATGGAAGGAAAAGAGAAGCATTCAAACTCTTTCTCTCTGGGGTTATCTCTTGCCACTGGCTTCCCTTATTTTCCCGAACACAACACAATGTTTTCTTATTTAAATCCAGTGCACTGAATAAGAGAGTTTCTTGTTTTTCTGTGCAAATGCCATAAAAAAGTAGATCACTTTTAATCCAAATTAATCTGTAAAAAAAACTATTTTTTTAACAGTATTATTAAATTGTTTAATTGTCTTAAACATTCAATTACAGTGATAAGAAGTCTAAAAATGTATGAAGTAAATTTCTTTTATTGCAAATAAATCTGTAAATCAATTTTTGCATGGTCCTAGATATTAAATTACAGTGATAAAAAGGGTAAAAAATAAAATAAATCTTTAATATAAAATTCAGACAACGTTCTTTTTTTATAGTAAAACTTTTAATTTAATGCAAAAAATGTAAACAGAAATTATAAAAAAAAGATCAAATGTTGCTAAATATAAAATTAAGATACTTTCTTTTTTGCAGGAAAACTTTAAATGGAATGTACATTTTTTTTTTTAAGAAATTGTAAAAAAGGTAAAATATTGATAAATATAAAATTAAGAACTAATTTTCTTTTTTCACAGTAAAACTATGAATTTAATGTAAAAAATGTAAACAGAAATTATAAAGAAAGATAAAATATTGCTAAATATATCATTAAGAGACCTTTCTTTTTTTGCAGGAAAATTTTAAATTTAATGTAAAAAATGTTTTAAAAGAAATTGTAAAAAAGGTAAAATATTGCTAAATATAAAAATTGAGAACTTACTTTCTTACTTTTTTTAAGTAAAACTTTGAATTTACTGTAAAAAAAAAAAAAAAGTAAAAAGAAATCAAAGGTTAAACAAAAGTGTCATATTCAAAGGAGAAAAAAAAAACTTTAGTTATTTTACAGATATGTGTTTTTTAAATACAGATATTTAACATGTATTATCAGGTTTCTACAATGTGTACAAGCCTCTGTCCTCTTGTTCAAGGCTCTGGCTGATTGATGAGCAAAGTAATGGCCCTCCACACTGACACTTTTATTTGCAGGATTTACAGGCGGAGGGCACCTGCTGCTTGCAGATGGCCGTATCATCTCCAACAGTAGCCTGCAGACGAGTTCAGGCTACATATGGACGCCATTTTAATCAGGGATCAAGTCAGCTTTTGATCAGGCCGGCCGTTTGTTTCTTTGTTTAACGACTGTGTGTCATTACATGTGTATAATTTAGGAATCAACGCTGGAGTTTACAGCACATATGTCCTGATTCCTTTACAGACTAAGCTATGTAAATCCAAGATTATGACATAATCATATAATTTCAGGCCGTCTGTTCCCTCGACGAGTTCCAACAACAACAGAGGACCAAAGCGAGCAGCCATGTTATTGTATAGACATGTATGGACTACAATGTACTCCATACATTTGTCATCAAATCAGGCATGGAATTATTTCTACCAATTTTTTTTACAATGTGCATCTGATTGAGTCATGAATAATGAGTTAGAGCTTCTAGGGGTTGCAAAGTCTTCTTGCATCCCAATACATTAGACTATCATAGAAAAGTAAATTTCCAGTAGTTCAAGTCAAACAACTCCAACCAAGTATTGAGTCATATAGATGGACACACTTTTCAGAGGCCAAAATTTCCATATTAACTCTATGGAGTCTTGGGCTACTTTGTCCATTTTTGAATCCTTTTCTTGTCTTTGCAAGTCATTTTGTGTCTTTTTTGGTCATTTGTGTCTTTTTGTGTAATTTTTGGGTCTTTTTTTGGTAATTTTGTGTCTGTTCTTGTCTTTTTTAGTTATTTTGTGGTTTTTTTGTGGTCATTCTGTGTCTTTTTTTTTGTCATTTTGTGTCTTTTTTGGTCTGCTTTGGCGCTTTTGGAGACTCCAGAGGGTTAAACATACTTTTCAAAATTGGTCTTTTTTAATATTCTTTTTTTTTTTGAGACACTGAATTTTAGGTCTTCATTAAATGTAAGCCATAATCATTATAATTAGAAGAAATTAAATAAATTAAGACATGAAATGTTTCATTCTGTGTGTAATGGATCTATATAATGTGTTAATGTCACTTTTAGAATTTAATTACTGACCTAAGTAAACTTTTCTGTGATACTCTAATTTATTAAGATGCATGTATGTAGTTGGCCAATATCTTAGCATTTCATTCATTTTGTGAGGAAATTTAAATTTTATATTTATTTTTTTAATTTTCTTTTTAACTATATCTACGTTTGAATTTCAAACAGATACTTTGTGAGGAAATATTAATAATTAGAAAAAAATGGGAAACATATCAATAAAGAAGAAATAAATAAAATAATAAAAAACTAATTTTGGCCAAATCCACAAATAAAATATGTCCCACCTGCCCTACAGTGGGAAGAGACCAAAAAAAATGTAAACTGACTTAGTTTAGGTTGTGTTTTAAGAATTAATTACTTTATTAATCCCACGATGAGAAAATCTAACCTCTGCATTTAACCCATTTAGCCTTGTATACACAGTTTCTCTGTTATAATGTGATTTATTTATTTTTTTAATCCAACCCGACTCCTTATCACACCCAGGCAGTTGGGTTTAAAGAGTATACCTCAGTAATTTGTCCATGTCTTCCTCCATTCTGTCTCTCTTTATGTCTCTGTATTTTGATCTATTCAATAAGGATATAATTGCCAAAATATTGAGCTGAAAACAGGACATGCAAGCATCCTATGCAACCAAAAACCTGCAGATAGAAAAATCAAGCAGCTGTTTTAAACTCTGCAGAGCAGCAGGCTGTGGATCTCTCAGGCTGACTCACTTTATACACAGAGTTGCCAAGTTTCTGTCATTCACAGGCAATTACGTATCTTCACAAATAATCTTGGGACTGAAAGCTAACAAGTGCAACCTTTTGGACCAATTTGGAAAATATGTAAAGCTGATAGAAGTCAACAAAAGGCAACTAGTTACACAGCAGTTGCTAAATGTCTTAAGGCATTTAAATGCTGTGAATAGATCCCAGGTGTGAGTGGGAGTAATGACTGTCTTTCTCAAAAGTGAACATGAGAAGAGAAACTGAATGCTGGTGTGATCATGCCTTGCCTGCTAAAAGAATCTCTCTCTCTCTCTGGGGTTATCTCTTGCCACTGGCTTCTCTCATTTTCCCAAACACAACACAATGTTTTCTCATTTAAATCCAGTGCACTGAAAAAAAAAAAAAAAAAAAAAAAAAAATTATATATATATATATATATATATATATTACAGAAATGTATTCATTTTTCTGGGGGTTTTTTCTGTGCAAATGCCATAAATAAGTAAATTACTTTGATTCCAAATAAATCTGTAAATTAATCTCTTTTTTTTACAGTATTATTCAATTGTTTAATGGTCTTCGACATTAAATTACAGTGAAAAATAATGCAAAAAAATGCAAAACACAAAATTAAGACAACTTTCTCTCTTTCTTTTTTTACAGTAAAACTTTGAATTTAATTTAAAAAAGGAAAATAAGTCGTAGAAAAAGGTAAAATATTGCTAAATATAAAATTAAGAAGTAACTTTCATTTTTTAATAGTAAAACTTTGAATTTAATAAAAAAAAAGAAAAGAAGTCGTTAATAAAAGGTCAAATATTGCTAAATATAACATTAAAAACTAACTTTCATATTTTTACAGTAAAACTTTGAATTTAATTAAAAAAGGTAAAAAGAAGTCATAAAAAATATTATTCATAAAATATTGCGAAATATAAAATTAAGAACCAACTTTCTTTTTTTACAGTAAAACTTTGAATTTAATGTAAAAAAAGTAAAATAAATCGTCAAAAAGGGTAAAATATTGCTAAATATAAAATTAAGAAGTAACTTTCTTTATTTTACAGTAAAACTTTGAATTAATGTGAAAAAAAGGAAAATAAGTCGTAAAAAAATAATAAAATAATAACTAAATATAAAATATTGCTAAATATAGATATATAAGTCAACAAGAGACAACTACTTACACAACAGTTGCTAAATGTCTTAAAACATTGAAATGTTGTGAATAGATCCCAGGTGTGAGTGGGAGTAATGACTCTCTTTCTGAAAAGTGAACATGAGAAGAGAAACTGAATGCTGGTGTGATCATGCCTTGCCTGCTAAAAGAGTAATAATATAATCTCTTTTTTTTTTCCCTCTCTTTCTCTGACCTTGCTCCCAGCAATTGGCGAGCCAGTGAGGCTGGAGTGGTACAACCCTCAGGGCGAGCGCATCGTGCCCTCCAAGCGGATGGCGCTCCACACGGAGACGTCACGATCCAGGCTCATCATTTACAACGCCATCATCGAGGACGCGGGTATCTACCGCTGCCAGGCCACCGACGCCAGCGGTCACACCGAGGAGGCCTCCGTGGTGCTGGAGATCTACCGTAAGAACACAGATAACGTGCACTCACATTTACCTGCAGATGTGTTTCCTCTCTGAGGAGACATGAAGGGAATAAACGGCTCACATTAGTGTTTCATCACAGCCTTTTTCACATTCTCAGCCACAAGCTGCTAGAAATTCAAGCTCGATCTGTGTGCATTCCAGCTCCATGTGTACCTCTGACTTTGTGTGTTACACTCATTCTTGTGATTAAAGTATAATGACAGCTCGTAATGCCGGGGGACTCGGATCCTGCCAGGCATAATGAGGGATGTGGCACGGAGGCTAACCTGCCTTGCTGACCCATCACTATTTCCTGGGAAAAAACTTAATGTTACGAGGCGGGGTGGCTCAGTGGTTACAGAGACTGTCCCATCGCTCTGGTCCAGCCTCACGATGAGCTGAATTAACCACCATTTGTCCTCTTACAGCGTCCTTGAGCAAAACATCAAGCTTAACCCCTAATGCAGCAGCTTATTCCTGTGATTTTCTGAGGATAAGAGCAGAAATGAAGCAAATATTTGGGACAAAAAGACCCCGTCCTGTGTATTTTATCAAGGAAAGTGTGGCTTTTAGCAATCCAGACTGCACTACAAGAATAACATACACATGAATATTTTAACGCTGATTAAAGATGACTTATTTCAGGTTAAAAATACATAAATATATAATTAAAAGGTTCTGTATTTCTTTGCCAGAATGTTGCATCTGACAGCTTGGAGAACATTTTCTGTCAATCAATCAAACTTATTTGTGTAGCACCTTTTATAGATTAGTCTTCGTGCGGTTCAAACTGCTTTATAGATGATTAAAAAGTCGACAATAAGACAAACCAGAAAATTAACAACAACAAACTATATCATAATTAGAGAAAAATGCTTGCAAGACAATAGATTTGAATAAAAACAGGATATAAAAATGTAAAAGATCAGACATCTGAGCATTTCTTGCAAACACAAAATCTACTGATGTATTTAAAGCCACGTTTTGTATGAATAGTGCATTAGTATGTGATTTCAAATGCAGCCCCATTGTCACTCAGAGAGAGAAATGGAGTGATTAAGCTATTAAGAGCTCCATGGTCAGTAATACGGTTACAGAACAGAAGAATAAATAGCTAAATGAATAAATAAAATGTGAAAAGGTGTTTTAGATCAAAACTGTAGACTTTATATTTGGTGTCTTGTTAAAAAAACCTTCTGAGGACTTCAAGAAGTGCTCTGTAATGATGCCATAATTTCTGTGGCTGCACATACCCTAATATTGGCAATGAAAGCAAACTAATATGAGGGTTACTTGCCACCCCAGCAGGTCATGGTACGACATATCAAGTTTGTCAGTAGGTGTGGTTTTGGAGATTTTCAGGTTAAAAGGCATCCATCCATCCATCCATCCATTGTCCATCTATCAATCCATCCATCCATTGTATACCCATCCATCCATCCATCCATCCATCCATTGTATACCCATCCATCCATCCATCCATTCATTGTCCATCCATCCATCCATCCATCCATCCATCAACCCATCCACCCATTCATCCATCCATCCATTGTCCATCCACCCATCCATCCATTCATTGTCCATCCATCCATCCATCCATCCATCCATATTCATCCATTGTCAACCCATCCACTCATCCATCCATTGTCAACCCATCCACCCATCTATCCATTGTCAATCCATCCATCCATCCATCCATCCATAACCACTTAACTGAACTCAGGTTGTGGGGGGCTGGAGCCGATCCCAGCGGACATTGGGCGGGGTACACCCTACACACCAGACTATCACAGGGCTGACACATAGAGACATACCATTGACGCTCTCATTCACTCCAACGGCCAATTTAGAGTCACCAATTAAACCTAAGCTGCATGATTTGGACTGTGGGAGGAAGCCGGAGTACCCAGTGAGAACCCACGCTGACATGGGGAGAATATGCACTCTTCTCCACACAGAAGAGCCTCAGGCCGGAGTCGAACTGGTGACCCTCTTGTTAACCACTATACCACCATGTAACCCTAAAAGGCGTCTAGCTAGACTTTAGGATTGTAATATCATACAATCCTGGTCCTATTTAGGTACAAAAAGTACTTAAAGGGCATTTCCCTAAACTTAAATAACAGAGACAGGAAATGGATTAACATTATAATAAATTAATGCAAAAGGCACACACCAAATATTACATAATAATCAAGTGAAGTGAGATGTGAATAAGCCAAATACCCAGAAACAACAGAACTTTGATCAGCAGTTTTCCCCAGGTTTAACAGGAGAGGTACCGGAGTTTGATTCCAACACACACACACACACACACACACACACACACACGCACACACACACACACACACAGTTGAAATCATCACCTGCTGTGTGGTTCCCTTTTTCATCCCCTCCCAGTGAACCATTAGGGGGGACATCACAGCCTCAATCACACCTGCCACCACTCAGCCCTCGGCTCATTCACCACATAACCAGCTCCCCTAAAACCATTGTTTCCATGGTAACCGGGCGTCACTCACTCTGGCCCTCGGTATAGATTGCACGAGCAGCATGCCGATGAAAACCTGCCTGAAGCCCCAGCCAGTCACTCCTCAGGCGCTGCATGGGCCTGCACGCTACAACATGTTGTACACGGAATTCACGACCTGTTGGGAGAGAAAGTGTTGACATCCTCTCAGTAGCTGCTGACATCTCCATGATGGCCTGTTGTAATCACACTACATGGAGTGTCAGATCAGATTTGAAACAAAATAGATTCCTGCACTTGTGGTAACGTCATACCAACATAAAAAAATGCCTTCTGACTTTCCTGTTAGTGCTGTTTTAGCTGTGATAGTGGCAGCTCAGTCATCCAGCACTTTGACCTTTTTTTTGGCTGTGACTCAGAAGACATTCATGGTCCCCAGAGGATGAATCCTACTGATTTTGATGCCATTATTTTTGGCTTTTCTCGACAACTGCTGGGTGAAAAGTCATGAAATACGACGCATACATTAATGGTCACCAGGAAAAAACGACTGAAGACTTTTGTGATTCCTGACTTTTGCGTCAGGGTTTGTGAGTATGTTTTGTAGGGGTGTAACAGTGCAAAAAAATCAGTTTTGGTGAAAAAGTGTCTGCATTCATTTAGACAAAAATCACTGTCAGTTGAGTTTGACTAGCCCAGTTGATAGACTGTAACATTTGACTCTAGAATTCTGTCCTGCACCAACCTTGAAACCAGTCAAATCTTCCAAGCTCATGTTTTATTTGCTCTGGCAGATTTGTCTCATCACTCTCCCATTCCGACTGATTTCCACACTGTTGCCATGGCCGAACCAATCACAACCGTTTATCTTATATCAGGATGGTTTGAAAGAATGACTGACATACAGCACAACTCATGAAACCCAGATCAAACTTTCAAACCATGCATCACTGATCAAATATAGAAGATTCTGCCTACTTTTCACCTCTAATGCTTCAGATTGATACAAAGATTGTGATCAGGCCGCCATGTTTTCCTGTTTTCCAGCCCTCCAACTTGCATGTATCACTCCGTCACATGCCTTGTTGCTCGATTGCCTCGCAGCAGTTTTGTGCCTTTGCAGCCTTACAAGGTACAGGAAACTCATAAAAAAGTGAGCCAGTATGAAGCCGGAGCCAGCTCATTTCATTTCTTAGTTTATTAATGGATAAAGCAATAATGCTTCAAATCCCATTTCCCAGACGAGCAAAATTGTCCAGTAAAAACAGGAATAACCCTTCCTCCCTTCGACAGAGGTCCAGGGAAATTGGCTTATCAACATATCAGACTTATTCTCGCAGAGATGTGAGTGCGAAAGGCGGAAGAGAAACTCCCTCGTACTGAGTATATTCTCAGTTCACCAGTGTCAAGTGTGCAGCAGAGTGTTACTCTGGAGAGGATGTTTCCCTTACTGATTCTCTTGTAGAGCCGTGTGACAACAAAAGAGAGAGGAAATGGATGCAAACAGAAGGAACAAGTGACATCAGAAGAGTTCAGACCTGAGAGAGAGACAGAGGGAGCGAGAGAGCAACAGATTTTGGAAATAAAAGACGAACACAAGAGGGAAATTGATAAGAAACCAACAGAGTGAATGACAAAAACATCCAATGGCATCCTTGAAGTTAATGAAGACACTGGGATGCCGGGCACGTTCGCAGGCGGAGGGTGCAGTCGGGGAGAGAAAGCTCATTTTAGGGAGCAGCCTGGCATAAATCACACAGCAAAATGCTAATGCTGAAGCCTCGCTAACGGAAGGGACTGATAGGGGAGCTGTCGT
Organism: Centropristis striata; assembly: GCF_030273125.1. Classification (NCBI taxonomy): domain Eukaryota; kingdom Metazoa; phylum Chordata; class Actinopteri; order Perciformes; family Serranidae; genus Centropristis; species Centropristis striata. The sequence goes on along the minus strand of NC_081540.1, from coordinate 10,610,978 downwards.
TGATTTATTCACACCTTCACAATACAGCACGCAGATGATAGCAGGTGGTGGCAGCGCTCGCAGTGCCAACCCCGGCGCACATCAAAGCCCACTATCCGAACGAGAACGGGGTTTCGAAGGAGGATCAGGTGCTGTGTGTGGAGAAGTGCTGGTCCAAGAACAGTGTCCCCATAAAAGCAATTTGTCAAAATGTTTGTCAAGAGGGAGGACACAGCTTCAAACCGGCACACAGTAGAATCTTTTATTGAAGCGATGCTGAAACCAAGACAGAGTGAATCAAAGGCTGCCTGTGTTCTTGTCTAATTCTGCAAAACACAGAGGCTGCAGAATATCTCCGCTCATTGATTTTTTTGTCATGGTTGTGATTGGCAGCAAGTGTAACGGCCACCCTTCTGTTTCCTGTGCTGTTTCATCAGAATCGCCTTATCTGTGTCCCAGAAAACAGTCAAAGCCGGATTTAGCTTTTGTTTTATTTGATTTTTGTGAGTGAATTCATCCATCCATTTCCAAGCCACATATTGTTTCTTGTCTGCCTGTTTCCAAACACTTTACACCTGAATTGCTAGGCATTAAGTCACATGACAGCTGTGCTGAATAATGTTGTTTTTGGCATCTCTACCTGCATGCTTTCATGGATGGCAAGGTTGGTCTGTCTAGCACTTTTGTCCTGACTAAAATCCAGAAACTGTCAGATGAATATCCACAAAATTTGGCATCATTTTTGGACCTGTAAGGATGAATGGCAGTAAATTGCTGGTCATTTAAGTTTCCTTTTAAAGCTTCGCCAGGGAAAAATTCTAATTTCTCAAACTGTTCAGGTCTAATAAGCAAGTATAAGCATATTACATGCTAAACTAAGATGAAGAACATGTAAAGCATTATGGAGTTGGCTTTTTAGCATATGTCACTATGAGCATGTTAGCATCCTGGTGTATGTACAGACATTGAACGACTTGGTCATCAGACTAGCTAAAAAGAAAATGACAATGGTTGTTACTTGTATTGGTTACACTGGACAATTATATGATTGTGATTAGTGATTGCGAGAAATTTTGGATAGATTACGGTGATCAGCTGTGTGCATATTTACTCAAACAAACATGTCGGAAATGTGCATGACAACAACCAATCAGAAAAGTAAACAGATCGAACGTGGAGCTGAGGGCAGCAAAATAGATGTCAGCCATGACTTGGAGCTATAAACCAGGGAGGAACAGGAGAATGTTGGGAAAGAGCAAAGGAAATTACAATCTATCCGCCGAAGTACCGAAAGAAAACTAATATTCACTGCACGGCAATTCACACACAGGTATGGTGCATTCAATAGCATCGGAACGGCTATGGTTTAAAGACCGTGGGACACATGAAAACTTACAAAGAAACAAATTATTACTGAATGGAACTTAGTTCAATAAACAAGTTAAAAAAACATTAACAGTGTGGGCTTTCTAACAAACATTTAAAAAAGCCACCTCAATCACCTCTGGCGGATGACTTTGCTGGAAGAAGAGTGGACTCTGGCTGCTGTTCGCTCTTCTCCCGGCTTAGTACTCTCCTGGCGGTGTGGAGTGAAATGTGTTTCATGCTTTGAGTGGTCAGCTCAGCACAGGTGGCAATATTTTCACCGTTGTGGCCTTGGCATGTACATGGATGATCTGATGGTGTGAGAGCTGAATCTCTAACACCAGAGAACATGTTGCAATGTTTGGCTAGAACCCAGAAACTAGTCTAGCATAGGAAAGATGGATCCAACTCTTCCATTGGCCACACACCTGCTATTGGGCTCATTTTCTGAGAGCATAGCATTCAAGTATGGTGGAATTAGTCACTGTCATGCTAGTAAACTAGCTTACCAATTCCAGCATACTTCTGTGATAAACTGGTTGCAGAAAATTAGCAAAGGCACTTATCTCGCAATAGCATTGTGCTTTCATATGCTGTGACAAGAGTGTGTGGAATAAGCATGAAGTTATTACATGTGACTAATTCAGTGGATGGCTCTTCATGCTACTCCACATGCTCATCACATACATATGTCGACACACAACAAGTTGGCCGTTAAGGAAGTTTATACAGAAGATAGTCCGCTACAGCGCTAACAGTTCTTTGCAGTGGCAATGGTACACATAACAATGGTGGCCAATGGCCGCCCCTGCTGTGTTGATTTGAATGGAAATTTAATCTAATTCTGCTTTTACACATTATTATTTCATCTTCACAGAGCTGCTGGCATGGCTGTAGACTCAGTAAATACTGATTATTAACACAATAAGATTTTATTTTTAGGGGACATAAACACATTTAAATGGCACAAAGACAAACAGCTTGAGGAAAACGAGTCATTCATTCCTTTCAGGGGAAACAAAATATATTCTTTTCATTATTTGATTCCTTTTGCAGGAACGATAGTTGGTTTTTTAAGACAGCCTTGCAGGTGTTCAAATAGAGGTCATCCCAAAACTTACACTTACCTCATAAATAGAACTACAAAAACACCCGAAAAAGGCAAACACTCAATTTACAGGATGCAAGCAGGAAGGAAATTGGAGGAACATTTATTTTAAAGTAACTTTTCCAAACCCTTCACCCCAGATTCTGTCTCCAAACAGTCCTAGTTAACAGCAGCGTAAGAGCACAGCAGTTTTTTTCTTATTTCCCTTTTGATGTTCAGACCTGCAATAAATTGCTCTGTATGCTCACAGAAGCAGAAAAAAAAGCTGTTCCATCTCCATCTTGTTTGATCTCCCAGAGAGGCTGACGTTTCGGGATGTTCAGTCACCGCAGGAGTTCCGCCACGGTGAGACGGCGGAGGTGGTCTGTGATGTCATTAGCTCGCCGGTGCCCGTGGTGGTGTGGTACTACCAGGACAAAGAGATCACTGAGGAACATCACAGTAAGTTTTCACGACCTTCTTTCACAATTAAATAATTTTTCTAGCCTTTGACTACTGTTTTTTGCTATTATATACAGTGGCCCTGAGAGCTCACAGCACTGGAACTTAAGAAAACATATGCAAATACACAAAATAATAATAATAATGATAATAATAATAATACATTGTATTTATGGGCGCCATTCATGTCACTCAAGGTCACCTTACAAACAGAGCAAAGCACACTAGATAAAAACAAAACACAATTGGCTACATAAAAACAAAAATCTACTTAAAAACAAGCAAATTGAGAAAACATCATCAATTTGACAAATCAAGAGCAGCATTCAGAAAACACGCTGCAAAAACCACAACAAAATAAGAAAAAGTGATGCAAATAGACCAGAACACAACAGAAGTGTTTCCAGAGGACACTTAAAAGTGAAGCACGTCTGGATCATGTGATATTATCGTGTTATTTCAAGATAATAATAATTCACGTTGTAACATTATCATGTGAAGTGATTATGTTATTTCATGATAATGATATTTTCATGTTATAACGTGATATATAGCATTAGCCAGCTAGCGTTAGCCCACTAGCCTGTATCAATCATAGTGCAGTTAAACAAATCAAATAAATGAATGATACACATTTTTAGTTTGTCCCTCTCAACAGCAACGAGCTGGTCTTGGTCTTGCTAGCCTGCTAACAATAGCACGCTATGATCGGTCGCTAACTTTAGCATGCTATCGATTAAGTGAAATTATCATCATCTTGAAATAACTTGATAATATCACAAGCGTGTCCAGATGTGTGCATCACTTTTAGGTGTCCTCTGGAAACATTTCTGTTGTGTTGTGGTCTCTGCAGCGCATTTCCTAAATGCAGCCCTTGTGTTATCAAATTGATGAAGATAGAATAGATTAGAGTCTTTATTGTCATTGCACGGAAGTATAAAAAAAAGCACAACGAAATTGAGGCACAGCTCTTCCGTCAGTGCAAAAATGATAAATCTATTAAATTTGGATTAAATAAATAACCAACCAAGGCATGCACCCATCAAACAAACAAACGAAAAATAGGACGTCACACAAATCTCAAAAGTAAGGGACTATAAACAGAGACACATTGTCAAGGAAAAACCTATTGCACATGTCACACAGAGAAAAATCTTATTGCACATGTTCTACAGTAAAAAATAAAGCCTATTGCACATGTCATAGCCTACATGAATGTACATGTGCATGTTTTCTCAATTTGCTTGTGTTTTGTGTATTTGGATGTTTTTCCAAGGTCCATAAAACATGCTCAAAAGGCCACATGAATCTGAAGTGGCTTGGAAAATGAGTGGTAGATTGAGTAACAAGGTAAAATGTAATCATGAGGGCAGAAAATAGGTCCATAATTTTAATTAAATCATCAATTTGTTCATTGTGACACTGTTTTATTATTATTTTGGCTGCTTTTTCTGAAGAATGACTATTGGAATACAATTATTAATTAAGTAGGGCAACTATTAAAGTAAATTAGGTGAATTAGAGCAATGATTTAATTGAATTTCGTGCAGGAGGTTGTAGAAATATAGCAATATACCAATAAAATAAGTGAAGAAAAAGACTCCGAGCAAACAAATATTTATGTGAACAATGTAGGATTCAAGGTCTTTTTTATGAGGGAAGGAGATGGGTTTTTTTGTTTTGTTATTATTGCACCTAAAGGATACAAACTGTGCATTTTAAACATAACAATAACTTTGTTTGTTTTGTCCACATGGTACCCTTAAAACTAAAGGCATGAATGGGAAAAAATGTTCAGAAAATGGATGGATAGTTGCTTTTAATAAAGTAGAACATACAGTATGTTTATAGGCAGTGTGAGAGATGGCCTCCCACATTAACATAAAACAGTCTTGCTGTATGCTTTGTGTTTCTGTCAGTATGTTAAACTGGGATTATACGTTTCAAACTTAATAAATAATGCCCAAGGTTTTCTTGAGGTTGTTTATTTACTCAAGTATTATGTTTTTGTTGATATTTCAATCACAAGGCCTGAAGAAATATGTCAGTTCACAACCCTGTGCCCCTCAGTACACAATCACATTCACAAGCCACATATACAACAGATTTTTTTTTTTTTTTGTAAAGGAAGATTAATAAAAACAGTAAATAAAAAAATAATTCACTATTAAAGTAAATCTTATAATACAAACTTTATATAATACAAGGTTGCTCATAAAGTTGGTATAAAATATTGTTTTCCTTTTTGCATGAGGTGATTGTTACAATACGATTTTTTCTTGACAGATAAAGTGTATATCTTTTCAAAACTTTATTATTAATCTCTTACAAACATATCACAATGAAAATGAAACCACAATTAACAGAGGATTGTGTCTGAAAACAAAATTATTTCAAATTTATAGGCAACCTGGTATTTATAAGTATTAGTGATGGAAGTTAATAAGGTATAAGTAATATTCAAAATGACAGGAATGTATTTATGCAGTGTTTTTTTTTCAGTCTGTAACATTTACATGTTTAATTTTCCATGAAGGATGTACAACCCTGATTCTAAAAGAAAAAGTTGGGACACTGTTCATTGTGTGATCATTTTAATTATTTTTGAACGTTTCTTCTTGATATATATTTGATCAGAATACTGTAAGAAGACAATACATTTTTATTAAAACTTTTTTCCTAATTATGTTTTTTGTAAATATACACTAATTTTGATATTCAACCCTGCAACAGGTTACAAAAAAATCACCATAGTTATATATACACGGTTGCCCATAAAGTTGGAATATTTTATTTTGTGACAAAATCTTCTGTTAATTCCTATTGAAATGCATCAGTTATTACTGTGAAAGATATTGATTAATAAAGTTTTGAGAAGATACTTTATATGTCAAGAATAAATCACATTGTCACAATCATTTCATGGACAGAGGTAAAAAGTGTTTTATTCATGAGCGACTGTGTATTATATAATATTTGTATTATAAATTTAGTGAATTTATATATTTTATTTCTAATTTATATATAATTAATAGTGAATATTTTTTTAATTCACTGTTTTTTTATACATTTTCCTCTTTTCTTATTTTTATGTATGAATATTAAAATGACATTAAAATCAAATGGCTGTTGTTTAAAATAAATTAAAAAAGTTACAGTCAGTAATACATGTTTTTGGACATAAATCAGCTCCAAATGTTGCATAAAAAACATCCAGATATTTTAATGATAAGAAGTAAGGAGTGGAAATAGAAGTCACTGTTGAAATCATTAGTTATATATCACATTTATCATACTGTAGCTGATGGTGATTATTCCAGCAGTAGATTATGATGTTAATAAAAGTTGCAAGTAAGCAGCGATCTCAAAAGGATTACATTCTGAATGTAGACCTGCCAAACACACTCGATTACAGCAAAGAGAAACGCTCATGAGTCCCGATGTGCCCAATTCTCTCCCTCTCATTGAAAAGACTCGCTAATGTGCCAAAAATACTGTTCTCTAGGAAATGCTATTTCCTTCTTTTGTGTGGCTTCACAATAAGACAAGGATATCAAATTCTATAAATAGAAATCCCATCAGCCCTGGAGGAGGCGTAGAACTTGAACAGAAACCATGTTAACAAGCGAGTGAGAGAATGGATTATAGAGCGGTTGGATGGTGACATTCGAAGACGCTGCTTCCCGTGAGACACCAACCAGCATTCTACGTCTTTGGAAAATAGATATTTCTATCAAATCGGTGTCTATAACTCCATCTAGGATAAGAATCATACTCTGCCCCATGTTTTAAACAGCTGATTTATATCATTTTGCCTTTATTCCAGCTACACTCAAAAAAATTAAGCCAAAAACGTGGATTTTATGTAATTTAATTACATGTAAATTTTCCATGTAATTTTGTTACATAAGTTGAATGTAAAAGGTCAAATTAAATGCAATGTTTTTCTTTCATTTAAAAGTAATATTGATAAATTAAATAACGTTAATGCAAATTTCTACATAAACCAAATGTGTAAATTTACTTAAAGTTTATGTATACTTTTGCATAAACTTTATGAGTTTATTCAAGCATCTCATACGCAAGCAGTTATGAAAAAGTTTCTTTATTAACATTAAGCACCAAATTGGGGCAACAGATTACTGTTTAGGGAACACATATTCAACATTAATTAGCTGCTCATTAGCATGCAAATAAGTAACATATTGGCTCTTAATTAGTCATTATTAAGTAGTTATTAATGCCTTATTCTGCATGGCCTTATTTTACAACCAGTAAGACATAAACTAAGAGTTTTCCCTCAATAACCTCAGAATTATTGCTTATTAGTAGTAAGTAAGGGAGTTGTTGTATATGAGTTATGATCTTAATAAGCTTTACTTTGTATGGACTTTATGTCTCTTTAACTTTATATGTAATATTGAATGAACTCATAAGGTTTATGTAAAAGTATACATAAACTTTAAGTAAATTTACACATTAAGTTTATGTAGAAATGTGCATTTAAGTTATTTAATTTATCTATATTACTTTTAAATGAAAGAAAAACAATAATTTGACCTTTTACATTCAACTTATGTGACAAAATTACATGAAAATTTACATTTTTTTGAGTGTACACTCAAAAAATAACTTGTTCCCAGAACGAAATAAAATTATGGAAATAATTTCCACCTAAATAAAAGGCTTTAATTTAGCGAGAAACAGTTTTGTTGAGTGAACAAAATGTAAATATGTTGGGTCAACATGATGTATTTGCATTACTGTTAATTAATTACCAGGGGTCAGTCCAACTAGATTTCTAAGGGCAATTGTAACATACCAACGTGATTTTCTTGGGCCATTTAAACATGTATGACCTTATTAAGAGTTACTTTATTTAATAGGGTAGTTACAACTACTTTTTAAAATAGTGAAGTACATAAATTAATTGTGCTGAGTGGTTTAGCCTACAAGATTACCTTTATCATATGAAAATTAACATAATAGTAATTATTCAGGAAATAAAGAATTTTTAGACAGAGTATTATATTCAGCAATTTAATTAGGTTGTTTTAACATAAAGTATTCTAGTACATTGTAAAGTGTTGCATTTTATGCTAAAACTACATGTTTTAAAACTGTTCAACCACAAAACATCATTTTATTTAGTAGCAGCTACATGTTAGACTAAGGAGAAAGTAACAGACACCCAGTTTGCTTTTTTTGAGTGTAAATATCATGAGTTAGCTCCGATTTCTTCTCTCATAATAGGCAGGTACAAAAGAAAAAAGACTAGTATTCATGATTTCCTTTTCTCCTCCACCCTGATTTACAACTCACGGCACCACTTCCACATCCTCCATCTAGACAAAACGCACGTCTGAACACTGATTAGAAAGAGTGACCCCTCAAATCTGTCACGTTTTTTAATTGAAATTCAAACCTTCAATGCCGCGGCGGTGATGAAACATGCAGAAGAAGGGCTCTTTTTTTTTTTTTTTTAATCATTTCACTCTAATTACGATGCATGGTTATAAATATCTTTGCTTGAGAGAAATGAGATAGAGGCTTCATCACTCCTGGCCAATCTCACATTGACCACAATGGGAGGGAATTGGAACTGTAATTGCGTGAGTGTTTATCTATGTGGACTTTATCAGGTAAATGTGCTGAAGTGAAGATTGACAGTCTAACTACTGGAGAGTGGAGATGGCAATTTTCTCCCACTGTTTTCCTAACTTTCTTATCTCGCTTCTCTCTCTATCATACACTGTTGTTCTTTTGTCGTTTCCTCTTCTCCGCTCTCTCTCTCTCTCTATCTCTCTCTTTCTGTCTCTGCCTGGCTTTCCGTCTGTCCTCCACTTCTTCTTCGCACGTGCTGTGAAGGCAGGTTCCAGGTGCTGCCAAACAACAACCTGCAGGTCCACCAGGTGACCAAGGCCGACGAGGGCGTGTACCGATGCGAGGCCAGCGTCGAGGCTCGGGGAGAGATCGACTTTGTAGACATTGCGGTGGTGGTCAACGGTGAGTTACATTTTGATCATTTTGATCTGGTGCTTCAAATCCTTAACCCATTGACACCTAAAACTGACTGTAAATGGTAAATGGACCTGCACTTATATAGCGCTATAGCGTTTTTCTAGTCGTTTCTAGTTTTCAAAGCGCTTTACAAAATATTATGTAATATCCTCCAATATTATCTAGGGTTGAAATTTGGAATTTGCAAGTATTTCAGTGAGTGCCCTATTAAGGGTTAAATGTACATTGATGGTGCCTTTCCAGATGTGTAAGCTGCCCACACCATAGGCACTAATACAGCCCCATACCACAAGAGATGCAGGTTTTTGAACCGTCCGCTAACAAGCTGGATGGTCCCTCTCCTCTTTAGTCTGCAGGACACGGCCTCCATGGTTTCCAAACTGGATGGACCTGCGCTTTTCTAGTCTCTCAAATCGCTTTACACTACAGACTGCGCTCATTCACCCTTTCACACACACATTCATACTGGTGGCAGAGGCTACCCTAAACAGTGCCACCTGCCACCATTGGGAATTCATTCACACACCGATGAACACAGCATCTGGAGCAATTTGGGGTTCAGTATCTTGCTCAAGGATACTTCGACATGTAGGCTGCGACGGTCAGGGATCGAACCACCAACCCTTCGGTTGGGGGCCAACCAACTCTACCAACTGAGCCGCCCCTGTAAAAGCACTTCCTACTAAATAATAGATTTTTCAGCCTCTGTAGCAGATAGAAATTAAATTCAACAAGTATTTGAGAGCTTATACAAATACTACAAAACGACGTATCCGCTTTTCAGGTTTCAATGGGTTAAAAATGCTTGAATTGTAATGTTGAATCTCAAGTTTTGAAAAGTGCTTGGATTTTGGATTAACCCTTTATCAGGCGAAGAACTATATTTGGTAACTTCAGTGGATATCTAAATTGGGTCCCCATGTCTCTCTGTTTGGTTGTAGAACCACATGGATTTTTCTTCCAGCTAAACAGCAAAGATCAGGCTATGTCACAGACAGTGACACCATGACATCTGACCAATCAGTATGATAATAATATAATAATATTAACTTTATTGACCTTAACCTCCAATGTAAAAATGAAAAATTTTGAAAAGAAATCTGCAAGAAACAGTCGTGTTATTCTTCAATGAAGAATTGTACGAGGAGAACTGGACTATGACGGCATTATAGGGGCCAAATGTGTGTTGCAAAGTTGCAAATTTACTCGATTAAAGTGGCAAATCTGCACGAAAAAAGTTGCAGATTTACGAGAAAAAAGTGGAAAAAACAGCAGCTTTTTTTCTCGCAAATCTTTAAATCTCATAAATCTGCGCATTTTTTTCTCGTAGATTCGCCACTTTAATCTCGTAAAGTTTTTTCTCCAAATATTACCCCCCTCCCCTATTCTCTAGGGTTGAAATTTGGAATTTGCAAGTATTTCAATGAGTGCCCTATTAAGGGTTAAGTGTTAGTAAATGCTTGAAATTCTTACTGTATTTCTCTTGCAATCTGACTGTAGATAACCGCATTTTCAATGGAAAAAAATATATAAACTGAATAGCCTATAGCCTATCTGAAAGGAAGACCGCTCCGCCTGGGTCTCGCCTGCGTCTCGCCTGCGTCTCGCCTGCGTCTTCTTGTTTCTGAGATGTTTCTTGTTGCTCTACTGCAGCGGTACCCAAACTTTTTTAGCCGTGCACCCCCTTCTATATCAGCTAAAAATTATTAGTTTGCATTGACTAAATCCTGTAAAACCTTTAAATTATGAGATCTTTAACAGAAAAAGGCAGCCATGAATGACTTGGCAAAATGTCACAAAATTCAGTGAAACTTGGATTGAATTGCAGACTGTTTACACAGAGCCGAGAGGAGAGGACAAGAGAGTTGGAGGTTGTAAAAATGAAAATAGTTTGATATGTATAGCATGTCTAGCCCCATTGTATTTGTTGCATTTGTGAGCACTTGCAAAAATGTGATGCGTTATCAAACAATCCAACTTCCATATTTTAGTTTTATATTATAATTTATGGCATTATAACTGTGTCATACTGCACAAAATACATGTTTGAATTTGCTGTTTCCATAAAGGTACAGGACATGGATATTGCAGTGAAAAACAAGGTTACATGTGGTGACAGGAGCCAAAACATGCCTTGAAATTGATGGATAAAGCAGTTTGAGGGCTAGAAAATACTCCATTCTACCAGACTTTTATTGTTTTGTTGTTGTTTGGTACTAAAGTGTAGTCCCCAGCCCTCCATCAGTCAGAAAAATTCCAGAAACGCAGGAGACATTTTTCACAAACCTAGCAAACCAAACTTGATTTGAAAATGTATTTACTTCCCCTTTAAGAAGCCCAAAACAAGCTGTTATGTAACACCCAACAGGAGTTCTCTGCAAGAAATGTGTACTTTCACTGTGACCACAAAAGTCGCAAAATCCTAAAAGTCAATGTTTTCCTATAAAAAACATTGTTGCGGCTGCACAGTTAGAGTCTCAGCTGAAGCTTTGGATGTGTTTTGATGACATGTATGCTCGACCAACAGGAATCTAAACCTGTTTTGGTCTTTTGCATGGCTGCAGAAATTGACAAAAACGTTCTTTTCTCCGAATGCATAGATATTTCAGATGCAAATATAATCCTCTTGCAGTGACATAGGCCAATAAACAATCTTGTTTCCAAATCACCATCAGCATACATCCTAATTAAACCAAACCCAAATATAGCTGTGAAAGTCTTGCAGAAACTTGCTGCCTCTCACACAGTCTCAACAGGTCAGCCTCTGGGCTGAGTTTCCTCTGTATAGACACATTGTTTTGTTGCTATTTCATAAATGAGCAGTATTATTTTCATTCTTAAGAGTATAACACAATAAAATCTGCAGATGCTCAAGGTTAAAAGTATAATAACAGAGCAAAGTTATTGCACACAGGAGCAGAAATGTATTTATTAGTAATAATTTGTGAAGGACTTTATGTTTTCCTCGAACCTCTAATTGCGGCTGTTACTAAATATAACGCGTTTTAATGATATCATAGAAGTTTGTTGTCGATTTGCTTGTTACCAGACTGCTATAACATGAAGTTGACACATCCCCGAGCTTGTTTACAGATCATCTGCAGTGTGAAGTCAATGATTGTGAGACAGCACCCACTGATGTGCGGGAACTGAGCTGGAAATTCAGGTTGAATGCGCAGGGCTTCAGTTGTACTATCAGAACAGAGTTGTCAACTTTGACAGATTCAGCTCCACTGACTCCGATAAGTTCATCATCGGCACACTGATAGCAGGTCTTCCCTCCCCGCCGCCAGTGGCGTGGTTTCTCTTTTCATTCTCTTTAGTGTGATTGAAAATTTCAATTAGCATCGTCTTTGGGCTCTGTGGGCCAAAAATCGAAGGATGTCATTTTAATTTTCTCATTTGTCCTCATTTACAGCGAGTCACCTGAGACTGCCGAGGTGATTGAAATGTGATTTCACTCAGGCCACGAGCGTCGTGTAACGGTTGAACAGCTGCAATATTGTCTCTGCCTATGTAATTCTCTCCCACCTAATGTAATAGCAGAGCGGCCCTCCACCCAAAAACTATGAATTGCATTCAATTTAGCACACCACTTACCTCACTTCTGAGGAAGATCCAATAAGCCTGCTCAATGAGGCACGACCTATTATTGCAGCGACACGACACTCGCCATGTGGTGCCGAGACGGGACAGTCTGCAGAGCGCTCTGCACAGCGTCCTGAGAAGAGCACACACTCTGAGAGAGACATGTTAAAGTGAACTTCACTTCACTTTGCCTCAAGGAGACTCGTTCCGCTGGTCCCTGAAGACTCTCACATTTAGCTGTGCCCTGAGTTGAGCCTGAAGGAGACAAAATCTGATTTGTAGAAACACCGTTTGGTCCGTATTAAATACATGAACTACTGAGAGAAAACTTTAAGAGACTAATGAGTTTGTCCAGTATACTACCAGGCGGCAATCTCCGTGTCTGAGCATGGAGGCAAACCAGGAAGTGCCTTAAGCCTGCAATCTACCAAAAATTCCAGCAGGGGGTGCTACGTTTGGCTGCAAAAAAAAATCTGCCCATTCATTTCAGTGCAAAATTTGAAAACTTTGTTGTCCTGAAAAATTTTTTCAGGACAACACTATTGTCTCAATCGCTAGTAAAAAATCATCTTCAAGACAATTTGATGTCAATAGTTCTAATAATGGCCCCATTTAGAAGAAAATAGAAGATTAAGAATCGTATGATTTGGGGCGTGGCTACCTTTGATTGACAGGTGGCTAACAGGGCGAGCCATCATCAGGAGAGAAGCAGAACAATGCGTATCCACGGCAACGTGTCAGTAAAGTCATATATAACATTATACAGATAGAAAAGAGGACGTTTACCAGTTTGGTCCCTTGCACTGTATTTTCACTTAATGACAGTTTATTTGAACGATTTGTTCAGTAAAATGTCTTGTTCAGCGTTTGGTTGGACTAACAGACACTCCAAGGAGTCGCTGGTCATTTTTCTGAGGTCAGTAACAAACATTTTGTTTTTGTTTTTTGCTCGCCAAAACTAACAACCCAGTTAATTCTCCAGTTAATGCTAACATGAATTAGCAGTGACTTCTCTCAGTCAGGTTGAGGTGTAGAGAGGCGTGTAGTCAGTCTCGTCAGATCCCTCTCGCTCCTCCACAGTCCAAATATGGTCTGCTCCCCGTATCGGAAACAAGATGGCGACGCAAGATGGCGACGAGTGGGTGACATCACGGTCACACACTACGTCCATTATTTATATACAGTCTATGGGTACTACCAAGTACTGTTATAGCAGAACATGCACTTTTGTCTACTTTTCTTTTGCTGAGCAATCACAATGTGATCCTACAGCTGCCCTTATTTCAGATTACTGCAGTCCAGACAACATGTTGGCTAATCTTTATGAACAGTGCAGATAAAGTTAAAAAGGCAGATGAAAAACTGGATTCTTGTGATGATGAGTTCGGAGATTGGTTTTATCTTGTTTGCTCTTAACACAGACTGCAACCTGCTTGCAACCAAAGCTCGCTCAAAACTTCTTGGTCAATACTTCTCAGACATCAAACGGAAAACTAGAATGCTTCCGATACAGAAATCTAGTTCCGTTGCCTACAGATCCTGCTTCTATATGCAGATATCTGTTGATAGTACTGTGGCGTTACAACTTGTTACGCTGCCCCAACAGTGGTAACATTATTGCAGGTTTCATTTCCTGTCTTTATTGTACTTTCCCTTTTATCAACCAAATTTTGAAGTTTGCTTTCATTCTATTTCAGTATGTGGTCCAAAGTCCGCAGTCAGCCCATGGCCCAAAGAAGCTTTCAGCTAGCTTGAGCTGGTCTAATCTCAGAACTCATTGACTATTAATCTGAGGGTAATTTAGCTTCTTAGGGCAATTGCCAGGGCTTCTGGGGTTCTGGTGTAGCCAGTGGATATCCAGATAACAGAGCTTGGACTTCTTCCCTGAGCCAGTCTTTGTTTACAGTCCTATTAGCAATTTGACCCATGAGAACGGATCAACAAAAACATGTTTGGATAATCTCTACAAACAGATATCTGTTAAAGAATGCAGATACAAAAGCTAATTTAAAAAAAACAGGGACTTTTTAGCAGCATGCAACCAAAGCTATCCTAATCGTGATTGGTCAAAACTACTAGAACTACAAACTAAACACCCTGTTGTCCTGTTGCTGATTGGTTAATAGAGATTAGGGCTGTTCTAAAGGTGACAGAATGGAAAGCCCTTTTCCTTAAAGTCCACCTGTTTTTATGGGGCAGGTGATATGAGCTTCTAGTCATTTGCTTGTTGTACAACTTTGGGTCTCAGGAGTCTACAGAGTCCCCAAGGAGTTTTCTGTGCACCAGACACTGTGATCAGGAAAGCAATGCTGCACCTGTGCCATAGCCTTTAGTCTCAGCCATGTGCACAAGCAACCCCATGTGAATCATTTCTGTTTCCTTCCCTGCAGCTACATGTGTAAATCTCTTCTTACTCTGAAGAACTGTTTCTTTTGTAGGTCTAGAAACAGGGAGGAATCTTGTTCCCTCTCTATGCCACTGCCTTTAAATTTATGGGTCATGTCACTTGGAGAATTCACTGGTGTTATTCCATTCCTGTTGGTGGCAGCCATGAGGGCAAGGTGGAGCGAGAAAAGTGGTCTTAGCAAAAGATTTCCAAAAGAACAGGAAACCAGCAGGGTTAGCAGAGAATATACTGTACCGACAAAAACCTGGAGTGGTCAAACAACACAGAGGCCCTGAACACAAGCAGATAGAGTAGATTGCTAGGAGGCTTAGGTATATCAATGAGTGCCCTACATGTTTTATCAATCAGCTGCGGATGGTGAGCTGTTCTCTGTTGTGGGGCCTGGGGATATACCAGTGAGGTAAGATAAACAAACTGATAAAAGACAGCCAGAAACAGGCTTTTCTATTCCTGAAGCCCCCTGGAGGAAGTATAAAGAAGAAAGGATGAGGACTAAACGGATGCAGCTACAGGGCATCTTCAGGCTCCACCTCATCTCCTGAGGTCCCACATTGAGCACTTAAAGCTCTCTTTTGTGCCAAAGTCAGACTGGACATTGATTCTTGTCCTTACAGAAGCAGTGACAGCCAACAGAAAGGGAGCTCAATCTGGACGCCTTCCTGCATAAATCTTCCCTGACTGCTATTTGGACTCCTCTTATCCTGACACTTCTTTTTCTCTGACTTTTTGCTGATTCAACAGTCCAGTTCTACATGTCTACACGACCGGTGATCCCTTGGAATGAAACATAGACCTTGCAAATAAATAAGGGTTAAAGCTGGGGTAAGTGGCCGAAATTTTAAGATAGGTTTCAAATCGATCATCTATCTATGGGCGGATTACGTATTCCATGACCCCTTGAATCCGTCTCATAGAGGTTAGGAATCGGGCTTGTAACCGGAGGGTCGCTGTCAAACCCCATGATGGACTGATCAAGGACTGAAGTGCCCTGGAGGAAGGCACATAACCTCCCAGAACAGCTCCCTGGGTGTGCAGAAATGTTCTGCCCACTGCTCCTAAGCATGGTGTGTTCACTGGTGTGTAAAAATGGATGGATGAATTTCCCATTGTGGGACTAATAAGGGAATCTTAAACAATGTCGGCTGGAGTCTTGTACTCCTGTTCGGGACTACAATGCCCAACAGGTCAATGGGTAAAGATCGGACAAAGTGATCCCCTTATCCTCCAGGTTGGGGGTTGGGCTGAGGGTTGATAACCCTCTCATGTATTATAAAGCTGCCGTCCTATAAGAGTTACTGTCCTGCTTCTTTGTAGACTTGGGAACCTGTGAAGCCCGTTGAGATGACTATAGCTATGGAAATAGCCAGTAATCCATTCATTTTAGTTGGGGTAATGAATTGGTGATGGAGTAGCCTCAACGCAAAAAGTTGACATAACTTGTCACGCTGCCTCGGCCAATCATGTAACCACTGAGTTGGTGAGAGAGTACAGTAAAGATCCCTGCTGCTATCTGCTGTGAGAAGGGAGTCAAAACAACTTTGGTACAAGAAAGTTGAGGTAAAATGTGAAACACAAAGCACTTACCCAGCTCCATCACAACATGAACTTTTATAAGCAACAACTGTGAAACTTTGGCAAGCAGAAGCTATAATATTAGGGCAACTTTTTCTCACTATTTCTGATTTTTTGATTAGTCAGATTTTTTGGGTTGCTTTGCACTGTATGCATTTTTTGCTAATTCTTGAATAGCAGCTTTTCTACAGGATGTTACACCACTGAATCAGGCTTTCACCATCTGAAGGGACATGCATGCTTATCTGCATTTGTAGAACAGCCAATAGGCTCTCTCTAAAATGGCCTGTGATTGGCCAAAGTCTTGCATCACTTGCTAGATTTTCTAAAGAAGGTGCAAAGTTGTTCACTCTTAGATCACTTGAATTTCAATATGCTCAAAGGAGCTTATTATGGACCCCAACTTTATATGAGAGCTACATTTTCGTAACACACACATTTGTCTCAATGGAAAAAAAAGCAAGCCCTTAATTGAATAGGTGAAGTAACGTTAAGTATTCCATGTCTGAAAAGTGCTTAAGAAGTCCTCAGGTCAACCAGCCCTCCTCAGCACTCCGCCAACTTTATTCTAAAGATTAAATTAGCAGGAAAGTTTTTTTCTGAATGACGCTGTTAAAGAAACATGAGTCAATATGAAGAGTTTTCAGCACAGTGTGAAACCCGTTCTCATACTTTTAATGAACGGTTATTCAGCGCCCCGTTGACAAAGAAGTCATGACAATAGCTTTAATTACATCTTTCATCCATTTCATGTTTTTATAGCTAGAAAGTTATAGTATAAGTATATAGTAAAAGTTAAAGATTCTTTTGAAATAATTTTGTTCAAACAGCAGTCAATCCATATTTTTTTTAAGTTGCAAACCGTATCATGCATTTCTAACTTTCTAACAGCTTAGTTGATTGTCCAATTGAATATAATTACCAGTGTAAACCATGTCTGGACTTAAGCACCACCTCAGAGTGGTTTGCAGCAGTGAGATGTCATGCTGTTCTTTTGTCAGAGGTCCCAGTCTCCAGTGTATCATCAAAGCGGACCGTAGATGAAGATGATGGCATATTGAGGAAGAAGGCCACCCACTGAATGGCTTATCAACCTGAGGGCAAAACAGCTCAATAGCTAGAAGAATGCATAGCATTTCAGGAAGTACCCTCAAAAGTTATCTTAGAGGAGTTCAGACACAGTATGGACACAAAGTAGGGAAATAAGCTTAAAAGCATCGACATGTATGAAGTGATTTGCTATTATTTAACTATGAGAAGTTGACTTAATTGTTTAATTTGGCTCTCTGTTTGCAGTAAGCAGCATCACAGCAGTCTAAGCTTCCGACTCTCCTTCTCTGTAACTCTGTTATTTCACTTCATCATGAACATATTTGTCCTTCCTGTCATGACATGCAGTGATTTTTCATCTCTGAACATTGAGCTGAATGCCAGGGAATGAGACATATTACAGGTGGACAAACACATTTTTCATCCCGTTTGGTGTCCGCATCAGATAGAGTCATACATGACACACTGGCAGACATGAATGCCAAAGACTTCCCCAAGCTAGCTTCCCCCATAAAAAGAGAACACATTTTCTAAACAAGTAAATCAAAGCTGTCACAGGTTTTTAACCTACCAAACTTATATAAAACAGAGCACTTGAACATACATTAGCATGATAACAACTACCTAAAATGACAGAAATCACCCCTGGGAAAAATGTATTTGATGTATGCGTTGATTTCTTGGGGTTTTTTTTGTTCTATGTCCCATTCAATCAAATGCATTCAATACTGCGAAGCACTAGGGGGCGATCAAAATGTTTTGTCCGCACTTTTGGCGAGCTGTCCTCTCGGCCTTATTTATACACTCACCATACACTTAAATTAGCTAGCAAGGTGTACCTAATAAAGTGGCGGCGTTCAGAGATGGTCTTCTGCATACCTTGGTTGTGGCCAATCACCTCTAACCACATTTCGGCCCACAGAACTGCCGCTCACTTGTTATTTCCAATTTTTCTGACCACTCTCTGCAAACCCAAGAGATGGTTGTGTGGGAAAATCCCAATTGATTCACAGTTTGTGAAATTCTAAGACCATCCCTATTCTGATGCTCGCTTTGAACCTTAGCAGATCGTCTTGACCCTGTCTACATGCCTAAATGCATTGAGTTTCTGCTATGTGATTGGCTGATCAGATATTTGCATTTAAGAGCAGTTGCAAAGGTGTAACTAATGCAGTCGCCGGTGAGTGTATACAGCATGATTCTTCCTTGGGCCAAGCTACACGCATCCACCAAGTTTTTTTTCCGTACTCTAAAATACAGACAAACAAAACAAGCCAAACTGAAAACATCACCTTCTTAATAGAAGTCGAAATACCAAAGTTGTATATATAAATAGTTGTGTATTTACAAGGGGCTTGTTGCTGGACTAATTCTTGACTTGGAGCAGATACAAGGCAACATGCAGAGGCTCCTGGAAGTTATTGGTCCAGGCCAAGTAATAGTGTTATCTCAAGTAAACTCATTCAGAAAATGTTTAGTGATAAGTTTTAGTTTTAGTGATACGATTTAGTAATAAATTAAGTGAGAAGTAGGGTAATTTTCTCATAGATGTCCGTTCTGTCAGACTTCTTTTTGCCAGTGGAGTCGCCCCCTGTAGGCCATTAAAAAGAATGCAGGTTTAAGTAATTTCTCCATTGGCTTCACTTTACCTTTTTGTGTATTATTGATCTTCTCATTGAACTATCTGCCAGAAAACAAATAAGCATATTTTACAAAGTGTCAAACTGCTGCTTATTGCTTGCTGCTTACTGACTGATTAATAAACCGTTTTAGATTATGACTAATATCTGCATCTGCCAACTTCTCTATTTTGCTCCCTTCAATAGAGCCTAATGTTTTTCTTTAATCAGCATCAAACATCTCTCTGCTTCCATTTTACTGACCCGACTGCCACGGCAGTCCAAGTTTGTTTCTATGGTAACTGATGGCGATGCAAAGTGAAATTACTTCCTGATTTCCCCCTGTGCCCTTCCAAGACACATCCACTTAATTGTCGGTTCACTCACTCACACTAGACCCACAATTTTCCTCTTTCCAGCTGTCAGATGAAACTACCGGCTGTGTCCTTTAAGATTTCTTACATTATTTTTACAGTGACATCAATCACAACCACTGGGTGCTCAAAAACAGAATATGCATTATAGACATGTTACAGTCCCAATTAGGAGGCAAGGCTGGTTTGATTCCAGCTTGTGTGCTAATCTAGAAGGCAAAACAAATCCCTAATAAGCACTCCAGCAAAGGTCTTGTCTCATAACATTCACTCGCTGAATTTTTAGTGGGCGCAATACGGTTATGACATTTACCGAGAACATTTCATAACTTCTAAAGACGGGTGATCCTCAGTTCATTGAAGCCTATTAACAGAAAACAAGTCCGCTAGCTTCTCACGAATGCATTTAAATGGATCCAAGTGAGTTTGTATCTTGAAATATGTTTCCAGTGTATGCTCATGCTTGTGGGGATGTCTGTAAACCTCCCATTTATCTCCCCTGAGCCTCTGAAGTTTGGAGAATATGACTAATACATGAAGAATTCATGAAGCTTGCCAGATTCTTTTTGGACGCTTAAACCCTGTTGCTGATTTGCTCTTTTGAAGTCTTTCTGCTTGGCAGTGTGTCTCATTAACAGGGTTGTTTCAACCAGCCCCACTGATGTGGGAGTGTGTTGCATAGGAAGACAGAGACACTGGAGAATGGAGATCTATTGGCGTGGAAATCAATGGTTATCATGTCAGGCAGATGCTTGTTCCTCTCACTTGCCGAGTCAGGGCTATTGGAAAGGACTCATGGTGTTTGATTATTGCTTAGGCCATTTTTACCCCTAAAAAGCTTTCTGCACCTTGATGTGTCTCTCTCTGCATGTGCATGCCTGCACAGGCGGCTGAGCAACGAAGCAGGAGTATTTGACTTGGGGGAGCAAATGTGTGTTCTAGCATCCCCATTTTATGATCATACAGCTTAAAAAAAAAAGAAAAAAACATTTGAGCTAGTTTTGGTATATTTTATATTTGGCCATTCCATTTTTAGTATGAGTTTTTAAAAAAAGCCTAATTTCCTCACTGTTTTATTTGTCAAAGAACGAATTTGGTAACACTTCACTGTCTATAATACATTTTAAAATACCTAAAATGCATTGTGATCTGCTTATTGCAATGTATAATTATAGTTAAAGGCACTCATAAATATTCATAATGATAAATAACAATAATTGTAACACATACAAAGCATTTTTTAATGACTTCGTAGTATTATAGTACTTCATAAATAAATTATAAATTTAATTCTTAAAGTTGTTATACATCGTAGTCTTGAAATGCATTATATTCAGTGTAAAAATGCATTATAATGTGATTATGAGGTTTTAATTATTTTCGTACTCCAGTAGTTTACGCCACGGAATCACTTGGAATCCAAATGTGGCCATATTGGCAGGAAATTGTTTGTGGCAGAATGACTAATAGCAGCTAGTTTCTTTACCTGCTGTATATATACAGTACAGAGTGAGCATAGTAAACAGCTATTGTACTCAGGGATGCCAGAACAATCAGGAACAAGAATAAGGGAGAGAATTTAATCAGATTCTTAATGTGGCAAATTGCTGCAATAAAACAACTTAGAAACAAACCTGTATGCCTGTTACATTCAAGTTTGCAAAAAACGACTCCAAAACCAACCTGTATTATTCACAAGTCCAGATTTTCTCCGTTTATACCCGTCTCGGCTTTTGTAGTTTTTTAGGGACTTTCCAGAGTAGGGTGAGGGGAAGTTGACCAGATAATTCTAAATGTCTAGATGCTCCAAGTCTTCATCATAATTAATTCCAACAGATAATTTCCCTGAGCTGATTACAAGGGTCAGTAATGTTTTATATAGTGCTCAATGGTCTTGACTTAAATAGCGCATTTAACTCTGATGACTTGAAAGTAATACTGGCTCACACTTTTTCCTGCCAAAATGGCAACATAAACAAAATGAATCACGTTTCATTTTGAGCTCTATAACACATTATACGTGTGTTTATGATGGGTTATAGACATTAACTTGCATAAACAATGTCAGTGACTGAACAGCAGTAATGAAGTATTATGATACTTGACCTTATTAGTCATTATAAAACGCTTCAATCGATATTTATCAACAACGAATTTGTCCATCCAAGTACAAACATGAAACTAGCAAGGGACTTTTAATTTGAAGAGCTGCTACAACATGACTGTCAACCTAACTTGCTTGTACTCTACCATAAAACCAAAAGAACATGAAGCATCTATGCACGGTTTAAGCAGGTAGTATCTTGTCATAACCACCATAAATTGGTGAATATAAATTCCCAAGACTGTGTGTTTGACACACAGAATTACACTTGCTTTTAGGCATGATTAAATACACTGTATTGCAGGAAATGGCACTTTTTCAGGGGCTAATTGAATAAAATTATTACTGCCATACCTCCCCTTGCCTGTCACTTTTAACTATAACTCGACGCCCATGCTTGCCTGAATTTCTTCCTTGGATTTAACTGACAAAAATAGAAATATTAATCTATTTTTTGTACATGGCAATAAGTAAATGATAAATAGATGCCACACGACGGCAGATAGATCAGACACTGTGGAATTTAGATGTAGCGTGAAGAGTTCACTTACACAGTAATACACACTGGTGTCATTAGCGTAATTGATCTTTTAAGAAAGACTACAGTACACCGCAGCGTTTGGTTCATTAGGTATCTACCATGATACTTTGTTTTGATTAGAATTCCCCATTCATTATCTCAAGTATATAAAATGTTGTTTTTTTTCCCCACCAACTTCACAACTGTATCAACACTGCATTTTAATGAGATTTTATCATTTTTTTCATCTTGTTTTTCAATCCACATGGAATAAGTGTCCTCCAGATGACATCACTTGGAGAACGCATTCAGTTCATTAACCTTCAATAACTCCCACTCTCAATTACAATTTTTGGAATTTAAAACAATTAAGCATTGTTTTCCCACAAAGTGACACCTTTAATGCCTCTTTCATTTCTTTGATCGGAGGAAAACAAATGATGCTGGAATATCATCACTCTGCAACTGCCAGCTACAATAACACATATTTAACAAAAGTGCAAAACATCTGTTAGGTTTTTATTTGCAGAATGACAATAGCTGGCTCTCAGACACAATTTCAACATGTTTTTCAAAGCTTTTTACTTTCATTTTCATGCTAACAACTCTTTTGTGTGGGTTGTGTTGATTTCATGTTTATCTTAGATGAATTACAAATGACACTGATAAAAAAAAAAAACATTCATGAGTGTTGTTTTTGGTTGTTTTGCAGCAAGTAAGCCATGTTTGATTGATTCTTTGTTTGCACCAACAGGTTAAGAACCAATAGTAAGCTTGTAAACACATAATAGTACACGTCTCATTCTCATACAGGGAATTTAATTACACTGCAAGTTTAGAGCTAATTTACACTTGGTGTTGAAATGCAATAGTATCTTGATGCATTATCTGGATAATAGCATCTGATCACATTTACACCTGGCATTAATAATCATTCTAATTATCTCCATTCTGCCCACATAGTAATAGGATCTCATTATGTAAATTCAATCTGTCTATGGGCCTTATTTTTCGTTTAGGATCTGCTGTAGCTCTTTGCAGGGCTTGTTTCAAATAGATGAATATTAAGAGAAGATTCATTTGGTTTTCTTATAAGTGTTTTAGGGTTTTATTTATTCATTTATTTCTTGTCTTTATTTTATTTTGGGCTCACTGGTATTACCAAAGGGGTTGGCTTTTTTAGTCAACACATTAGTTTTTATTGGTGCCAACAATCATTTGATTATACTTTGGCTTCAAGTTTATTGTGTGGCAATTAATGGCAGTTTTGGTCTTTTTTTGCTTACAGTGGTATAATTTCTCTTTTAGTTGTCATTTATTTAATCTGCTTTTCTATGTTTGTTTGTTTTAAAAAAATATATAATTTCCAGTTTCAGCTAGGCATTTTGAAAGAATTAATTTATTTTGGGGTCTTCTTTTCATATATTTTATTTCAGTTTATATATATATATATATCGTATTAAATGTAGTATATATTTTAATAATGTAATAAAATATATAATACATGCTATATATATTGTATTACATTATATTATTTTCGTTGTGAGACAATTTTTTTAATTTTTTTATGCTTATTGCACAAATTTCGGCTGCTTGTTTTAATTTTTGTTTGCTTCTTTTTGTGTATCCTGTGAAATAAGATTCACAGCATGTAACTGAGTATTTCTGATGATAAAAATAATAATAGAGTGTGTCTCAAAATGATCATTGGACCAAACTAATATTTTCATATAATTTCACTCGAACATTAGCTGTTGCTGGCTCACACCTTCAGACAGTCACCTCAGGTGTTGGACTTGGTGGTGCACTTAATATAGCGCCATTGTTCTCACCTGCCCAACAGAAGCAACCTTGGGGAATAAAAGCTCCAGAGCTGCAGTAAACTGCTCCAAACATGCTTAATCATAGCCTGAGATTGGACAGAGCCACAGCAGAGCAGTTATAGTGGCAGCGTGAGGACAGTACCGGCTTCAGAAAATGGACTGAGACGTCTGATAAACATGCTTGTGCCATAAAGCTGTCATTGGCTTGTCACTGCAAAGGCAAAAGGAGAAAAGACGCTCCTTCTGCTCTCCTTTTACTGAATGACAAGATGACAGGGACACGCTGCGTCCTCCTGACAGCACTCAACATAAACTCTTGATAAAGCCATCAAGACCTCTGCTATTTATCAATGCTGCTGTTTGTAGAAGATTAGCAAGACATATTGTATCCGTATATACGCCGTAAATATTTATGCACTGCATGAAAATGTTGAGAGCCTCACAACAGTCTCAGGGCCTTTTTTCCTTGCCACATTTTACTAAATGTGGCCTTGTATTTCACTGCAGTATAAAAGTCCTGCAGCTCTATGGAACCAGCACAATCTTGGCTAGAAGTAAAGAGAACTCAAAAGTTACCATGATATACAGGTGCATCTCAATACTTTAGAATTTCATTGAAAAGTCAATTTCCAGTAGCTCAAGTCAAATAACCCCAACCAAGTATTGAGTCATATAGATGGACACTGAATTTTAGCTCTTTATTAAATGTAAGCTATAATCATTATTAGAAGATTTTTATTAAAAGAAATTAAATAAATTAAGACATGAAATGTTTCATTCTGTGTGTTATGGATCTATCTAATGTGTTATTTCAACTTTTTCAACTGAATTACTGACATAAACTGACATAAATAAACTTTTATATGATATTCTAATTTATTGAGATGCACCTGTACATCATACAAAGAAACTTGTTTTTAAAATGCTTTAATAATAATGAATAATATATAGATACATTTTTCAAGTGACCTCAGTGTTATGAATTTTGGGAAAAAAGTGGACTTCACATGTTGAACTGTTTACATTTTTACAGCCTCTACTCACAACCTCTCCTCTCCTGTCCTCTCCTCTCTGATCTGTGTAAACAGCAGTCTACAGTTTTGAGGTACTTTACTTGAGTATTTCCATTTTATGTAACTTTAAACTTCTACTTCATGACATTTTGAGGCAAATATTGTACCTCTCTTGTCCTCTCCTCTCTGCTCTGTGTAAGTGTGCAGTTCAAGTTTCACTGAATTTTTGTCACTCGACTGTTGGTTGGAGTCATTAACGGCTCCCCAGTTGCAATAAGAAACGCAGAATTTAAAGGTTTTTACAGCGTACAGGTGTGAACAATTTGTTTTTTTTCCAATTTTAAAGGTGCAGAATATGAGTATCAATACCATGTTGTCAAGTTCAGACACAGAGTTGGTGTTTGAGGTCTTTCTCCAGAATCACATACTGAACTTTTAGATCGGACATGTAGAATAAAGTGCTTTTGATGAAATATCTATTTACTATTAATTATTTCTGTTATGGGTTCAAATTTAGACAGGCACGTAAAATGACTCTCAAGGTGACAATGTAATATTCACGTTTACATTTTTGCAATTTTCTTAAAAATTTCTTGGCTTCGATAGTTCGAAGACCAACAGAAAATCTGATAATAAAGCCTGTTGCTACAATTACTGTTTGTGATAAATGGTGTAATTTTGACAATTTTTCTTGAAAGAAAACTTTTCAAACCATGGGCGAGCACAAAAAAATCCAACATCAGTATTCCAGTGTATTCATCCTCATGGCTAGAAAACATGTAAAAAAAAAAAAAAGTGTCCTGGACAAAGTATTTAGTAGAATTTGTTTTAAGTGACAAGGAACAACAACAATAAAACAGCAAATATTACAAACCCGAGAGAGCACAAACATTCTCAGTTTGTATTCACGTCTTCAAACCACTAACCTTAAAATCACTTCTCATTTTGACTCAGCAGAAATTGCCCTGACAAGACAAACAATGAGTGGAGCTGGAGCACTTGACAGCGACTGAATAGTTGATTCACAAAAGAAAAGTGCTGTTATTCATAGACGGTGCAGTTTGGTTTTGATGTCGTATCACATTTTCTCTCTTGCCATTGTTTATAAGGATTTAGCTGAGCGTTTCTGAATCAGACAATAGTCTTATGTTTCCCCCATCGCTGTGCTCAGCTCCTTTGTGTTTTTACCAAAGCTGGGTCAAAATGTTATTTGAAATCCCCATGGGATTACCAACAAAAGTAGCATTATTAGTGCATGCTTACAGGCCACTCACAAGGCCAATTTAATCCATCTGAGAGTGATACTTCACCATCAGGCTCAAAAGAAACCGGTTTTCTCTTGGCATCTCGTTAGATTTTGTCTCTCAGTGATTCATGCTATCACGTCTCACATCTAATGACTAATGACTGTCTGATTGAGTTATTTTCTGCTCTGTTTCTGTGTCTACAGTCCCTCCGGTGCTGTCAGTGTTCCAGCGGTCCTTCAATGCTACAGCTGACTACCAGGAGTCAGTCACCTTCACTTGCATGACGTCTGGGTCTCCTGACCCTGTGGTCACATGGCACAGGTACCTAAAAACTCTCTTCAGCTCTTTGAACACTAAGGTGTTCTTTGCTCTTTTTACATTTTGCTGGTCTTGAACCACAAACCACATGTCAGGGGCTGGGGGTGGGATTATCTGATCAACAAGACCAAATAAAATGTATCATTCATTTTATTTTATTTGTTGTACTGCAACGGGCGAGAGTTAGCGGGCGAGAGTTAGCGGGCTAGAGTTAGCGGGCTAGAGTTAGCGGGCTAGCGTTAGCTTACAACAGAGTATAACATTAACATGGTCACATGACACAGGTACCTAAAACTCTCTTCAGCCCTTTGAACACTAAGGTGTTCTTTGCTCTTTTTACGTTTTACTCACTGTGGCCTTGTATACAATAAACAAGTGCCCACAAATGTCATGAATATTGGGGAAACAAATTGGGTTTCCACATACTTATACATATTGAACTGCTTGCATTTTTACAACCTCTACTCACAACCTCTCCTCTCCTCTCCTGTCCTCTCCTCTCCGATCTGTGTAAACAGCAGTGTACAATTTTGACGTACTTGTACTTTACTTGAGTTTTTCCATTTTATGTAACTTAAATTAATAAATGTACGTAAATGCAGGAAGTGAAGTAGTTACAAGGGTCACGAAAGGGACCCTCGTAACAGGACATTTCACCATTTGATTTTTCACCAGCTAGCTTCTTACCTTTATGTCTACCATTTGGTGGTAGTCTTCCCTTTTTTTTGGAAAAGTAATTTTTGAAGGGAGTCCTTAGTGGATCCTCCAAACTCAAAATGAAAGTACCTTTTAGCAGCTTTAAGAAAATAAACTGATTTGTATTTGACCGACACCGACATCGCTGTGGGCAGTGGTGGAAAGTAACTAAGTACATTTACTCAAGTACTGTACTTAAGTACAATTTTGATGCAGTTGTACTTTACTTGAGTATTTCCATTTTATGCAACTTTAAACTTCTACTTCACTACATTTTGAGGCAAATATTGTACTATGTAAAATGTACTCCACTACATTTAGCTGACAGCTTTAGTTACTTTTCAGGTTGAGATTTAAAACAGAATACGTTTAAAGTGATTAGTTTTTTTTTTTTATTAAACCTCACAAAAGTATATATAGTAGTTAAATGAGCCTTATCTTTACAAATATAAAATGCTTTCATCATAAATGCATCAATACAAATAATCTTATATTGTATTTAAAATATATAAAACAATCTGTGTGGGGCCGTTCTGCATAATGAGTACTTTTACTTTTGATATTTTGTACTTCTGCTGTACCTCAGTAAGTTTGAATAAAGGACTTTTACTTGTAGTGGAGTACCACATGCGGTGTGGTATTAGCACTTTATTGAAGTAAGGGATATGAATACTTCTTTACCACTGGTAAATAGCCAGCAGTTCTGTCTGATTTCAGTGAATATTTGTTATGTGACCGTTCGTCTCAGCAGAGTCAGTCATGGCTTAACTTTTAATTTATTTTTTGAATTTTCGCGTTTTTAAATGAGACATGTCATCACACACATAATCGCCTAAGTCATTTTTTGTCAAAATTACATCCTCAGTTGATCAGATCATGTGATTTTAAGATCATCACTTCTTTGACAGTTTGCCACATTCATAGGCATCAGATAAGAACCCAGCAAAGAAGAGCTAGAGGGAGATTGTTTAGTTATCAGTTTAGTTTATCAGTGTTTTATTGTTGACACTAATATTGGTAACACTTTACTCTAAGGTGTCTACATAAGAGTGACATGAGCGTGTCATAAACATGACATGGGATGTGTCATGAACATTAATGACACTTTGAAGTAACATTAATGCTCATGATACTTGTCATGTCATGTTTCTGACAGGCTTGTGTGACTCTTATGTAGACACCTTCAAAATAAAGTGGTACCATATCTTGCTTAGGTCACAAAGGCATGTTCAAAAAATTGCCTGAGTCATTTATTTCTCTTAAGTTACATAATTTACACACAGTGTTATAACTATCCCAATAGCCATCCTTTGTTACATCCTTTTTGAGTGAAATGATCAATAAATATCATATGTTACACTTTTGGTGAAGTTTTTTTTGTTTCCTGCAAAACTTGAAAAAATGAGTTAGGCGATTATTTTAACAGGGTGACGATGTGGAATAAAGTGACTTTAATGATAATATTCATTGATAGGATCTCAGTCACTTTACATATAATACATGAACAGATACGACAGAATGTATAGAAGAAAAAATAGAAAAGAAAGATGGTGTGACAGTTCATGTCAGGCAGTGGGAGTCAGGTTTTGCGGGCTATCTTGAAGAGGTTTTGACTTGGTTTTAAATGAGTGGAGAGTCAGAATTTCAGATGTTTGAAGGGAGGGAGTTGAGGCAGCAGTGGCAAAGGCTCTGTCCCCCATGGAGCGGTGCTTGGTCCTGGTGATGGGGGTCAGAAGGTTGTTGTCGGAAGATCTGAGGTATCACAATTTTAACCTTTGATTACAGTTTATTTCTAAGATAAACAGTGTATTTGTGGCGTTCCTTTAAAGAAAACACATGTTTGAATCCTGGTGGGGTTCAGAGGGTTAATACCTAGCACCGATCTCTGACATGCAGCTCAGAGAGCCATGGACAGGAAATACCAGGCTATGAAATATGATGGGCCCTCAAAGATGAAAGATGGCATAATACACAAGTGGATTGACAAATATTACACCCATAATATCCAATTCTATTCCAAAAGCACAAGCCTAATCTGCTGCTATAACAGCCTCCTCTCCTCTGGGAAGGCTTTCTGTAAGATTTTGGAACCTGGCTGCAGGGATTTTGCTCCCATTCAGTCCCAAGAGCATTAGTGAGTTTCTGTGCTGATGTTGGCCGATAAGCCTTGCATTGGTGTTCCAATTCATCCCCAACAGATTTGTTTGAGGTCAGGGCTGTTTGCAGGCAGGCTGGTCAAGTACTTCAACACCAAACAAGGAAAACAATTATATTATTGAACCAGCTATGTGCCAAGGGAGCACATAGCTGCAAAGTAGGGAGCTACCGTGTCGTCAAAGATACTGTATGCCATATAATTAAAGGGGCAAAAGACACGTTTTTTGCTCATGAAGTAAATCTTAACAGAATAATGACACCATCTGTACGTTGGTTCTCACTTTCACTGCATTGCCGTCTGCCTCCCAGGAAAATGTAGATATCCTTGACATGAACAGTAACTGTCTATAGTGTAGCTGAGAGTTGCACCTATATGAACCTTATGAACATAATTGAAGGTAACATGGAGGCTCCTTAGTCTGAACCAAGACAGTTTCACTCTTTCCATTCTTACCTTTCACAAATGCCTGATACATAGTTATTGCACCACTGCTTATAGTGTTTCATAGAGGCAATTGAGCAAAAAAAAAAAGCTTAGTGTAGCTATCCCAGGTAGTGTAAATGATCAATGGTGGGACAAGCGGAGTAGCTGTGAAAACTCTACCCTGTAAAAGACTCACAATATCAGTAAGAAACATACATGCCTACCTAGTGGTACTACGAGACTGGTCTCCCCTCAGAAACGCCAATATAGGGTATAATAATTTGTACAGGTAGTAAATACGACTCATATTTACATTTCAGACTGTCTTCCGATGGTATGATTGATAGTGATGCAGAGTTTAAATGGTGGATATCACACTCGGGGCAGGATGGAGGGTAATACGCACTCAAACTTTTGACAAATATGTAATATGCTATGATAGAACACATAAATGTAGGTATCAATGGTGACATTTCAAAGGATTAAAAATCAGCATTTTATGGTTTGAAAATGACCCATTGCACCCTCGGCTGTTTAAAATCAGCCCTGAACTTGCAAGGCCAATACTGACATTGAGTCATCTGGTTGGGACTTGGAAGACCTATGTTTACTAAGTGCAGTTGGGTGAAACTGCATCTACTGGAAATGGAAAACAATCTCGTCTTTGTGACAGAAGCACCAACGATTACCACTTATACCCGTCTCACACCCTGGTTCGGAGCCAGCGCCTAATCTTGAACCAGTGGTTCCAGAGCGGCACCAACTCTTTGCTGGTCTTGAACCACAAACCACACATCAGGGGTTGGGGGCGGGGTTATCTGATCAACAAGACCAAATAAAATGTGGATCATTCATTTTATTTTATTTGTTGTACTGCAACTGGCTAGAGTTAGCCGGCTAGAGTTAGCGGGCTGGAGTTAGCGGGCTAGAGTTAGCGGGCTAGAGTTAGCCGGCTAGAGTTAGCCGGATAGAGTTAGCCGGCTAGAGTTAGCTGGCTAGCATTAGCTTACAACAAAGTCTAACATTAACATCTTACATTCAGTGTTAATAAGAACTTTATCGCCGTCCATAGCATTCAAGACGAGCAGAACAAATGTGTTGTTCATGTCTTGTTTGGATGCAAATGTAGGCTCGCAAAGCTAGGAGCAACAATTGTAAAGAGAAGATGTAGTCCAACATTGTTGTTATTATAGTTGCGAAGGGCGGAGACGTGTACAGACATATAGTGACGTAATGAAGTGGCTCTGGAGCCTGTGCAAAAGAATCAAACAGGTTCTGAGATGGACCAGCACCAACACCAGCCCAGCAAGAGAACTAGGTTTGTGTTGGGGTAAAGAAAAAGGGGTTTTAGAAATGCTTGTGGTATAAAAGTTGACAAGTTGCTGCTTCCACTTCAATAAAAACTTAGTGGAACTAAGTGGCCGAAACAAAACCATGTTACGTAGCTCCAAACCAAAAGCCCACATACATTTGACATTTACTGCTTTAACCACTTAACTCAAGCTCCTCTAACCTTCTTCAGATAACAGAACATATGTGCTCAAATGTATTCACCTTCATTTGTGCCAATATCTGAGTTAATATTCCCTTTTGAGAAGCAGCCTACATATAAACACTACTTTGGTTTTAGATCAAGTAGATATTCCCTCACACTTATAACAGATGAATTTATTTTCCGCCCTCACACATTGCCCTACGCAACCACACTATAGTATCACATGCCACGTAGCACCGGTGTGAAATTTTGCACCTGAAGAGCATTTGACTCCCCACCATGCACTCTCCAGCTCGACACCGAGTAATTAGCTTGCACCCACTCAGCTGGGAATCGTGACAGGCTATTTGCACCTGAGCATCTATTGATAACACTTTATTGGCTTTCCAGTGAAGTTCATACTTTATTTTTTTCCTATACTACTTGTTTCCATTTAATTATTCTTAATTCATAGCTCTTTTGCTGCCCATTTAATCATTTACACCTTTGCATGGCTGCTGACTGTTATATAGGCTTTTTCCGCCAGTTTTGCATGTGGAAAAAAAATCCAAAGATTGTGGAAAAATGTGATTTTGATAAGAAACGTCCAACATAGTTCTAACTGTGATGCATCACCTACCTCCAGCAGGTGTCTGTACAGAAAAGAATGGAAATCAATGGCTGCCCTGAAGGAACTAAAGGAAAACACTGCCGCTGTGAAAATGTATTTTCTGCAGTGAAGGGGCTAATATATAAGACAGGATTGTTCTTTAAATATCAATGAGTGACAACTTTTTCCATAACTTCAGCTCCAATTATATAGAAGGGAGAAAGACATGGCGACGGGTAAAAATAACACTGAAGTATAGCATCGAATTGAACATAATGACACACAGCAACCTTAAGTGTGAAGTCTGGAACACCCACACTTAGCTTTCATAGCAATTTCACGTTATTATTTTCTGACGTTAACTACCATTTTGTGTAGTCTTAATGGCAGAGTGGAAGAGTTTGATTGTGATGCTGCTGATTTATGGAGGTTGAAGTACATAGCTTGTGAAAAAAGCAAGAAAAAAGAAGTTTTTCTTACTGACATAGTGGTTTTTCCACACTTATATGGATCTTAACATAATCTTTGACATCAGTGACTGACAGGATATCAATCAGGAGGCACATTTATGACAGAAATGAGTAATTTTTACTGACTTAAATACAACTAACATGCAGAATCTACAGGAAAGTATTGCACAGGTCCATTCATTACAAAACCACTGATCTAGGTTTTGGGCAAAAATCTTCCTGGTAAGGTGTTATAAAAGTAGTAAATAAATGTACATAAATGCCAGAAGTGAAGTAGTTACAAGGGTGACAAAAAGGCAGGAAAATGGCTTTTTAGACATTTCACCATTTTTCACCAGCTAGTTTCTAACCTTTATGTCTACCATTTGATAGAAGTCTTCCCTTTTTTTTGGAAAATTACTTTTTTCAAGGGAGTCTGGTATTGGTGGCGCCTCCAAACTCAAAATGAAAGTACCTTGTAGCAGCTTCAAGAAAAAAAAACTGATTTGTATTTGTCCGACATCGATGTGGGCAGTGGTGGAAAGTAACTAAGTACATTTACTCAAGTACTGTACTTAAGTACAATTTTGATGAAGTTGTACTTTACTTGAATATTTCAATTTTATGTAACTTTATACTTCTACTCCACTACATTTAGAGACAAATATTTTACTTTTTACTCCACTACATTTAGCTGACAGCTTTAGTTACTTTTCAGGTCGAGATTTAACATGAAAAAAACATGAATTCAAAGTGATTAGACATTTGTTGAAATGAAACCTAATAACATTAGTTATTAATAATATTTGGGATATATTTAACAATCTGAGTGAGTCCATTCTACATAACGAGTACTTTTACTTTTGATGCTTTAAGTACATTTTGATGCTGATACTTTTGTACTGTTACTTC
Source organism: Centropristis striata (assembly GCF_030273125.1). NCBI lineage: Eukaryota > Metazoa > Chordata > Actinopteri > Perciformes > Serranidae > Centropristis > Centropristis striata. Next base: position 10,577,707 of record NC_081540.1, on the reverse strand, counting down.
AGCAAGTTTTGAATGCAGGCTATTACTTGTAGTGGAGTCATTTCACAGTGTGATATTACTACTTTTACTTAAGTAAGGGATCTGAATACTTTTTAGGCATATTTATGACTGAAATGAGTCATTTTAACCGACTTAAATATAACTAACATGCAGAATCTACAGGAAAAGTGTTGCACAAGTTAATTTATTTCTCTAATTATAATAATTGTTGTTCATCAGCATGCAAATGATGTCAACGCTGCGCATGTAGCAGGTTATTTTGGGCTCATGTTGAAAACAGCTTAATTTTAAGTGATAATGAATGAGTCATCAAAAGCTAAACAAGCAGACGCCTCCTTTACATACTCATCACCTCAACTGAAAAGGTCACATGTTCCAGCGTTTAACCTGCTGACAGCATCTACAGTATGCTGTGAAATAGCTCGACAGCTAGATGTCCTGTATTTTATGTCACTGTCTCCTTAACTGATGCAAATTATACTTAAAGTGTCTTTGAAAAGTCGATCATTGCAGGAAAAAAAAACAGGCCACGTGCGTCACTTTTTGAAGTACAAACACAATTCGAAGGCAGCTCACAGCTGGAAAAGAACTCAACTTTGTACGTCTCATTCATCTTGCTCTTTGGTTTGCAACCCCAGCAGCAGAAATTATATTTACTCCTGGGTGTGTGTTACCTTGTCTCTCTGCAACAGAGCAAACTAGGAAAATGTGATTTTAATGATTTAACAGCATGCATAATACAACGCTGCAAATTTCACAGTGATGATGGGTGAGAGGTGATGTATTGATTCAGTTTTACTTTCATACTGAGACTATTCAAGTAGCAGCTTTGTCGCAAGATAATAACTTCACTCACTGTCTATTTTTATACCTTTGCGCTGGCAGCAGCCATGGCAGGAGGCATTATGTGTCTCTCCAACCTGCAGGGCTGGGAAGTGAAGACAATGCGGAAGCGCCAAAAAACTGCAATTCCTTAAATGGCCACTTGAGGCTAGCTCCTAAAGGGAGTCAATCCCCATAGACCCCCATGTTGAAATGCCCAACTTTACAGTAGAAATTAACATTTTTACAGCCTGGTACCAAAAGTTTTCATTTTTTATAGCCACTTTATGAAAAATGTACAGTTTAATTTATATTAAAGCTTAAAGTTATGCACAATTAAGAGGATAGCTGCTTTAAGTGGCATGCAGATGCCCCACAGGTGATTCGCTGGTACATTCAGTCCTGCTCAGCTCAGCCCTGTTCCACATATTTGCCCCTTTTGTGGATTAACTGAGAGTAAGGAGGAGTCAGTTAGCTATAGAGGCAATGCAAGACAAGTTTATTTGTAAAATATTTATCATATATGTATTTATTATGTATAGCAAGTTTTGAATATGTGCAATTGCTTTACATAAGCATAAACATAAAAATAATAGAACAAGGACATTTAAAAGTGTTTTACATAAAAATTAAATGACAAAACAGATAAAATGGAATGAGACAAAAATAATGAATACGATTAACGAACCCATTTTGTTTTTTAAACAGTCTGAGCTTAAGTTGCATACTTATTTTGTTGCATTGTTTTCCCAACTCTCCAGGCATCCACTTTGCACTTGAAATGTGTTCACTTCTATTATATTAATTTTATCAAGTGTCGTTTTGTGAAAAGAGAGAAGAAGCAAAAAAGTGTTCTGTTTACAACATTTCCGTCATGCAACCTTCATGAGACGAAACCAACCAAAAGATGTCCCTGAAAAGTCATGGAAAAGTTTTGCAATTTTTCCACAATAATGTGTGCGAACCCCGATGTAGGATTTTTACAGTGATATTAAGGCTTTTACTCAATAACAAATCTGAGTGCATCTCCACCACTGACTCTGGTTGTGTCACATTGAACAATATATGTCACGTTTGGTGTGGTAAATACAAAGGATAACAAAAAAAATGGCTCTAAAGTATTTGTAATGTTATTAATGTTCCATTGGACAAAAACCTTACCTTAAAAACTGATAAAATGTGACGCATTTGTCAAGGTCATCCTGCTGCCTCGCACCTTAGAGATTACAACACTTCAACTACATCAACACTAAACTCTGCCGCGTCCACTGGCTGTCAAACATTTCACTGTTTTCTCCTTTATTTCCCAGGTCAGTAAATCCTTCGTGTCAATCCCGGACTACAGAATTAAAATGCTCGCGTCACAACAAAAGAATCGGCTTAGGCGTAAACAACAATCACGACCCAATTTAGTTTTCCTTTTGATGTCACCCCTCCCGGCGTCCTCCAGCCTCCCAGTTGCATTTCCTGTCGGTGCGAGGTTTCGCCGCGTCCTCTGTGCATCTTTGGTAATGGACTACCTGTCAGCAGTCAGTCAGTATAATGACATTCAGTGCTGCAGCCCGTCCTGCACTGTCCGTTCCAAAGATGAGGCCTCTCTTCATTTCCTCTTTGGCTCGCCACAGTTATTATTACTTGGCTTTGGTGTTTCCTCCGTCGACTTTCAATTATCCTCCCTCTCGCTTTCCTTTTTGTACAGTGAGGCACAGGCCGCTCTACAGTGTGTTACTGTGTGTTTGAGTCCAAAAATCCGCACATTTAAAACCCCCCGAATAATAAGTTTTTATTTCTCACTCACACAACAAACTATACAGTCTAAGACCATATAGAGAAGTCTCTATATATATTTAGAGGTGTGCATTATTCCAAGCCATGTGTTTTTAAGCTTCTGAATTCAATTTACACAGTAGCTTATGAGGTTAAAGAACAGGGTGCCAGTTTCAGATTGAGGGCATTATGATTCATATTGAATAAACAAGTTAAAATAAGAATGTGTTTTCATACCTATTCTTCATATTTCAAGGTTAAAATAGCATTTGGGTGGATTAAGAATAAATTGCAGCTGATGCTATGGTGAGCTGAAAGCCGTTTTCTTGGTTTTCTTTTATCTCAAGCTGTAATGATTTGATTTCAAATCCACAAATCCAGACACTGGCCAGTGCAACCACCACCGGTCATTGCAGCGGCTGGAAGTTAAGTGCCTTGCTCAAGGGCACATAGATGAAGTTGTTAAGGCAGAGGAGTACATTACTGATTCATTTTGCCTATCTAGATTTCCACTTATCTGCCAGTCACAACATAAGCCTTCATCTCTGACCTCTAGACTATAAATTCTGTTTCCAGTGGATCTAACTGATATCTTCTCTGCTATCTTAAAAGGATAGTTTGCTTTTTCTTTTACAAATGAGAAGTAATGGATAGCAACATTCACTGTGAGCCATCTTGTGTCAATATAACAACATGATCTCCAACCTAAATGACAGAATAGACCATTTGTCAATACCACCCATAATGACACATATGAGCATTTCATGGCTCACGGTACCTTGGAGCGTTCTAAAAATAGCACACACATCATAATATAGAGACTGAGAATCCCAAATCGGACACATCTGCAATGCCGCACTTTCCAGTGTTTCACGGTCATTTAGAATTAGATCGCCACCACCAGTCTAGGTATAATTTATTTAAACATATTAAACAATCTACGTGTGAAATTTAATGTATGTATATGGATATTTACACGTCTAATTACAATACGAAAGTAAATCTGATGAGAGAAAGCAAAGTAAGAACGCTTGGAGACGCTCGGGCAACAATCTTAAAAATACATCTTTATTTTTACTGTTCTGTATTTTATTGTGAAGGACAGAAGTACTGACTGGGTGTGTTGATAACCATGGTTGATAACAGTGATATTTATTTGGCTAACCCAGAAACATCCAATTTCCCCCAAAAATCTTTGCAGCCCCCATTTGGGATATAGTTAGCGCACGGCTAATTCAGTGGCGTTAGCTTCTTTTTGCCGACTTTGGTAAACCCGAGGCTAACTTATACAGTTAAAACAATATACAGTTCAAAAGATAAGAAGTTAATCTTTAGTTTCACACCATTTAATTAATTGGAAGCATCTGATGATCATTTAGTATTCCATACGAAATTTTGATAGAATCTTAGCCAAACAGTGTCCGATTTGGGATGCAGTTACGTTACATACATGTACGGCTTGCGGTTGTAAAAATGGGTGCAGTTTCTGTGCATTTAGGTTACAAAACCACTGATTTATAGGGTATAGGGTTAGGGCAAAAACTTCCTGGTAAGGTGTTATAACAGTAGTAAATAAATGTACATAAATGCCGGAAGTGAAGTAGTTACAAGGGTCACAAAAGGGACCCTCGTAACTGGACATTTCACCATTTTTCACCAGCTAGTTTCTAACCTTTATGTCTACCATTTGGTGGTAGTCTTCTCTTTTTTTTGGAACAGTACATTTTTTAAGGGAGTCTGGTGTTAGTGGCTCCTCCAAACTGAAAATGAAAGTACCTTGTAGCAGCTTCAAGAAAAAAAAAAAGATTTGTATTTGTCCGAAAATCAATGTGGGCAGTGGTGGAAAGTTACTAAGTACATTTACTCAAGTACTGTACTTAAGTACAATTTTGATGCAGTTGTACTTGAGTATTCCCATTTTATGTAACTTTATACTTCTACTCCACTACATTTAGAGGCAAATATTGTACTTTTTAGTCCACTACATTTAGCTGACAGCTTTAGTTACTTTACAGGTCGAGATTTAACATTAAAAAACATGAATTAACATTTGTTGAAATTAATCCTCATAACAGTATGTTGAGATAATATTGAATCCTACCTTAAGAAAAAATAAATAAAATGCTGCATAAATGCATCAATGATTATCATAATAATCCAATAATGTATAATAATGTGGATCTATATAACAATCTTAGTAGGTCCATTCTGCATAACGAGTACTTTTACTTTTGATACTTTAAGTACATTTTGATGCTGATATTTTTGTAAGTTTTGAATGCAGGACTTTTGCCTGTAGTGGAGTAATTTCACAGTGTGATATTATTACTTTAACTTAAGTCAGGGATCGGAATACTTTCCCCACTACTGGCTGTGGGTACAGGTAATTAACATTTCAATTCTTTAAGGAAATAAGAGCCTTTTTGTAAACCACACATGCATCATTTCAAGAGTTTAAAGGTGTAATTTACTTTTATTTTGGTGAGTTCTTGCTGCTCCCATAGAAATCCAGTCATTGAGCTTATCTCATACTTTTAGCCTGCATGAAAATAGCAAAAAATAAGCACATTTTTTTTCTAAATCTGTGTAAGAATGGGAAAAAAGTCAAGTTCCCCCGAAACTGGCGATCCCTTTAACCTTACAGATTACACGGCTGGTTAAGCTGCAGTAAATAAACAAGCGGGGGAGGCTGCAAACCTGCTTCACACCATTATGCTTCTGCTATGAAGCTTAAATATAGACATGGATCAATTTAGCTGTTGCTTTTTTTCCTGACTAATTTCCCAACAGAGTCCAATAAGAAAAGACATTAAGTCAGCACTGTATTCTGCACCACACCGGAGTCATTTCGTGAGCGCCGCAGTTCAAAACAGAATGTACACAACAACACAAGTGAGCTCCGAGGAGACCCTAAAACACTGACTGCGAATATGAAGAAGATATTTTTCTGCATGGCAGGGTTGCAGAAGTCAAAGTGTGTGAAGAATTGTAATGACATACTACAAATGAGTCATTGAACTATAGTTATTTCAATTATGGTATGATATGTCTATCCAAAACAATACTTTTATCACACATGAAAGGGTTTCTATAAAAAGTGTCGTGATGTTTCTGCCTGTTTGTGTGCTATACATAGAAATAGCTTCAAAGTCAAACTGCCTGCACTTAGCCTCTCTTTTATGGGATCAGTTGACACCCAAAGTGCTAAGATTATACATCTGTAACATCAAACATGTGCTGCAGTTTGGAGGTCACTGTCAGGTGTGAGTTGTTTGCCATATTTTTATTCTCTTTGCTCATCTGTGGCGTGCGCTTTTTGTTTGTGCAGGAAAGGGCAGCAGCTGGAGCCGTCTGAGCAGTATATTATCAGCCGGGTGGATGGAGGGCGGAGCATGTTAACCATCCGCAATATCCGACAGGGCGACGGGGGCACCTACACTTGCAAGGCCACCAACAAGGCGGGATCTCAGGAAAGGGAGATCTTCCTCAAAGTTTTTGGTAAGGATTTTTTTTTATTTAATATGTTCTTCCACATAGAAAGCTGTAAACTAAAGGGTTAGTTTAGGGCAAAAAAACTTCCTGGTAAGGTGTTACAAAAGTAGTCAATAAATGTACATAAATGCCGGAAGTGAAGCAGTTACAAGGGTCACCAAAGGGACCCTCATAACTGGACATTTCACCATTTTTCACCAGCTAGTTTCTAACCTTTATGTCTACCATTTGATGGTAGTCTTCCCTTTTTTTTTGGAAAAGTACATTTTTTGAAGGGAGTCCGGTGTTAGTGGCTCCTCCAAACTCAAAATGAAAGTACCTTGTAGCAGCTTCAAGAAAATAAACTGATTTGTATTTGTCCGAAAATCGATGTGGGCAGTGGTGGAAAGTAACTAAGTACATTTACTCAAGTACTGTACTTAAGTACAATTTTGATGAACTTGTACTTTACTTGAGTATTAAAATTGTATGTAATGTTATACTTCCACTACATTTTGAGGCAAATATTGTACTTTTTTACTGTTTATGTTCTTCCACATAGAAAGCTGTAAACAAAAGGGTTATTCTAATATAAATAAACTCGAAACCTTTTCTGCTTAGAGAAACACAAATTTACTTACTTTAAAAAACTCTTTATAATAAGGTCCTTAATAACCATTAATTAACAAGTAATAAGGCATTGTTGTCGCTTTAGATCCGGTCGTTGCAAAAAACATCGTTAACTTATAGTTAACTTATAATAGATGAGCAATAAAGTATATTTTAATATCAATAAGCAAACAAAATAAGATTAATAAAGGCATGGCAAAGACATAATGGGTGGGTCATGGGTGTTTGTAATGCCATTATTAACACTTATATAAGCTTATAAACACACAATAATGTTAATAAGCATCTTGTAAGGACTTACAAGGGCCTTATTACTTGTTAATTAATGGTTATTACAAGGAACTTGATATAAAGCGTTACCCATTTATCAAAATTGTGACATTAATAGTGCTGTTTAACAACAAATTATTTTTTTCAGATTTGTTTTTAAGTAACAAAATAATAATAAATCAATAAAAATAAAAACAAATAGCAAACTCTAATAGGGTTAAATGCAATAAAGGACATCCTATTAACGGATTAGAATTGTTAAATGGGTTTAAATTTAGCCTAGTACGAAAAAAATAAGCTTTTTGAAATTAGCTACTTTTTTACATTTCTGTTTCCAGTCAGAGCCACATTTTGGAGAAGTCACTTCTTGTCACAGTCACATGACCACCACCCGAGGTGGTTGAATATAGGAGATTCTAGAAGATTTGAAGTGTTTGTTACACCCATGATTGTTATTGGTTAACACCACTTCTTTTTTTTTGATGCACAATTAACGCGTGCATGTTCTGTATTCTCGTTTAGGAAATCAGTAAGCCATGCAGCAGTAACTTAATGTATTTTTTGTTTCACCTTGTTTTGATTCCACTTAGCAGAAGAGGATGTTTTTGTGAGCCTTTATTATCCCCATGTGAGCTTAGATACAATTACACTCTGTGAGATTTGCTTTGTGTGAAGGATCCAGGAAAGGATCTTTGAGTAATGGAAAATTTAACCGAACAAAGTACCTGCTGTACAATGTGTCTGTTGTTGTGATGAATGAGGTCAATCGTTTTGTGTTGAGCTGCTTAAAACGGGATGTTTAGTTAACCTTTAGTGTTAAGTCAGACACCACATTGTGTTAGTGTTACTAAGTAATGTTACATTCAGGTCATTACTCCCATCCGTTGTTTCCTGTTGGGCCTCAGATTGCCACGTTTCAGCATATTTTTTGAGCATGCAGAACCTTTGAGACAGTATTTGTCATTCTTTTGGATTGTTGCAATAATAATGAACATGCATTTGCATAAAGCAAGCATATGTTTCCACTACCATGTTGATAAGAGTAAAAAAAACTTGAAAATATCCCTTTAAGGTCCATTTAGAACAGATAAAAATTGCAATTAATTTGCGATTTATAGCGAGTTAACTATGGACAATCATGCGATTAATCACGATTAAATATTTTAATCGATTGACAGCCCTAGTCCTGATATTAAGCAGATTTACAATGATTTTCATAATCACGTTTTTAACCATCATTCCTCAGTTATCACAGTTATTATTATGGATTCCCCGTGTTTTTCTGGAGTCTGTTGATACTGATAAAGGCTAATAAAAAGAGATAAGGTAAGATAAGATAGAATTTTATTAATCCCGAAGGAAATTCTGGTTCCAAATAACTCCAAACCTCCAAAACAATCACAATATAAGATTATATAAGAAAACATTAAGAAAAATAGGTAACAATAACAAAATATAGTATAAATATAAATATAACAGTATAAAAATAAGAAACAAAGATATAGAGACCTCTCAAGGTAAGGTAAAAACATTTTTTTTTCTAAAGTGGGTGAAGTGACCCTTTAATCCAGTTTAACCTGAAATAACACAACAAAAAAACACAAATGCTCACTATCATTTAGGAAGTTTGTTTTCATATGACATGCACATCCAAAGCTTTTAGTGTAATGGCATTGTCCATGACAGTGAACAGTGTTTTATGATGATCCATAAAGCTTTATTGTAAGGACCTCTGCAAATTCCATTTCATAAAAAACTGTTTTTCAAAAGTGCAATTGTCCAAATGGCCCTGAGCCCACAACAATAACAACTGCATCAATATGATATATCTCCGCTGAAAGGAAATATTTCATTTATTGCTCCATATTTCATTTACTGCACTCCTAATAAAAAATTTCAATTTATATTTTCATAAACCTGCTGGCTATTTCCTCACAGATCACTCCGATAGTGCATATTCCGCTCATGAAAATGTATGGAGATTTGTGCTCGAGTCATCAACATCCTTTCAAGATCTGAGAAGCGCTTGTTCTTCAAAATGCACATTTAAATGAAGAAGTTAAAGGGGAGGGAGGAGTTTTACTTTCCACTGTGCGGCAGGGAAACGCAGTTGTAAGTTAGTTTTATTACCCTTGACAGCAGAGGCGGGAGGAGAACAGGGCATTTAAGTTAAGACAAGCTGTGTGTGTGTGTGTGTGTGTGTGTGCATGTGTGTGTTTTTCTCTCAGTGCTTCATATTTAATGTCAGTCTTGTTTCCACCAGCTTTTTATTTTGTTTGTATATTCTTAAAAGGAAAAATAGCAGCCTTGTCTTCCTGCCATGATAGATACAGTCAAGCTCAGGGTTCACACTGGCCAACATTCATTTAACTTATCATCATATCCAATTATGTTAATATATATTCTGCCCTTCAAAGCCATAACAGTAACTAAGCCTACATATTAGCTCAGCAAAGGAGCAGGAAAAGATACTGGATAAAAGGAAGATGGCTCATTACAGGCTTTACCAATGCTATGAAATGGAATGTCAAAAAATGTCAAAAAAAGGTTATACTTTAGTTTGTCCAAAAAATGCCAAAAATGGCCCAATTAGAGTCTGTTGGTACATTTAGTAGTATAGTATGTCCACAAATGACTAAAATCACAGTATTATAGTCACTATATTTGTGATAATGATACACTTTTAATGCAGTATGAGTCACAGCAGTATTGCCAAAATGAGTGCCTGCTACTGGCAGCAGGAGATCATCCTGTCCTCATACCTTAGTGTAATAATCTATTTAAAACATGTGGTTAATGTTTTCAAGCGGCCGCAGGTTGTTTAGCTTTGGGCACAAAAAGAGTTAGATGGAGGCGCTGGGGCTCACCTGTCCTGTAAACGGTGCCTCTGAGTGCAGTCGACAGCACATGCACCTGCTGAAACAACCCATAAAGACCCATAATGCGCACAGCATTATACATACACGTACTGTGCTGTGGCTCAGTTGGTAGAGCGGTCACCTGCTGATGGAGGGTTGGTGGTTTGATCCCTGACCATGGCAGCCTACATGTGGAAGTATCCTTGAGCAAGATACTGAACCCCAAATGGCTCCTGATGCTGCGTTCATCGGTGTGAGAATGAATTCCCAATGGTGGCAGGTGGCAGCAGTGTGGCCTGGTAGCCTCTGCCACCAGTATGAATGTGTGTGTGTGAACGGGTGAATGAGTGTAGTCTGTAGTGTAAAGTGATTTAGATAAAAGCGATATATAAGGAGAGTCCATTTTGTTTTTGGTTGTGAAAAAGGCTGCAGTTTCATTAAATTTATGCTACAAAACCACTGTTTAGGGCAAAAAAAAACTCAGAGTAAGGCTTTATATATGACAGTTTAAACAGTAAATGCTGGATGTGAAGTAGTTATGAGGGTGAATAAAACAGAAGTTATGTAAAAAAAAAAAACAAGTTACATAAAAAAATACAGGAGTTACAAAAGAGAACGGAAGTTGCGTAAAAACGTGATTCACAAACAGTGAGCCACAGAAGTTACGTGAAAAGTTGTTTACAGTAAATAAATGTACGTAAACGATGGAAGTGAAATAGTTACGAGCATGACGTGAGCCACGGAAGTTACGTAAAAACGGAAGTTACGTAAAAACGGAAGTTATGTAAAAAAACGGAAGTTACGTAAAAAACTGAAGAACTGATGTAAAAAGTCGTTCACAGTAAAAAAAACTATGTAGATGATGGAAGTGAAGTAGTTACAAGGTCGACGTGACTACCTGAAGTGACATGGTTACGTAAAACTGCGAGGCATCGTTTACGTTTGTTTTTCACATGGGACATGAACCCTGTTCTCCTGGATGAAAATCCAGGGTCTGCATGCCTCGGACCCCCCTACCTGGCCACCTTTCCCCACCGGCTGGCTACTCTATGTTTAAGTGGAAAGCCCTGGTTATTGGAGTGTGGTGTGCCCTGAGATTTTAGCCTGCAAAAAGTCATATTTTCTAATGCCTCAAAGAAATGCTTTTAAATAAATAGCCGAATTATAGTCTGTTGATTCATATAATAGAATAGTAAGTCCAAAAATGTCCTGTCTCCTAAGTAGGGGTGGTCACCTTTCCTGTCACTTGCTTGGTATTGGGAACATTATTTATATTTTCTTTTGCGAACATTAGATATTTACACAGCTTACAGTCAAAATTAGTTCGCTAGGATTCGTACAAGACCGTTTGGCTGATGTCTTCTGTTCTTGCAGAGATTTTCGGATTGAGATGCTGAGGCAGAGACAGGTCTCAAACAAAGTTAATTTTCTCCTGATTTGTCCATCTGAAAATGCCATTATTGTGTCAGAATGTTCAGAAGGCATGTGGCATGTGAAAAATGGCTCCAATATTAGTCTCTTTGTTGTAATCTGTGCTCGCTGTCATTTCTGTCATTGGAATCAATAGACTGCCTACTCTTCAGCACTGGAAACCTTGGATGTAGATGTCTTGCAATGTCACAAAAGAGAATGCCATTATGTATGGGAATTTACTGTTAATGTACATGGAAAATATTCACAGTGAACTGTCAATATTCAGTTATCAACTAGGGAAACTCAACAGTATTGTGCTGCAAATGTGTAACCTTAAAACTACAGCACTTGTATGTACAGCTGCTGCCAGTAAATTACTGTAAATGTTTAATTTAGTTGTATTACATTAACATCATTTTATGAGAGTAGTTTCCAAGCTGAAAGAGATTTAATGTTAAGTCTGTGACAATTTTTAAAACAGCGTAAAATCATCTTTTACACTTTCTATCTGTTCTACAGACTTCATCATCTTTTGTCTTTCTGTAGTTATACATCTCTCTGCCTTTGTAGTATTAATAAAGCTTGAGTCCTGTGATCACAAACATTACAGGCAATCTTAGACAGTAGATAGAATAAATGTCTCCTTGCTCAATTGTGTATTATTGCACCATTACAGGTGATAAAATGAGCAAAAGCAATAATGTTTTCAGCACAGGGAAATAAGGAAAATATATATTTGTGGAGTTTGGAGCTTCACAAAGCTGCAGCAGCTGCTCGATATTAACTTTCACAGATCGTGCAGATCCATGATCATGTGTTGCCACAAACAGATAATTGTTGCAATGAATTGCTTGAAGCTGATTCCTTCTTGTTTCACATTCAGACACTTTTACAATAAAGCTGTAAATGCCAGCAGCTACTATGATTCTTCAGGGATTATGTGTTGCTTTTTAAGCCTCTGGGTCATTTGTTGCTGTAAGGAAAAATCCACTTTTTTTTTTTTTTTAAAGAAACAGTGTTCTTTTTGGTGTCTTTAACACAGAAAACGACTGTAATCCAATCCAATCCAATCCCCTTTATTTATATAGCACAATTTTAGCAAACACAAGGTTTCCAAAGTGCTGCACAAACAATAAATCAACCTGGTCTCACAGAAATCCGTGAAATAGCCACGGATTTCGCTTAACTCAAAATCCGTGGAATAGCCACGGAATCGCTCAAATTTCCGTGAAACTGACACGGATTTCGCTACAATGCAAGTTAATGACAGTCATATCCCGTGGCTATTGGTTTGTTCGAAGTCACGTGACTTTCAAGGTCCCGGCGGTCAGAACAAAAAACATGGCCGACAGTTCTCTCATTTTTTGTGAAAAATCAATATTTTGACTTAGTTTCTGCATAAAAATGGATTTTGATCACATTTGTAGCGAGAAATATATGTTTTATTTTCTAAATATTCACTCAGTGAATGTACATAATCACTTTGTATGTTGGAATTGTCACGGGATATGACTGTCATTAACTTGCATTGTAGCGAAATCCGTGTCAGTTTCACGGAAATTTGAGCGAATCCGTGGCTATTTCACGGATTTCTGTGAGATCATGTTGCAATAAATACATAACACAAAACAAAGAGATGTAGTAAACAATAGATCAGTAAGATGCAATAAGATAAAATAAATTAAAAATGGGATAAAAATAAATAAAATAAAATGTAAAATGTAGTTAATGTGAGGTTTTGGTGAAAAAGCAAGCTGCTTCTTTCTAAACTCTCCATTTTTCTGCAGCCACGCTGGCAGAAAGGTATCATAGAAGGAGCAGATACTCATCTCTCTGCAGACAGAAGCCTCAGAGCCCTCAGCAGTCGGCCTCAGTTTGATGTGCTGTCAGTGAAACACAGCATCCTGTTTAATGGCTGTTTCATAATTTGAACAAGTCTGCTGAGCACCTCATGGTATTGTTCTCTTTTGTCTTTGTGTTGACTCAGAACACACTGTTTTTTACAGAAAATGTACGAGACGAGACAGCGAAAACAACATTGAATTGCATCACTTTTTTATCACTCCTGCAATAAACTGCAGATTGACATGTATAATAGAGGAGTGAGTGGCGGTGGGTTTTTCAGTTAAACCCACTAAGCTTTGCAGAGTTATAAGAGGCATCAGGGATGACAGGAGAGAATCTATGCTGACATTTGCGTTGCGGATCTGTGCAGCTGAAACAACAAATACACACATAATCGTTATACCGGATACAGTTAGTTTTCTGATACCTGTCAGTGCGAGGGATAGAAGCTTTATTTAAAGTCAAATATTGCTCGAAGGAGGATGGAAATAGTGTTCAGCTACAGAACACAGCAAGGCTTTTTGTGAAATGTTTTTTTTCTGCATTACAAACCAAGCTGTTTCAGTTGTTTTTGCTGTTTTTACTCACTGTGGATTCTGTTTCACTGCAATATATAAGTCTGTCCTCTGTAATGAGCACCATCATGGCTAGTGGGTACAACTCAAAAATGTGTTAAGTGCAGAATAACACAGTTATAATGACATGCATCGTTAAAAAAAGAAAAGAGACAAGATGATTTTCTCTGTTAAATCATTTTTTTTAAATTGTCAAGTTTATTTATAGAGCACATTTAAAAACAACCTCAGTTGACCAAAGTGATGTACAGTTATTAAAATACAATGCAATCATACAAAAATATAGTAATAAAAAGAAAAACAATTAAAACAATAAAATAATACTAGAAACAATGAAATAATTAAAAAAAAACTAATTTTAAAAACAGAGAGAGTTAAAAAGGAAATAAAGGACTAAAAATGAAAAAAAAAAAAAACAAGAAAAAACAAGTAAAAAGGTAAAACATTTGAATAAAATGGAATTTATATAAACAACACTAGTGATTCAAGTGCCACCAATGTTGGAAAAAAGAATTTGGTCTCTACATCTTGAACATATTGAACTATTTTCATTTTTATAGCCTCAACTACAACCTCTCCTGTCCTCTTCTCTCTGGTCTGTGTAAACAGCCTGCAGTTCTGTCTGATTTTTCAGTGAATATTTGTCACGTTACTGGTCATCACAGCAGAATCAAACACCATATTATAGTCTGTCCAAAAATGTTTTTGTTTTTTTAAAACACCATATTATATTATAGTGTTGTGCTGTGAAATTTTGTGACAATTATACACTATTTATGCAGTATGACTTACAGAAGAATCGCCGAAATTAGTGCCTGCTTCTGGCTACAGGAGATCATGATGTCATCATACCTAAATATAATAATTGCTATTTAACACATGTGGTCCAACTGTCCTCTCCTCTCTGGTCTGTGCAAACAGCCTGCAGTTCTGTCTGATTTTCAGTGAATATTTGTCACGTGACTGTTCATCTCAGCAGAATCAATCATGGCTTCACAGCGTCGCTGAGGAGCTCATAATTTAAGATTTTTAACAGGATCTAGTTGTTCAGTTTATTTTTGGAGGTTTTTTTTAAATAAGACATGTAGAATTAAGTGATTTTGACAGAAATATCAGAATTTTAAAGCTTCTTTTTGCTTACTTTTTCCAACATTCTTAACCAATGATCTGTTCAAAGACTGTTGGAAAGTTGAAATTCAGATGATAATGCCTGTTTTTACAGCATCTTTCTACAATAAACAGTGTATTTTTGGCCGTCTTTTGAAGAAAACATGTCAAACCTGCTGTCACATGGTGGTTCAGAGAGTTTGTGGTCGATGTACAGTAAGAAATGTTAATGTAAGCGTCACACATTCTCCTCCCTAATGTGGTAATGAGTCAAATTGCACTTTGTTGTCATTATGCCACTTTCTGCCATTACACTAACACCATTACTGGCTTTCTAACAGAGAGATCGTTTTTTATGCCGAGAGTGTCAGGAGTGACAACATTTGCAAGTCTAATTATTACAATACCTATAATTAAAAAATAAAGTGTAATTATACTTATTAACAAATGCCAGAATAAAAAACTCTTTGTTTGATGAGAAAGAAAGTTACGCAGTCATTTACGCATCAAACTGAAAAGAATAAACTCTCCACACCCCAAACCTGGAAGGTCGAATTAATTCTGGATTTTTATCTTTTTAGCGAACAAATGCAGCTCAGTTCTTTCCCATTTAGAGTTGAAATGTTTTAGATAATGCGTTATTAATAATGTTCCCTGCAGAGTGGTTTTTGCACCATGCTTGATAAATGAGACATTTTCCATTTAATATTTGCATGATGAAGGGCATCTGGGGCAAAACGGCTGCAGATAAGGTGCTGATGAAGAACTGGTTCAGACCGGTCTCAGTGCTATTAACACTTTTATGTATGTGTGTGTGTGTGTGTGTGTGTGTGTGTGCGCTTTGAATGTGCATTTGCGTTGCAGTATTGAGCGAAACCGTCCACACATGTGTTTATTTGTTAATAAAAAGCAGATTTAATAGATGTGAACGATCATTTAAAGCGCTCCACTCTGCAGAAATCATCTTAACAAGTCGTTTAGTCTCATTAGGAGACTTTAAAGCTTATTTTTCTTCCAACGAGCACAACTTGTTCCAGCGGGTTGAGATAAGTTCACTTGTTCCCGCTGCAGTGTCCTTTTGTCTGCTCACAAAACAGAATAATGCCCCGTTATCACGACTTTTGAATTAAACTGATTTGTTTTTTTATAAACAAGTGAAATTATCCAATTCTTATCGGCAGATTGGTTCGTTTTTAAGTGCCACATTTAAGGACTCGATTGTAGACAAAGTAACTCATCAGGGTGGTTGTTTTTGTTGGTTTTGTCTCTATTGTGAAAGAAAAATTCACCATTATTTTAATTGGAGGCTTGTTTTATGGTTTCAGTCAACATTCCAATTGGATCTGAAAATATTGAGCTCACCGAGTTAATGACTCAGATTTCACAAAGCAGACCACCAACAACAAACAAACATTTACTCTAATACAAAGAGTGAAATACCATACTTTTTACTTTGCTACATATTATGTGACAGCTTTAATTACAAGTTATATTTATCAGATATCATCAGAAACTCTGTTTGCCACAGAGCTTATTCTCAGCAATGGTCCAAAATCCAATGCAAAAATCCCATAGGAGAATTTTCAATGGAGCCCATGGAGATACTTTTGGGTTGGCCGACAAAATTACAGCATTTGGTTTGCTCCCTATGACATTACGTTTAAGTGTTATGTAATGTGCAGTTGTCAAATTCGAAACAGTAGGAAATGAGAGCACATTGAGTTATAAAATAAGTATATTAATATATGAATTAATTCTCTGCCAGCATTCCATTTTTCATATTCTTCATAGAGGTCAAATGACGCTCCAAACACTCAAAAAATTGTATTACCACCACTGTGGTACCTGTTATCTATGATCAGGGTTAGGGTTCAGACTTTGTTGAGCCCAGTGGTGGAAGAAGTATTCAGATCTCTTATTTAAGTATAAGTACTAATACCACATTGTGAAATTACTCCACTACAAGTAAAAGTCCTGCATTCACAACTTACTGAAGTAAAAGTGCAAAAGTATCAGAATCAAAATGTACTTAAAGTACAATAGTAAAGTACTTGTTATGCAGAATGGACCCACTCACCTTGTTCTATATATATATTTCAAATACATTATTACATTATTTGTATTGATGCATTTTTGCAAGCAGCATTTTACAGTCTACCGGATAGGGTTCATTTACTTCATATGCTGCTGTGTGGTTTAATTAATAAAAATGCATAATCATTTTGTATTGATCACATGTTTTTCATTTAAGTCTTGACTGGAATAGTAACTAGTAACTAAAGCTGGCAGGCAAATGTAGTGGAGTAAAAAGTACAGTATTTGCTTCAAAATGTAGTGAAGTAGAAGTATATCCATCCATCCATCCATCCATCCATCCATCTTCCTCCGCTTATCCGGGGCCGGGTCGCGGGGGCAGCAGGTTAAGCAGGGCATTCCAGACGTCCCTCTCCCCAGCCACAATATAAAATAGAAATACTCAAGTAAAGTTCAAGTACCTCAAAATGTACTTAAGTACAGTACTTGAGTAAATGTACCTATTTACCTTCCACCGCTGCAGCTCACACAAAGAAACCCTAACACTGTCAAACTTCGTGGCACACCTCTCCCCTCAGGTCTGTGGGTTTTCTGGAGTCGTGGGTTATGATTTCTGTAAAGAGATAATTAGTTTTTCCTATTTTTTCCCTTTGCATTGAGCATACAACGTTCCATCTTGTTTCACTATATTTGAGAGAAGGCAAACACCTACGGCTGCAACAACTGGCAACTAAAACAATCTAGATGGATAATAGCAATAAAGGTCATTTGAACAATATGAACTAATAGAAATGATGGGCAAAATAAGATATTTTCTGTTACAACAAACCATATTAATCCCATAAGATTAGAGTTAGAAATAGGTTTAACTAACACAGCGTTTTATGTGAGGCTCTATTTTTAGATTATCGATCTATTCCCTGAAGGTCCTTGCAGTTATAGTGTTTGTGTGTGTGTGTGTGTGTGTGTGTGTGTGTGTGTGTGTGTGTGTGTGTGTGTGTGCACCTGTTGGTATGTTTGTGTGACCCTGTGTTTTGACAAGCTTCCAAAATCCCCAGAGATGGCTCCTCCACCCCGAGGTTGAAGCCATGTGAAATTGCCAAACACTCTGCAGATCCCCCCTGGGCGGTGTTAAAAGCCTCCAGTACAGTAGTCACTATTTTCTCTTCACTACTTCCTTCCTTTTGGATTTTATGCCATGCTACTTTGCAAGCACCCTGTTAGGACTTAAGTGCAGTGTGTGTGTGGGAAAAAAGAAGCAATCCATGATTCATGTGACATGCTCCGTGTCCTTGACATGCATGGTGTTCCCGGGCTTCCTTGAAGCATCTTATCAGGAAGGAGGCGAGCAGGGAGCAGCCCCCGACGGCACGCTTTGCAGCACTTATCACTGTGCGCGCTGCCACGGTGCTGGAGAGGCATCCTCCCAGACAAAAATCTATATTTATTTAAAACAAAAAAGGTGGAACGCACACGGGGAGAGGTGCTTTTTGATATGTTTTGTGCGTTAAAACTTTAGCGAAGTCAGTTTTTGTGTTGTCATCTAGGCCAAGGAATCTGCACAAAATAGGCCAGAGGGCACGCTTCCCTGCTATGCTAAAACTGCGGAGTGCGACTGCAGTGTATAAATGATCTTGGCCTAGACTGTCAGCACCAAAGTCATGCATCAGCTCTGTGTTTAAACCCCCGTGGTATAGCCTTCATCTCCCCTCCCTTATGAGTTAGATCTTTGACAGTTTCTCTCCCGCTCACCCTTTTACTTACTCCCTCCTCCCTCCCACCTTTCCCACCCTGCCTTTCAATCCCGTCTTCTTTATTCACTTATCTAATTTTTCTCTCTTATTCACTTCCTCCCTCCCTGCCTCCCTCCAGTCCAGCCTCATATCACCCAGCTGAAAAACGTGACAGCCGTGGAGGGCAGCGCCGCCATGATCTCCTGCGTGGCTGAGGGCGAGCCTCTGCCCGACATTTCCTGGAGGAGAGCCAGCGACGGTCATACCTTCGTGGACGGAGACAAGGTAGAAACTGCCAGAAAGTCCATCTGGCTCTGTGTCTGTTTGTGCATCATCATACTGCACTAGGGCTAGAAGTTTGGGCACATGGGATATGTATAATTCTTTAATGAAGAATATGTGGAGCACACAGAAGGAGGAAATTCACGTTTTTAATACCTGTAGACAGGTTCAAACATAAAATAATAGTATAAAAATAGTCGCTAGAAAGTCCAACAGAAAACTTATTTCCAACAGGAGTGGGTCTATGTTCCCAGTGTCCTGTATTCCATGGCTCAATATTCTATTAAAACACACTGGGGCGAATTCACAAAAGGATGTATGTGCAAATATGGCAAAAACAAATGAATTCTCCGGTAATTCTCAAAGCACCCACAAAGGGTTATTGCACCCCTAACTGCACTGCCAAGCAAGTTGTGTCTCTGCTCTAGTTTTATTTTTATTAATTTAAATGAGGTAACATGCATACATTTGGTGAAAAATCTGCCCCTTTCTATGCCTCATTGTAAAAAAGTCCAATTCACAAGCACCAGCGCTCATAGCCACACACAGTTCAAGTGAAATGCTGACAGTCTTTAGAGAGCTGGTGGTAAATGAAGAGCATTTTTAAGGAAGAAATAAAGGTTGACTCAAGGTCTTTTATTTTGGGATTCAGTGACAGGACACTGCTCTCAGCTCCCCTATGTGACTTTTTTAAAAATAAACTAGAAAGTCATCTACACATCCAAAAGATAACCCACACAAACAGTCCGCTTTCACACAGTGAGCGTATGTGAGCTTATCAGCTGCGGACATCAGACTGAGACAGAAATCTATTTGTTTATTAATTAAAACGACTGATCGGCTGGTCTCTGGAGATTCAAATAATCAGTGAAGACCCACTGTTGTGTCTCTCTTATCTCTAAAGACACACTTACTGTATTTTTGTGGTTAAATGAGCGGAGTCCGGCAAAAGCTCAGCACAAGTATGCGTCAGACTAGAAGTTATTCAGTACTTCACCCCTCACAACCCACACTTTAACCTCTAGTGTATTTATTCTAAGGAGGCAAATAAAGCTCAATTTCAAAACTGTATGGACATGTTTGCAGTGTGATATAATTAGCTCAATATCTTTAGTGAATAGATCCGCACAGATAGCGGTTGCAAGGAATTCATGGTGCTATCATTTTCTGCAGTCCATTCTTTGTGAATTCGGCCCTCAGTGTCTGAGTCATATTTCAATTTAATATATCTTTCAGTTACGCCTAGCTCCTGAACCTTAACCTGTTTGTAAAGTGGAATTATTATCATTTGTTATGGATACCTCACCTTAACCAGAACCTCCATCTTACCCTTTACCTGTTTAGAAATGGGGATTAAACCTGGCCATAGACCAAGCTGGTAATATGTAGCTGGTAATATCTTTTTCAGATTCCCATTATTTTCCATGCAAATCTAGGGAACATAGGATCTGGGAACATGGGAATGACTCCTTTCCAATAAAGGCTCCAAAATGTGTGCTGAAACAAATATTCTTTAGAGACGAGGATTATAGGGACTCTGGTTTTTCTACTCTGAAGACTCAATTTTTTATGAAGCAAATAAATGTTTCTGCTTTCTTTCCTGTTATTGTCTTGCAACCTCTGATTGATATTTAAGTGTAGAAAGCACTCTCACTCCATCATTGGGATTGGCTTCTGTTCACATTTGTCTTCCTCTCTATTTTTTATGGTATTTCAACTAGGAAAACTGGTGATTATGTCTCCTTGTTGAAAGTTATACAATAAGCCTGATATGGTTCTGTTTTCCTTTCTTCTTGTTGTGGTTTTGGTGCCTTAGCCAAGCTTTTTGGTGCCTGAACCAAACAACAATTATGATGTTTAAGACCATTATCATCATGTATCGTGGGGTTGACCCCAGCACTTGTCACGTGATGTTTTGTAGGATATCTAATAAATCCCATTCTTATAAACTGTAAAATTGTGCTTTATCACAATGCGTAGTTTTAGAGTTAATTAGATGAACAGAGGAGTAAAGGTCATTCAGACAGCTAGAGGTTTCTGCTGCTGCCACACTGTGGGATCCAATACAGTGTGTATTAATGTTTCCTGAGTTATACACCTCTTCACCAGCAGAGTAAACATAATAATGAAGAGAAACTGTCTCAGAGCAAGTACAGCTTTAGTCTGATTGTTTGGCCAGGACGAATAAAGATTTATGGATATTAATTTTGCAAATCCTGCTATATTAATCTAGTCATATTGCATTGATTTTTATTTGATTTTAAGCCTTCTGTATTCTGCTGAGGTGAGCAGCTATAGTTTAGAGAGACTCAAAAACGTCAATATGGGGCGTTTGTACAGGTAGCAAAATATGACTCACATTTACGTTTAAGACTGTTCTCCACTGCCATTTTGCTGACATAATGGTAATGATGGGGTGATGGGGATTTATTGGGAGTGTAAATGGTGGATATCACACTAAGGTCTGTTTTTTACGTAACTTCTCTGGCTCACAGTCTCTGGCTCATGTCTTTCACACATGATTTTTAACTTAAGTAAGGCCAATCACGTTTTTGAACGTAACTTGCTTTTTTACGTAACTTGCGGTAGTCACGTGACCCTTGTAACTATTTCAGTTCCGGTATTTACGTGCATTTATTTACTGTTTAAACTGTCTGTTATAACGCCTTACCAGAAGTTTTTTGTCCTAAACCTAGATCAGTGGTTTTACAACATAAATCCACAGAAACTGCAGCCTTTTTTACAACTGCGAGTGTGCAACGTGTGTGTGCTACTTTTTAGAATGCGCTGTTGTACCGCGAGCCATAAAACGTAAGCCATGATACGTACATACGTTCCGTAATTTGTGGTACTGACACACAACCTCTTTTGTCGTTTAGGTTGGATAACTTGATATCCGTCTCTCATGGTTTGTGAATCATGTTTTTTTATGTAACTTATTGTTAGGTCAGTGGTTTTGCCAAATGGTCCATACTGTCGTTTAGGGTTGTAGATCATGTTGGTATTGTTTATCGTATAGCTAGTTAGAAGGATATATTAGTTGTATATCGACAAGTATATAAACTTTACTTTATTCTTCCTGAATGCCATCTATATTAAGCAATTGCAATGTTTTGGCATAGTTTGAACTTTGATTTTGAATCTCCCTTTACTCCCAACAAAAAAAAAACAACTTGTATTTGCCAAATGTCAGCTTTAAAAAGCAACCCTGTTCCCATCTGTTGTCAATGAGTTTCACTGATGAGATTTAATAAGGCTTGATAACAAAAGTGCCTGAAAAGTTGACTCAAATTCACATTACAAAGTCTCCATGCAACAAAACAAAAGTTTAAATGTTTTTTTTCTACATTTGTTCTCATTGTGACCATTTAAATGCCATTGTTTTTACTTAGAAAATTGGACTCTTTGTGCTCAACATGCTTGAGTACTAAAAGAAATAGCCAACATTAGCAAGTAATTACCTGTATATGTCCCCATAAAAATAAAAGCAGGCATAATCATTTCCATCTGCCATACATGAAATGTTGCAATTAGAGTCATTTACAGGTAGCGGTGGTGCTCAAGGCCTGTCTCCAGGCAGATGCTTTCATGTTTACATTCAAGACTGATGATTAATCCTGGTCTTTTGAGACCTGTGTAGCGCTCACGTTGTACTCAAGCTGAGTGCATATTTGCTTTTTCCATACTACAGCGGATGCCTCAAAGACTCTTATTATCAAAGCTGCACTCAAACAATACATGCACATTCACCTTGGTAAATGTTTTTTACAGCGAGTGTTTCAATCTCTCGCCTTTGCTGAGATTATTATCTCAAGGGAAATCAGCTCACGCATTTATTTTGATTAGCTTGCGGCATAAAGAAGCAGCAAGAACCTTCAAGTTTTCAGGGCAAACATTAATACTTTCCATTTAGTTTCTATACCTGCCTTTGACTCTGCAACATTTAATGTAATCCAACAAAAGGAATTGAAGCTTCTGTTGTGTATTTTTCCCGCAGCATCCATAATTCACTTTGTCCGAAAGAACAGCCTCACAAATCAGAAACTGAATGAGCTGCAGCCGCATTTAGTCGAGAAAAAAAAAAGTAATTATTCTTGAATGAGCCGCCATCAATGTCAAAACCATATGCACTTCCATCACAGCTTCCCTGCAAAAAACAAAGATGGCAGCCGTTCTTTTTTGCTCGGGAAAAAGGTCACGGAGGAGATAAATGAATGTGTGCATTGGCTCGAATCGCTCGGGTTGATAAATCACAGCCGAAAATGAGAGTAAGTGCTTCTCTTCCCACAGCAAATGCAATTATGGAAATGCGTAGTGCAAACCAACACACCTAAACATACGCAAAGACAAACACGGCTTGAGCAGCACGAGGCATGATGGATGGTCGCAGTCATTTAGGTTTAAGGCAGGATGTTCCTCTCTCAATTTGCTCTCCAATCTGCATATCCAGTCTGCACACACACGCTCTTGTTGAGACACATTAAGCTTCAGAGGGCTTAGTTTTACTCACTGCATAATGTTGCTTCCATTCTTCTCATTCTTTGCCAACTAACACCTTGACCCTCCGTTAGAGAACATAATGGTATGCAGGTCCGGGAATTTAATTATGAGCTGCGGCATGGTTTGAATCTAAGTATTGTTTCATGGTGTTTTTGTGCTTGTGATAAAGGTTAGCAAGCTGCACTGTCCTATTCATGCAAACAGCCAAAACTGAAGCTAACAAAGATTGACGTACTTTATTTGATCTAACAGACTTAAACTTTTTAACCTTCCCTTCAGCTATTCAGCTACGGTGCCTCTTTGAGCTCTTTTTAAAAGACATTTTGCAAGTATCCTTCTCTAGCAGTGTTGTAGTACTCAAGGTTGGTCTTGGTCTGGAGAGCACTTTTTGATGGCCTCGGTCTCTGACAAAGCGGATTTTATTTCAAGACTGGTCAAGACCACAACTGTGCATTTTTGGATTAACTTGTTAATATCATTACTGTGACTTACATGATATAATATATAATTTGATAGATATAATATATCATTTGATATATCGTTAGCATCATAGCATATTTGCCTAAGTCATATTTGAACGTTTTCGGAAAACAAGAAAAAACACAATTTTTAGTAAGCCCATTGGTATTTTTAATTGATATTGTATCAGTAAGTTCAAATAGAACAAGTTTGCATAAAAAATTAAACACATTGATTTCATAACAGATAAAAGTCACTTAGGCAGAATATGCCCTGACTAAGGCAATTTTTGTCTTACATATAAATAATGTAGTTTGGTTTGTATGTAGCAGCAAAAATGCCTAAGTAAAAGAGATGACTAAGGCAGAAAGTGATTTTGGACTCTAACAAGTGTTCTGAGGCTGAGAACATAGGCAATAAGGCAGAAAGATGCAGCAGTGGTAGGAGAGTAAAGTAAGGCAGATATCACAATTTGGCCAAAATATGACTTAGGCAATTATGCTATGAGGCTAACGATATAATATAATTTGAAATTGCTGTCACCGTTAACGGCTGTCACCCCTTCGATTACATTACATTAAATTACATGTCATTTAGCTGACGCTTTTGTCCAAAGCAACATACAATAAGTGCATTTAACCTGATGGTACTAGACATAGACCACAGGAATCAAGTAAGTACATAACTTTAAGAGCCAACTGTATTCACTACAGGAGTGCTATATGTTAAAGAGAAAGAAAAAAAAACACCCCCCACAAATGTGAATGTTAGTAACAGGAGAAGAGGCCGTGAGAAGATGTCAGCCAACTCGTCTGTAATAAAATTTGGTTACCTGAGCCACAAAGTTTTTTTGTGCACAACTACAAAAAAAAAGAAAACACATCCCAACTTGTAAATTCTGCAAAGCAACGCTAACAGAGACAGCTGGGACTGGTCTTGCAAAAGAGTTATGGGGTTGAAATGTTTAACGAAAGAAGACAAGTCATTTAATTTGGCGCTAGTGTATGGATAATGTTTCGCAACTTGAATATATATTCTCATATCAATATGCCCTGATAGTCAATGAGGCAATTTAGTTTTTTTGAATTGGAACATCATTCACTCACTCATTTATTGGATATTGTTCTGTGTTTTTAGTAGATAATGTGAAATGTTGGTGCCTTTTGTTCATTATCAACCTTCACAACTGTTATACATTCCTGCAACACATCATTACAGAAACCGTCCCTGAAGATTGCTGTAAGAAGCATTTAAATTGCACCAAACAGCTGAGAATCACACAGTTCAAACACAGTTTAAAACTTGTCTGTGGCATAAACAGCATTGTAGTTATTCAGTGTTTTGTAGAACATGTCTAGTCCTGGGTTGAACCTTGAAAAAAGCAGATGCACACCCTCTGAGATTATTGTTTTGTTTTCCATTTGACACCTGGTCACAAAAGCAGCACATTGTGCTGCAGAATTCAGCCGAAAATGGATAATAATAATAATGTTTATTTGAGGATTCGCTGTTGCTACCCCTTGTTGGCCCCCATTTATTTGAACCAGAAAGCCATTATTAAATGTCATTTTGTTGTTGTCATAAGGATGAGGTGATGCGGTAATCATTGTGGTGCAAATATGAACACCCCATGCTCAGCCCTAACGCCAAACTGCTTTCTCGCCAGAATTAGACGACAGTGTGTTTCCAGCCTCGCTGACATTTACAGCTGACATTTTTAATATCTGAAAATTCTCCAGCATTTGCACTGAAATGACACAGACACACAGAATCCTTTTTGAGAGATTGAGATTCAGCCTCACATGTTCACTGTAAAAACAGCCATTCTGCTTTTTGAGGATCAGATAGGGATGGGATTTCATACATTTCTTCCTTTTGCTTACCTGCGTCCTTTCATCTTCCCCAGTTTCTCTATTCCCTTGAGTTCCACATCTCTTTGCCTTTTATCTCCGCGCTTACCGCTCACGTGTTTACAGTACGAGCGAGTTGCGGGAACATGCGTGTGCCTGTGTGTGTCCGCGAGTGTGAGTGTGACTCGCTGTTGTGTTCACGTCTGGCTGCTCGCCTTGTCGTCCGACTGAGCTGCATATCAAACAGGCTGTGCTTTAGGGGCTGAGTCGGTCTCTAGACAGACCCTGTCAGTGGGCAGAGAGGGTGGGAGGCTGCGGAGGGGGGTTAGCGAGTAATTTCCTGACTCAGAAGCTCCCTCCTGGAAGATTTCCTCTCTTTCTCCTCCTCTCTCATCCCCCCGTTCCTCAGCATTCCTATTCAACGCACACCCTCCCAATCCCATTGACCTCAGCTGGCGAGGCAAACAAGCAAGTGTGCAGAGGCAGCACAAAGAAAACCAGAAGCCGAGCCTTTAAAAGCCGCTTCACCTCATTGGTTGATAGTATTGCAGTGATAAGAGCAAAGATAAGCCATTCTAAACAGGATAATGCTGTAGCAGTCTAGCGACAACGTAAAGAGAGTGTGATTCAAAAGAGGGGACCTCACGGCCGAGGCTTATGAGGCTTAGACATATAATGAGTATTAGGAGAGGCAGGGGGGTGGCAGGAGGGCATTAGAGGGGCTGGATGTGCATTGATTTACAGGGGAAATCTATGGTGGAGGTGTGCACACACACTTGCCTATAAATATGCAAATACACATAAGCAGATGGAAGCACAGACACAGGAGCATACATGGAAATGTGCAGTTACTATGATCTGAAGGTCAGAATGTAAAAGAAGAGCAACTTTCTGCCTGTATGTAGGTAGTTTATTACTATATATGTAGAAGTTCAACGCCACTTCAGTTCTTTAGGAGCACAGGGACTTCCTTAAATCTCCTCTTGTTGCCTGGCAACGTCACAGTGATGACCAGGATCAAAAAAGAAGATATAATGTGGAAATTAGTAAGCCTTTATGGTGTCTGTAGGCCAATTCTGTTACATCTGGACAGAGCTATGCTAGCTGTTTCCACCTGTTTCCTGTCTTTATGCTTAGCTAAGCTAAGCTAACCAGAGGCTATCTTCTGTTGTGTTCAGACATGAAAGTGATCTCATCTAACTCTTGCCACCATGTCAAACTCTTCTATGAAACACTTTTTTTGTCATTTCAGAATTCAGAAGCAGGCAGGACACAGAAGCTAGCACTTAAAAAATAGCCCACGAAAAAAAAAAAACAGTATTGGTGACTGTAACTGAGGGACAGTTTCTACAACGAAAACGGTTGACATAATCGTTTCAGCAACATCGTTTCACATTTATATATGACATGTGCAATAAGCTTTTTTTTCTGTGTGACATGTGCAATAGGCTTTTCTCTTTTTTTCCTGAACGGAATTGCAATGTTTTGTGCGCAATGTATGTGTGCAGTGCTCGCAATCATTTGCAGCTTTGCCATGTGTCTCTGTTTGCAGTCCTGTTTACAGTCCCTTACTTTGTGATTTGTGCGTGGTATCCTTTTTTGTTAGTTTGTTTGATGGGTGCATGCTTTGTTTGGTTATTTATTTAATATTTATCTTTTTGCACTGATGGGAGAGCTGTGCCTCAATTTCGTTGTGCTAACGTATTTTTTTATACTACCATTCAATGACAATAAAGACTCTAATCTAATCTTTTTGACAGGGAACTGAAGCCATTATATGTTCTCTTCAAAGCCCCCATACTCCTTTGACGAAAACAGTAATTTTACTTGCAGAACATGTGCATTTCTGGTCTGTTTCTGTTCAATTTGTGAGCTATCATGTGACTTTGGTGTTTTGAAGGGTTAGTTCTGATTCACCAAAGTCACACAATTACACAAACAAGCTAAACGCGGAAGGCGTTGGTAGACCATCAACTCATGTTCTGAGATGTACAATTGCTGTTTTTGTCAATGGAGCCTGGTGGTCTCAAAAGAGTAACTTTTCAGCTTCGATTCCCTCTCAGTAAGGGCTTTCTGGTGGCAACCTTATACAACCCAACTTCAAAAAATCCAAACTATCCCTTTAAGGAGGTGACGTTATATTTTTCCTGCAGCACATAATGTTACGTGTCCTATATATACAGTAAGATGCCACAAACACACACACAAGAATCTTTCTGACGACAGTTGTAGCAACAAAAACATCCCAAAGCATTGTGGGGCATCCCTATGCTAAATAGGCTTACTGGGAGCCTAATTTGACTCTCAGCCTCCAGCGTCTTTTGCTTTTGTTTCTGCTTTACTTCTAATTCCATTATTAGGCACAAACTCACAATACTAATTTGAGTGCAATCCAACATTAACTCGCTGGCCTTGAGCTAAATAACTTCTTCTATTTTTACTCTATTAAAGCTGTTTTTCCAAGTTGACTTAATTGACTAATTAGAAAGCAACAATGTGGGAAATGTAAGCCAGATGGATGTTTTTAGTCATCAAAAAGTCCTGATGGTGATAAAAATTGTACATGTACCTTTTGTACGAAAGCTCATGTGCAGTGTGTGTCAACTTCTCAAGTCCTTATCCTGTGAATAAAACATGTCCATGTCAGCATTTCTCCTATTACAGGATCTGTGTGTCAGATTATACAAGCCAGTTCATCTCAGCGTTACTTTGCAGTGATAGTGATAGTGCAATCATGATATGTTGCTGCTAGCTCTGATATCCATGTTTTTTTTGCTCACAAAGGCTTCAAGAGCCCCGGATAGATTGCCACCCTAATGTATGCCATGTGCCGCTGGGTGGGTACTTACATTGAAAATACCCCACGGCACTCTCAGACTCTATGAATAATAAGAAGAACTCAACTAAAACTATGCTTCATATTCATGGCGGTGCCTCGTCTGCGGAAAGAGAATGTCAAACCAACTTCTTCATTACACATTTCTATTGAAAAAGAAACAATGAAGCAAACAAAAGCTTTTGTAGCCTGCATTCATCATGTTTATCTTCTGATTTTCTGAAATAACATTGAAGCAGGACTTTGGTTTGCAAAGGCTACTCTGTATGAAAGGATAAAAAGGTATATTTAGTCCCTTGAACCCCCACAATACAGGCATGTTTTCTGTTTTCTGCAAAATAATCTATAAGAACAGAAATAATGGATTTTCAAATGTAAGAAGGTCCTTGAATGAACCATGGGTTACGAATTCTAATATTCCATTAAAAATACGGCTAAACATAAACTGTTTGCACAAGCAGATCATGTAAGAACCATTAAATGCTGCTGAGACCAACAACCATATAATAAAAGAAAAGAGAAGATGTAGAAGATGAAGGTGGACCCATACCTGGTCCTGTGGTGCTTGGATTACCTTTCACTCAGACCTCAGTAGTGCGCCTACAGAGATTGCTTCAAACACCATACTAAGCAGCATAGGTGTTCCACAAGGAACAGTGCTGGCTCCTTTCCTGTTCTCCATCTACATAACAGACTTCCAACACAACACCAACAGGTGCTTTTTGCATAAGTTTTCTTCCAATCACCACCAAGCACTGAGGTGGAGGTGGTGGACAACCACAGGTACCTTGGTGTGCAGCTTGATGGCAGGCTTGACTGGAGGAGCCATATGGAGGCAGTGTACAAAAAGGGACAAAAGTGACTGTATTTCCTAAAGAGGCTAAGATCTTTCAACTTCTGCCAACCCTTTCTGTCCGCACAGCAGAAAAAATAGCCTGGACAAGCTGATCAGAAAGGCTGGTTCTGTGATCTGGGCTGAAAAACAGATGGTCCAGCAGGTGGCAGAGGCCAGGACCTTCAACAAACTGGGTATACTCATGACCAACCCCGCACACCCTCTCCACGCCCTGAAGGTGATCCATAGCAGCACCTTCAGTCAGAGACTAATTGCACCAATGTGCAAATCAGAGAGATACAGGAGGTCTTTTATACCAACTGCTATAAGGTTTTATAATGCACCAAAATAACTGCAACGTTGCAGTTGTGTCTGTCTTGAAGCTGCTGTGACACTATAATTTCCTGTAAAGGATTAATAACAGATCTATCCATCTATCCATCTATCTTTAAAAAATTCAGTGAAACTTAGGCTGACTTGGTCAACGTCAGGATGCCTGCAAATGACTTCTTATCTATCAGAATTTGTTTAATTTGGTCAAATAATATCTAAAAACTGTAGAAATTATGCATGATCAAATCCTCTTATTCCCATTGAAATCAATGGGGAGCTAAATTTGAAGTAGCCAGCTTGGTGGGTGGAAGTCTCTAATGCGGTTGCAGATTTCCCCCCCTAATTTTCGGTAAATTAAATGTAATTAATCATAATTATAATAAATAATAAATAATTATATTTTGTTTTAAATATGTTTCATATTGCAGCTAAAAACAATTAAATAGTGAGTTAAATTTGACAGGAGCAAAACCAAACACCCTCAAATTGTTTAAATAAAGGAGGTAAAAATAAAAATATATTAGGAAAGCAAGTGTTATTTTTTTAAAGATTGTTTCACCCAGTCTATCTAATCAAAACAAAGCTGCAGCTCTTAAATGCATCACGGGCAGGACCTCTGAAAGTAGTTTCTTGGGGGTGACAAAGGTTATCTGTTAGGTAGCCGTCTGGAGGCTGCAGCTGCATCGAGGATGCTCCTGGGCTGTTTTTTCTCATTACGAGTGAATGTCGATTACTGGAATGATAGCCTCGTCTGCTGTAATTGACCCGTTGCGTCAAACTGATACCATCTGTCTTCATACAGATGTAATGACCTTGTAATAAATCGACAGTTTATTGCATTAACCCCGACTCTGTGTGACATGTGACGCTTGCCTGCAAGGGGGAGTCAGAATGGATCAAGGCGCTGACGTCCACTAATAGGAAGTTGGAAAAGGAACTTTCTGTGAATGATTTGTTAAATCAGGATCAACTTTCTGGATTCCTCTACGTCATGTTTGCTTTGTGTTCCAATCCTCATATCACAAATGCACAATCACAAGTGTGGATGAGGCTAACTCTTTAAATATAGTATCACAAAAAAAGCCTCATTATAGATAAGAACTATAATCTTTTCCCTCCTGTTTCGGCGGGCCAGGTCTGTGTGATTAGCTGCTCTCTCTTGCGCTTTAAATGTTTTGTCGATCAGAATTTCCCACAGCAAACCACTTATTATTAAGGGCAATAATTGTGTGAAAATTATAGAGATGTAAATGCCACTTCTCTATCACCCAAGACCACAAATAAAAGCCACAGCTACAATTTGTGCCCTTCTACTGCTGGATATCTTGACAGAAGAATATAATAATAATAGGTTTTATGTGTTTGTGTTTTCAGACTCAGGACGGACGCTTTGAAGTCCGTGGCCGTCACGGCAAGTCGGTGTTGACCATCAGCGGAGTGATGCTCACAGACTTGGGTCGATTTGACTGCGAAGCGTTGAGCCGGATCGGAGGTCATCAGAAGAGCATGTTCCTGGATATTGAGTGTGAGTATGTCTATGGTTTGAACACAGTTTTTCCGGATTTCAACCAAAACAATAAGAAAAGGTGGAGTTTGGTGATGTTGTGAAGTAGCATGAGGCTTTTACCAGGAGCTGAATTATCTGCAGAACACTCCTCCTCTCCACAACAAACGGACCCACTCATTAAACCCAGTAAAAACTCTAAATAAAGCAGTTTCATGTTAAATCTGTGTTTCTCCAATGCTGTTTCGACAGACAGCTGTCCCGAAGGAGCTGTGAGCCAAGCTGTCACTAACATTTGCTCAGCTTGTTTCTCTGATAACTTAAGATCCAGATGTCTAATGACTAAAGTCCTTTATCCACTTAAAATACATAGTTAAAGCAACTGCAAGGTACTTTTAATTGGTCATTCAATGCAGATATCTCAATATGGCCAACAAGACCAACCACAAGAATATTGGCTATAATCATTCTCTGCTACCTTCTTTAGCTCAGACTCCAGCAGGGTGGCCCACACCTTTTTCCTGGGTGAAGGGAAGGAATTGCTGGTGCTGGTTTGCAGTTAGTTCAACTTTTGCACCGTCTCAGAACCTGTTGGCTTTTCCACAGGCGCCAGAGCCACGTCATTATGTCACTGTATACGTCTCTGTTATCTCAGCAAGTATAATAACAATGGCAGACTACATTGTCTCTTTTCAATTGTAGCTCATGGCTTTGCTAGCCTACATTACACGACATGTACAACACATTTGTTCTGCTTGTCTTAAATGCTGTGGACGGTTATTATGTTCTTATTAACACTGAATGTAAATTCTTAATGTTAGACTTTCTTGTAAGCTAACGATAGCCCGCTAACGATAGCCCGCTAACGATAGCCCGCTAACGATAGCCCGCTAACGATAGCCTGCTAACGATAGCCCGCTAACGATAGCCTGCTAACGATAGCCCGCTAACTATTGCCCGCTAACTATTGCCCGATAACGAAAGCTTGCTAACGCTACCCCGTATTGATCACACTGCAGTCAAACAAATAAAATAAAATGAGTAATGAATAAAACATTTTCGTTGGTCTTGTTGGTCACGATAATCCCGCCCCCAGCCCCTGATGTAAGTAGTTTGTGGTTCAATACCAGCAAAGAGTCAGTGCCGATCTGGAGCCAGTTTTCTTGTCCGAGAGCTGTTTTTTTTTGGCAGCCTGAAAATGGTTCAAGATTAGGAACCAGCTCCATACCGGTCCTGGAGGGGGTAATGGGGAAACCTTTTGTCGACTGGTAAAAAAAATAAAAGTTTATCGTAGCTGCTTTAAGAAAAAAAGCTGCTTTAAGAAAAAAAGTCTATCATAACATATGGCTTAAAACTTTAGCCATATTTTAAAAAAGATTTTAAAAAATTTCTGGCAAACAAACCATAATGCTGACATGCACACAAGTGATATGACAAGACGACCAATTAATTGACTCAAATTACAGATTTCTCTGGGTATAAAAGTTTAAAAGTAAATTTGGAATAATGCAACAAAGGTCTTGTTATGTTTAGACATTTCAATGCAGGAAATTTACATATTATATCCCACTGTTTTTCCCCATGCCAACTGTTGTTTTGTTTGTTTCTGTCATTACTGCTGCCACAAATATCATTAATGACTTTAGTGCGAGAAATGACTCCACACAGCTGCTTCTCTAATGACACTTTCACTACACATCATCCTCGACATGCACAGCTACAGTTCATCTCTCTATTTCAATATTCTGTCAACTCTACACCCCCCCCCCCCCCCCCCCCCCCTTTTTTTATACCAAATACCCTGATATTTATATAGCAATGATGCTTTCACAAAATATTTACACAGAGAGTTTTATGATGGATTTTGTCAGTAATGTGGATATAATGGATAATAAAACAGCAAGAACAGTCTGGCAGAAAATACTGTAATTTTACTATGATGCATGTAGCCTTAAAAACAAAACCAAAAAACACTAAAATTATTATGAAAAAATCTAAGATATTAAGATATATAGGCTCACATTACAATGTTAAAGTATTATCAGTATATTACCCATCCCTATGTCTTATTTCTTACAAAAAAATAATACATTAAAATTAAAAAAGGCTAAAACAAATAATAAACTAGATTTCTATCAAATGAAAACTTTGAAATGAACAAAAAGTACAAACTTTGCTTCGTAAAAACATGTTTTTAGAAAAGTTATTCAATATTACAACAGGTTTACTGCACAGAAAGAGTGGGTGTCACCTCTTATTATTGGTGCAAGAGTTTAAGCAACTGAATGTTTAACATTGACTGCAAGCAAAATGAATGAGACTTTTCCTTACGGGGCCAGATGACCTCGCCAACTTCTGCACTCTGCATTCCAATTAGTGCTATCAGATCCTTAATGTGTAAATGAAACACGTACGCACATTTAAGCAGTCGAATCAGCAACCTGGCAAAAAATACACGTGCATCCCTGCAGTCTTGTGCAGAGTTCAAAAGTTCAACCGCGCTTGTTTCTAATAATTCTTTTCACACTGTGGCTGTTTTTCTTTCTGAAGATTATTATATGATAATAAACAACTCGCTCCCTACCCTCCAAGCCTTCAGAAGGGTTAATTAGTGCGAGGATATCATGCGTCGCCGTTCGTTTTCCCACGCTGATAGCTCCCCGACTTCCCAATGAGCGCACCCATCCCTCAGTGCTGCTTGTTTGGGGTTATTTGGGGCGGGCTATCCCCTGCCTAATGAGCTCTGAAGCAAATATCTCCATTTCGGCCTCGGAATTATTAGGTTCATTATGAGAGCAGCTCTGTTGTCTGAACCAATGAAGAGTGGATTTTTTTTTGGGTAGCAGCACTCTCACCTTGAAGCTCAGAGGAACAACAGACAAACAAATATACTCCGAGAAACAGTGAAGTAAAAAATGAATACTGCATCACTGTTGTCATGTGGAAACCAATTTTCTCCTCCTCTGGCTGAGGTGACTTTTGGGTTCATGGATTTGCATAGTTGACATTTTGGAAAAAGTTTAATGGCAAAAAGCAAACGTCACATGCATGCGCACGCTCTCCAAGCATGAAGCAAAGTTGCTGTCATTATACTGTAAACTTGTTTTCGCTGGAGCCACAGCTGACAAGTCGCTAGCAGAGTCTGCAGAAAGACACAGGCTGTGAGTGGAGTGTGGCGGGGCTGAGCCAGCCGTTGCCACCGAACTAATGAACTCATTTACTAAGTCACTGCAGGCTGCAGGGGGATAACGCGTCCTCGGCTGTGACAGAGAGCCAGGCATCAATCTCTTTAATGGAATCCTGCAAGCGAGCATAAAACAACTATAATGCCTCTCCGACTGAGCTGGGCTGACTGGGCCGAAAGAAATCCGCACGACAGCTCGCCGCCGCGATCGTCCATTACTGCCCTTCCTATTTGTTGGGGCAAATGAGCTTCTGTTCGCATCCTTTATTTTTATTCTTGGGGAGATGATCGTCACAGAGATGCCCCCCCTCCCTCCAGCATGCAGTGGCTTCAATTAAGTTTTTCTTTTAGCAGAAGGGATGAAATGCATTTTCTTCTCTCTTTGAGGAATTTTCGGGTTAATCCTCAGCAAGACATTTACGTCTTTGATCATGCAGCTCAGCCTCACCTTTCATTTGAGTGTTTAATTGGCTGCCGCAAATTCCACACACGCAAGCAATTACTCCTTTAGCAATATATGTCTTGTTTAAGCCGGTTTACCATATAAATGAGGTGAGATTATATCTCTGTGTTGTGGACAGATATACCAAAGTTCCTGACCAACCACACCATCTATTACTCATGGGAGGGGAAC
Organism: Centropristis striata; assembly: GCF_030273125.1. NCBI lineage: Eukaryota > Metazoa > Chordata > Actinopteri > Perciformes > Serranidae > Centropristis > Centropristis striata. The sequence goes on along the minus strand of NC_081540.1, from coordinate 10,542,765 downwards.
CCAGTGAACATCAGCTGTGATGTGATGTCCAACCCTCCTGCCACCATGCTGTGGAGGAGAGAGCGATTCACCATCTCTGCAGAGGGAACTGCCAACACGCGGGTACACAGTGCAGACGGCAAGTCTGTGCTGGAGGTGAGTGCTGCTGTATCAGTCAGTTTACTAGCAATATGAGATAAGTTCACATACCACTTATAATATGGAGGGAAATAGCATGTCCTAGGTTTCTTACAGAAAAGTTTTAAGCACTTATGGCAAGAGACTTTCGAAGATGGACAAGACCCTGTTCACCAAATAAAAAGTCTCGATATACTATATTAAAATAGCCAAAACAAGTTTTAGCTCTCTGTGTTCTGTCGTAGCTATATTTTCCAATTCAAGCCAGTGACTCAGTGTACACTTGTGCTTCAAACTAAGTTACGCCACCAATACTTGGCTGTTCAATCAATCAATCACATTTTTTATTCAAGACTCAGGGTCCATAGGAGACAGATATTAAAAACAGGAACAATACAAATAAAATTAATTACACAGCAGACAAAAATATGACAAAAACCAAAAAATACAAAAAGATGATCTTCAGACCGACCAAAATGAACTGTTACGCCAGTGTCTCCAATATACTGAGGAGAGGCGGGTGGAGCTAACCTGAGGATTAGTAAGAGCAACGATCACACTATTTTCGGACTGTACAAGGCGACTCATAAATTTATACATCAGATTACGTAAAAGCGCTTCGCAAGTGGGCACACCCAGGCCAACAAATAGCTGGCTTGCACTGTGCCATCTTGGCTTTTTTAACAGTAATCGCAAAGCATCATTATAAGCCACCTTCAGTTTGTGCATGCTGTTCACCTTGTAGTTGCACCACAAATGTCTAGTATACCTGGGTGTGCAAAATGCTGTGAACAGTGTACTTTGACTTTGTAAGAGCAGTGATGGAATTTACGAATCAAAGTATTAGCCTGTGCATATAACTTGCGTCGTTGTCTAAAAATATCATGATCATCAGTGAGATCCTCTGTAACAACATGGCCAAGATATTTGTTCTTGTTCTAAAGTGCCCAAAAACAATAACTATGTTAAAACCTTAACTGATGACACTGATGAACGATAACGTTCTGCAAGCATTGGCATCAATTGTTCCTACATGTGTTCTAAGACTGATTAATCCCATTTCTTGTAAAGTGAAAGGCAGAGCAAGTTAAACCTAATCAGCACAGGTAAATACCCAGCTGATCTCCATGAAAGGTCATGAGACTGCACTGCAGTGTGCACATAGAAATTGAAAAGAAAGTTCAGAGAATTAAGTGAAGAATGACAAACGAAGGTCTGAAGAGGGCGGAGCACCGGATTCCAAACTTAACAGACTACTTACTACTTCTGAAGGGATCTAACGCCAAACGAGTGGTCACATTTAGTAACTCTCAGCACTCAAATGTATGTAAATGTGTTCTTAAGTAGATTTTTTCTTGCCTAAGAACAAATTACAAACAAGAAAACTTAGAGAGCCAATAGAGAATAAACAAAATGATGTGTTTTTATAGGCCAACCTGCTAGTAGCATCACCATGGGGTCTTTTGAGAATTCTCCTTTTTGGGGATATTTGCATTGGATTTTGGATCACTGCAGAAAATTAACTCTGTGGCAAACACACAAGTCTGAAGCTGACATGTTTTGTTCAGCAGGATAATCTTCACTAATGAACACCACTTTTATTATGTTTGAAGCGTTAATGCAGCTGACAGAAGTAAAACGTCATGCCATCGCGATTTACACCACAGTTGCATGACTTGAACGTCACAGCCATAATCCTTAAGATGGTCTCCAACAAGCTAACCAGCCGTTTGACAAGCTAGCAAATCCGTAGCCTAATTAATTGTCTATTAACGTAATTTACAATCTACAAGAGTTTACTGAAAAACATGACTAGAGGCTGTGAGGGATCTAGTGAGAGAGTTCCTGTCTGTGTCCGCCATGATGACGTTTAATGTCCCAGAGAACCACTGTAGCCTCATTTAGCCACTTGTTAGCAACCGCCTGTTTAAGGACACGTAAAAGCTCCAAAATCCACAAGTGGGGGAACATATATTATGTCTTACAACAAAACGCGAACATATCTTCAGCTTGTGTTAACCACAGACATTATTCAGGAATAACTAAAAACCCATTCAAAATCCTCATTGAGTTTGAGAGCTTAGACCCCAGGGCGCTAAAATGCTAACTTACTTCCTGGTTTAAGAACTCATTTCTGTGATTTCAGAATCATTCAAAAAATGTGGGATTTAAGAAGTAATATCTTCTTAACAGTGTTTGGTGAATGAGGCCCACTTCTCTCTGGCCTGATGTCCATTCACATATCTAAGTGTTAAATCGAGCCACCCCACTGTAACTTTACTTTCATGACATCTTAAAAACACATTGAAATACATTCCCTGATGTTTCGGCCCAATGGGGGATCAACTTGGCAGCAGGCCGCCAGACTCTCAATCCACTGGTGGAAACCCTCTATTCTCTCTACTTTTCCTTCTGTTTTGGAGTCTACCAACTCTTTTTAGAGACATTTCTTGCCTCTTTAGCTGGTAAATGCTCCATTATGTTCACCTACAAGCCACTAGCTTTGTCATACTGCCATTTGGTTCATTTTATGAGAGCGATAAGAGTGAACCAAAACAGTGACATTGCGGTTGTAAAACTAAACAATGAGCTGAAAGATGGTTAAACTTTAGAGCCAGGTGATAATCCTCTGTGGGTTTGTCCGCAACGAACAATACATTTCACAAAACACAGTCATTTGAGCCATTGGTAATGTGAAGTGCAGCCTGAAATGGGATGTTTCACTCTTGTGAGCATCACAAAAGAACTCCATTAAAATCAAATCTATTGACATGGCTTTTCTGTTCCAGGTGACTCCGATGTCCGACAGGGACTTTGGCCGCTACAACTGCACGGCCAGGAACAACATTGGAGTTCGATACCAAGAGTTCATTCTCGCCCAGGCAGGTGAGTGCGTAGAGTGGCCACTAATGTGTGGCACCCTTTACCTGAACTAATGAGACCGGTAACTTCATTTCAAGTCCAGAATGTGTGGAGTCAGGGATCGAATCGCTGCTCTCACAGTCAGTCCAGCTCTAACCCTCTACCTCTCTACTAATGGTAATAGCTTTATTTGCAATTCACAGGAAGATAAATTCCACTACAACTCCCAACCCCTATTCAGCCTAGCCTAATCTGAAATAGTGCCAGCTGATTTACCATACCCCTCGCTATTTACTGAAGTACCCCCTAATTTACGGTAGCGCAGCCTAATACACAATAGTGCAGTCCAATTATCTTTAGTGCAGATTGAATTGCTCTGGCTAAGGAGAAAAGTAGTGAGCAAAAAGCTGACCTAATATGTAGTCTTGCAGGAAACAATGTGTTTTGGAAGTTGTTCTGACACTTACAATTCTGCAGAAATACACAAACACACACAGGGGAACACACATACACACACTCATGTAGTTGTAAAAGTTTGAGTCAGCAGTGGAGACTCGGAGGAGATCATCTCCAACGGAAGCTGCAAGAACTCTCCAAAGTTAAAACTCTAGAAATCTCAGTACGTGAATATTTTACTGATGCTTTTAGGGAGAGACAACACGCTAAATAATACAAATATATGTTGGTTTGCAACTAAAACAAGGACAATGAAAGATGCAGCTGAGTGATGTGCTACATCATCTTGGAATTAAGTAAATTGTGTTAAATTGCTTTCAAGGCTCACAGTTATTATAGCAATGATGTCTGTGTTTAGCTTGATTTTTGGGATGACAGTGATGTAATATGTGGAATAAAAAGTTTCTGCAGATTTATAAGAACCTTCATCTTCATTTAGAAAATGCCTTTATTGTTATATTTGTGCAGATGCCAATGCTTGCTTTTCTCTTTAAAATTGTTTTAGATATTTTATCACTAATATGATAATAATCATTTAAATTAGTTAATCCCTCGATTTACGAAGAATTTTTTTTTTTTTTTTTACTTGTGTCACATTTTATTCAGTGGCTCGTTTTTTTTTTTACCACAATATGCTGTATAAGTCCTGCACCTCTATGGAAACAGCACACTCATGGCTAGAAGTAGGGTGAAGTCCCAATGTCATGTGTAGTATAACAGTTATAATGCTATAAATTCTTAAATAAAATTTTATATAAAAAAAAGCCATTTATTTATGATTGATTTAGCAATTTTTGAAGAAAATGGACTCTATATATGCATTGTTAAAAAAAACTTGGGGGCTTCACATTCTAAACATATTGAATTATTTAGATTTTTACAAACTTTTTTTTAAAAACCTTTATTGTCCTCTTCTCTCTGCTCTGTGTAAACAGCCTGCAGTTTGGATGAAATTTCAGTGAATTTTTACAATGTGACTGTTGGCCTCAGCTGAGTCATTCATGGCTTCACAGTTGCACAAAGGAGTGCAGAATGTAATGTTTTCAACAGGATTTAGTTATTCCAAAGGGCTCATTTTTGGCAAATTTTAGATCTAGAATAAATTGATTTTGACAAAATTTTACTATTTTACACTTACATTTAGTCATTTTTCTTGACAAAAGTGTAATTTATGTAATTTATTCAACATTTTGGAAATTGAAACTCATCTATTTTTCCAGTTTCTGGTTTTGAGAAAGTGCTCTTTGGCAAATTTTGTGAAGAAAACATCCCCTTCACTCACACTTGTGCGGTTGAATGTATTCTGTAGCTCCTGTACTGTCCCCTACTGCTTTAAAATAATTCACACCAACGTGATCATTTTCCCTTTTCAGATGTACCATCAAATCCATACTCAGTGCGTCTGTCAGCTGTTTCCCAGCGCCTAGCAACCGTCACCTTCATGAAGCCCGACTCTCACGGCGGCGTCCCCATCAGCTTCTACCTGGTCCAGTACAAGGAGGTCGGCTCACAGGACTGGAGGGACGTCAAGTCACACAGCATCCAGAGTGAGTGGGAATTTTATTTTTATATCCTTAACAATGAAGGTAAAGGTTTTCATACCTTTTTTCCCATTTGAGGTAATGACCATTGAATGCAGTAAAATGTAAGAAACATTAGTGTGTCAAGGTCTTTTCCACTTTGCACGAAACCTTATTGTGAAAACGGCTAAAAGCCCACTTTCCATAAGGTTTGAGACCTGTTAAGTATAGGTCACTGTAAGTAACATTGTAAAGTACTTTTCTTCCCATGAAAACTACATGCTGTCATACTAGAGATTATGCACATTTTAGTCCATATGAAATCCTTTTTATGTACTGGACCTGTGCTTTTTGGACAAATATATATGTCAAGACATTGAAGATTATTCTGCATCTTAAAGGGATAGTTCCGATTTTTTACGCTATATTTATATTTTCACTGTTTAAACTTGCCACCAGTCAGCTTTCTGATGCAGCATCTTGTCCCACTGTTGCAAGTAATGTCTTGTTGTAAGTAATGGCTTTTTTCTTCCAACTCTGTTATTTTTTACATTCTTAAGCAAGGGATATTTGTGCCTATACCTAACCATTTTACAACATTAACAATGGGTTTAAAACAGTTATTGTGATGCGTCTTTTTAAGGTTATGGTGTTGAAAACAGCACACATTTCATGGGATGTCACACAAGTCACTCTTTATACAAACCTCTTCATAAGAATACTTTGATTCTTAACTTACAAATCATCCCTTTAATTGAAATTGCCATGAAGCAATAATGTAACTAAATATAATGTAAAACTCAAAATAAGCTGCAAATCTTCTTGTGAATAGCTTTCATTTGAACTGCTTTCTAGTGAAGAAATAGTCTTTATGAGTTTATTATTATTAAAAACTTAGATGATGTTTGCTGTAATGGCTTACACGTCGCAAACAATTTGATATTCTGCTAATGAAGTCATGTTTATTGGAGAGTTATGACACTTGACAACTTCAGGTTCACAGCTTTCAGAAGATGTTCACCACTTCAGTGTGGCATCTATTTTTGACCTGCTATCTCCCCCTAAAAATCCCCTACCAACAACCTCTAATTCTCAATAAAAAAGGGGCAGAATTAAACGTTTTAGACAGTGTGGAATTAATGGCTGAAATAAAATATAATTATACTAATCATACATTTCTTTAAATAGCATCTGTTAAAACAACTTGCAAAGTGTTTTGACAGATAGCAGTTAATTACAAGGAGAGTGAAGCCATAAGGCTAAAAACAGTTATTGCATTGAAATAAAAAAACAATAAAAGACAGTGTAGGAACAATCACAAGATGTTTTCAGTTATCCAGAAGTACAAGTTAAAAGGAGCAAAAAAGTAGAAAGCATTAGATAAAAGCAAGTCCATAAAAGTGGGTTGTAAGAAGTGATTTAAAGGAGCCTAAACTTGCAAAAGCTGTTATTTTTCTCTCTTTAATTTAAAGTTTTCTTATTTAATGTCGGTTCAAAGAACACAATTTATGGAATATTGTTTTTGCAGATTGTAGGTTAAAAAAAATGCTTTTTCAATCACCATGCACAATATATAAACAATATTTTTACTTGAATAATTAAAATTCTCACATTCATATTTCTGATGAGTTTGATGACCCTTTTGAGAAATATTCATAGTTTTTGTCACACAATTAAAAAAGGTTCTACTCATCTTTCCTATACATCGCAAAGAAGATGTATAGGTAACACAGTGGTAACTTACTATTTTTCATTTTATGTTATTTTCTTATTTTTATTTTATTTTATTTTATTTATTTTTTTATTATTATTATTATTATTATTATTATTATTACCATTATTTTAATTCTTTTGTTGTATTCCTTGTCTGCGTGCTGTGCTGTTTGTTTGTTTTTTCCCCTTTTTTGTGGTTTGTCATGTGAGTGCTTTATGTGGGAAATAAAATAATAACAAAAAAAAAAAAAAAGGTTCTACTTACTAAACCAGTGAGATTGTGCCTCACATGCCAGATTAGCATCCCATCAGGCGTTTCTGTCTAAAAACCACCGCCACATGTCGAACTGAACTAATCTCACCTGAGTAGAAGCTCTACCACATGACCTGCCATGCGATCCTTCAAAGCCTCAGCGGCGAGATGTTGTTGGGTCTTGACGAACACCTCGTGAGGAGAGTGCCAGAACCCGACTGAGCTGAAAGAGCACGCGCCTCCTCTTCCTATGCTTTACGACTCCAAATTGATTTTGGGAGCCTGTTGGTGGAAAGAACACCATGAGGTGAAGGATGGAAGGCAGAGGAACTAATGGTGGGGTGATAAGCAGGTCTTATCAGTAAAATCAGTAAAATCCCTCATTTCAGAGTCAATTGCAATATGTGGAGGCACTGAGGCGAATTCTAAACCACGGGTAGCGCTTTAATACTAAAAAAGAGCAGAACTGCATAAATAGGGAGGTAAATTCCTTGCATGTTTCATGAAATCTCGTTCTTTATTAAAGATTTCTAAATCAAATATTAAAAGAATGAGCCGGACTAATTACAAACCTGTAAGTGGAGTCATATAATGATAGAAGCCACTTTAGATATCCTCAGTAGAAGATCCTAACACAATAAACTCTTCAATATAATGAGATGCCTGGACTCGTTTCATTTGAATGCTTTTGCACAAATTGAAATGTCTGCTTATAGCCTGGAAAGTAACCTAGTACCGCTGCAAATTGCAGAATTTGTTTTTGGTTCCAGGACTAAAGAACTGCAAAAGCACCTATTACCATTCAAGTATTTAATTTGTGCAGACTGACAAAAACAACAACTTTCACTCAAGCTCATTACACCGCCGCCTCTCTGCTGCATTTCTGAATAGTGGAGGTTATGTAAATAGACCCTAGTGACTGTAGAATTTAAATAGGAATCTGTAATGTGGTCTGATAATGAGATTCCCTGTTTTCTTCAGTTAGATGTAAGTTACAGTTTTAATGTAACAGATTACACTGTTTCCCTATTGCTATAGTTAATAATCTTAATGATAATGTCATGTTCTTATTAGATCCATCTAGTCTTTGAAAATGACGTCTTTTATCACGTTTTTCTTATTTCTGTCATATTAATCATTAAACATTTACTTAACAGAACCCCAAAAAAACAAATCCTCAAGTAGACATTTTAGGTAACCAAAATGGTGCAATTAACTTTCATTAACTGAAAACATAGTGTTTGAGGTCCGAGACAGCACCCTAAAACCGAGTTAATGGATATTTAAAGAGCTGTGGATCTGTGTTGTCATCCAAAACCTGTTTTATCATCTATTTTTCTCTAAATAGGACCATAATTTACAAAATGAACATCATGCTGTATTAAGGAAGACTTCAAACTAAAGATTGAGACCATAAACTCATTAATAAAATGTTTCCTGAGGTAATAAATTACGTGAGAAGTAGGGTCATTTTCTCATACACTTCTATACAATCACACTTCTTTTTGCCAAGTGGAGTCGCCCCTTGGGTTCACTTTTCAGAGGCTTTGTCCACTTATTTTATACAGTCTGTGAGACTTCCATGAGAATATTTATTTATTTATATGTATAACATTTAATTTGCCATTGAACAAAATGTTCCATGATAATGAATAAAGCAAGACGGACACTTACCAAATTAGCAAAAAGAACACCATAAACTCATTTGGAAAATTTTTACCGGTAGTTATTCAAATGAGAAATAGTGTAATTTTGTCATACACTTCTGTATGATTGGACTTCTTTTTGCATCCAGTGGAGTCGCCCCCTGCTGGCCATTAGAAATAATGCTGGTTTAAGGCACTTCTGTATTGCATCAAGTAGAGGTGTGCTATTAATAGCATGTCACCTACTTCATCTATCTGGTGTATCATGGATGTTTATTCTTGTTATTTCCTTTAATTCTTCACGTTGCTATCTGCATGATTGATGGTTGCCACATATAACATGAACTCTGGTCCTGTCTGGCTCAACCTGCTTTATCATCTATTTTTCTCTAAATGGGACCATCATTTACAAAATAAACATAATGCTTTATTATAGAAGACTTGAAACCAAAGATTGAGAACATAAACTCATTAGGAAAATGTTTACTGAGGTAATAAATCAAGTTATGAGAATATTTATTAATTTATATTTATAACATTTCATGTGCCATTGAACAAAATGTTCCCCGATAATGAATAAAGCTATTTACCAAATTACAAAAGGAAGACCATAAATTAATTTGGAAAATGTTTACTGAGGTAATTATTCAAGTGAGAAGTAGGGTCATTCATTTTGTCATACACTTCTATGATTGGACTTCTTTTTGCATCCAGTGGAGTCGCCCCCTGCTGGCCATTAGAAAGAATGCTGGTTTAACCCTTAATAGGGCACTCATTGAAATACTTGCAAATTCCAAATTTCAACCCTAGAGAATATTGGAGGATATTACATACTGCCAGAATGTGTAAAAAAAACGTACGAAAATAATATTTTGAGAAAAAAAATTACGAGATTAAAGTGGCAAATCTACGAGAGAAAAATGCGTAGATTTATGAGATTTAAAGTGGTGAATCTGGGAGAAAAAAAGTAGCTTTTTCCCACTTTTTTCTCGTAAATCTGCGACTTTTTTCGCACAGATTTGCCACTTTAAATCTCATAAATCTGTGACTTTTTTCGCACAGATTGGCCACTTTAAATCTCTTAAATCTGTGACTTTTTTCACGCACATTTGCCACTTAAATCTCTTAAATCTGCGACTTTTTTCACGCAGATTGGCCACTTTAAATCTCTTAAATCTGCAACTTTTTTCGCACAGATTTGCCACTGAAATCTCTTAAATCTGCAACTTTTTTCACACAGATTTGCCGCTTTAAATCTCTTAAATCTGCAACTTTTTTTTCTTGTAGATTTGCCACTTTAATCTAGTAAATTTGCATCTTTTTTCTCGAAATATTACCTGAAGTTACCAAATATAGTTCTTTGCCTGATAAAGGGTTAAGGCATTTCTGTATTACTTTAAGAGGGTATTGTCTTGTGGAATCAAATGGAGGTGTGCTAGTATTCTTAATATGTTCCTTAATTCTTCACTTTGCTATCTGCATGATTGATGGTCACCACCAAGGTTATAATAGCATGGATTTTTCATTAGTTTTAGTATTAATTTTGTTGTGATTTTTTCTTTTTGAACTCAGTTACTATTAATTATTTTTTAAAGTGAGTTTATTAGTTTTAATTAGTTTTTGGAAAATGCTTAGCTTTAGTTTAGTCTTTATTAGTTTTACTGATAGATTTAGTTTTTTTGTAATGGGGTGTTTGTTGGGTGCGAGATTCAAAAAAGTCACAAATGTCCCTTAATTTTCTTTGTCTTATCCATCTCAGCCCCAATATGTTTATTAAGTCATAAAACCAGATCGATGAAATAGATTTCATATCAACCAAAAAGGTTTACATATGAAAAAAGTTGACAAAGACGAAAAATAAGGACATTTTCACTATAGTTTTAGTTAGTTTTGTAACCATAAAATACAGTTTCAGTTAATTAGTTATTGTTTTTAAAAAAACTCAGTTAACAAAAATGTTTTTTCAATTCTAGTTTTCATCATTTCGTTAGTTTTCGTTAAACTATAATAACCTTGGTCACCACATACACTACTGGGCAAAAGTTTTAGAACACACCAACTTTTCCAGAATTTAATTGAAAATGATGCAGTTTAATATCTCAGTGTACTCTGAAATGAATGCACATTTGCAACATTTAAAATTCTTTATTGAGCATGATAGTGTTTTGAAAGTAAAAAAAAGATTCAAAATCACATTTTATGTTGGACTAAAGGACTAAAAAAAAGACACAAAATGACCAAAAAAAGTCACAAAATGACTTACAAAGACATGAAAAGAATTCAAAAATGGACAAGACTCCATAGAGTTAAGTTGTTAACCCATTTCTTGTTCCCTGAAAAAAAGGCCTACTTATATAATTCTGAAATGTACATTATTTTTCAGTTTTGGTTAACCTTACCTTTTTTTATTTACCTCTGGCAGTTCACCACTTACCTCTGTACCATTTCAAGCTGTTCATTTGACGTGAACTGCTTGAATTTCAATTAAAAAATTGAAAACTAAAACTTTTGACCGGTAGTGTATGTCCATGTGACATGAACTCTGTTCCTGTTTCTCTGCAGCGACGGTGGTGCTGACGGGGCTGGAGCCCAACACGACATACGAGGTTCGAGTGGCAGCTGTCAACGGAAAGGGTCAAGGAGAGTTCAGCCACACGGAGAGCTTCCAGACTTTACCCATCCGTGAGTCAGTTTCCACCCTGCCAGCCCCACACAGCTCATTTCCTGACACATTCTTCAAAATAAGAGCTTCTCAACTCGTTAAGATCCAACCCAAAAGGGATTCTTAGAACTGTTCTAACAGCCGCTTACACATGGATCCAGTCATAATCACTTTTATTCATCACTACAATGGCTTTATAGCAATTAGATTGTTCATTATTGGCACATCCCAGCATTTCACAAATGTGCAGCGGCTGATCAAGTGCAAACCCCGGAGTGTAAAAATGTCATATATATTTTATAAAATGGGACTGTAAACGGGGATAAAAAAAGCAATGAAAGTTCCCTTGGATTCATATGAGAAAGATATTTATGTTCTGATTCCACAAAATCAAATAAAGATATGTGATAGCTATGCAAACATGCTGCAAAATATATTCAAAGCATCAGCACCTTCGTGAAATGAATTCTATTTGCCATCTTATGAAACTCCGGCGTCCTTATATTTGAAATAGTTACCGCCTCCTCATATTTCAGTGATGTGAATCCAGATTATTGGAGCTTGGAATAGATCCTGTCAAATTTGTGTCTTGATGTAAAACCTCTGCATTAAAAATTATATACTGCAGGGGTTTTATGATAAGAATTTTATTTATTCTGGCAATCTGGCACAGCAGGGTTGCAGTAAATCCATGCGAGGCCATAGAAAAAGTATTTCCACCGTTAATATTATACAGCAGAGCAGCTACTGAGAATGAATGTTAGAAAGAAGACCCAATTAGCAAAATACAGTGAATAATAAGAACCTCCAGTCAACATTAGTTATAGCCAGGCAGTGGGAGTTGCCTCGTAATATGAATTTAATTCAGCTTTAAACCTTCTCTCTCCTTGTACTGCATCCTTATCTCATATCTCACATTGCCACCTGCTCCCCTCCTTGGGAATGCACACACACACACACACACACACATTCTCTTACAGAAAAAGCACACAAAGACATATTGTTTTGCATCTCTGCTGAAGCCTCCTCCTCCTGTTCCCTCAGGAGAGCCGAGTCCGCCGGCGGTCCACGGGCAGAGAGGAATGGGCAAGGCCTACAGGCTGGGGCTGGTCAAGCAGGACGATGGAGGGATGCCCATCGTGGAGTACATAGTCAAGTACAAGACTGTGAGTTTTACAGGGTTTTTACAGTTTAACATGGCTTCTACATCTATCAGGCCTTCTATCCAGTGGCGGTTCTAGACCAGTTTTACTGTGGGGGCCAAGCAGGGGCCAGTGTTTAATCAGAGGGGCACATTAAAAACAGCAAAGGAAAGTACTTAAGCATTCAAAATTATTTAAAAATATCGGTAACACTTTCTATGAAGACTACATCTATAGTGCATTATGAGCGCATTCATAGTGAATTATAATGCTCATTATAATCAATCATAATGCATTATGACTGCATTCATAAACACATATAAAGCTTCATGATGCACTATATCAACAGTTATAAATATAGCTTATAATGACTTATAAATCCAAGTGTCTTATGAGTGCTCTTGACTGGTTATAAACTACAGGCTGACTGATGAGGCTTATAATACATTACAACTACTCATACCCCTCTATACACACACCTCAACAATCAATTGTTATAAGGGCTCATAGGATGCCATAAGTATAAATAAATGATCAATGTATGCTTTAAGTAAAGTGAGGTTCATATAGACGCATCTATAATGCAGTATAGCTAATCATGATGAATCATGAAACATCATGTCCTTATAACAATACATTCATTGATGAGACGTACCAACAATAACAACTATTTTTATACGACGATGACATTTCTCATTTTTGTGCACAGTTTTTTTATTTTGAAAGTGCAGTACAGTGAGAATTATCTTTTATATATACATATATATATATATATATATATATATATATATATATATATACACACACACAAAAGTTTTTAATGCACAATTCAACTATTATACAATATACACATTCTGGTTTCCTTTTGTGTACAATGAGATATTGTTTGAACAAAAAATAGGTAAGAATTGTTCCGTCTCTCATCTTTAAAAATTGATCATTTTATTATTAATTTGACACAGGGGCCACAGCAGGGGCCAAGGGCTTCTTCACAGGGGCAGTGGCCCCTGTAGGTCCCTGTGTAGAACCGCCACTGCTTCTATCAGGTATTTTCTAAGAATCCACATCATTAACCCTCCTGTTATGTTCGTTTCACAGGAATAGCAATAATGTTATTGGGTCAATTTGACCCGGGGCATGTTTAATTATCCAAAAGTGTTTGTCTATGCACCTTGAGCTGGAAAGTTGAGAATTTATGCAAGTTGAAAAACTGTCAGAGAGGAGGGCATGCCAGACAATAGGAACAACATGGTCTCACAGGAATCCGTGAAATAGCCACGGATTTGCTTAATTTAAAATCCGTGGAATAGCCACGGAATCACTCAAATTTCCGTGAAACTGACACGGATTTCACTACAATGCAAGTTAATGACAGTCATCTCCCGTGGCTATTCCAACATACAAAGTGATTATGTACATTCACTGAGTGAATGTTTAGAAAATAAAACATATATTTCTCGCTAGAAATGTGATCAAAATCCATTTTTATGCAGAAACTAAGTCAAAATATTGATTTATTCACTAAAAATGAGAGAACTGTCCGCCATTTTTTTTGTTCTGACCGCCGGGACCTTGAAAGTCACGTGACTTGGAACAAACCAATAGGAAACAATATCCATGGAATAGCTGCGGGATGGGTCATTAACTTGCATTGTTGCGAAATCCGCGTCAGTTTCACGGAAATTTGAGTTATTCCGTGGCTATTCCACGGATTTTGAGTTAAGCGAATCCGTGGCTATTTCATGGTTTCCTGTGAGACCAGGTTCTTAGGAAAACAATAGTTTTGCTGGGACAAATGTCTAGCAATGTGTCTAAGTGTGATCAGGGACTAGGAGTATTTTAGTACAGCTTAATGCAGAACAAGACAATTTTAGAGTTGAAGTTAACTTCTATGAACTGAAAACACACAGAAATGGTCAATGTTCAAAGCTGAAAAACATCCCAAAAACAAATTCATGGCCATTCAGAAGTATCTTGTTTACCATGGTAGCAACTAGTCAATCACAAGGTAGACACGCCTTAAAGTCTATCCTGCTTGATTGTCTATTCAACACCAAATGGGACTATATTTTTTTTTAAATGAATATCATGCTGTTTGAAGAAGACTTGAAGTTTCTGATTGAGATCATAAACTCATCAGAAACATGTTTACTGAGGTAATAAATCAGTGAGAAGTATGGGTTTTTTTAAAAATAGATTTTTAGTCTTTTTGCAGCCAGTAGAGTCGCCCCCTGCTGGCTATTAGAAAGAATGCACTTCTGCTTCCACTTTACAGACTTTACTGAGAGGCTACATCCAATTTATTTCCACAGTCTGTGAGACTTCCATGAGAATAGAACATCAACTGATTGAAAATGTCTCACAATTTTCACATTTCATGTGCCAATGAACAAATGTTCCCCTACAATGAATAAAGCAAGGCTGCCACTTACCAAATTAACGAAAGGAAGACCGTCCAACCTGGTGGAGGCGTTTTTGTTCATTTTTGTTCAAAGCTGAAAAACATACTAAAACAAGTTCATGGCCATTCAGAAGTATCTTGTTTACCATGGTAGCAACTCGTCAATCACAAGGTAGACACGCCCTTAAGTCTAACCTGCTTGATTGTCTATTCAACACCAAATGGGACTATAATTTACATGATGCTGTTTGAAGAAGACTTGAAATTTCTGATTGAGACCATAAACTCGTTAGAAATGATTTACTGAGGTAATAAATCAGTGAGAAGTAGGGTCATTTCAGACTGAGTGGCTACTTCCACTTCATTTACACAGTCTGTGAGACTTCCATGAGAATATTACATCAAAATGTCTCACAATTTTCACATTTTCTGTGCCATTGAACAAATGTTCCCCTACAATGAATAAAGCAAGGCTGCCACTTACCGAATTATCAAAAGGAAGACCGTCCAACCTGGTGGAGGCGTTTTTGTTCATTTTTGAAGTGTGTAATTTTGCCTTGCATGAAAGACTCAAAAACAGCTCCAAATCATGGCTTTCTTTTTTTGTATCTGACAATAGCAACACACGATGTGACACTGGGAATGCATTTTCCTCCCAGAGGAACGCGCCTGACTCACTAGCTCGATAGTTTCCCGTCAATTGAGTTGAATGTTTGCGTTGGTGGCAAAATGAATAATGCTCTGCCTGAGAATGTCTATTTTTTCTGTCCTTGTGTCGCTTACAATTTTTAAAAGAGTACACACAAGCTCTCAGAATTCACTCATCCATTTAAGTAGTTCATTTTTGGGGGGTGTAGAATAGAAAAAAAGCAGCTTAAACTCACAAGATAAGGCGAGGAAGCAGAATAGATGGCACTCGTACAAAAACTCTCCACAGGACTAAGTGGATTTGAGCTTGTCCAAATCTCCTATCTCCCCAGTGCTAATGTGTCCAAGCAGGCATTTCTCTGTCTCATTGAGAAAGGGACGGCGATTTAAAATAATACAGCCGTAGATGAAAACACGCTGCAGGAAAGAGGGTCAGGAAGTGTCATCAAGGCTGAGCAGGGGGAAAGGCAGATGCTTCACACCTCAGTGATCATAGTCTGGCTTCAGGACGACACTCATCATAGAGGGACATGGAGAAAGCATGGGAACAGATTAATATGCATGCACACACAGTCACCTGACAATCCAGGCAAATGTTAACTCTTAATAGGGCACTCATTGAAATCCTTGCAAATTCCAAATTCCAACTCTAGAGAATATTGGATGGATGGAGGATATTACATACAGCCAGAATGTGGACTGTGTAAAAAAAAAAACATACGGACCCGGGGGAGGGGGGTAATATTTTGAGAAAAAAGTTTACGAGAATGTGCAGATTTCTGAGATTTAAAGTGGTGAATCTGCGAGAAAAAAGTTGCTTTTTTTCCTCACTTTTTTTCTCGTAAATCTGTGACTTTTTTCATGCAGATTTGCCACTTTAATCTAGTAAATTTGCAACTTTTTTCTCAAAATATTAACCCCCTCCCCCGAGTTTGTATTTTTATTTTTATTCATACTTGGCCCTAATATGGCGTCATAGTCAAGTTCTCCTGGTACAAGTCACTGAAGAATAACTCTGTTTGTACGACTGTTTCTTGCAGATTTTTTTTCAATTTTTTTCATTTTTTTCCATTGGAGGTCAAGGTCAATAAAGTTATTATTAAATTATTATATTATTATCATACTGATTGGTCAGATGTCATGGTGTCACCACCTGTGATATAGTCTGATCTTTGCTGATTAGCTGGAAGAAAAATCCATGTGAGACATGGGGACCTCATTTTGGATATCCACTGAAGTTACCAAATACGGTTCTTCGCCTGATAAAGGGTTAACCACATTGATGCCCTGGAACAGTGGCGGTTCTAGACCAGTGTCCCTGTGGGGGCCAAGCAGGGGCCAGTGTTTAATCAGAGGGGCACAATAAAAAACGGCAAAGATGATATTTAAGCATTCAAAACCTTTATTTTAGCGTATTTAAACATCTCATTTAAGTGTATTTGGAAGATACAAATACATTGAAACAATGAAACTTACCAACAATAACAATTATTTTTGTGCACTATTACTTTTTTTATATTTTGGAAGTGCAGGACAGTAATAATGATCTTATTTTATATATACACAAGCTTTTATTGAACAATTAAACTATGAAACAATGTACATACTCTGGGTTCCTTTTTTCTACAATGAAGTATTGTTTGAAAAAAAAATAGGTAAGAATTGCTCTTTCATTCATCGTTTTTCATCACTTTATTATTAATTTGACACAGGGGCCACAGCTGGGGCCAAGGGCTTCTTCACAGGGGCAGTGGCCCCTGGAGGCCCCTGTGTAGAACCGCCACTGCCCTGGACCTTGACAATATTCTCTGTCCTCTAACATCGAGCGGGAAATGTTCCAAGGAGGAAGGACTTGTAAGCACAGTACATTTGGCACATGTGCAGCTCTTGGCCAGACTATTCAGTTTTTCAATCCTTTGTTTGCACTCGGTGGCAGAACGAAGAAAATGGGAGGAAGGAGTGATGTAAGGAAGGGCAGGAAGGCTACACAGGAACAGAAAGGTATCAGAGAGGTTGTGTGAACTTGCAGAGAAACAGAGGATTACCTTTTCTTTTAACCTATGCGAGTGCATCTGCGTGGGCGTTTCGCGACTGCAACTCAATTTGTGATTGCAGTAACTCTCCGAATCCCCAGATTAAAAAACACAAAGGGTAAGCTGTTGTTTGTAACGTAGAACAACACTTCCTCTGCTCTGCTCTGCTCTGTTTTGAATATGAAATGAAGAGCATTGATTAACCCCTCTGAGCAGTTGCAGGGTGTGTTTTGTTTTTTGCTCCTGTCGCTTTTTACTCACTGTGGCTTTTGTTGTGTTGTTTTTTTACTGGAATATAAAAGTCCTGCACATCTGTGTAAATAGCCCAATTATAACTAGAAGAAGGGAGAACTCAAAAATATGTTTTGTCCAGTACAGCAGGGAAACCTTTCCATGCTGCTGCAAAATGTCTTTAACAACCCAGAGCTTCACAGGTCAACAAAGACAGCTTTTGATGTGATGAGTGGTGTTTTGATTGACAGGCAACAAGAAAGATGAGCATGAGAAATGTTATATGTTTTATATTGCAATGTATAAATAAACATCCTTTATTCATTTATCTATCTATCTATCTATCTATCTATCTATCTATCTATCTATCTATCTATCTATCTATCTATCTATCTATCTATCTATCTATCTATCTATCTATCTATCTATCTATCTATCTATCATCCATCCATCCATCCATCCATCCATCCATCCATCCATCCATCCATCATCCATCCATCCATCATCCATCCATCCATCCACCCATTGTCCGTCTAGCCATCCATCCATCCATCCATCCATCCACCCATCCATCCATCCATCCATTGTCCGTCTATCCATCCATCCATCCATCCATCCATTGTCAACCCATCCATCCATCCATCCATCCATATTTTCATTTGTTTATTTATTTATTCATTTATTTATTCATTTATTTATATATTTATTTAGCATTTTCTCTTATCTTCCTTGCCCCTATTTTCTGAGACTCACTTGGCAACAAATAAAAAAGCAAATGTTGAATTTATTTTTGAATATTTAAATGTAATTCACAACATTTTTTCCAAGTGCTCACAAATGTTATCTGTATTAAAAATGCAAAAACTTAGACATGTAGAAGAAAGTTATTCTTAAGCTGTCAACAAAGGCAGCTTATGATGTCACGAATGGTGTTTTGATTGACAGGCAATAAGAAAGATGGGCATGAGAAGTATGATTTATATATGCTGTATATTACAATGTATAAATAACAATAATTTTTTTAATTCATTCATTTTTTCAAATAATTTTCTCTTTTTTTTCTTGCCCCTGTTTTCTGAGACCCACCTGGCAACAAATGACAAAAACATATGTTGAATTTATTTTTTCCCCCGATTGACCCATTTGTCACACATGATCCTTCAAGGATAATTGAGATTATGAAGATCTATTCATAATTTTTGGCTATGATAGACGGTGTTATTTGCCCGGGTTTTTTTTTCCAAAGACAACATGCCATTCAATCTTGCCAGTGTGTTGTGGGGTTCAGACAGATTGTAATTTATATTATGAAGTTGTAATTATGATTCTCCAAATCCATAATTAGTTTAGACTTTTGATTTTAATGTCACAATTCAATTAAGATACAGATTAACTGTCACTCACATTTTTAATTATTTTATTGAAAGATAGGCTGCAGTGTATCAAGTGTAATATAACCACAATTATTTCCTGAATGCACCATACTTAACCCTATGAAGCCAATTGTGTCATATTTGATACACAAGTTTTTGAGGGCTCTACATTATTTTTTTTCCTGAAAAAACGACACCTTATTTGAAAATTTGTCAATTGTCATGTTATTGTATTTCAAACATTATGCATTAAATAAAGCAACATACAGTCTTTTTCTCATTTAGGTAAACTAAGTAAAGGTTTAACTGACATAATTAGGTATATTTAGAGTGAAATTGAGATATCTCTCCAACAATTCAAAGAAATACATAATTGGGGTTTTTTTTGGTGTGTATTTTTAGATGGCAAAAAGAAGAGCATTACAGATGTGTTGGAGACAAACAAACTGAGCAACAAATTGCACAAAAATACCAGATGTAGCAAAAGAAAATGTGCTGGTTTCACTGGTGGATCCATCATTGCAAAAACTTAATATCATCAGATGTATGATCTTGTGATATATGGGAAAAAAAATGTGTTAACGCTTTATAAGGTCCTTAATAACCATTAATTAACAAGTAATAAGGCATTGTTCTCGCTTTATATCCGGTAGTTGCAAAAAGCATAGTTAACTTATAGTTAACTTATAATAGATGAGCAATAAAGTATATTTTAATATCAATAAGCAAACAAAATAAGATTAATAAAGGCATGGCAAAGACATAATGGGTGGGTCATGGGTGTTTGTAATGCCATTATTAACACTTATATAAGCTTATAAACACACAATAATGTTAATAAGCATCTTGTAAGGACTTACAAGGGCCTTATTACTTGTTAATTAATGGTTATTACAAGGACCTTAATATAAAGCGTTACCAAAAAATGTTGTATGTTTGAGGAAAATGTTAAAGGGAAAGTCTTAATAGGTTAAAATGTTTTCTATGTTTTGTCAGTAGTTACCTGATGTATCAGATATGATAGAAATTAGAATTCATATGTGCAAATTGTTATTTTTTTAATTTATCAGATGGTTCAATAAACACTTTTTTTTTTTTAATGGAATTTTCTGGCAATTATTTCATGGTTCAGGCTTTATAGGGTTAAGTCCACATGATAAAACTTTCTGTGTATGAACCTTTTCTGTTTTTCTCCTCTATTGTCTCCTTTTCTGCCCTCTCAGGATAAAGAGGAGCAGTGGATGACCAAGCTGGTCCCGGGAGCGAATGATTTTGCCATGCTGCAGCCGCTGCAGTGGAACACAAGATATGAAGTGGAAATCACAGCGCGCAACGTCAAGGGCCTCTCGGAGCCAACCTTCTATCAGTTCTTCATGCCACAGAAACCTGACATTACAGGTAAAAGCATGATAAAAGCAGGCTTTGTGTTGGGAATTTGTCATTTTAATATATCCACTCTTGCTCTACCTGCCTACTTCTAACTGGTATGGAATGGTTTCTGAAAGCCCCTAGAGAACATTTGTGAACTTGTTGTGTTAAGCGGTGTGTTATTTGTGCTGCTGGAGAGAGCGATAGCATTGGCGATAACAAAAGCAGGAGAGCAAGATGTACCGGTGGAGATAAAGCGAGCCTCGGAGAGAAGCGGGCCTCTTCCTCGCATTGCTTTCCGGACAAATGAGTCTGCTGTCGGTGGAGAACTCGGTGCCTGTGCCTCTCCTGCAATGGATTTCTGTTGAATGACGTTTAGATGTGAGAGCTCAGAAAGAAGTGCTTTGCTCTAATGCTGTTTTCTGGTGTTGCATTGAAAAGCCGGGCTTTCTTCGGCTATAAATCATCATTTTAGCTGCACTGAAAACCTCTTTTTGACATTGCATCATTTACATTTGACCGGTTATCTGCAGGATTATGGAAAAAGCGTCTGCAGCAGTTTGATGTCTGAAAGCACGACAAAAAAAGAAACTAAAGCAACAGAGACTGAGCTACACTGAAAGAAATGTTTGTAGAAATTACAGTAAAACACTGTCAAATTGCATCAGAATTAGGGGGTAAAGTTAAAAATTGTATATCGCCGTAGTAGACACTTTTAATCAACATAAATCAAAGATTAGCACAAAACTTTTACTGTCATGAACTGTAGAAAACACACAGTTTTGCTGTTAAAAATATAACATTTTCATGTAAAATGAATGGAGGAATACCATAATGTCACAATGACACAATTAGGCTAAAATAACAGGATTATTCAGTCTAGATTACAGTTTTGCTGATATTTACATTTAAATTTACAGTAGAAAACCCACTCACAGTATTTTTTTACAGTGAAGTTCTGGCAACCACAGCTGCCGGTATTTTACCGTAAAATATACAAAAAAATACTTTACAGTGTACTTTTAGTCTCTGATGTCTCTGATCAAGCTACCAATAACAATGCAACTCAATAGTGTCTTTCCATCTGTTTTTTTTCCTTTAAAGTTAGGAGAGCTTACAGATGAGCCACTGGAGACATTACAACAACAGCAATAACAGTTTTTACAGGCTGAGTATAACTCCTTTGGATGAGTAAAATGAACTAAAATCAGTGAAATTAAAAATAATGTGAGGAGAGGTTTGCAGCCACCTCGATTGGACTCTGGGTCAAGCTGGTTTAAGGACCATTATTATAACAGTCAGTACCGTTGTAACCTTGAGTTATTAAAACAAATTTTCTTGTGTGCCGCCACAGTGAAGTATCTGCAAACTAACTATTCCAGGGGTCGGCAAACTTTCGAGAAAAATGTTGTAATGGAGCCGCAAACCTTTTTTTTTTAGCCTTTCAATGAAGATGGGGTCATAATGAGCATTTATTAGTATGATTTTGTCAGAATGCAGCGAGGACCCAAGTGCAAATGAGGCTGGAGACTGAAGAAATATCTCAGGGGATTTGGAATGGAAGGGAAACTCAAAACTAGACTTGATGTTGGCAAAATTTAGAGATTAAGATGTCGAGCCGTAGACTTTCTTAAGTTATGGTGCACATTTTTGTTGACTAAAATGTAAAAATAACATAAATGTAATGCTGTTTATAAACCTTTCCTGTCCTCTCCTCTCTGGTCTGTGTAAACAGCCTTCACTTCTGTCTGATTTTTTGTAAATATTTGACTGTTCGTCTTTTAAACAGGATCTAGTTATTCCAAAAGGTTTATTTTTGGCAAAATTTTAAAGGAGACATGTAGAATAAAGTGATTTTAACAGAAATATCACTGTTTATATCTGAATATCCATTTACAAATTCCCACACAAACCAGCATTTATTATTGTGGAAATTAATCAAAATAATTTTCTTTTACCCAAAGTTGTAGACAAATGCATTTTAGTCAAAATCTCACTATCAACTTACTTTATTTTTAGGATTCTCTGCTGGCATATGGATAACGCAAAGTTTTTTTTCAAGAATTCGAGGTAACACAGGGAATGTCACCAATACACAAATGGTAATTTTAAGGAATAAGTATGGCTTTAACATCCACCCTTTTTTGGGATTTTTACATATGCGATATACAGCTGCATCTCAAAAAATTAGAATATCATAGAAAAGTTTATTTATGTCAGTAATTCAATTCAAAAAGTGGAAATAATACATTATATAGATCCATTACACACAGAATGAAACATTTCATGTCTTCATTTATTTAATTGCCTCTAATTATAATGATTATGGCTTACATTTAATGAAGACCTAAAATTCCGTGTCTCAAAAAATTTGAAAATTACAAAAGACCAATTTTAAAAAATATGTATAATATGGAAATGTTGGCCTCTGAAAAGTATGTCCATCTATATGACTCAATGGTTGTTTGCTATTTGACTTGAACTACTGTAAATTTACTTTTCCATCATATTCTAATGTATCAAGATGCACCTGTAGTGCACTATAGACTATAAAATCTGTATAAAAATGAATGCATGTGGTATCTTTATACAGTAAAAATGCCATCGCCAGCTGTTACCTTTTCACCCCAAACACTCGGCTTTGTGCTTCATGTTCAGGCATTCTCATTGATGACGTGCACACAAGGGATTCATTCACACCTGTTCAAATAAACAGCACAAATGGTGCGATCACACCAGGGTTCCCTTCAAAGAAACCCAACAGACCACGAGTGAAAACACCCTCCGGCTTCTTCTTTAAAATATTATTCTCCTCTTCTTTCTTCTTTCTATTTATCCTGTGGGGTTGCTCTGCAATTCTGCACCAGAATGCAGCGCAGACAGAAAGCTTCCGCATGGCTGGTCCGGCTCATTTCTCATTTGAAAGAGCGACATGCAGATGGTCGTATGAGCCGGTACACGAACAGGGACGTCTCTTTTCTGGCTCTGTGTCGTCCTGATGTTGAGGTTATGTTCAAACTCCCCGAGAAGCGTTTGTGTTTGTCGAGTCTCGTGCTGCTTGTGATGCTTTTTCTTTGTTTAGCCTCGTGCTTAATGTTGCATAAAAATTGCCTGGATGTGCAGGAAGCTTCTCATTTCCGAGTCCTCTGGGCCGTTTGGGCTAACATGCATACTCGTGTGCAGGAATGCAAACAGAGGCTTTGAAATATGCAGCATGCAACTTAACCCTCTAAACCCCGAGCTGTGTCATGGTGTTGCTTTTTTTACATTTTACTCACTGCGCCCTTCTATTTCACTGCAATAAATAAGTCCTGCACCTTCTATTGAATCAGCACAATCATAGATAGAATCGGGAACAACTCAGAAATGTCTTTTGTGAAGAATAGCGCAGTTAAAGTGACATAAATCATTAAAATAAAATAAATTTGTATGTTCCATTTCCCTGATAATATTCTTTTTTTAAATTGGAATAAAATGCTAATTATATACAAAACCTGTTCCAAGTGCCCACATGTGTCATGAACATTGGGAAAAAACCTTTAGTCTCCACATGTTATACATGTCAAACTATTTTCATTTTTACAACCTGTACTTACAACCAGGTCTTTAAATGAACTTTTTTGACCCCCAGTCAACATGGCTAGTAGATTTTTAAAGTTACCAGCCAATTTTTTTCCCATTTTAAAAGTGTCTTTTGTGTGAACCCGACAATCCTTACACTACAGGTGCATCTCAGTAAATCAGAATATCATAGAAAGTTTAATTATGACAGTAATTCAATTCAAAAAGTGGAAATAACACATTATACCAATATCAATTACACACAGAATGAAACATTTCATGTCTTAACTTATTTAATTTCTTCTAATTACAATGATTATGACTTACATCTAATGAAGACTTCAAAAAATGTAATATTACAAAAGACCAATTTTAAAAAATTATGTTTAATATGGAAATCCTGGCCTCTGAAAAGTATGTCATCTTTATGCAATCAATACTTGGTTGGGTCTATTTGACTTGAAATACTGGAAATAGTCTTTTCCATCATATTCTAATTTATTGAGATGCACCTGTAGATGTTATTGATTTCTTTGTCAAATACTAACCACTCAGGACCCGACAGCCATTTCTAATTAAAAGTCCTTGTTTTCATCTTTTCCCCTCCTCTTTCATCTCCATTGTCCCCTCTTTTGCTCTTCTGTTTTTTTTACTCCAGGTAAATATCGCCATATTTGTTTGTTTTGCCTAACTACCACGTAACCAATGGTCGTGTGACACGCCACGACATACTGTTCATGGCAAATGTAGGATTAGTTCTACAATCGGTGTTGCCAGATAAAGATTACATTTCCCAGAAAATCAAACACAAAACCGCCCAAATTACTTGGCAGAAAACAGATCTAGAAACACTGACGTCTCTCAAATTCTTTATTCATCACCAGCCAAATTGGCTAGTAACTTTACAAATGTTACCCGCCAACCTCGCCTGTCCTCTCCTCTCTGGTCTGTGTAAACAGCCTTTGGTTCTGTCTGATTTTCAGTGAATATTTGTTTGCAGACTCAATCATGGCTTCACAGTGTTGCTGAGGAGCAGAATTTAATGTTTTTAACAGGATCTAGTTATTACAAAAGGTTTATTTTTGGTAAAATTTTAGATGAGACATGTAGAATAAAGTGATTTTTAAAGAAATAAGTAAAAAAAGTAAATTTTTACCCAAATTGGGCGGGTTGGTGGGTGTCAATTTAAAGCCCTGCTGACAGCCTCTCCTGTCCTCTCCTCTCTGGTCTGTGTAAACAGCCTTCAGTTCTGTATGATTTTCAGTCAATATTTGTCACGTGACTGTTCGTCTCAGGTGATGAGGAGCATAATTTAATGTTTTTAACAGGATCTAGTTATTCCAAAAGGTATTTTTGGCAAAAAAAAATTAAATGAGACATGTAGAATAAAGTGATTTTAACAGAAATATCACAATTCGAAGCTTTGTTTTGGTTACTTTTCCTAACAGAAGCATCATAACCTATAATCCCTTCAAGGACTGTGGGCAAGTACAAATGCACAGTTTCTTTCTATGATAAACTGTGTATTTTTGACAGTTGCTTGAAGAAAAAATACTTTTCAATCGGTCGGGGTTCAGAGGGCTGAGCTAGAACCCACATGCATTGTTGGAATGAAAATATTGTGTGCACTTCCCCCTGCAGCGCCTGCATTCACATGTGAAAAAAACAAAACAAAGGACGGCTGTTCCAGTGCTGTTTTGCTCTCCTCTCCGAGCCTGTTACCACATCTATTTGTGCTGTTTTGGATCGAGCAAGTGTTTGCCTCTGTCATTACTGCACTGGCTAAATGGCCTGTGAGAGAGTGTGCTGCTTTTCAAATAGAAAACAAGAGCGGGGGGAGCGGCAAGCTTAAGGCGGGTCACTTCGATTGGCTGTCCTCTCTTGTTAGCAAACAGCGGTGCATCGTGGGAAAGAGCCCAGGAGAGAGACGGGAGAGGAAACGCTTTTCTCTTAATGTGTTGGTTTAAAGAAGAGTTCCCGCTGAGCTTTTCGGCGACAAAGCAGCGTACAGTCGACGGAGAGAGGGTTTCTATTTGCTCAAACTTTGTCTCTAAACTTTCCGTCTCTCACATGGGACTCTGCAATTACTCCTTTTTCTGAACCGACGCCGAAATTCATCTGATTCCAGTCCCACACCAATTTACACTTCAATAATGGCAGTTTATTTTTACAGCATCTC
The DNA here is from genome assembly GCF_030273125.1 of Centropristis striata. Taxonomy (NCBI): domain Eukaryota; kingdom Metazoa; phylum Chordata; class Actinopteri; order Perciformes; family Serranidae; genus Centropristis; species Centropristis striata. The sequence continues at coordinate 10,516,600 of NC_081540.1, read as the reverse complement.
CATTAAGCCAAGGCTTCAATCTTAATATTCCTCAGCCGAAATGATGTCCGTTTATTTATATAATCTTGGGAAGTCGTGCAGGTTAAACAGGAAAGCGACTCACATTTTCTGCTCCACTGAATCAAATTGGATATTGAGGAAGTCTGGTCAGCTCAATCAACAATATTAGATGTGAAATATCTGCCGCTCCCAATCATTCCAATTCACCTCCTCACTTGTTTTCACCCTCTCATACAAACACGTAATAAAAGAAACATCTCCTTGTTTCTTTTTCCCCTACACAGAAACTGAGTTCACACTATATAGGCGCCTTCGATATCTCACCAAGCAATTTCTCTCCTCAATTCTCTCACTATGTATTATGCATTTGCAGGTTATTGAATTGGCTCTTTTCTTCCTCTCCGCCACCTTTCTCCGTCCTATTTTAGTTTGTAACAGGCTGCATAACCTTCCTCCTCTCCCACTCACAAAGAATCCTTTAAGGAAAATGCCATTGATTGCAACTCTGCCCTTGGTTCCTTTTCAATTTACTGTTCTTCTTTGGAGCCCTTTTTTCTTTTCTTTTCTTTTTTACAAATCAAAGTTTTCTTTTCACCTCCTAAATCACTGCACTGTCCCTCTGCCCGCTACAATTCCAACACTTGTCTAATGCCAGATTATTTTCCTTATGCTAACACCACACTAAGTGGTCAGATGGCTGAACTGTTCATGTTACACCAGAAGTGTCCACAATAATAGAACAATATTCAATTATGCAACACCTGTTAGGAATCTCTCACTCTCCTTCTCTCTTGCATTCACCGCATTGTTGTGGCGTATCAAAGGAAAAGTAACAGCATGCAAGCATAAATCCTGATGTAGGTTTTTCTTTCTTCTGCAAATATGACAGTATTTACCAGATATATAGCAATGTGAGAGCATACTGTCAAACAAAGCGTTATTTGACGACCTGGAAACAGGTCTGCACTAGCAAATGTTATCAGACTATTGAATGGATGTCATGAGCGGTTATTAGGCCATAAGTATAGCTAAGTAGTGGCCTACTCCACCTGCTAGTAGGCCAGTAGGTTGTTATCAACTTATTGAATGGGCTGCTTTCTAAACGTATGTTGTTTAGCAGCACCCTCTAGCAACCTTAGGGAAGTTGGGGGAGTATAAAGCATGAAAAGTCACTCTACCAGGAACCCAGGACTTTCACCCAGGAGACCGGGGTCCGTGGCCCACGTCGAAACAAAAGTCAACAATGTTATTTGAAGTAACATCAAGTCCATGCATCATGTTTTTGCATGTCTCTTCCGGTGCTCAAGTCATCTGCAGCCTTTTAGCTAAATGTAACCACTTTTTTTTCAGCAAGAAGCCATTCAAACTAATAACAACCTTATCAGCCTACCAGCAGGTGGAGCAGTCCATTCAATCATCCAATAACATTCTCCAATGCCAGATTTTTTCCTTATGCTAAGATCACACTAACATATTATTTGAAGTAACATCAAGTCCCTGCGTCACGTTTTTATGTACCACTTCTGTTGCTCATGTTGTCCGCATTACGCCTTAACTTCTGGTATTATTCCACTTTAGAAGCCATCGTTTATAAAGCCTAATCAAGAGGTTTTTTTCCTAGCCTTAGAAAAGTGGTTTTGTATCATAATCATCAGGAAACTGCAGCTTTTGAACTAAACATAACCACTTTGTTTTCATTCAAAGGACTAATAACAACCTTATCAACCTACAAGCAGGTGGAGCAGGCCATTCAAACATCCAATAACATTCTTCATTGCCAGATTTTTTCCTCATGCTAAGATCACACTACCAGACTTTCAAAGTACTCAAATGGTTGCACTTTACATTGCGCTTTGGTGAGATTATTGCTCAACAAGATATTGACAATCATGGTCCTTTACTTTTTAAACTATGTTTATAACACATAAACAGGAAGATTTTTAAATAACCTCAAAGTTTTATTGTGGTTTTATAAGGAAACAGCAGCCTTTTAATTTAACACACCCACTTTGTTTTCAGTGAGAAGCAATTAAATAGACTAATAACAACCTTATCAACCTGCCAACAGGTGGAGGAGGCCATTCAATCATCCAATAACATTCTCCAATGCCAGATTATTTCCTTATGCTAAGATCACACTACTTAACTTTCAAAGTACTCGGATGGTTTCACTTTTCAGCCAGTGAGAAGCAATTAAATATACTAATATCAACCATCTCAACCTGCAAGCAGGTGGAGCAGGCCCCACTTGCTATTTGTTATGGGCTGAAACTGCTGATAACACCTATTCAGTCATCTGAAACATGAACACATGTTCGAAAAAAAGGCCTCTGTATGATATAAAGCAGTGGTATTTGACGACAAACTGGTTATTTTGTGTTTTTCTTTGCTTCGTCTCCATCTCTGCGGCTCCAATGCCGCATGGTCTACATACCATACAGTATGATATTGCTTGTGTTTAGCTTTGTTGCAGCTGCTGTATATTTCCCGGCTCTCTCCTCCACTTCCAGTCAAGCGCAGTAAAAAACCTTGATTTAAACAGGCGTCATAGATTTTGTTTGAGCAGAGATGCAATAATCTCATCAAAGCACTTTCAAATAATCTGAAAGGGCCGCTCGCCTCTCCCGTGAGCTCGCCTGAAACTTTTCCCTGGAAGTGGTGCCAGCAAATCAAAATGGGAAATGAGTACTTTTATAGCCGTCCATTACATTAATCAATTTCCTCATTCAATGAAAGTCATTATTTTTAAAGCAGTGTAATGAAGAGGACGCATGACAATCACCACTGTTGTCCAATAATTTCCATTATAAAGAGGCTACTCATCCACTTTCCAGGTTATCTGAGGTTAAACATTTTGATTTTATTATGATACTGAATTCATTTCATGGAATTTCCAGCAGCTACTGCTGAATAAATTACCTGCAACCCGAGGCACTCAGGTGCATTTAAATCAAATATTCACAGTTTCAGCTATTTTTAAGGTTAAATATACAATAAAGCATCAGTGAAATGTTGTAAGCCCAGTAAACAGTCTTTGAAGTCTTAGAGTGGCAGTTTTATTCCAGATGAAAAAAGCTTTTTTTAATACAAACAGTGATGCTCTAAAACTGGCACACCAGAAACAAAAGTGTCAGTGAACAATTTCTCAAATTAAAGCTGAAAATATGCGCTGAAGATGACATAACTGACATAATTTTAATCCAAGCCCGACGTTTGTTTGCCTTGTGTAAAGTACACTATAGTCATCATATACCTGAGTAAAGGCTACAGTCCTTAACAGTGTGAGACAAGATCAGTGCTGATGTTTACATGTTTACTCACTCATTTATTCATTGAACAAAGGCTTGTGTTTCCGAGGGAGCGTATTAAACACCAGACAGTATCATCGTCAACTATGTAAATATTTTATCATAAGCGAGACAAGCAGGCAGACGACTTCCTGCTGAGCCGGAGAGGAGCAGGAATGGCGGCACAGTTCTGAAAACAGTCTGATGGCATTTTATTTATTTATTTATTTTTACACCATCCTGAACTTCAAACAGTTTAAAGTTTATTTAAGGCTCTATATTTGAATAGTGGTGGTTTTTCCTCGTCATACTGAGCCGCATTAATATACACAATACACCTGAATGATAATTCAGTATCAGTGGTTTTGTATCACAATCCTAAGGGAACTGCAGCCTTTTAACTAAACATAACCACTTTGTTTTCAGTGAGAAGCCATTAAAAGGGCTAATAACAACCGTATCAACCTGCCAGCAGGTGGAGCAGGCCATTCAATCATCCAATAACATTTTGCAATGCCAAAAATGATCTGTGTCTCTATGAGTATTTGGATGGAAGACCGAATTGTTTATACCAGACATGTTAGACAAGCAAATATTGTATTTTCTAAACTAATATTGAAATGCAATGCAATTTTGTGCTTTCAAAGCATCATGTTGATTGAATATTGGCATTATAAAAGTACATAATTCATCATTTTAACCTTCTGGAGTCACTGATTACGCCGACATGATCAAATCTAACACGTTTTCCAACATGAACAGCAGAAGAAGTCGTGTCTCAGTACCACAAATTCTGGTACGTATTGCGGCTTGCGGTACAACGTCGCGTTTTAAAAATAGTGCATGTGTACGGTCCACAGTTGTAAAAAAGGCTGCAGTTTCTGTTCAGTTTATGTTGTAAAAGCACTGGCTTAGGTTAAGGGCAAAAAACATCCTGGTAAGGCGTTATAAAGGACCATTTAAACAGTAAATAAATGTACGTAAATGCTAGAAGTGACGTACGAGGGTCAATGTCTATTTTATGGTTAATATTTGTATGAAAAGTAGCCTTATTTAGCTTTTTTTAATGGAATTTTCACTCAATGTAGAAAAAACATTAAAAAAAAAAAAATTATACAGTACATTTATAGAAAAGGCAGTATAAAAAGTGACCAAAATGTTCCAAAACTCCAAAGCACTAAGAAACATTATGGCTGGCACACTTTGGATAGAAAAAATATCTGTTAAGTCACATTATTTGTGCTTTCCCCAATAACGTATTCAGTTTTCAGGTACATCCCTAACATTGCTGAAACCATTTGGGACAGTGCAAGTATGAAATATATCGCATACGCTTTGTTTTTGGACTTTTTAATGTGGAAATGACACTTATTATATCTTTTATAACCTGATTCCAACCAGGGGACTGTGATGTGTGTCGATGCAGAAAGTAGTAGAGAAAAAACCTCGTTAGTATGCAGAGTGACTCCACACTGAGGAGACTTAGTGAAGACTCTGTGGAGACTGAGCAGTGACACCTTGTTGAACATGTACTTTTTATCAGGGCATCGTTAGGAATCAACGCCGCGCTGGTTAAATATTATTTCGCTAAAAGCACAGCCTGGAGGCCAGAGTGAAGTGAAGAGAAACAATGAAAAATAACAAGAACAAAATAAACTTTTTAAACGTCAACTCTCTGCTGCAGGCTCTTCTTCACTACGTTATGAGCCAAATGAAGCAGAAAGTTTTTCTCTTTTGGCTCGATTTTTGGGGCTTTTAGCAGCTCTAAAATCTGTTAATTATGGGGAAGATTTGAGGTGTTTTAACAAGTAAAATGAAGGTTGTGACGCATTGTGATGAAGTGCAGTTCATGACTTTAAAACCGTGGCTTTTCGAATTAAATTTCAAATACAAAGACCAAGGTAGAGATGCTTTTGTTACTGCTGAAAGAAGTCTTAACCTCGAAATGCAGCAATTACAGAAAAGTGGACGAAACGTATTGTTGGGGTTGATTGTTAAGGTTGTGCACATTCGTCAAAATTAAGAGTAATTTCCCATGTTTTTTTTATTTCCTCTCCGCTGACTCTTGAGTGCACTTGAGTAGCGTCAGAGTTTCCATCTTGGAAAACGGACACATGGAAGGACACACAGTCTCCTTCAAAGCCGGAAGGATTTAATGATTATGTTTAACTCTCCGAGGGCCTCCTCAAACCAACTTTCCCTCTAAAGCGAGCACTTAAGAAGAATCCTTTCTCACATCCACAAATGATTATGTTTATCCCCCTGCAGATTATCGCCCGCTACCTCCACAATCAATGGACGCCCGTTGGGTCGTCATTAATCGAGTCGCCTTCCTCTCACATCCAATGGAGGCACGGTCAATCACGACTCAGGCCCTAATGAGTTTGTATTGTCAGAGTGAGATGTGTATGAATGGTTTTAGGTGCCACACAAGCAGTTGGATCTCTGGCAATTGAGTCAAACTGCTAATGAGGCTATATATCAACAAGTAATCAGAAGGAGTCAGTAAAAGGGTTAATAGAGCAGGGAAATAAGAATTAATGGCCACAGAGTTGGAGAGTTTGTGAAAATTAAGTCACACTGAATAAATTAGTTATTTTCAAGTGGCTTTGTGGAAAACTGTGGGGATAAGCGAGAGAGGATACTTCGTTTTTGTGATTCAAGGTGGTTAGGATACAAAAAATAGGTAAACGCATCTGAATTTTAACAATATTTAGTTACTTCTACACAACCATCGTCATCTTGTTTTTTGCTGATTGCCATCTTGTTTTTTTGTCCATCTCTATTTCAGTTTCCAGCCATCGCTGTTTTGGTTTTTGTTCACTGCTATCACAGTTTTTGCCCTTCCATATCTTAGCTTTTCGCTATCACTGTCTTGGTTTTTGGTCATAGCTTCCTTTGTTTTCACCATCGCCATCTTGGTTTTTTGGCCATCTCTATCTCCATTTTTGGCCATTGTTATCTCGTTTTTTAGCTATCACTGCCTTGATTATTGGCCATCGCCATCTTGGTTTTTGACCATCACTTTCTTGTTATTTGCCAATAGGTTTGCCAATTGGTTATTAGGCATGGCTATCTCAGTTTTTGGCCATCTTTATCTTGTTTTTTTGCCATAGCTATCTTGGTTTTTGGCCATTGACATCTCAGTTTGTTGCCATCACTATCTCAGTTTTTGACCATAGCTATCTTGTTTTTTGGCCAAAACTATCTTGGCTTTTAGGTAAGTTATCTCGTTAGTTAGTTAGTTAGTTTATCTCGTTCTCGTAGTTAGTTTTTGGCCATCACTGTCTCAGTTTTTGGCCATTGCTTTCTAAGATTTTGACCATCTCTATCTTGATTTTTGCCATAGCTATCTTGGTTTTTGTCCATCGCCATCTTGGTTATTGGTCATCGCTATCTCCGTTTTTGGCCATTACTATCTCAGTTCTTTGCAGAAGTGACCATATTAGAATAAGAGAGTGGAGCAAGAGTGCCTGCTAGTTACCTTGGTTAGCAGTGTGCATAAGTGAACAGACAAAAAAAACGATTTTACTCTTCCAAAGAAGTAAATTCCCTCTCTGGAGCAGCACGTTGGTATTTACCTCCTACGTGCAGCTTTGGCCCTGTAGGCAGTTTATCACTGTGACCTGTGGGTTATTACAGGAGGATGCTTTCCACTGCTACTGTTTTCTCTTGTATCAGTCTCAGAGAGCATTACCCTCACAAGGAAATTACCTCATTACTTCTCCTTACTACATGATCAATCAACTGTAGCACCTGCAGCCGTAGGTGACCACATGAACATTGTCCCACATCAGTAAATATAATTCTTCTCCTTGTTTTCCTCTTGTCTTAATGTTTCTAGCCGAACAGTGCCAGATGTTGGAAGGCACCTTGGCTGCAAGCTGGAAAACAGTTTGACTCATGGCCACACTCTTGTTTGGCTGTGTTTCATCCCTGTTTATTAAATTTGAAGTTAAGCCGCTTGTCATTCCTTAATTCCTTATGCAGAGATCTGAGCTGCTTCATGAAGGAAGGCAGCTTTTTTTCTGGCTCACAGTTTAATGTAACTGGGAAAAAAAACTAATACCAAAGGGCTTCAAAACAATATTGGAGCCTCTCCTTTAAATACTTTAAAATCCTTTTCTTTTACAATCTCTAAATCCATTCACAAAGTTATAACAGCACCAGGACCCAGACGAACAACTCTGGATTCTTCTACTTTAGAAAAATTATGCTCATTTTGTTCTTCTTGACTGATCCTTCACAAGAAGTATTTTCTGTACATATTCTTCCCACTGGTAATCGATCAGCTGCAGCCTGAAGACCTCAGTCCTACTGAGGAAGCAACACAATTTGTTTTTATTCTAAAGATGCGATCATGTTGGGCTCCAGTCGACCAAAGAAAATCTTATACCTACTCTTATATCAGCCAATATCAACCAACCAGAAGGTGTCAGACAGCATCGTATGAAACTAGATAACCCAAGGCATTTATTTGTACCAACCATGTTGTGATATTTTGTCTGGAAGGGAAGTTTAATATTGACTATGGCTTTCTGAGTTGAATTGACAATAAGGGTGTGTCTCTCAGCCATTTTCAGAACTGAAGTGCTTGCCCAGGGCCGGCTCTCGCCCATTTGGTGCCCTGGGCGAGATCCATTGGTGTTGAACAGCTCTGCTTGCTGTTTCATGGAGGGTGGAACTCCCGTTTTTGTTTGCCCATGGTGCCAACCAGGCTATATAATACAACTGTCTGTCTATATGATTATTAACTTCCAAGTCAATTCGCAAAAAAGCACAGCTGGAGACAGCTAACAAATTTAGAGACAAGAGAGACAATGAAAGTGCAAACCGCTCGAAAAATGAGCTTAACTTTTGTGTCTTCACACAAAACGGCATTTTTAAAAAAAATAGACATAATGTTATATTTATATGGGCATCGAAATTTTTTTTTTTTTTTTTTCTCCCTCAAGGGTGACTGGCGGCACCCCTCCAGCAGATGGCGCTCTAGGCTACCACCTGTGTAGCCTGTGCCTTGAGCTGGCCCTGTGCTTGCCATATAATAGCTGAAAAATGCAATTCTTTGAAAAATCTTTAAAAGTGTTTGATACCAAATCACACGTGGATTTTGTCTATGGTGTTCCTCAAGGTCTTACTGTCTTCATATGGTATTTTGGATGGATTTTTGACCATTTTTTCCAATCTTGAGTGGTCAACAATGGTCAAATTTAGCAACAAATCTGTGTACCATATGGTATCAACACAAAAAATTACTAATGAGACATAACTGAGGATGGAAATACCTCAATAAAAACGTAATTTATATATATTTCTTATGACTAGAAGCTTTCAGTTGATGTTCACCACTTCTATGTTCCATATACTGTTGACCTGCTAACTCCCTAGACATCTCCTGCCTCTTATATGCATTATTGACATTGATGTCAAAGAATATGAATAGAAATTGTCATAACACCATTTCCCTTCAACCCCAGATGACTGTTGATTAAATGTTGCAGTTCGCCTAGACATTGCAAATGGAACAATATAGAGGAATTTATATGATTGACATTTTTATATTGTTTTGACAGTATATGCTGTCATATCGCCGAGCCTTGCTGAAAGTAATAGCTGGTATGTCAATATTGATATAAACGGTTGAGGTACTCCTTCAGCCAGAGATTGTATTTTACTGTATTTCTTTTTTTTAAATGATATCCAAACTTGGAAGTAAGTGTAATAAAATGGCTAACAAGCGTGTAACGTATCAGTCCAACCTCAAACTGTCAAGCTGCCGCGAAGCACTTTAGAGAAGTACTCCTTATCGGATGAAAGTCTGATGTTTTTGGCTTTCAGTCTTTCAGGCTGAAGAGTTTTTTGTTGGCACCCCAAAAAGAATGACACTTTAATGAAATCTTTATCCGGGAACAACTTACCCTAAATACTGTCCTTCAAATAAAAAAGATTAATAGTAGTTTTCAATTTCTGAAGTATACGTACTGTATGTTGCAGTAGTTCTAAATATAATGCAAGAATTCTGCCTGAGATTATAATACATTCTCCATTATTTGAAGTGACGTGAATGTATGAAACAGACAAGGCCTTTATGTGCTGCAATAATGTAAACACCGATATGAAAGCTTTCGGGCACTGCAGCCTTGTGATGAAAACGAGAGAAGTGTGGCTTATAGACTGGATTAGTATTCTCTTTGTCTTGTGGAGTATGTGAGTGCTGGAGGGGAGCTGGAGAGGTGTTGTTTACCGCCTCTGAATCTGTGGCTTCAGCAGCCAAATTAACTCAGATAAACTTTCAGAAGGTGAGATACAAAACAGTAGCCTGTGGCGGTGAGAAAATATTGATCCAGCCTACAAGTTTCAAATCCCATCTCCCCGGATTCTGGAAAACGCAAAGTGTTTTAATTAGAGTTCCTTTTGCCACGAGGTTCTCTCGCTCCCTGGCTCTCTGTTTGTCTCCTTGTGCTTTGACTCGCTGCCAGTCTCCGTTGTGTGCAGTCTCAGCTCTAAGTCAAGAACAAAGTCACCGACATGAGAGTCATTTGGGTTGTGACACGCGGTGACAACTTCCAATGTGGAGCACGACTCTTTGGAAATGTGTTGTTTTGGCTCAGTACTCCAGCACACTGGATTTGAAATGAAACTGTGACTGTGAGCTTTAATTTGAGTAAAAGCAGCCTTACAGTTTTATAGTTTCATTCCAAGTCCAACATGCTGGATTAAGGCAACTAAAATGATAGAAAATGCTTGTGTGGCTCCGGCCAAATACTAATGGAGTCATTTGCATATTGGTAGGCTATAGTCTTAAAGGGCCAGTCCACTGATTTTACACTTCAGCATCAGCCTATACACTAATTAAATGTCTATTGTTAATAAATACCTCATTAATAAACTGGGTCAAAGACATTTTTGAAGCAGATACAGTGAATTTATAGACTCAACTGAGATGCATTATGGGATATGTAGGACCCCACAATTGGATCTAAATTCATACAAGGGGCTAAAAATAATGATATCTTGACCTCTCTCAACCTTTTTTTGTTTCTTGCAACTTTATGGAAGTGCATTACTAAAATGTATATATTGAGCCGGCTTAATAAGAAACCAATTGTTGTGGCTACTTTTCCTGAATTCTTTTTTAATTGGACCATAATACTGGTCCCTGTTTTGGTTTGTGGACTATAGTTTGATATTTTTGCCATCATCATAGTGGTTCTTGGCAGGGTTTTTGCCATATTGTTTTTTTGCAAACAGCACATGTGCAGAACAGATTGGGAGCCAGAAGAATGCTATGTTATTTGCTAACACAATAACTGATAACTAGCTAGCTTGGAAAGCGTAGCTAGTTAAAGAGCATGCATAATTCAAAATGAACACTCCTTAGGGCGCAATCGCACTCTGGTGCAGCTAAATCCTTGTTACGATTTGTTTGGTCATTCGTGAACGCTCCAATTGTATTCTGGTGCAGCCACAACAACTGGTTCAAGACCATTTGCAAGAGGTCTATTTCCAAACGAACCCGGTGCAGTTTGATTGCACTGTGAACGTAATCCGACCCAATTATGGGAACTTAACCAAATTGTGGGCACCTAATCAAATCGTGAGGTCCCATCATCATTTCATCATAAAGATGAAACTTGTGTCCTTCAGTTTCAATCTGTAGGCTACCACTGAGCTAAAGCTAATAATTCTAGTTGCAGAATTAGCAACATATTGCTCAAAATTATGTAATATTTAGCTTTGTGGTAGGAGCGCATCAAGGCTGGCCTTCTCCGATTATACAGGTTTCTGATAGCAGCACGTTGAAAATAATGGATCAACACATTATTGACGACCCAGAGTCAACAGGCATTCATTCTGATTTGTTTGGTAGGAACAACAGTATACAGCCAGTATAATCACTACTCTGGGTGCATTCGGTTCCATGTTGCTTTGTTTATTTCTGTGTTTACACCAATTTTCCAACCAATAAAAAATAAAACTGAGTATATTTCCAGGCCTCCGCCGTGTTCACCCTGATTCTGACTTGGGTTGTGAAAGCAACCCAACAATGAACACTACATTTTAAAGTGACCACAATGTTAAAGTTAACTTTGATGAAGTAAAAAGACAAAGCTTCAAAGATATAAGATGAACCACTAACTAATTTTGAGAATGTTTATTGATGTAATAAATCACATAAGAAGTAGGGTCATTTTCTCATAGACTTCTATACAAGAAAACTGCTGGTTATTAGAAAGAATGCAAGTTAAAGGCACTTCTGCATTGGCTTCCTTTTTCAGGAGGTTGCCACATGTGTAGACGTGATGTTACAACTTGTAAAGATTTTCGATGAATTCTGAGTTAATTTAATTTATATTGAATTTGTTGCACAAAACATCCTTAAATAGTGTTTATGGTTTTCTCCTTACCTAGATCTGAAACTTGAGAAATCCCTTGAAGTAAGTTCAACCTATGCACAAAACACTTTAAAAACTAAAGTAAGAGGAAAACTTGAGTCTATCTCAACCACAACCTTACCAAGTTTATGGTCTTAATTTATTTAAAAAATGCATCCCTAGAACAATGTTCTGCGACCAAATGCTTAACAATGAGCAATTGATTTTGCACTATATGTTTGACTGGCAGTTAATCCATGATTTGTCCGACCCTCTACAGTTGGATCACTCTACTTTCCACAGCAGTGCTTTTCCAGCCCATTTTGCAATAAATGATTGCTCTACAGTTTTATGCTACAGGATCTTTTCAGTCAGTAATAGACGGTTTGTGGTGTAATTCACTGAGCTTCAAGCGCCCTCACCACCTGCTGAACACTCTGGTAAAGTTCCAGGACAAAAAAGAGGATCAGATAGCAGTGAACCGTTTTAATGTTGCTGGATTCCCAAACGTGTGCAGGGTGATAGACAGGACCCACATCAGGATTCACACGCGCACAGCCTGAATTATGAAGTAATTTTCAAGTTAAGGACAACAGAAATACACATATATTGTAATATATAAATAACACTTTTCTGTTTTGCATTTGTTTTATTCTTTGTTTTTGTAAACATGCAAATTTATCTGATTCATGCAAAGTCACTCTTTTCCCCTTAAAGCTCAGCCACAGTGCCAGCAAACAGACAGCCTCTGTAGAATTTTACAACTGCAAGATTTTCCACAATAAAAGTCTCACATTTCCACTGTGTAACAGCTACATTTAGGTGCTATAAAAACACATCGCTCCATAATTCCTGAATTTGCCTTCACAACATCTCTGACGACAGACATATGGAAATTAAAGGATTGCAGCTATTTTATGGCATAAAAGAGGCCTTTTATATGTAAACTATTTCATTTTTCAGTAGAAAAACTTGATATTCACTATCTGTGCAGTCAGAGATGTATTCAACTCAAATGTATTGTACATGTCATTCCTCAAAATTATGGAGCATTTTTTCAGTATTCAGAAATATAGGTACTTTTACTTTGAAAAAGGTCTTAATTCATACAGCTCTTCTATATGTACGTAGTCAAAGATTTCCTGAACTAAAATTATATCATTGTTACAGCTATCTGGTTTTTATAGAAACCCAGGTTTAAGATTTGAAGTCAAGGTAGAAATTTGAGACTTTTACTTTGAAATATCTCCAAGAAGATAAAGTCAAAATGCTTGATGTTATGTCTGTGTGTAGACAGAAATGTCTTCACCTCACATGTTTCAGTCATTGTCAGACATTATTCATTTAATTTTGTTAATATAATCCATTTAATCTCATTTACATATATATATATAATATATATATATATATATATATATATATATATATTTGGATATAGCGTTTTAAGCATCTTATTTTGAAAACCGGAAGTGGTCAAATATGTATAATTCTTTCACCAAGTCGGTCACTGTCAGGGCCGTTTGAATTATACACTTAACATTATAAAAAATGTAAGGAGAAAAAAGCAGCACTGCCTTTTCCAGCTTCCATACTTTATTACTTTATTTTGTATATAGCTTTGTAAGCACCTTATTTTGAAAACCGGAAGTGGTCAAATATATATATATTTTAAGATATTCGGTGAAACATCCTTAAGTAAATCCCACAGTGAAAGAGAAATGAATCTAAGAGTGTCACTTACTTAAGCAAAAAGCCTCTGAGGCTTTGTGCTTTCAAACAATTTATAATTTGCCAAATTTTAATGAGGATTCAACTGGATACAATCCAGAATCAGATATCAAACCCCTTACCTGCTGCCTGCTCCACACTGTAAAAGCATGTCGTATTAACCAAAGATCACCCTTCTCTCAAACAGTAGGTTAAGGAATGTGAAGTAATGGATCTACATTCAGCCACACAGTAGGGGATATTTTTTTTAACCAGGAGGTGCCAGACTTCCCCACCAGGGTGTCTCTGGGTGCTTCCACCTTCATATTAATGTCTGATCCTCCTTTTTAACTCACAGGCTACTGAACACTCATAGAGAGCCTCCTTAAGTAGGCAAGTTCATTCACTCTCACTCCTCCATATCTGATTACTCCTGGCAAGGTCTGACCTCCAGCTGTCAACCCCGATCCTACAGTGGATGTTCAGTTTGCTCTACCCCAGGATCACTTAAGGGCACAACTCTATTCAGCTGTGCCCAGTGGGAGCCTCTCTTTGCTGCACTGCCTTCATTTTCTCATTACTTTCAATTGAAAGCAGGCCCCGCTTCTTGTTCCCGACTGAGCCAAAGAGCTCGATGTGTTTTCAAGTGCTGACCGCTCTGAGAGAAAAAGTATTTCAACTTTTCGCTGAAAATACTTTGCTTTGCTTCCCACGTGAATCTGTTTAGTGCTGTGAGCTCTGGAATAAGAGGCGCCCAGTGGACATAAAGCTGAAGCATCAGTATGGTAATGCTGACGCCTGCTACCTTGAGCAATGTGCTAGAATATAGCTGAAAAAAATGCACACTAACTTGTGCACCTGTGGAACCAGAGATGTGGACATTTGGCTCATGATGGAGAAGGAGGATGCAGGGCTCGAGGGCAAAGAGAAAAATATCTTTTTCTGCAGTTTCAGGCCTAGAAAATGCTCATACATTGTCAAAGGATTAAATATAGGAAGCTGGAAAGCTTCTGATATTACATATAAATCACCAAGTAAAGCCTTTTCACCTGTTTGGGAATACTGCAGACCTTCTTTTGCTCATTTATTCAAAACCTTTATTTCATTGAATGCATTTAAAAAGTCTGTAAGGGCTGAAATTGATTTGTTTTGGAGGAGATTTGGTGGATTCACGCTAATAATCGAGATCCTCCACTGAGGGTTGCGTGGAGTCCAGGCGATGTGGATTAGGACTTATCTACGTGTTGGAAACTTTCCAACTGGCTCCGGAGGAATTCACTGACCTTCGAAAGTAACCGCAGTAAAAGTTTTTTGGGGGTGAGTGAGCTCTTGTTTGGAAAATTTTCTAGTTTTCCGGTTGAACACTTACAGTACAACCTTCATGTATGAATGTAAGAGGAGCTTGGTGAAGAGGCTGACCTTCAGATGGGGGTCCTCTCAGCAGGCATCGTCCTTCTGGAGACAACGAATATCCACCTCTCTACACCCCGACCCTGTGTCTGGGGTTTATTTTGTATCTTTGTTGCTGTGATACAGTTGCACAGTAAGTCATACTGGCTTCAAAGGGCATCCACATGAGGATTGTTGTCATAACGCTGTGTTTTAGGGGAAACTTCAAAAATAAAATCGTGACAATTAAGAATATTCTGGATCAAAGCAGCAGAGGCTGAGATATTGTCCCATATCAATCACAGGTCATATGTTGAATTGTATCGAAAGTGCATTCTGAAGACTTTGTGATATTAGCAAACTTAGCAAAATTATATTAATAATAGTATATCAGAGGAATCAGTATGAAATCACATTGTGATGAAACCTGTAATTTACACCATTAGTATAGCCACCTTTAGAAGCATCAGGTTTGATAATTTTGCTTCGCTAGTGAAGTGACAACGAAGCTTAATGAACCATTTGCTTTGCTTTTTTTACCCCACTAGATGGCGGTCTTGACTTAAAAAAAAAAGGCTCTAGCAATGGTAATTGAGTGTGTTTTAAACCCAGCCATCGATACAATAGTCTAAGATCAATTTTCCGACTCAGACGTGTTGACTTCACGCTGACTCAAATTTATGTACACGAGCTGAGAGCAGACTGAGATCTGATCGTACACTCCGCTCACGTCCAAATTGATAAATGCCGAGCGTACGACCACTTTACGCTCACTTTCTGTCGTATGCTCGTTTGATAAATGAGGGCCATTGTGATGAAACCTGTAATTTACACCATTAGTATAGCCAGCCTTTAAAAGCATCAGGTTTGGCATTTTTGCTGTCGCTGGTGAAGTGACAATGAAGCTTCGTGAAACATTTGCTTTATTTTTTTACCCCACTAGATGGCGGCCTTGGCTTAAAAAAAAGGCTCTAGCAATGGTAATTGAGTGTGTTTTCATCCCTTGGTGGACAAAGAGCACCATCTAGTGGGCTCAGAAAATAAAGAAAATTGTTCGCGAAGCTTCGTTGTCACTTCACTAGCTTTCACCATCTTGGTTTTTTGGCTATGTTGTTGTTTTGGAGCCAGAAGTGACGATATTCAGATGAGAAGGTGAAGGTATCAGCTGGTGCAAAAATGGACATCCATCTGACCTCTGATGATGTCTTTTCATACAACCGAACACGAACCAAGACATTTTTTGTTGACCTAAGTGTTACAATGACTTCAATCAACTGAAAACACTGTAAAGGGGTCAAAGTTCTGAGCCAAAAACATGCAGTGCACTGTGGTTCTTCATTACAAGGCAGACACGTTCGATAGCGTACCCTGCTTTATCGTCTATTTTATTCTAAAGGGACACCCGACCCTGTGTCTGTATCCGAACCAAAATTGCTAACAGTGTTTTCCTCTTGTGTGTTGTGTGTCTGCGTGTGTGTTTCACTGCCTTAGCAGAATCCCTGTTCAGCGGCATGGGCCTGGGGACGGTGGTGGGCCTGGGCCTGGGAGCGCTGCTGCTGCTCCTCGTGCTGGTGGACGTCAGCTGCTTCTTCCTGCGTCACTGCGGCCTGCTGATGTGCATCACGCGCACCCTGTGCAGCAAGAAAACAGCCACCAGCGGCAAGGGCAAAGAGATAGAAGAGGGCAAGGCTGCCTACCTGTGAGTACTCCTGTTTTTTCTACTAACTATTGTTATTTTTAGGAACTTTAACTCCTTCTAGGAAAACTGTTGGGATGTATCAGTGTTTGTCAGTCACCAGGTCATTCATGCTTGCAGAGGGAGCATCTGCTGTGGGTGTATCTGGATGCTGTGGGTTATGTCGGGTCACTCTGGAAACTATTGTTTTTATATGATTTGTGCAATGAACGATGAACTGGAAGTCTATACATCAATAAATGGATCAAAAAATGCTATATAACTAGCTTTCGACTGAAAATACATTTAAATTTCTTAGAAATTGAGAATTACATTTAAAGCAGTTCCCGTTTTGTCAGTTTATCAAGGAATTTAACGTATTGCTTACTAAAAAAGTATCACAAATTGGTTTCACTTTTCAATATTTGTGCTGTCAGTTATTTTGCAAGCTTAAAGGGAGAATTTCCCAAGTTTCATATGGATGTCTGATTAGTTTTAATGGGTAATTGAAGCAATAAATTCTCAAGTGTGTGTTATATTGAGCCAGAAAGCTGAGTTCCCCTGTTTGTAAATCAGTGCCTGCAGTGCCTACATATACCAGAATGCATTGCATCAGGAGTTGCAGTAATTTTGCAGGTGGTAAAATAAAAATAAGGAGGCTCCAACGTCCAAATAAGCATGAACCAAGACGAAAAAAACTCTAATTTCCACTATTTTGCACGAATATGACTATGCAAAGGTACTCAGAAGGCTACATTATTAACAAAAAACTTTAAATTAATACTTTACATTGTTATACGTCATACATACAGTCATGGAAACAATTATTAGACCACCCTTGTTTTCTCCTTGCTTTCTTGTTCATTTTAATGCCTGGTACAACTAAAGGTGCATTTGTTTGGACAAATATAATGATAACAACAAAATATAGTTCATAAGAGCTGATATCTAGCCATTTTCCATGGTTTTCTTGATAATAAACAAAACCATAATCAAGAAAACCATGAAAAATGTCTAGATATCAGCTCTTAAATTAAACTTTTATGAGCTATTTTCGTTGTTATCATTATATTTGTCCAAACAAATGCACCTTTAGTTGTACCAGGCATTAAAATGAACAAGAAATTGAATAAAAACAATGGTCTAATAATTTTTTTCATGACCGTACATTGTCAAACAAGGAAATGAAAACAGAGGAAATAAAACCTTAGTACTGTATATTCAGTGTTAAGAAGAAAGAATAAATGGACCATTTCTAAATCACCCAAAGCATCGTTTTCTGCTCTATATTTATTGCTTCATTTGACTATATTTCCCATTAAAACTGATTGAACATCCACATAAAAGTTGGCAAATCTCTTTCCTCTCCTGAGATATTAAAAGCCTAGAATCCTCTTCAGCATACTGACTGTGAATGAGAGAAGGAGACTTATTTTTACCATTTGCTGTAGGTACACCTACAACAGCCGCCCAACCACCCTTTCAACCACAGTATGTCTTTGATTATGTCTTATTCACTAACATCAGTGCGTCTCACACATGTACGTGCAGTGAGTTCACCTCTGGAGTTCCTCGTTTGCATGCGTCGTGTGCACATTCATGACATGCATGTGTGAAATCTCTCCATGTGCTGACACACTTGTGTGTTTGTGTTTCTATTCATATGAATTATGCATGCAAAATAGTCTATAGGTGACCCACAGAAGTGTCATATCACTGCATGTATGTCCAAGATGAAGCAAAAACGTACGTCAGAAAGACAGCGTGCTATTTAATTTTTTTTTATTTATTTTTTTTATCGGTGAAATGACGTAACAAACAGGTGACATGAGAGACAAATACACTACACCATGTGGTCCACAAGTAGAGACGGTAGACATACAGCGCGAACAACAACAAAGAAAAACATGAATGATAAACGATTTGCACAGAGGCATCACAGGTGTATGTGTGCGTGTGTGTGTGTGTGTGTGTGTGTGCGTGTGTATGTAGATGAGGGGCAGATGCTACGACATATATATAAAAATATATAACATGGCTCATTTATATGTATCACACAATGAAAATAAATAGGCAAACAAAGCAAGAAGCGCTAACAAGAGAGAACAAATAAACAAGAATAAATAAAATAACTAATTAAATAAATTAAAAAATAATAATAATAATAACAATAATAACAAAAAAAGGAGGCTATAGTTAGTCACCAATATATGAGGCTATAGTTAGTCACCAATATATAAGGTGTATGTGTGCGTGTGTGTGTGTGTGTGTGTGTGTGTGTGTGTGTGTGTGTGCGTGTGTATGTAGATGAGGGGCAGATGCTACGACATATATATAAAAATATATAACATGGCTCATTTATATGTATCACACAATGAAAATAAATAGGCAAACAAAGCAAGAAGCGCTAACGAGAGAGAACAAATAAACAAGAATAAATAAAATAACTAATGAAATAAATTAAAAAATAATAATAATAATAACAATAATAACAAAAAAAGGAGGCTATAGTTAGTCACCAATATATGAGGCTATAGTTAGTCACCAATATATAAGGTGTATGTGTGCGTGTGTGTGTGTGTGTGTGTGTGTGTGTGTGTGCGTGTGCGCGTGTGTGTATGTAGATGAGGGGCAGATGCTACGACATATATAGAAAAATATATAACATGGCTCATTTATATGTATCACACAATGAAAATAAATAGGCAAACAAAGCAAGAAGCGCTAACGAGAGAGAACAAATAAACAAGAATAAATAAAATAACTAATTAAATAAATTAAAAAATAATAATAATAATAACAATAATGACAAAAAAGGAGGCTATAGTTAGTCACCAATATATTAAAATTAATTAATTAATATTTAACAAAAAAAGGAGGCTATAGTTAGTAACCAATATATAAAGTGTATGTGTGTGTGTGTGCGTGTGTGTGTGTGTGTGTGTGTGTGTGTGTGTGTGCGTGTGTGTATGTAGATGAGGGGCAGATGCACATAACATAACATGGCTCATTTATATGTATCACACAATGAAAATAAATAGGCAAACAAAGCAAGAAGCGCTAACGAGAGAGAACAAATAAACAAGAATAAATAAAATAACTAATTAAATACATTTAAAAATAAGATAAAATAATAATAATAACAATAATAACAAAAAAAATAGTAATATTAACCCAATATAAACCAACGCGTCATGACAGTGACAACCACAACAACAACATACGTCGCAGTGGGGGGGGCGAGGCCAGACCAGGGCGTCAGGGGGGGCAGGCCGCGTGCTATTTAAAGCCATGAAATTCAATTGATTTTCAGGTTTAGGCCCCAGTGTTATTTTATGCAGGGTACTCAGCAAACCAAGGTTTTGCGAGATAGCACCCACAAAGTCTGATTCATTGGCCTCAGCAGGGTGATTTTTGTGTTGAACTTGTCAGTGTGCCAGCCCAGAGTCTGGATGCAGAGAGTGCACAGGGGGGAAGAGAGGAAGAGGAGAAGAGGAGGAGGAGGGGGTTTGACTTTTGCTGAGTCACTAAGCTCACAGTGCTGGAGGGCTGAGTGACGGCCTGCCTGCCTCGACAGCATGCAGGATGTGCTTCAGCTTTATGTTGCTAACTGTAGCTGCAACTCACACAGGCATTTACAAGCTGCGTGAGGCTGCACCATGCTACTACAACTTCTTTATGGCTATATTAGAGTTGGTAATTTAGTACAGTCACGTCACAAATACCAAGCAGAGACACAGACGTACAGTACGCTAGTGACCTTCACATAAATTGCAGCAGAATGGTGCAAAATGGTCGTGACAGGCGAAGTATAGCTCTATATTTCTTTGACAATCTGGGTGTTATTATCACAGTTTTGTCCATAATTCATTCTGTTTATGATTTTTCTTCTGTTGCTATGATACAGTTACACAGTTACTCATGCTGGCTTCAAAAGGCATCCAAATGAGGATTGTTGTCATAGTGCTGTGTTTAGGGCAGCTATTCTCAACCTTGGGGTCGGGACCCCAATTTGGGTCGCGAGATGATTTCTGGGGGTCGCCAAATCATTTTGGAAGTCAGCTCTGTCTCCACTGTGTTAAAGTGTTCATGTGTTATCGCTGTTAGGTTTTTTGCTCCCTTTTATTTCAGCCACAAGCTGAGTGGGTCCTTTCAGTCCATTTTCACTTACCTGTTGTGCTATTTGGTACTCGCCTTTTGGTAAGTGATGGGTGGGAAAATAAAACTCAAGATCACAAATCTATGAAAACTCAACAGCAATGTCTCTTCTGACCTGGTTACTTAAGATATTGCACAGACTTGAGTGCCATCTAGTTCCCTCTATGGCAATTCACATCAAAACAATTGATAAATAGCACTATAGGTGAGTGGAAAAATCTGTATTTTTGGTAATGTAGTGCAGCTATTCTCAACCTTGGGGTCGGGACCCCAATTGGGGTCGCGAGATGATTTCTGGGGGTCGCCAAATCATTTTGGAAGTCAGCTCTGTCTCCACTGTGTTAAAGTGTTCATGTGTTGATGTGTTTTAGTCTGTTTCGTCATTTCATGTCTTTTTTGGTCATTTTGTGTGGGGTTTTTTGTCATTTTGTGTGTTTTTTTGTCATTTTGTGTCTTTTTTGGTCATTTTGTGGTCAATTTGTGTATTTTTTGTGGTCAATTTGTGTATTTTTTGGTCATTTTGTGTCCTTTTTTTAGTCATTTTGTGTCTTTTTTGGTCATTTTGTGTCTTTTTTGGTCACTTTGTGTCTTTTTTTTTGGTCATTTTGTGTCTTTTCTGGTCATTTTCTGGCTTTTTTCGGTCATTTTATGATTTTTTTGATCATTTTGTGGTCAATTTGTGTCTTTTTTGGTCATTTTGGTTCCGTTTTTTGGTCATTTTGTTTCTTTTTTGAGTGATCTGAACTGTGCATGATTCTGTTCAGTGAACGGGGGTCGCGGGCAACATGCATGTTAAATTGGGGGTCGCGACTCATAAAAGTTAAGAACTAGTTTAGGGGATACTTCAGAAATGTAAAATTGCTCCAATTAAGAATATTCTGAATTAAACCAGCAGAGGCTGAGATATTGTCCCATATCAATCACAGGTCAAAAAATTGAATCGTATCAAAAGTGCATTTTTGCAGACTTTGTGATATTAGCAAATATTGTATTGTCCGAGGAATCTGTATGAAATCACATTGTGATGAAACCTGTAATTTACACCATTAGTATAGTAACCTTTAAAAGCTTCATTGTTGGCATTTTGTGCTGTCGCTACATCTTTGACGTGTTGTAGCTGTGTGTGCATTCACAATTTTTCAAGTGCAATTACTATATTTGACTATATATGCCGAAATGTATCCAAATGACCAAATCTGACTGTGAACACTTGTGTCTTAGTGTGCTTTGTAACACTGTAGCATCTCTCTGCATCTCCAGATAAATTGGTTTCATAACTGAAAGGAATGATAGCCATAACTGCAAAAACAGGACGCCGGTTGTATAAAAATTGAATTTTTCTTTGAGCTCGTGTGGAGGGAGTGAAATAATGCGGTTGCCGTCTACACATCGATAGCCCCTAAGCTGAAGTGAGTATAATGAGAAGACGCTTGAGATAATATAAAGCTCAGACACTCCTACTGAGTTTGCAAGATGTCAATAGTGCAAGTCTGAAGGTGCTGAGTGGTAATAAGTTGTAGAGACCGGTGAACGCTGCGCGGCAATATCAATGATATCGATAAGAGTGTACACAGTGATAAATAGCATGAGGTGAACTTTAAATTAGGAGGGGGATAAGTGGCACAGGCTGTTTGTGTGTGTGGGCTGGGAATGTGGAGGTGACAGGTGGCGCGGCTCGGGCATCTTTTGAAGACGCAGGTTTTCGAGGTTGATAGGGTCGAAGGCGGGTCTTCGCCACCTCGATGTGGTCCTGGGGCTTAGCGGGGAGCGGCAGCTCGCCAAGTGCCCTCCCAGCAGTGTGGCTTTAACTTTGAGGCAGAGCTGGACCAGCGGAGCAGCAGATGATGGAGGATGTGAGGATGTCTTTCTATTATGAATCTGTCGAAATGCGCCAAGATCAGTCGGGACACGCTGGGCTTTGTAATTGCCTCAGGAAAAGTCAAAAGGTGTTCGCAGTGGCCCCATTGACTTCAAAAGTCAATCCTCGCTTCCAGTTCTTGAGTGTCAAGTGCTGTGAAGTCAGTGAGCTCAGTGGAAAGAAGGAAAAGACGTGTGCATTGTGATTGTGGGCAGATTAGCAGAGCTGGGGAGTTATATCTGACTCCATGTCTGCTGTTTAATAACCATTTAGGGCAGGGGTCTCAAACTCAAATTACCTGGGGGCCAATGGAGGCAGTACAAAAATGACCAAAATGACCAAAAAAGACACAAAATTACTAAAAAAAAACCCACAAAATTACCAAAAAAGACACAGAATTACCAGAAAAGACACATGATTAAAAAAGACACAAAATTATTTAAAAAAAAAGACAAAATTATTTAAAAAAAAGACAATTATTTTTAAAAAGACACAAATTTACCAAAATAAGACACAAAATGACCAAAAAAAGTAATTAAATGGACCTTCCACACACCACACGGTAAAGTGCCATTCATATAAAACTCACATTAAACTTTCATATCAAGGTAGGGGCCACAAAATATCATCACGAGGGCCGCAATTGGCCCGCGGGCCGCAAGTTTGAGACCCATGATTTAGGGTGAATGACTTGCTATTTTTGGCTGTGAAGGACGATCGAAATTACACATTGAAGCAATTAAAAGGAAGAGAATTCAACATTTCTTTGGAAGCATCACGGTCTATAATTTTGGTTCTAAACCTTTTTCAGCATTGTCTTGAGGCTTCTGTCTTCTCATTCACTGCTGCTGATAGTCACAGTGGCAAATCCACTCCCATCCTGTCAGTCATTGATCCAGGAATAGATTAGCGCCCCAATCTGGTCCTTCATTCGCCTCCCAGCGTGCACCGAAGGGACAGCGTCATAAAAGTTCAGTCTCGACTCAAATTCGGAGCAAGATTTGCTATTATTGGAAAAGTTCTGTGTTTGTATTCAGCTGCCAGGTGGCACAAAGGTAATTTTGAATGGTGTCACAAATTGGATTTTTGAAGGAATACTTGAACCTGAGATCAACATTTCTATCTCTTAGTCACCACATGTTGCCTTGTATCCATGCAAAAAACATTTTTCCCTCATGCCTTGACCATGAGCAGAGGATCCAAAAAAAAGAAATCGTGGTTTGTCCTTTATGAATTGAAGTAAGTGGAGGTCAACTTTAACAACAGAAAAAGTGTTGAAATTAGTTTGAAACTTCTTTATTATTTTGCAGAACAATACATGACTTTGGGAAGTACTTGACAAAAGACTGAATAAACCCGACTTGGATTATAGTACACAAGTTGTGCGAGAGTTCGAAACAGATGTTTTGAAATAGTTTTGCAACATGTTCCCATAAAGGGGTTCGTATAACTGAAATACGAAACTTTATATTTTACGAAATATGACAAGCGAAATGGACTGCCACACAATGTTGACAAGTGACCACTGCTCTTGTGCCAATCTATGTTACGACATCACCATCACTGTTTTAAACACATTGCTAATGCTATAAATGGTTAAGTAAGGCTTTAAAATTGTACTTCCAGACATAACTTCCAATGGGCTAGAACACAGATCTCCTTTTTGAAAGACTGTAAATTTGGCCCTTTTGCCCCCTTTCTAGCACCATCCGAACAGTCAACCTAAATTACTTTTAACAATACAAAGATTCCTCATTGAAAAAAATAAAAAAAATCCTCAAACTAATGACAGATTAAGTCGTTTGTCAATCCCACCCATAACGTACATATGAGCCTTTTGCAGCTTACGTAACAGATCGGAGCAGAGCATTCTAAAAATACTACACATACGGTTTGTAAAAAAGGTTGCAGTTTCTGTGAATTTATGCTACAAAATCACTGACCTAGGTTTATGGCAAAAACTTTGTCGCTAGGCGTTAAAAAAGACTGGGGATGGGATAATAATTGATTTGCAAACTGAAAGTTGCAAAAACAATTATAAAACACACAGAAATACAAGAGTATTAATTTGAGCAAAACTAGCTTACTGTATCAAACCTTGCTAGCATTAATTACTAGGTTTAATTTTATCCAAAACTTATTTAAACACAAAACACACTTAAATATGCAAGATTACTGTGAAAACTAACCTCATGCCTCTTCGGGGGCTAAAACATAAAATATTAAACTCCTTGAAGTTTTCTTTACAGTATAATCTGAGTTAGTTTTAGGATCGACAGGAAGTCACTTTTCATCCTTTCAAAATAAAACTGTCCGTTATCAAAACAGGCTTTTGAATAGTACTGTATATATATATTTTATTTTATTAATAGATTAATTGACCGTTAACGTTATTGATGCTCAAGTTGACAGGTTTCTTCCAAACGCCCATCCGTAGTTTAAACAGTAAATTAATGTACATAAATGCAGGAAGTGAAGTAGTTAGGAGGGTGACGTGAGCCACTGAAGTTACGTAAAAAAGGAAGTTCTGTGATGTTTCAATTACATCGTTTACTTTTTTTCACATGTTCTCCGTTCTCCTTTAAATGCCTCCCGCCATTTAAACTCCACTTTGCCATCAATCATTACTACTACATCCATAAAAATGGGGCAGAGGACAGTCTAAAACGTAAAAATGAGTTATACTTGGTTGCCTACAAAGGACCTTTATTGTCATTTTTAAGGGGAGAAAATTGTGGCATACCTACAAGTTCCAGTCCATTACCTTTTGGCAGGAAATGATGTTCTTGAGTTTTGCTGTTTTTAAACCTGGCATCCATTTACACCAATTCAACAAGGATTTACTTTGTTTTCAGATTCTTTGTTCAACTTTTCTTTACAAATTCAAGGTAATACAGTAAATAACTGATATGAAAGTGGTCATAGCCCAACATACAAACAATGAATTCTGTCCATAAACTGACACAATATAAAACTGTGTTATGGCACAGTGACAGTGTCTATATTCAGGTGATTCAGGAGAGCTTTGTGCTGACGTCAGTGAGCTGTTTACTTAGACTTCAGTGGTAAGAAGAGAAGCTCACTGAAAGTGTTTTCATCCTCAGATGACTCTCGACAGGAAATAGGAAACAGAATGCCAGATTACAGCTAAGGCTCTTGTATCCTGAAATGATAGAAGGAAGAAAAACATTGGTATAACACCTCCAAACACTGAACAACAATGCACACTTTGAGTTGCAATTTCATAGTTTTATTTTGACATTTGTCAGTGTATGTTGTGTTGGACCACTTTCTATCCACGAACAATATTTGCCATGAAAAAAATACTGTAAAAGAAAGTAAGAAACTGTCTTTGAGGTGGTCGATGACTCAGCAAGTATTGAAGTCAGGTGCCACAGCCCAGAGGTGGACCAAGTCATTGTTTTGCAAGTCACAAGTCTCAAGTCTTTAACCTCAAGTCCCAAGTCAAGACTGACAAGTCTCAAGTCAAGTGCCAGGTCATACAGTTTAAGTCTGAAGTCCTTTCGAGTCCTTTTAAAAAAAACATTATTTACACGGATCATGTATGCTTTTAAAACCTGTATTTATTTATCAAAACTTTTTTTTGCAAGAACATTCTTGAAACACATTTGAAAAAAAACAAGTGCATACAAGAGCATATTGCACTATAACCTAGTTCCACAGCAGTTTCTGTCCTGTCTATTCTCATCTCATATTGTCTCTGTGTGGTTTTATTCTAACTAATTTAGCAATGCCGCTAGCAAAGCTAGGCTACTTAGCCAAGAAGCTAGCGTTAGCATTCATTCAAAACTTATCGTTCTTTGTGCGACTTCAAATGTTGGACGAAGTCGAAGTTGTTGCTGTAATCTTCGACCTCGGCATTCTTTTTTGTTGACCACTCGTAGTTTTTTGGTATCATTTTTGCCAACTGACGCCGTTTTTTGACAGTTCTTCTTCATTGGTTGACTTGCAATTTGATTGGATGGATGCTGTCGGATCAAAATAACATGGATCGAATTTGATTGGATGTTGAGTTTTAATCTTTGGGTTTTGGGGAAAGTAGCAAGTCTTTTCAAGTCAAAAGGCTCAAGTCCAAGTGAAGTCACAAGTTCTTAAGTCGAGTTGCAAGTCTCTTTACATTTTGTCAAGTCGAGTCAAAAGTTATCAAATTCATGACTGGAGTCCAAGTCATGTGACTCGAGGCCACACACACAGCTTAGCAGCCCACTATGATATAAAACTTTTTTGATAAATATCTACACAGTGATTTGTGGATGGCAAATGTTACATAATTGTTTTGTTAATTTTGTTAATGACAGTATTATTGGTGGAAATGTGCTGTTGTCTCAGCAAGATAAGGCTTTTTGTCCACATAAAGATGTAGTTTTGGGATGTTGTGTTGCAGAAAATGAAGTTAAAGCCACAGTGAATTCATTAAGATTGATGGATTGTAACTACTTTCGGTCAGTCACCCATGATTAGATGCCCTATTGCAATTACTGCTTTGTGCCACATTGCATTTTATTATGCAAGCAAGAGCATTTTATCAGTCATTGTCATGCAAGTATAAAGCTACAGAGACTCTTGATTATGCAAACTTTTTAGGAGACAAGACAGTTTGTGCTATTGACATGTAGAGAGCATTTAAATTTTAAATTCTGGAGCGGCAGACATCTGACATTTAATTAAGTGTGATTTTGCAGCACTTCATCTTCACTCCAGAGCAAACAAAAAGCGGATGGTGTGGAGGGAGCACACCTGACTTTGAGAATTAAAAAAAAAAAAAAGAAGAAAAATCTAGTTTGCCTTGGAGAAAAGTGTCCATTCTTCCCAGGCAATTATGCACACATGGTGATTTCTTTAACAGATGTAGTAACAAGGTCTCTGATTCCCTTGTAAACAGTGTCCATCAGCAGCTCTGACAGAGTGTCCTTGAGTAAGATTTCCACTTCTAAGCTCACTTCAAGAGCCTGCATGTCAACTATGATAAAATACTCTGAAAAAATGAATGGAAATGTAAAGATTCAGTGTAAACAAACACCCCTGCGACACTGTGTTGTTTAGACCCGGGGCCAGCTAATTTATCTTGGTGAATGCAGGGATTGTCGTCAGCCGAAGTCGCGGCCTGCCGTAGATGGCCTTGTGCTTAATTAACGTCGGCAGAGGGAAGAACAAGTCGCCCCTGCTGTGCTTTGGTGTCACTTAGAGGCTTACAGATTGCAAACACACATCTGCATTCACACTCCGATATCTCCCCGGCCCAACATGAGGTGCACGCAGCTGCTGGCTATTGCAACATTATCAAAGAGGCCTGTCAAAGACCTAGGAGCATTTCTGTTTGCTTCGTGCCCCAAACAATATTTTAAATGCAACTTCTAAGGGAGTGTGTGAGTGCATAGAGAGTTACTCTTGCAGAAAAATAAGGCTGAATCACATTATTTCCCTCTGCATTTGAGAGAAAATCCAAATCATGTTTACCTTCGACTTTGACCCAAAAAAATTATCACAAGTTTTATGATATTGTTAAAACTATAAGAATGATCTCTGTGTTAAAAGGTAACCTGTCTTATCAACCACAGAGCTCTTTTGTCTATATTGACTCTTTTGTTGTAATGCTACAACAATATATAGGTTTCAGGGTTAACAATCCAATATGATTGATGCAAAGTGAAAATATAAATTTTAGTGCTTTCAGAATTAACATTTACATTTTTGAGAGTAATTTGAAATATTTAATGCGTAAAAACAAAACATTCTGGGTTGAAGTTGGTCTGCGTTTTAAAAATACAAGAGATATTAATTACTGATTAATATCCATTATTCCAAACTTCAGTCTTAAGACAAAAGAATACAGCAAATTGTACAATAAAAAGATTTACAGCCCTAATCGAACATATCATACACCTTTATTTTGAAAATCTACCTTACATTTATTTACAGCCCTAATCGAACATATCATACACCTTTATTTTGAAAATCTACCTTACATTTATTCACAGCCCTAATCGAACATATCATACACCTTTATTTTGAAAATCTACCTTACATTTATTTACAGCCCTAATCGAACATATCATACACCTTTATTTTGAAAATCTATCTTACCTTTATTCACAGCCCTAATCAAACATATCATACACCTTTATTTTGAAAATCTACCTTGCATTTATTCTTGAAATCAAACATATATATTTTTAATCAAATATCTGTAAGAGCTCAATAATAAAATGTTCAAATCATATTTCAATCACATTTTCCATTTCAAATTATATTCAATTAAACTTTTTGTAAGTTGATATAAATGTAACTGACTATGTTAAATGGATATATGATATTGTATCATCACAGGCCCCCCAAAAAAAAATAAAAAAACAACACAATGGTTGTATTGTGGTAGACTTTGTGATATCGTTATCTATACTATTGTATCCAAAGAATCAACACAATATTGTATTATTTTAAAACTTGTGATGTATTCCTTGCAACTGGGAATTAACATCAAAAGTGTCTGTTCAAACCAAACCAGCTGCATCATGGTGACTTAGTCTCCACATCCAGCTGTGCTGTCAGCAGCAGGGTGCCTATGGAGCCTCAGAAACTTTCTGGACACATAGTTTACATATTGGCTTCATGAGAATCATACAGCGGGGAAAAAGTGTTGCTGGTTAATTGTCTAATTTCAAAGGCGATGTGTGGGTATTAGAGTAGCCAAAGAAAATAAAAATCCAGATGTTTGCCTTATATTATGCTCTCTGATCTTCCTTATCCGGCTGTTTCTTCCTTTTTCCAGTTGATCCAGTCCAACAGCAGCCCCAATTGTCGCAGCATGATGAAAATGCATTATTTATTCATCAAACGGCCTCGTCAAGAGAAATCAGAAACTAGTGAAAATGAGTCCTGTAAGTGAAGCCAGGCATGAGAGATGAGAGGGAGAGTTAGAACAACAGGGGGCGACCACCTGTGATATGTACTGCAGCTCCTCTGCTGCTCCTCACTGTTGGCAGCACTGTTAGAGAGGTTAGCCAGTTGGCAGCCAGACGAGCTAGTGCCCTGCTTGAATAAAAGTATCCACAACCAAACCTCACTCGCTAAAGAGTAAGACTAACTTTCTGATGGCTCACACAAATTTCTTTTGACGAAGACCGAAAGTCCCAGACCGAAAGTCGTCTTTGTGACCAGCTTTTTACAACTCATATTAGGGGTGTGCCATATCGCATCATTCACAATAATATCAGTTTCTTTTTTTTATGGTTAAAAAAATGCATATCATGATATTGGCAACGTTCTTACTTCTTGATGTAGTGGTTAAAGTTGTTTTAATCACAAAAAGCTACTTACTCCCTGTAGCTAAACACATGCAGCTTTCAAAATAAGAGCACGGTGTGTTAAGAGAATCCACCACAGAACTTACAAGAAGACTGTCAAAATAAGATGCCTTAAATAAAACATACACAAACATATTTTCCTTTACAAAATGTCATTAAAATATGCCCCCGGAACCCCTAAATGTTTTTTTTAATTATTTGCTCATACTCAAGAGTCAAGACTAAAAAAATTTGTTTGGCAAATGTTGAGATTTGCACTTCAAACTACATTTTTGATTTTTAATTATTTAAACAGACAAAAAAAAATCATATTTTCTATATCTTTTTAAGTATTTCCTAATATTGTCAAGAATATCGTTATCGCAAAAATAGCCTGCAATATCGTGATATTCTTTTAGGGCCATATCGCCCACCCCTAACTCATATTTACATTTAGTGTAAAGCACAGACATATTGGTAGCATTAGCATTGACATTGATGTTTTCTGATATGTGTCGATAAGAAAATCTTTTTATTTCAGAACATAGTAATGCAGAAAATGATGCTTTGGGTGATTTACACTGTAATAAATTATTCTGTAGTCATTTTATTTTACTTAATATATTTGATAAAATGTATTAAATATAAATGTGTCCTTGATTTTGAGGCAGTTGTTTAAGTAACTTTAATATAAAATGTTTGAGATAGAATCTACTTATTTTGACCATATTAAATATAATCTTTATGTGTATGTAATTCTGAATCAAGAGAATTTTGAATGAATCCAACACAATAGAATTAGTCCATTTTTAATTGACAGGCACTTCCTGTTAAGTTGTTATTAACTCAACTTGTAACATAGTTAGATTTAATTAATAATATTGCGTGCAATCTGTTGCCTCAATTTTATTGAGTAGCTATTGTTTATCTTTTTTTACAGTGTAGAAATGATGCCATATAGCCATTTATATAGCAATTGACTGAACATAGTGTACTGATTTAGCTATTTATTCTGTTATTTATTTCTAGAACTGGTTGATATGGTATATAATAAAGTTAAATATTCCTTAATAGAGTTGTTTGCTTCAGAAAGCAGCCTTCTGAGTATTTTGAAGTAATTAAATTGGTACCAGATGTATTTCAAGCTCAAAAATTAACTATATTGGCTGCCATATTGTTGAATCTATTGTTGAATATTGGAAAATGAGGGAGGTCTAGTCTACATAATAACTTTAAAGAAACCCAAGGACATTTTACATGGGACATAACTGAAAAAATAGGCACTGATGACAGGGTTGAGGGGGTTAACTGAGGCCAAAGGCTTGGTGAACAGATGGCGCTTGATGAGTTTTTTGAAAATGTCCAGAGATGCAGCATTGCGGATATTGTCCGGGAGAGAGTTCCAAAGGGTGGGGGCAAAAGTTTTAGAGGACCACGGCTTTTGGGGCGGTGTGTAGGGGTGGATGAGATCAGTGAGGTATGGAGGGGTGAGGGCATGGAGGGATTTGTAGGTCAGCCGGAGGAGTTTTTATTTGATACGTGACTTGATTGGGAGCCAGTGGAGGTGGATGAGGGTGGGGGTGATGTGCTGCCAGGGCCTGGACCGGGTGAGAACTCTAGTGGCAGAGTTGTGGATGCACTGGAGCCTGCTAAGGGATCAACTTGAAACCCCTGACAGGACTCCAGGCAGGAGGTGAGGGGCATGAATAGGAGTTCTGCCTCAGAGTCAGGGAGTGAGGGCCGGAGACTGGAGATGTTCTTGAAGTGAAAGAAAGTATTTTTTTGTGGCAGATTTGATGTGAGTTTGGAAGAAGAGTCCAGAATGAAATCCTTGAGACTGCTGTTTGTGTCCTGGGTCAAAAGTCAACATTTACTCATTTTACCAAGTTATGTAGGGCTGGGCGATATATCGATATGAAAAATATATCAATATATATATATTTTAAATACGAAATGGAATTAGACCATATCGCATATATCTATATAGTTCAATTTGTGATCCCTCATCCAGGCAAGCTGCTTTATATATAAATGCTGCCCTTACTCGGGTTTGTCTTTTGTAATGTTCGTTATTCTTTTCTCATATAAATATATTTATTTCAGAAAAAGATTGGCCTATTTTATTTCATGGGCTGTTTTTATTTAAAATACTTTTTTTATTGCACTTTATGCACTTTATGGAGCTTTGATTTAAAAAAAAAAAAATGTACTCCTGTTGGTATGCAGTATTTGTGTTTACTAAAATAAACGGTTTCAATAAAATCAAATTCAAATACTTGTGACATGTATCGTTATTCAGCCTAAATATATCAGGATATGACTTTTGGTCCATATCGCCCAGCCCTACTGACATGTTGCAATAACGGTCACAAATGTACATATTGTAAGCCAAACCCTTTTTTTTTCTTTTCGTAAACTGACCATGTAGATGTGTTGCCTACAACTAACCAAACTGTGTATGTTTCCCAATATTAAATACCAGTGGTCATATACGTCTTTTTGGTAGTCATTGGCAAACAACCTATTATGGGATTTAGGTATGAGGATGTGTTAATTTGTTGTGATTTGAGCTGTGCCGTTTTCCTGTCATTCAGACTTAAACATGTATCTTTCAAAGTTTTCCAAAGTTGACTGTGACGTCTGCATCTCATTAATAATTCTATCAGATTCTATCTTTTATTTTTCAATCAACACACGTGTTTGTAGTAGTCATATGATGCTTGAATCAATTCCAAAAGCAACACATATTCACGTATTTACTTGCACCACCAATAAATAATTAAAATAAGCAATTAACCCCAGCAAGAAAAATCTTTGGCACCACCTACGATTCACTTCTGTTATTTGTTTCCAAAGCTCTGTGCCCAAAGTAAAAGTAGGAACCTTGATCAATTTTTATGGATATAGTTAATAAGTTAAGAACGTGGGAGACTTGTGTGACTTAAGCAGCTGCCTGTGGAGATTACAATTCACTTAACACATCAGAGGGGAATAAAGAAATTGGCTTGGAGTGTAGAAAATGCAGGGGGGCGTGCATCACAGGTTCGTCTCTACAGGTCGCTATGGAGTGTTATATTTGAATAAATGTAGGTGTGTGACACAGATGAGTAAAATATTACACAGTGGGCTGGAAAGCAAAGAGTGTTACTGGATACAGAGGCGTCAGCAGTTACTACCCCAACTTTTTAATGACAAAATGTATCAATGTGTTGGTTCAGTAAATGCATTTGTTTGGCGTCTACACTCAAGAGAAACATCAAGACTTCCCCATATGTTGAGAAAATCTCCCCATCTGAACATAAGTCCAATCTGGGTTTGCATGGAGCTAATGGGACATGAAATTGGCTCCACTGTGCAGAAACTTTAACATCCACCAATCAACCAAAGGGGAACCCCCTCTGGCCAATTGCAATATTTGGGCTTATTAGGTACAGTGTCACGCAGGGCTACTGTTTCACATTCATGATCTCACTGAAAACCTCCCTTGGAGTTGGTAAACATCTAGTAGGACTATTTGAGGGTGATTTTGTGCAGTGTAGATTCCTTTTGACTATTCACTGTTTATGTAATAAAAAGTCCAATGATGTGAAAGAGCATTAGACCATCATTGGACACTGTGGAACCATTAGGTCTTTACATTTAGAGAAGTTATTGAGATATAAATCCTTAATTAAAAGAATACATCAGCTTTGTGCATTACTGGGTCGTGTCTTATATTTGATGAAAGGTCAATTAAATTAAAGTTTAATATTACATTGCTGGAGTCAAATCTAAAAAGGAGGTCAGTTTCAAACAAATTTCACTCCTGCAACAACATATGAATCATTCCAAGACATCTTATATCTTCAGTTACCAAGATGTACATTTGGGTTTTTTTCTCAGTCCGAGCACATGAAACCATGAAAATGCTATTTTTTTCTGATCTATGGCTAAAAGAAGGGCTAGAACAGAACCTTCACTCAAATTGCATCAATAGATGGATAGTTTATGCCTCTCATGCAAAGTGACGAACAAAGTCATTGTTCGTCACTTTGTCAAGTGACTACCGCAAGTTACGTAAAGTTACGTAAAAAAAAAACGTGAGGGTCAAAAACGTGATTCACTTAACTTAAGTTAAAAATTCACATAGGACTTGAACCTGGCTCTCCAGGGTAAAAATCCGCTGCTTGTTCGCCCCATCAACCACCCCAGCCTCCAACTGAAGGCATTAATCCACCATTTCAACTTTGCTTCGCCGTCAATCGCTACTACGTAGGCAAGATGCCAGACACATTGTCGGTAAAATACGCCAATATCGCTTGTTTTTCGCTGCCTGTACACACGACCTATACTGACGTTTTTGACGAGAGAACAGGCTGTAAAAAGACTATTTATTTATTGAATTACCAGAAAACTTGCCATATTAGAACATGTTGGCCATATTGCCCAGCCCTACAATACCCTTGCAATTTTAATGAAAATAAAAAGATCTACTCCGAAAAGTATGGGTTTTTACCTTGGCTAATGCAGCACCCTTACACCAAGTGTCATGAAAATGTGGCTAGTAGTATGTCTGTATTCCTGCTAACAAATAAACAAACCAAACTGAAAAATAACGTCTTTGGCGGAGGTAACTAGTTTGGCACTCAAATGTCCGCCAAAGCTCTATTTCATAATGTTAACAAACGTGAAAATCGATGTGTGTATCTGTCCCTTTGATGTGGATCCACTCCAAAATTGAATGGGTTCTTCCTTGGTCCATGTTCCACTCTTCCACCAAGTTTTAGAAAAATCGGACCAATAGTTTTCCCGCAATCCTGCTGAAAAACAAACAAACACTTGACCTTGGTGGAGTTAATTAGAAGCAAAAAGCATTGTGAACTCAGGAAATGAGTAGCCCTAAGCAAATGTGTTAATACTGGCCTGCTGGTATCCTGACACAGAACATCTTAAATTTACATTCTTTCTCTACTCGTGACCGAATCCTTTGTTCCAAATCTCTGGATAGAATCAGAAAAATACACAGTGAATATGAGGGACAGTGATGAGGTGAATCTGGGTAACAGCCCCAGTTCTTTATTGATTTCCCTTATTAAATCTATACCAATCCCAAAAGATGCACTGTAGAAGAAAGGATTTTGAAGCTTTGATGTGCAAAAAGGGATGCAACTCAATATTTTCCTCATATTTTTGCACTTTCAATGTTTATTGTTGTCTGTGTCTTTTGTTGTCGAGGCGTCGGAGCAAGCCTCTGCTGGGGGACAAATTGTCTTGAGAAGTCCCTTGCTGAAACGTCCACACAGGGTTTTATTTTCAAAATGAGACAACAAAAGATGAATTGACCACTGTTCAATTCACACGGGCCCTTACAGAGGCCATATTTTCACAATGAATGTGTCCCTGTTGGCTTGTCAATAAGTGGTTTTTGGTTAGGCTTTAGTATTTAAGTGGTTACAGCAAATAAAATGGATTCCTTGCAGATTAGTTATTGTAAATATGCCTCCTGCAGATATTACAACTGTGTAGATATGGGGACCAGACACAATGAGCCACCTGTGATAGCACAGAATGATTTATTTCTTGCTTTTACTGCATAATAATCCAAATTGTGACTATTTAAGTTAAATTATGCCGCTGTATTATTCTATTCAGATTTTTACCCGGTCTCTGCATTAACTGCAGTCGTTTTCAGCGGGACACAGATAAAAGCTCTCATACATCACATTACTGGAAACACATCTTGCTTAGATTTTCATCTTGTGGCCACATTATCATAAAAATAAAGATGTGATGTCCTTCTGCTGAATTAATCAAAACTAGACTCATGGAGGATGAGAGGAACAGCCGCGCCTGAGGAGAGGCAGGCAGCCAATCAAATGGCTAACACACCAATGTATATTTTATCTTCTTCTTTTTTTCTCGTGAAAATGAATCAAACGCAAACGGTAGATGTGCCAGCTCTGAGGTGATGTTATTCAGGTCAACAGAAAAATGAGAGCACAGCACTGAAAAAAGCAACAACAATCAGTCAAGCTGAGAGAACAGTGAGCAACAAGGACTTATAGGATAAAAGAAAGCCACTGGTTTTTGTTTAGTAAAATGTTGAGATTTTCCAGTTATTATGACAGTTAAAACCTAAAATCTGATATTTCATATCCATAGATATGATCTGTCTTCACTCTGCTCATAGCTCAATGCTCACAATTGCATTTTTATACCACTAAATTTGAAAAATGCAGGTACCTGAAATATCCTGACTTTTAGTCCTGGATACCAGTCAAGCTCCAAGAACGCTAAATGAATTGCTCAGCAGAGCGCACAGAGACCAACAGTCGGCAGAGAGGAGCCATGGGTGTCGATGCAAGAAGAAGCAGAACTGAGCCAGTCAAGCCAAAACCTGCTCTACCAGAATGTCTTTTTTGTCAACAGCTGCTCTCTTGTTAGCACGTTGGACGACGTGAGACTGCAGATTACCAACCATCACATGGATAGCTCTATGTTCTCATTCGTGCACAAGGGTGCGAAGCTGGAGTTAACCGGAGAGGTGCTGTTTTGCTAACATGAAGTTTGGAGTTTAGAAAAATAGGTTTTACCATGTGGTTATTTTATATAGCAACAAGTTCTCCAATCTAAACGTCAGAAGAGGTTGTGTGTCATTACCACTTATTACGGCACATTTACGACTCGCGGTACATCGGCGTGTTCTAAAATAGCGCACACATACAGTTTGCGGTTGTAAAAAAGACTGCAGTTTCTGTGGATTTATGTTGGAAAAAACAACTGACCTACATTTAGGCCCAAAAACTTCCTGGCAAGGCGTTATAAAAGACAGTTAAAACAGTAAATAAATGTACGTAAATGCCTGAGTGAAGTAGTTACAAGGGTCACTTGACCAACGCAAGTTGCGTAAAAAACGTAAGTTACATTAAAAAATGTGATTCACGTAACTTACCTAAACAACGTAACTTGCAAACTGGACAATGTGAGACTGTGGATTACCAACCATAATACGGATAGCTGCGTTACAGCAATACTGGAGAGGAGGCAACACGAAAACAACCCCAACTTAGTCTAGACTGTGCAGACTCTACTCCCAATCCCGCATCGCATCTCTACCTGGCTGTTGGTCTCTGTGTGGCCTGCTGAGCAAGCTAGCTCTTCCGGGATGGAGATAAGACTCTCCGGGGACCTGTCCATTACAACAGTCTCTTGAACACATATTCTCAGTTTGGTGTCTGACTTAATTGTGATTTAGAAAGTTTTCTTTACAGTTTTGACGAACTTGCAGCTTTATTATGTGTCTAACTTTAATCTTAAGTGTAATTGTTGCATTTATTAAACCATGCATTACTTGCACAAGTTTAAATATTTGTTCACTTTTTGGAATATGTGGCCAGTAATTACAAATTGCACCTTTTTAGATTCAGAAAATATTTTAAATTTGTTTATATTTTGACAGAAAACATAATATCTGGTGCTTTCTGTTTTCAGTTTTTCAGTATTTAACAAAGACCATAACCTTTCCCCTCAATCTTTCTTTCTTTCATGATTATTCATGTCCACATCCTTTCTCAGCCAGCAGATATTAATAATTTTTGAAATAAACACATCACAAGCAGCAAACTCATCACTATTTTAGCTTACCATCCAAGTCCAATTGAAGCATTAATATGAACGGTCTGTTTCTTTAGGCCTGTGTGCAGCTCTGTAGAGACTTTTATATTTAATATCCCTGCTGCCTTTTCACTTCAATTATATTCAGCTTTATTAATCCCAATGGGGGCGACTCATTCATGCACTAAAAGGTCTAAAAGGTGATTACCGGTAGTCTCTAAAGGAAGAAGTGCACCTTTTCTGTGGAAAAACCATTAAACCCCACGCTGTCATGGTAGTAATTTAGTTCTAATTTAGTTAGCATTCAACGTATGTGCCTGCTTCATGAGACATCCTCTCAGTGGTCACTATCAACTCTGTGCCTGTTCACAGTAATTGTACGTGTTTATTTGACTTTCTGTAATAACTCAGCAGTGAAATGTCCCAATCTTAAACCAATTTCCCCGTTTGTTTTTCTGTATTTTACCACAGGAAACTACCACTGAAGGAAGAAAATGGAAAAGAGTCTCTCAAGCCGGATACGATTGAAATCAAAGTGCACAGTGACAACAGCATCCACACAAAGCCCGACGACAGCAAAGCGTAAAAGGGTCGGTCCCCTCGCTACCAAAAGAACATTCGGATCACGAGACCAAAACCCAGAGCAACTACAACGCTGGAAAATAGTGGAGTAAAATACCATATCTGTTTATAACAATGCCCCAGTGACAGGCATGTGTAAATACAAATAATAGGGAGAAAATAGAGAGAAAGGGTCGATCTTTTAGACACCCTGAGTGATAAATGTATCATGTTCTTAAAAACATGGCATCAGTGGAAGGCTCAACGATTGTATTTTTTTTTTGTCCCATTTTTTCCACCATTTTTTTATTTCCCATAGACTCTCATGCAGTTAAATGGTGATAAATCAGCCCCCATTATGACTCCTTACACAAAGACAGGCAAAGCTCCTATGCTAGTGTGCCCTTAAGCTCACACCGCTAATGCTCTTTCCTTTGTCAGAGCAAAACGCATGGGCCTTCACCGCAGGATATCACAATTATTTGAACCCAATCGAGTGTTTCCATGCCTGAGTGTTAAACTACTGCAACCTTTTTATGCCTTTAATAGTCGAGCTAGGTGTCGAGGCTAACGCGAGGCATGGCGTTTTAATCTAGCTGAGGTCTTAATGAGATTTTGAGGTTTTATTGCTTCAGGAAAACGTGACGACAGGTTCTTATTAAAGGCATTCATTCCAAGGTGAAAAATTCGGACTTAATATTTGACGACTAATGCTTTCTGAAGGGCTATTGTGGATCATAGTTTGTGTTGCAGGAAAACAAACTTTTAAAAGAATCAAAAACTTAAGGAATGTGTTGCAATCTATACAGCATTAAACCACACATGTGCATTGTTAGCAAGGCCTTTTATATTGTTGACACTCTTCAATCGTCTCTAACAATGTGTGCATACGTATGTTTTATTCATCTTTGTTCAAACTGCACTGTAAGCCATTTTGGTATGCAGCTTGAGTAATGAAAAAATGATGTGTTGAAAGGCCACAAATGCCCTGAACAGTGTCATGTAATTGTTGCTATGTGAATGGTAGGACCCAAGGCATGGGAACAAACAATATGCTGACGAGAAATAAATCAACATGTGAG
Source organism: Centropristis striata (assembly GCF_030273125.1). Classification (NCBI taxonomy): domain Eukaryota; kingdom Metazoa; phylum Chordata; class Actinopteri; order Perciformes; family Serranidae; genus Centropristis; species Centropristis striata. The sequence continues at coordinate 10,477,611 of NC_081540.1, read as the reverse complement.
TTATGTATGTTTTTAATGATAAACATTGGTTTCTTTATTGTCTCTGATCTGCCTCAGATGCTATTTTTTCTTTTTTGTTTCCTGGTCTGATCGCTATTCTCTCTGATGTTGTCATGTGTTGTACATAGGTGGAAAAAAAAAGAATATTTTACAGAGCTTTTATGTAAATATACCCTAAAGGATGTGTCTTTTTTCAAAAGGCAACAGGCTTGGCTTTTTCTTGTGAACGCTCCTCAAATGAAAAAAACTTTTTTTTTTCTGTTCTGTTTTTTCTTTTCTTCTTCTGTTGTGTTTTGGTCCAAAGTTCAGTGATGGTGTAATATTGTTTTTTCAAGTCATTTGCTTTCCCTTAAGAAAAATCCATGCCCTAAGGCTATTTCACGGTATTTCAATGGAGACAGTAATTACGGCATTAGTGTGCCTTCTCCTTTTTCTTTTTCTCCCCCCCTCGTGGCCCAATGCCGCTGCAGCAGTGTAGACCTTCAAGTGAATTTTTGATCGTGCTGCTTTTTTGCAACAGAATGTGTCAGAAGATTGAATTTAATTGTGGTGCTGTGAATTCTGGGAAACGTAGTCTTAGGATTGTGGGTCGTTGTCGACAACACTGGACAGAAAAACTGACGTGTAGAACTACCTAGTGCGACTAGATGTCAGGTTTATGCTGTAACTCATCATAAAGTACAGTGACGGGCTGCAGAAATCTGGTTTTAACGCCATGTGTGTGTGTGTGTGTGTGTGTGTGTGCATACATGCATGAGTGAGTGAATACACTGAATCAGGTTGCATGTATGTGTGTTGAATGTATCTGCACGTATTGTAAGTTAAGCCGTTTGTGTGTGCCCATTTAGATTTTTCACAATAAAAGTCTCCTGATTTAAAAAAAAAAAAAATCAATTAAAGAGCAAAACTTCAGGCTTTTATTTTGTTTTAATTTATTGGTTATTTTATTTTATCTATTTATATTTGACGGAAGTGTATTATTGAGTACACTTTTCAGCTCCATGATGCAGCTCGGGCGAGTCATATACAGTAGAATATGATGACCACGTGCCAAGTATGAATGTCCGAGTGCTGTGAGTGTGTTCCTCTTTGAGTTGGCGAGCGCTCTCACTCTGAGTGCGCTCTGATAGGTAGACCTGATTATGTAGTTCTCGACAGTGATTAATTCCCCAGGCTGCAGCACTCCACGCATGGGTCTGCAAGCCCCCTCCCTCCCCTGTAGCCGCCGCCCCCTCGCCACTATTCACTCTCAGACTCCATTGGTTTTTATCTCAGACCTCATAGTGCTGGCTTTGTTTTCTCCCAGCGAGCCCTTGTACCTGCATATCTCAAATGGATGGCCCTGCCATGGAGTGGTTCCGCTGCCTGTTACGATGACTGTAAATATGGGAGCACAGTGCCTGGAGGCTATACGATTTGTACATGTTCTTTTGTATTTGAATATGAGTCTAAATACCCCACTGCCCCCTCCCTTATCCCCCCCTCCCCCTCCCCCCGTCCTCACTTCCTCTCTGTCTCCTCCACCATGCCTCGGTCCTTTTTCTGTAGGGGGTAAAACAGGTGTGTTTGAGCTCAGTGTACAGTATTTGTCCTCTTTGTCCCCATGCTCCCGTGTCCCTTGGACTGTCCCTGCTGAGTGTGCTTTGTGCAGGAGGTGGGAACTATTGATGTCTCTCTGTACGTACCTGTGGAACACTTGTGACTCCTGTCATTTGCCGCTGTAAATAAACATGTCCTGGTAGAAGAGAGTGAGATGTTGCCATTCATTGTTTCATTTTGGGGGGTTTTTAAATGGCTCTACAGCTCATGTGGAAAGGATCATACAAGCTGTAGCTCCTAGCCAGGGTTTAAAGTGTGATTAAGTGGAGGCGGGAAATGCCATTCCCTAATTAATTACTTTAAATTTTATATACAGGTGCATCTCAGTAAATTAGAATATGATGGAAAAGTCCATTTCCAGTAGTCCAAGTCAAACAGCCCCAACAATGTAGTGAATGCAGATACAGGTGCATCTCAATAAATTAGAATATGATAGAAAAGTTTATTTATGTCATTAATTCAATTCAAAAAGTGTTTATAACACATTATATAGATCCATTACACGCAGAATGAAACATTTCATGTCTTAATTTATTTAAATTCTTCTAATTATAATGATTTTGGCTTACATTTAATGAAGAGCTAAAATTCAGTGTCTCAAAAAATGTAATATTACAAAAGGCCAATTTTAAAAAGTATGTTTAATATGGATTTGTTGGCCTCTGAAAAGTATGTCATATTAAATGACACACCGAGAGCATTGTCGTGTAAACAGGCCCTTGGTGTCAAGCGGGACATTTACACTGGGCTCCTGGGTCAGAGGTCAAAGGTCTCCTCAGCAGTCGTTCATTTGCTCTGTATTACACAATTTACTGTGTCTAATATTGCAGTGGATTAAATTACACTCAATAGAATGTCCGGTGCACCTCATATACTCGCGAGAGCAGGGATGTCAAACCAGTAGCTTCAAGTGTTAACTCCAACCCAGTAGAGTCACATCTCAACTAGACGTCTCAACTAGAGGTCGACCGATATATCAGCTGGCCGATATATCAGGCCGATATTTGCGTTTTTTACTTGTAGCGGCATCGGCCGATACGTGCATGCGTTTGCCGATCAATTAGCTCATTTCACTGAGCCAACAGCAGGCAAGCTCAGTGCAACATCTGCCATTCTCTGGTGAGCTGCTGCTGATACCGGAAAAAAGAAAAACACATCAAATATGTGGATCATCTGAGGCGCCACCACCTCGAGGCCTAGAACAACCGTTAATATGTTTTGTTTGTTTTGTTAATAAATGTTTCTTTTTTTGTTTAAATTGAGACTTGTGTAACATTTCTTATCAATCTGTCATTTTTATCATGTAAGTGGAGGGAGAAAAGGCAATATCGGCTTCAAGAATCGGCCCAAAAAAATCGGCAGCACATATCGGGGATCGGTTAAGACTAATCGGTATCGGCATTGGTCTTAAAAAACCTGTATCGGTCGACCACTAGTCTCAACTCATTCAATCACCTGAACTGTCTTTACTCAGTCAATTGAATGAATTGAGTCCGGGTTTCAAGAGCCAATTGTATTATTTGTGAGAGATTAAATAAGCACAAAATGAGTAGTAGGAGCATTAAACAAAATGTGAAATGAGATTCACTTTGATGTAATGTAACACTGACAATGAAAAGATACAGTCAAAGATACTGATAGTGGGCGAATGTTTCATTATAATCCTCTTCATTGTAACTGGCCGTGCTATAGTCTGGTGCTACCGTGAGATAAAAGCAGACTTCTCCACAAAGACACAACTTTAATAGCTTTTAATTTTTTCGGGCAGAGCTCATTTTTTTCAAAGAACAGGGTGCTATTTTCATCAAGGTCATTCCTAAACCTCCATTACTCCTGCTTTAAATGGTAACTGTGTTGCATCTAAATCTGGCCTCCCTTCCTTGAAACAGTAGAAGTGCTTTAATGATAAAAACCAGAGAGACTGAGAAGCTCTGCTCAAAGGAGGAATTAAAACAATTCTGAATAGCTCCGAGGAGCCACAGTGTTCCTTAACAAAGCTGCCCCCTCTTCAGGGCTCATTTGAAGTCAGAAGATAACGTTTCTCAGACGTCTCCGTCCCACGAGAGCTAGGGAAGGGAAGCAGCGGGCTGCCTGTTGGATCCTGGCTGCAAGGGCCTCTGTTAACAAGGGGAACAAACTTCAACTTGGTCTCCCACAGGGGCTCAAAGGAAGTCTGCACATCAAACACTGAGTCTCATTTGGATGAAGAGATGCAGAAGGGAGCGATATTAGCCGCTGAGGAGTGGGGAGTGTGGGCGCCGGGTGTGGATGAGTTCAACAATCACAGGAAGAGAAAAGACAGCCCTTCCATCGGTTTAAGACGTGGTAGCTTGACAGGTGATTACTTTCTCTCCACATAGGAAGTTAGACAAACAACAGAAGAAGCGTTGGACCCAAACACACACAGAAGCAAACACTGTGTTTTAGTGTTTTGAACGCTGCTGGGAAGTCACACACCACATGAAAAGATAGCGCAGTAAGCCTTCAGGTAATATTTCTCCTCTAATCTTTCCGTTTGCAGAGACTCCCATGATACTGTTTGCTGACAGCACCTTAATCCCAACTAGAAGTTTGGGAAGTGTGGGAAGAAATCTCCCTGCCATTGTTGAAGTTTTCTCTTTCATACGCTCACAAGCATGCATGCACTTAAATGCTTCCAATCAGACACAGAATTACACACGCACGCAAATATATTTTCAAACTTTGTGTTAGGAAATGGAGCGTCCCCAAACTCTCAGCCTCATGGGCAAATCCAGCAGAGAGCTTTTTGGCAGGTACCACCCTCCGCTTCCTTAATCTGCTTGATTTCAGACTCTCCCAGCAGAGGGCCAACACTCCTCTAATTTGACAGGAGAGCGGATGGGAAGCGGCAGGTGTGTGTGTGTATGTGTGTGTGTGTGTGTGTGAGCGAGCGCGCGCATTTGCTGACTAATTCTTATGCAAGAATTATGATACAATTAATCCATGGCAGAAAAGTATTGTTGAGCTTTTTGAAAAAGTTACTTCTGCCCAGTAGTGATGTAATGTTGCAACGTTTCTGGTTGGCATCTTAAGTTTTTGCAACCATATTTGTGACCATATTTGCACAAAGAGGATCTGCTTGTGACTTGTCAGTCAAAAGGTAGCCGTGCATAAAGCATGCCCTTCTTTATCGTATATTTTACTCTAAATGGGACCATAATTTACAAAATTAACATCATGGTGTATTGATGAAGATAAAACTAGTGATTGAGACCATAAACTCGTAAAGAAAATGTTTATTGGGATTATAAATCAAGTGAAAAGTACGGTCATTTTCTCATAGACTTACAATCAGACTTGTTTTGCATCCAGTGGAGTCGCCCCCTGCTGGTCTGAGGCAAAATGGTAAGATGAATCAGAATTTGAAATTCTTTTTGGAATCCATTGACGCTGTGTCCTGCAGACTAAAGAGGAGATGGATCATCCAGCTTTTTATCAGCAGAGTTCATAAGCCTGCATCTCTGATGGTATGGGATTGCATTAGTACCTATGGTGCGGGCAGCTCACACATCTGGAAAGGTATATTGAGGTTTTAGAGCAGCATATTTTCCTATCCAGACAACGTCTCTTTCTGGGAAGGCTTTGCATATTCAAGCAAGACAATGCTAAAGAACATACTGCATCCATCACAACAGCATGGCTTTACAGTTGAAGAGTCCGGGTGCTGAACTGGCCTGCCTGCAGTCCAGACCTTTCACCAATAGAAAACATTTGGTGCATCATAAAATAAAAAATCCAGCAACGACAGCCCAGGACTGTTGAGCAGCTAGAATCCTGCATCAAACAGGAATGGGACAACATTCTTCTCCCAAAACTCCAGCAGCTGGTCTCCTCCCTTCAGACGTTTACAGGCAGCTGTTAAAAGCTACACAATGGTAAACATGCTCCTGTCCCAACGTTTTTTGAGAAAGCTAACTACTATATGTATGTGAGAGCATGATCAAACTTCAATGTATAACATATTGCATCCATTTTATTTCATATGCACAAAAAGTGTGCAATATCCAACATTGCAAAACATGCCCCGCCCCCTAAGATTCCAGGAAGTAGGCCTCTTCTGACCATGCTGTTCCAGGGTGACGTCAAAAGCCAGCTCCATGTGGTAAAAACTCCATTAAATATCATATTTCTCCAACTCACTTTATTGTGTGACACCTGGATATATATTTGCCTCTGGGTGTGTAGCTAAGTTGGCCACTTACTTCTGAATTTGAAAGTCAGCTAGGTAGTCAACTCCTGAAGTACACCCAACTGCACCCAGCTACTTGAACGCCCTTATACGGGCATATGCTACCTCACGACCGTTGCGCTCTTCCAATGAACGGTGCCTTGCTCTGCCACCTGTTCGCCCAAGGCAATCAAACTCTTTGCATTTCTTGTTCCCTGTTGGTGGAACACGCTACCCTTTCCTACCAGAGCAGGGGCGTCCCTCTCTACCTTTAAAAACCTGAAGACCCAGCTCTTCAGAGAGCATCTTCTCTCCTAGCACCACGACAATTCTACTCCTTAAAGAATTGTCACTAGCACTTATTGCTGCACTAATTGATCTTACTGCACTATACCTTGATTGTTGGCCTTTTTTCCCCTGTAAGTCGCTTTTGATAAAAGCGTCTGCTAAATGACTAAATGTAAATGTAAATGAAGTCCTTTCAGAGTCGTTTAAAAGATAATTCACCACAAAGCTTGATTAAAGACAGTTGTTAAAAGAAGAGGGGATGCTACACAATGCTAAACATGCACATGCTCCTTTCATTTCCATTCTCAACTTTTTTTGAGATGTGTTGCTGCCATCAAATACAAAATAAGATATTTCTCATGAAATGGTGAAATGTCTCAGTTTCAACATCTGATATGTTGTTTACGTTCTATTGGGAATAAAATATGGGTCTATGAGATTTGCAAATCATTGCATTCTGTTTTTATTTACATTTAACACAGCTACCCACCTTTTTTGGAATGGGGTTGTACATTGGCTCTACTTTTAAGGGCCAAAGATGAGGGCCACTTGCTCATAGAACAGCCAAAGCAGGATTTTTTGTTTTTTGTATGAAATTAAGAGGTCACACTAGTAAAAAAAAAAAAAAAGAGGTATTAGTCGTCAAATCCTTCCCAGGGAAGCTTTACGATGAAGGATCAAGAGATTTCATCCACCGTTCTGCTTCAATCCTTGCACAAATATTCACTTTAACAAGTCAGTGTGACCTCACATTCCCTCCTCATATTATAGCTCTTTTTTTAAATGAAGAAAAACTAAACCGAGGAGATGATGTAGTACTACTTTAAAGGAATTTCTGTAAAGTACAATTTGTTTAATAAGTGCAGCAGTTTCATGAAGAGTGAGTACTTCAGGTCTAGTTAGAGCTTGTTTAGTAATAAATATTGCAGGTTATCTCTTCAGGATGGATGTTGTTTTGACAAAATATATTTTGAAAAGTGGGCTGGTTTGCAGGAGGAGCTGCATGATGAAGGATGGATGCAAATATTTAAAAGTAGTCGCTGAGAGCAGAACAGCTCCATCAAGATTGTGCAAGAGGAGTTGAAAAGGTGAATCCACTTGGAAGCGTGCCTCGTTTTGGTGCATTTGACTTTTCAGCAGATTCCCGTTGCAGGGATTGAGGGGCATTTCCCCTCAGTACTTCTATCATAAGCAATTCTATCAGTAAGTTCAGCAAAGAAGCATCACTTAGCATTTCTATGAAAGCCATTACATGCTCACGTCCTCATTCATTTGGAGCTACAGCTGAATATGCCATAACACGACTTCTCCTGCATTCACATCTGTCAAACTCAATATAACCCTATTAACTGGCGCAACGAGGAACGACCGGGCAGGGAATTCTTAATATCTCCAAGAACTTGCTGACTTATGTTTTATAAATTCAAGATGAGGTCATGTCACCCGCTGAAGCTTCTTTAATTGGCTTTCGGTGCATACAGGAAACATTGCGCTTTAACAGCAGGGAGCAGGAGTGGAAACATAAACAGCTGAGGAATAAAGTGAAAGCTGCTCCACCTCTATTTTTCTTATTAAAAGCAACTAAACATCAAGTGATAAAACAGTCCTCATGCTGTCTCTTTCTTCGTCCCAACAAGCGAGCTCTGGAGGGAACTGAGACACAATCCAGATGACAAATGAGAGCTTTATGGCTGTTCGCACCGCAGGCTCAGCGTTCAAGGACACACCGGGAGGATTTTCCAAGGGAATAGGCCTAAATTACTTCAAGTTGTAACTCTTTCAAAGTGATGCAGTGCCTTAAAAGAGAAACACATGAGGTGTGTGGAGTTCATGTGAGAAAGGCCCTTTTGATATTCAGTGCAGACACAGATAAATACATTAGGGTGGAAATCTTGAAGAAGTCAAGTACTCTGGTCACTTTATCTCTCTGTGCTGTGATTCAAGGCTCTTTCATTATAAAGCTCAGAGCTGCAGGAGACGTAATTGAGTCTGTGCATATACAGCTGAGCTGTGAAATACCTTTTTGTGCTGGATGAAAGGACACTTCCTTGTGCAATAGAGAGGTTTCAGTGCACCAGTTGAATTTCTGTGCTCGGTGGAATCCAATCATAATGAATGGATTTTATGCTGGCAATTCAATGCTGTGTCATTATTTTTGCATTTGAATGCAGCCTGTGATGTATGTTCAAACTGAAATGGCACCGCACATAAGGTTTGTCAGAAATCAGGACCTTTCAGAGTAAAAGAGAATAGCTTACCACCACTTAAAATAACAATCCGAGGCTATGGAAGCTTTCACAGTGGGAGGCGGGCCTCCACAGTATGGCTGCCAAAGTGTTCAGGGGAGACTCCGTAAGTTATTTCAGAAGATAACATGGAAAACCCTTAATATGTGTGATTTGGTTTGTCACAACCTGGTTTAATAGTTTGTGACAAAAAAGCAAGACCACAGAATCTTTAAAATATACATGTTTGTGCCTCATCAGGGATTGGTGATGAGGTCTCAGCTCTACCGTTAGTTCCTGAAATAAGGACAAGATAGGGCCACCCCTGAAGGTGTCACAGGTTAAAGAAGTGGTCAGTATGCTACCTCAGTATTTTATTTTATTCTATTGTATTTTATTGTACTTGAATACCGGACTGCTGTGACAACCGAATTTCCCTTTGGGGATGAATAAAGTAATCTATCTATCTATCTATCTATCTATCTATCTATCTATCTATCTATCTATCTATCTATCTATCTATCTATCTATCTATCTATCTATCTATCTATCTATCTATCTATCTATCTATCTATCTATCTATCTATCTATCTATCTATCTATCTATCTAGCTATCTATCTATCTAGCTATCTATCTATATATCAGTAGTTTGAGGGAATTGAACCTTTCCAGAGTTGGAAACTAATAATTGCATCACTTTTCATGCATTCCATGCAATGAAAAAATATAAGATAAGAGATAAGATATGACTTTATTTATCCCGCAGTGGGGAAATGTATTTGTCACAGCAGCTCAAAATACAGACACATACAGTCATGGGAAAAAATATTAGACCACCCTTGTTTTCTTCATTGCTTTTGTTCGTTTTAATGCCTGGTACAACTAAAGGTATATTTGTTTGTCCACAAATATGGACAAATTATATTATATTTTATATATATATATATATATATATATATATATATATATATATATATATATAATTCGTCCAATGAACAAGAAATTGAATAAATCTATGGTCTAATCATTTTTTCCATGACTGTAGATGTAGAAGACAGAATAAGAATATAAAAAATAAGACATATACATTCTATTCACATACATTTCTGCTATTTGGCATTTATTATTAAATATATATTTTTGTGTTTGTTTTCTAGTAAGTTCTATGGATTTTTACAGATAATGCACATTGGAGAAATATAATTAAACTGAATGAACTAAATTTTATACATTTTAGGGTTGTTGACATGACATGGCATTTTCATTGTCCCATAAGATAAAAATGAATGCAATTAGTATAACCATTATTTAAAATGCAGTTAATGGTTAAACATTTCTTTGTTTTACATGGACCTGCTGTTATAAAAACTGCTTTGTTATTAGATTTTTCAAAATGTTTAGCCAAATCTTAAAATTGTCCTCTAGTGTGACTGTCTCCAGCATGGCTCAATGAACTGCTACTTTTATAACTTTAAAAGAAAAGCATAAAAATGTTTATTAATAACTCTGGCATGATTGTACAAGTGTCTTTTTGAATAAATGTCAATAATTTTTCATTCATATATTTCTAAAGGCAGAGGAACTGATTTTAAATCGGGCAATTCCACAAACAACTTTATTTAACTTAAGGACCATTTCTACCCCTTTTTTAATAAATAAAATTCAGTTAGACTCCATAATTGTGGAAAATTATGCACATGATAACTGCTAACTGCATGTGATAAGTTAGCTAGCAATAGCAGAGTCATTAACTGACACAAAACTGCTAAATAGCAGTTGCACAAAATACATTTGTCTAAATATTTATATAGTTTTACGCACTATTTTAAAGTTAGGTAGTTAGATAAGTAGGATTTAATTAAAATAACATAAGAAAGAAATACTAGGGGTCAAAATCCAATTTTTCAGTGATGTAGTCTGATTAAATGTCAAAAAAGCAATATGAAGATATCTGGGCTAAATTTTTAGAATTCAATGTGAAAATATGATATTCATAATCCTCCAGGCCTCTAGGAATTGAGTGAACTGAGCGAGAAAGCTAAGGGCAGATTAAACATCTTTCTCCCAGCTTTGTCTGAGGGAAGGTCCACAGTCTCAGACTTTGAAAACCTCTCATCCATGTGATTCTCTTCTTTTCTATGGTTAAAATTATGTGTGTATTATAGAAAAAAGGCCCGCAGCTAGCTGACTTTAAAGTAAAACTTCACCCTCTGATAATCTCACACAATTAGACATCATCAATTAGTGATGCTTAGTGCATTATTTTACAATCAGATGTTGTAATTACTTTGCTTTTTCAGAAACAGCTGTTCTGAAAATGCAGTGATATGACTTTTATCTACACTTTAATAACATAACAGAGCCAAGCATTTAAACTGATCCTTTATTCTTAGTCTGTTGAATTCTGTTTGGGTGTTTAACGCTAAATGTGACCTTTAGACTCATTGTAAGGTGGTCCAGAGAGCTCACAGCGCTGCAACATAAGAAAACACATGCAAATACACAAAACACAAGCAAACTGAGAAAACATCTTCATCAATTTGACAACACAAGAGCAGAATTTAGAAAATGTGCTGCAAAGACCACAACATAATAAGAAAATGTGCTGCGAAGACCACAACACAACAGAAGTGTTTCTAGAGGACACTTAAAAGTGATGCACATGCCGGCTAGTGCTAGCGTGCTAATAATAGAGTGGCCATCCATCCGGCTTTGGGCCACACAGTCTGGCTTTTAAATGCCCTGTCCGGCTGGACACTCATTTGTCCTCCTTTTGAGAAAATAACAAAAAAAGGTCCGCCTTTTGTTACCTTGTTAGTTTAATACTTATTGGCTGAAAATGTGTGTCAAAAAAGCTGTGTCAAAATAACTAATTTCATTGGTTACATTTTCGTGTCTTGACCTATCAACACATGGCTCATTTGAATATTCAAATGAGCCATGTGTTGATTCGCCACAACAAGCGCTCATTCCAGTTGCTACCACCAGTCTGTCAATCAAGCTCTCAGCGACTGAAAGTCTGAAAATGCCAAAGTGAAAGACCTCCTTTAACCCGGAATGGGCGAGAGAACTCGTTTGTTACGAAAAGTACGAGGGAGTTTAATCTTTTTTGTACATTATGTCGAAGTGATGTAGATGTCAGCAGCAAAGGCAAAGCAGCTATCGAGAAACATGCTAGCACTGACTAGCATTGAGCTAATCGGCATACAACTCTGCTTAAAACCGGATCATACCAAACAAATATCTGCTTGAGAGTCCCCTTGTATGCAAGGTGTCCTCCTTTTTGATGTGAAGGAAATGGCCACCCTAGGTCGATAGCGTGCTAGCGTTAGCGGGTTAGCAAGACCAAGACCAACTCGGTGCAGTTCAGACCAACTAAAACGTGTACCATTAATTTATTGATTAATACGCGCTAGCAGGCTAACAATATATATCACGTAATAACATGAAAGTATCATTTTAATGAAATTAAAGTGAAAAGTGAAATTATAATGTGAAATTATCATTATCTTGAAATAACATGTCCAAGCGTGTCCAGACATGTGCATCACTTTTAAGTGTCCTCTGGAAACTCTGAAGATATTCACTCAATTTGCTTGTGTTTTGTGTATTTGCATGTGTTTTCTTAAGTTGCAGTGCTGTGAGCGCTCAGAGCCAAAGTATCATTGTATGGCAGCAGCTAACTACTATATGTATGTGAGAGCATGATCAAACTTCAATGTATAACATATTGCTTCTATTTTATTTCATATGCACAAAAAGTGTGCAACACCAAACCTTGCAAAGGATGCCCCGCCCCCAAATCCTAAGGTTCCAGGAAGTAAGCCTCTTCTGACCATGCTGTTCCAAGGTGACATCAAAAGCCAGCTCCATGTGGTAAAAACTCCATTCAATATCATATTTCACCAAGTCACTTTATTGTGTGACACCTGGATATAAGTTTTGCCTCTGGCTGTGCAGCTAAGTTGGCCACTTAGTTGTCCTAAATTTGAAAGTCAGCCTTGAACTCCTGAAGTCCTTTCAGAGTTGTTTAAAAGTGAATTAACCACAAAGCTTGATTAAAGACAGCTAATATCAGCTAATCATGCTAATTCACTGTTTTTAGGATTAATGAGCTCATCACTCTCCAGTGAAAACCATGTGTATCTAAACTGTGATGTTTTTTTTCCAGGGACTAAAAAACAGCCTTGATAATTGATGATTAAGCTTAGTGACAGTGTTTTTGAGATAATCCCATGTGCTCACATTTGATGAAAGGAAAGACATTATTAATATTTTGCAGATTTCTTCCGGCAGAAGCCCTGCCAGAGCCAGAACCGAACAAGATTCATCCCTGACAGCAAAGCTGAGACTCTCTCATCCCTGTCTCAACTTGTTGCATTCAAGGAACCACAAGGTATGTCTCGTATACATGACGTACATGCTTGAAAAATTAGCATCTCTTGTGTTAGTTGAAGAGGTGTTGATTATGTTATGACTAAATATATCACTGTTTAGTGTCTATTTTCACCTTAACAGCCTATGAAAATGCAAAGTAATTAAAACTGATGGAGCAGCTGCCCTCTATTTATATAATCTAGTTTATTCTAGACTTGTTTCTCGTTCCTGTATGATAGTGCCATGGCTCTCAGTATATGTATGGCTATACATCCAATAGACAATGGCGTGCTTTAAATATATGATATCCAGAGGATGAATCGTAATTATTTTGGTGATCTCTTGACTTTTTCTGTTGCGCCACCACTGTGGTATTGAGGGAAATGTCTTGGCAAGTATATTTGGAATACAAAAAGTTCTTCAAAAGCTAGTCAGACGGTAGTTGATGGGTTTCGAAATGCATATCGACCGATGCATTGTACATATTTTTTAGAAACAGAGCAAGTAATTTATAGAGCATTGTATTGCGATATTTCGCGTGGCGATATTTTATTGATTCATGGCCGCTAAATATCGACATTTAGCGTTCCAACAGCTGGCGGGCCGTCAGTATTTCACTGTTACAGGGGCAATAGTGGGCTTACTTTTAGGAATATACTGGAGATATGAAATTAGAAGATCTACGGAATCTATTGGCATGATGTGTGTTGGGAAGTTGTCGAAATAACGCTGCAAAATTTGGCTATTTTTTTTTGTTTTGTGGTGATTTTCATAGCGGTCATGTGACCTCTGACAAAAAATAATCTCTCTGGGTTCCCACAAGTCTCCTCTTTACATACACGGCTGTCTCCCATTTCATAACTGAGAATTTAATTTAATTTTGTGGAAAAAAATGCAGTTAAAAAGTTAAAAATATCGCAATCCTCACCATATCGCAAAATGCTTAAAATCCACAATAATATCGTATCCTGACTCAAGTATCCTGATATTTTTCCACATGGATTGTTTACAAGCCTGCTCCAACAACATTGCACCATGCTGCTCGGACTAGAAAAAGACACTTAGGATACCAGAAACGTGTTTGTTGCCTACCAATTCTGAATTCATATCTGTTTTTAGAGATTATGGATCGAATGTGATTCTTTTTTTTTTTTTTTTTTTTTTTTTACAAACACCTATGTTGTTCAGGTCCTCTTCATGATGTCTTGTAATTAGTTTATTGACTCTACATCATAGTTCAGTGGTGGAAGAAGTATTCACATCCCTTACTTAAGCAAAAGTACTAATACCACACTATGAAATTACTCCACTACAAGTAAAAATCCTGCATTCAAAACTTACTGAAGTAAAAGTAAAAAAGTATCAGCATTAAAATGTACTTAAAGTATCAAAAGTAAAAGTTATGAAGAATGGTCCCACTCAAATATTTTTATATACTCTAAATATATCATTACATTATTTGTATTGTTGCATTTATGTAAGCAGCATTGTAATTGTGTATCGATAAGGCTAATTTTAACTACTTAATATACTTTAAAGAGGTTAAATAAAATTTAAAAAATCACTAAATTAATCATGTTTCTTAAAAAATTGACATGAGAAGTAACTATAGCTGGCAGCTAAATGTAGTGAAGTAGAAGAATAAAGTTACATAAAATGGAAAAACTCAAGTAAAGAACAAGTATCTACACTGTTAGCGAAAAGAACAATTCTGCTGAACTGGAAACAAAAAAATCCTCCAGTTTATCAAACTTTAATGAATGATATAATGAAACATTTGCAGTGAGAAAAAATAAAATTCACCCTGAGAGGTAAGATAGATACATTTTACACAATATGGCAGCCATTTATGGATTATTATACTAAATATAACCCAGTGAAAAATTAACAAATGTAAATTTTGGAAAACCTGACATCCTCCGAGTTGTATTATAATATTTAAATCTATTTTATTTGTGAACCTTATTTTTGTTTTGATATTTGATTTGACTCCACCTAGGTTTTTTTTTTTTGTTTGTTTTGTTTTGTTTTGTTTTTGTTTTTTGTGGGTTTTTTTATTTTTTTATTTTATTGCTTTTATTTTTCTACTATCATTCTGCTCTTTGGTGTTGATTTTAAGCATGAATGAACATGTACATTCTTTATTTTTGTATGTGAGCGAAAGAAAAAAAACCCAATAAAGAGAAGTTTGAAAAGAACAAGTATCTCAATATTGAATTGAAATATAAACATTCTTTGTATTGTTGCATTTATGTAAGCAGCGTTTTAATTGTGTAACGATAAGGCTAATTTTAACTACTTAATATACTTTTAAGAGGTTAAATAAAATTTAAAAAATCACTAAATTAATCATGTTTCTTAAAAAAATGACCTGAGAAGTAACTATAGCTGGCAGCTAAATGTAGTGAAGTAGAAGAATAAAGTTACATAAAATGGAAATACTCAAGTAAAGAACAAGTATCTCAATATTGAATTGAAATACGGTACTTGAGTAAATGTACTTTCCACCACTGCTTTAGTTCATGACCAATTACCTGCAAAACTAATGACAATCCCATCAGCCCCAGCTGTATTGTTTTCAGTGCTAATTAGTCAATCTTACCATGCTCATACTTCAAAACTAAGGCGTCCGTCCATTATCTGTTACCACTTGATGCCAGGGGGCTGGAGTCGATCCCAGCTGACATTGGGAGAGAAACTTAGACATGAACATTGTAATTATAATTTCCGAAGCCGTCGGCAATTAACTCAGCAAGCTACCAGAGACTCTACTTACCTGAGGGCTCTGCTTGAGTTTTTAATAACAATACTTTTTATTTTATTCTGTGATAAATAAATGAAGACACATTTCTTTTTCTTTTTTTTTTTTTTTTTCTCTTTGTTTTCTTTATAACTTAGCCCTACTTTTTATGTTCTCAATGGGTGTGTGTGTAGGTGTGTATGTGTGTATGTTTGTGCATGTGCGTGTCGGCGTGTCGGTGGGTGTGCGCGCGAGTGTGTGTGTGTGTGTGTGTGTGTGTGTATGTATAGATATATGAATGTATTTTCTGTTCAACTTAATCTCTTTTTCTATTTTTTTATTAATGGTAATAGTATTTCTAATTTGTTATATGTATCGGATTATCCCTGTGTGTGTGTGTGTGTGTGTGTGGGGGGGGGGGGGGGGTGGTATGGGGAAATAATCGAAAAGGACTTGTAAACTATACAAACAAAAGTCAAAGAAAATGTGTTTGAATGTCCTTGGAAATAAAAAGATTTAACAACAAAAAAAAATAAAAAAAATAAATGAAGATAATTTTTCCATCTGTAGATGTATTGTAATACTTCTTAAAATGTATTTTCACAATCTTCTTTATGTCTCGGCACACATCAGCAGCCAAGCTTTCCTATTACATTCTACGAAGGCTCGATGGCTTTCTTAATCTTCGGCGGGGATTGTAGTTTAATGTAACAGACCCGACCGCGAGTGATTTAAATCAGAGGCCTTGGGCACACAAAAGAAGTCCTCTGCTCCACATGTTCCATTTACATGTATGCTTCATGCATTCTGCAGATGTCCCTATCAGAAGTGACAGTGTGCGAGAAGGGCTTTAGTGTTTTCCTCAAGAACACTTCACACTTTTCACTCACTGGCGTTGGGGGATTTGACATGTGAGCTTCCAATTACGATGCTATCTCTCTTAGCGCTAAGCCATCCTGCTAAGCACACATTTTGGCCACATATCAGCAAGGCATGATGTGGTACAGTGTCCCTTAAAGCCTATATAGATTATTACTTTTGCAGAAAGCACCATGCATAACTGAGCAGAGCCTAAGGATAAAATTCTCACCAATAATTGAGTGCATGGCAGGGTAAATGTCAAGCTATTTGCAAGCCATTCGTGAGCTGTGGTATTCTTCTCTATTAGCCTAATGTGCCAGAGTTACTCATCTCGGCTTTGTGCAAATTCATATTGGATTTTTATTAAAACTCAAACCAACAGTAATAGTTGTGCCTCTGGGGTAGCTTTAAAAATCAATTCGCTAAACAGCACAAAATTACCCCCATAATTGTCTCCTTGGACCACATTACCCATCGAAGGTGAGTCTCATTCCAATGTGAGTAAACTTTGCCTCATCGACCGAGACGTTCCCTCACTTTTGGCTCTGCAGCCATGTGTTCCCTCATTACTGTAACAACCCAAACAGATAAACGGAATCCTGTGCACTCGGCTGAAATCAGAACGCAGATCCTGCCTGTCAAATGGCCCTGCGGCGATTCCTGCTGCTAATGAAGTGAAATATTCTGGCATATGAATTCGAAATAGAGCTGTATATTTGGACACATGAATATGAATACAATCAGCTAGACTTGGCTCATTAATGAGGCAGGGAGAGCAACCAGCAGACAGGATTAATTAATTACAGAGTGACATTTATGGATAATAACCTTCTGGTGGATATCACGGCTAATGAATATGCATAAGACTATCAAAGGGGAAGCATCCAGCCAAGATGAAATATCTATATTCAAATCCATGATAGGGTTACTGCCGCGTCGTCTGAATCAGCAGCATGTGTGATGTTTTAAATGATTTTTGCACAACTTTCTATGTGATGAAACAACATAACTGCCTTCAAGTAGCGATTTCTGACTTTCCAGAAATTCCAAAAGTAGAAAAGAACAGAAGTAGTTTGTTGTGAATATTCTGTTGCTGCAGCATGCATGAAAATATGTTCAAAGTGATAAAAACTAAACATCAGAGGCAACATTAATGGACTAATGCAGTTTTAAAAAAAATCTTATCTAAAGCTTGTCCAATCTTGATAAATGTCTGTACTATGATTTGGAGATATGACAATATTGCGTTTTTTATCTCTTTTATCTCCGTTGCGGGCAATGCTGGCAATCAATGAGCAGGACTGCCTATTAGGCATTATTAGATTTAGAGGATATTTTTGCATTAATGAGATGCCTTGATGTGTAATATATTTAATTAACTTAAAACAGACATTCCCATCTGGTTACGGTATCTATAAAAAGCATCTCAAGTAAGTTTAGATGTGCCGCAAGATAAATATATTGTGAATGTTGTGTTAGAAGATGTATCCTTTACTTGCCGTCGCACAACCTACCTAAACCGTACCAGCCAGTAACTCACAATGACCACCGGGCTGCTGGGACAAGATGGATGTGGATGTTGTGAAACTGCAATTCTCAAGTAATGTGATATTGTGAAAATCCTGCAAGCTTATTTGTAATTTGCACGTAGCATAACTCCTGGCAATACTTTGTATCTCTGACCTCTTGTCAGCTAATAGAGCAAACAATGAATTCAAGAAGTTTTTGTGCACCAGAAATTCTTAAATACTGCATTGTTAATAACATATTGAGGGGAACCTAATTTCTTCTGGATTCTGTTTGTTTTGATGTATCACAAATAATTTTCTGATCAAATTCCACCATCCTTGTTGGAAGGCGGTTGGATTTAAAAAATATGGGACTTTCACCCAAGAGACCACTTTTTTTGTGTGAAATGAATAGTCAATGTTGGCTTATATTTGTATGAAAGTAACCTAACAAACCTTCTTATCTTTCTTATCTTAACCAAGCACATTTGTTGACAAAACCTAACCAATCAGTTGAATTACTGTAACCTAACCAAGTAGTTTAATTGCTGAAACCTAACCAAGTAGTTCCATTGCTGAAACCTAATCAAGTAGTTAAATTGCTGAAACCTAACCAAGTAGTTTAATTGCTGAAACCTAATCAAGTAGTTTAATTGCTGAAACCTAACCAAGTAGTTAAATTGCTGAAACCTTGCCATCATTTAATGGCTGAAACCTAACCAAGTCATGTCTTTGCTGAAGCCTAACCAATTAGTTTAATTATTGAAACCTAACCAAGTAGTTCCATTGCTGAAACCTAATCAAGTAGTTAAATTGCTGAAACCTAACCAAGTAGTTTAATTGCTGAAACCTAATCAAGTAGTTAAATTGCTGAAACCTTGCCATCATTTAATGGCTGAAACCTAACCAAGTCATGTCTTTGCTGAAGCCTAACCAATTAGTTTAATTATTGAAACCTAACCAAGTAGTTTAATTGCTGAAACCTAACCAAATAGTTTAATTGCTGAAACCTAACCAAGTAGTTTCATTGCCGAAACCTAACAAGTAGTTAAATTGCTGAAACCTTGCCATCATTTAATGGCTGAAACCTAACCAAGCAGTTTAATTACTGAAACCTAACCAAGTCGTGTCATTGCTGAAACCTAAGCAAGTAGTTTAATTGCTGAAACCTAACCAAATAGTTTAATTGCTGAAACCTATCCAAGTAGTGTCATTGCTGAAACCTAAGCAAGTAGTTTAATTGCTGAAACCTAACCAAATAGTTTAATTGCTGAAACCTAACCAAGTAGTTTCATTGCCGAAACCTAACAAGTAGTTAAATTGCTGAAACCTTGCCATCATTTAATGGCTGAAACCTAACCAAGTTGTGTCATTGCTGAAGCCTAACCAATTAGTTTAATTACTGAAACCTGACCAAGTAGTTTAATTGCTGAAACCTAACCAAGTAGTTTAATTGCTGAAACCTATCCAAGTAGTGTCATTGCTGAAACCTAAGCAAGTAGTTTAATTGCTGAAACCTAACCAAGTAGTTTCATTGCCGAAACCTAACAAGTAGTTAAATTGCTGAAACCTTGCCATCATTTAATGGCTGAAACCTAACCAAGTTGTGTCATTGCTGAAGCCTAACCAATTAGTTTAATTACTGAAACCTGACCAAGTAGTTTAATTGCTGAAACCTAACCAAGTCGTTTCATTGCTGAAACCTGAGTCCTTTTGCTTCAACTTACAGCTTTAACATGCAATACTGTGGCCATAATCAATGAGAAAATGCATTTCCTTCTTCATGTCATTGACATTGTAGTTTCATTGTATGGGAACATATCTTTTGAGAGACAGGGTTGAGATCTGAGGACTAAAACACTGTAAATAAACAGATTTCAATTTGTCATCTCGGGAAACAAAGATAGTTATAGAGATCATTAGTACAATCAGTCTCCCTTCCGCCTGCCTGGCAACAATGTGGTAAAAATGTTGAATTAAGATTGAAGCTAGAGGTTCATCAATGGAGAAAAACGATTACAACTTTGAGTCACTTTTGAGCAAAGTTTTAATCACTTCGACAAAATAAAAGGTTGAGTTCATCACATGAACTACAGAACAGCACTTCCACTAATGTATTTCTGCCAGTGTACAGCACATAATTAACCATCACAAAGAGGCAACACCTTGTCAGAGCAGCAGATGGTAGATAAGAGCATAAAAGTGTTAGTTAGAAGCAAGGGGCTACTGTTGTTTTCACTGCTTGTCAGACACGTAGCATTGGTCTTAATTAAATTCTCTGGCTAAACATTAATGTGATACCCCAGTAGGTCAAACTAATTAAATAGTCATAATCAATAGGATTATACAATATGACTGTGTTAAAGAAAATATAAAGATCCCCGTATGAGAATAATCATCATTCTGAAGGTCAAGTTAATTAATGTGCGTGCTTCAGCATCGTGGGATCTTTTACCATAATGTCCGGACTCTTAAAGCAGACTGGACATTAAATTTAAGACTGAAGCAAAGGGACAGAAGGGTTTCGGTGTCCACACCAATGACCTTCTGCAAATGATGATTGATACTGCTCCCTTTATCTCATTGTCTCTTTCCTCCGCTGTATCAATCACTTACAAGAAATAATATGAAAAGATGGTCATTGCTCTTTGAGTCGGATAGCGGTTAAACAGAGGAATATGCATCAAAGTGTCCAAAACCCAAAAAACATGGACTTGTTTCTTTCTACTTATTAGATAACACAATAACTTGTCAGCTGCAGACAAAAAAGATTTCTATGTGGCGTAACCTCATGATGGTTCAACTGGCATATTTCTGGGAATGAGTTTTATATTTCATAAATCCTTCTAAATAAGTGCAATCTTAGAATATTTTGGTGTAGCAGGTTTCCAGGTATCCAGATATTCAGACCAAGGCTACCTTCAAACTGCAGGCCTTTATCCTCAATTCTGATTTTTTTTTTGTCAGATGAAATTTGGCAGTTCACATTATTTTTTAAATGTGGCCTCTATCAGATTGTGTGAACTGTGTAAACTGTTCATGGCCCCGAACTGAACCGCATGCGCAGAAGAGCAACATTTTTTACTTTTGCGTCCTTTAAGAAGCAGTGTAAGTTAATGTGTGTGCTCATCTGTGGAGTGAGTAGACAAGCATTTCTTTTTGTTAAAGTTAAGGCAGTTAACCCCCGAAGTAACATTAAGTTCGGTAGGGCTGCAACGATTCGTCGACGTTGTCGATAATAGAAATAGTCGACAATGAATTCCATTGTCGACTATTGTCGCCAGACGTGTTTTTCCAACAGAGTGAGGCATCTCACTTCATTACAATCTCTGCCGAGCGCGAGCGGTAACGTACGCGCTTGCGGCGTCCAACACAGCTACACGTACCAAAACTTAGAAAGTTTGGGAGCATTTTAGCCTGAATACGGCCAACAAAAAAATGACTTGCAAGGTTTGCAAAGCAGACCTGCGTATCACGGCAGCACCTCGGTGATGCACGAGCATTTAAATAGAAAGCACGTCGGGCAGTTGAACCAAACGGAGTCTTACTCGCCTCAGTAAGCCAGCATGGAGCCTTTCTGCAGAAGAAGCAGATGTGCAGCAGCAACAGGCTCCTCACTAAGTCAGTACTGGTGCTGGTCTGTGATATGAGGTTCCAACAGGTGAGCCCAGTTCAACCCAGACTACATCCAGAACCCAGAACCAGTTCCACCCACTTGATGGAGCAGAAATACAGTTTTATAAAAACACATTTTCCTGTCCAGAAAAAATGGACAGAGGTTTTTTTTTTTTTTTTGTATGAATCAGCAGCTGAATTGTTGAATAAAAGATGCATTTTTCATTTAAGTACCCATCTTTCTTGTGTTTATTATCATTTGCCACATATTTAAAGCAACTTCATGCTAAATTTAAGAAAAAATTAATAATTATCCGATTGACTAATCGTTTCAATAGTCAGTGACTAGTCGACTATTAAAATAGTCGTTAATTGCAGCCCTAAAGTTCGGCCCTGGAGGAAAACACGTCTCCCCTGTGCTTTCTGACCACGGTTGGGGAGCTAGGATTATGTAAAAGTCGGATGAAATGCATCATGACCGTTAAGACTGAGGTCGCTTTGAAAAACAAAAGATATATGTCTGATTCAGGACCACGTATGAATGTGGCCTTGATCTGATTTGTGCTGTTCAGACTGTCATAAAAAACCCAGACCTGAGTCACAAATGAGCAAAAAAAAATGGGGTTTCGGTCACATTTGCCTGCAGTCTGAATGTAGCCTAAGAATTCGTCTGTCAATGTTCACTGTCTAATCGGCAACTTCATTAAAAGTTTTAGTTTTAGTTTTTTAGGTCCAGACATCATTTTGCCTGATCTCTACAAACAGATAATGGCATATGAATGGAAAAACATTTTTTTTAAAAACATTAAAAAACGATAAATGGTCGTCAGACAATATACGATGGGTACATGGGTTGCTTCAATCAACACTTCCAATACTAAAATCTTCTACTATTGCCCACATATTGCATTCATGCATCATATGCAGACTTAAGAGTTGAGTTTAAGGCAAGTGTACAGGAGCAAATCAAAGTGCATGTTCACAAATAAACCATCACGACGAGCAAATTCGCTCAAATTGCCCTCAAAGTTTCAAGAAATTGGTTGAGAATGCACAGGGCTGTAGCCAATATACTACCTAACTGTCTATGAATACTACTTGTGAAAGAATAGGGTCAGCTTCTGCCTTTTTTGATCAGCTTCAGTCCGCCTCAACCGTGTGTAGTGGGAGATTGGATCATTTCTTCAAAGGGAAAAGGCTTCCAGTTCTTTGAGAGATGAAGGAATTGGAAATCTGCTCTACACCGTGTGCTCCACAACATCCTGTGAAGGTTCAGTGATATTTTGATGTGAGGATCAGGGGGGCTGTGGACGGATTTTTGCTTTATCCTGCTATTCATGAAACCTCAATTCTTTCTATTGTTACAATTGTCCGGATATAGAAGGAGAGAAAGAAGAAAAATGACTTTTCCACCAGGGTATGTGTTCTAACATTGGTTATAGATGCACCAGGCTTGAGGCCTGTGCTGCAGGAAAGCACTTTGATATTGCAAAGATCTAAGAATTTTCAATATTACTAGAAAATAAATGGAGAAAACTATGAATAGAGGCGATCAAAACTTCCAATACTACTTACTTTCTGTAATTCTCCTTTAAATTACCCGATCAGAGATGTTCTTTGAACAATATGACAGATATGAGAGTTTGTTGTTAGAAAAGCCACTTTTAAATGTGAATGTTGAACAATTTAATGATTGAAGTATGTTTCATTACAGTCAAAGGAGACTGAATGGAAAGCAGAAAAGGCAGATTCTTTCTTGGCTCTTCAATTGTTGATTATAATGGACTTTTAGAGTGCACTTACTCTCACTTTATTTTACCGGGTTTAGTTAATAAGAATCAACTGGTCTATGTGGGGTTGTCCAACCACTTTTGCTGCTTACTGGTCAGCATAGTTGGTAATGTCATTTTATTTGTAGCGACATTTAAGTCCATTACTGGATCCATACGATCTTAATTTATTTTCTAGAGCACCTTATATACAACCAAGGTTGACCAAAGTGCTTTACATAACTGAATAACAACAACAAAATCCAATCCAATACAAGATACATAATTGAATAACAATAAACTCACAAATAAAAATAAAAGACAATTTGATCTAATAATATATTACATGAGATGTGCAATACAACATACAGAAACAACTGTCTTCTCACACAGGTTCTAACGCCGGGTAGAAAAAATAAGTCTTAAGAGAAATTCAAACTTAAGTCAGAATCAGATCAGGATCAGAAGCCTTTATTATCATTGCACAGTGTAGTAAAACGAAATTTGCCATCAACCCGTCCAAAACGTATGAAAACACACAAACAATATGACGAGAGATGAGAGGAGAACAGGAAGACAAGAATATACAAGAATACAAGAAATACAGCACAACGTGAGTAGAGGAAAGGAGGAAAAAAACAATGAAAAAAACCTCAGCAACATAAGCATAATACACTTCATAAACATGAACAGACTTATGACATGCCACAGGGGAGGGGGGGCCAGCATAGTCAGGCATCCATCTGGGGGGTTGGGGGCGGGTATGTATGCGTATATGTATGTGTGGAAGTTCGAGTGTGTAAGTGGTCAGCAGAGTAAAGATGCTTTCAACGATGATTACAATCTTTGCGTGTGGTGTCGGCCTTTAGTTTCCATTATAACCTGCTTCAGCTTTACTGTACCGAAAAACGTATATTAATGCCATTTGAAATGTTTATCACCACTGTTTGCTTTGTCTTTCATTTTCATTCTCAAAAGATCATTTTCACTTAGGACTGACATTAATTACTATAAATTCATCTGCCAAATATTTTCTAGATGTATCAATGAAGTGTTTGGTCTATATATCATCACAAAATAGTGAAACATGTCTATCCCATTACCTCAAGGTCCAAGATGTCGTCTTTGAATGTCTTGTTTTGTCTGTCCAAAAAAAAAAAGACCTTCAGTTTAATTTTATATCAAACGGAGAAAAGCAAGAAATCTCCATATTTGAGAGACTGAAAACTGCATTTTCTACCATTATTGCATTCAAAATGACTTCAATAATGAACAAATGATCACATAAGTTGACGATTATTTTTCTGTCTGTTGACTTATTGATTAGTCAGCTAATTGTTGCAGCTCTACTTTCACTAAATAACCAACATTAGATTTTACTTACCAATCCAAAAGAAACATTGCGAATTTGGCATCAAACCTCATCTCTTTACTTGCAAAGTACTATTGTTTTCTTCTTTTTATATCACATTTTCCTGGGCGTTTTCGATGGTGGAAAACAGAAAAATATTGACATTGTATGTTTCTGCAAACCATCAATAATGTTCAATCTTGATAGTTTTGAACAACAATTGTGTGTTTACGAACCTTTCTGAACCGTGTGACATGTGACGACTGCAACACTTCGTAAACGTGACAATCCCTGTCCTTAAAAAAATGCTGATTGCTTTAACTTAAATTCTGATGGTGTATTTAATTAGACGACCTTTTGTGCCAGCTTTGAAAGTCTAATTTAGCTGCTTCAAAGTGAAAATCTCTTCCAAGATTCAAAAACCTCTGTCTGCAACATACTGATACAGAAAAGGGGGGCTCCAAATATAACATAAAAAACACCAATGAAAGATTAAACTAAAATTACTTAAAAACACAAACATGATGTGCTGCTTTATTCACAATAGAGGTGGGAAAATTCAAGCTCAGAATCAGCACAGTATCGTGATATTTTTTCTCATTGTGGAGAAATAAAAAGACTGAAGTGAGATGAATAGACTGAGAATTTTCTCTTTGACAAAACATTTCTTGATTGAATTTAATTTTGTGGACACAAATTGCGTTTCAACAGTTAACCCTCTGGAGCCCATCTATTTATTGAAAATACACGTTTTATTTACAGTAATAACTTTATTTATATATGATATGTAGACAAGCTGAGAAAGCCAGTTGAAAGTGCAATCATAGAAGCTTTCACAGTGTGCCATTTATGTTTCTAGACCATTTTTAAAATGTGAATTTTCTTTCTACAATGAAAACTATTACTATTTTTAATTTACATGCAAATAGACCGTTTTGTAGTTTTATCATTTATTTTTCTGCTGTTTTGTGTGTATAAATGATAAAAAATCAAAATGGTACAAATGGTACTTTTGTTTGTATTTTGGGTTCCTGGCAGCTTTATACTTATTATTACTTGTTAATTAAAATAAAATGAAAAATCAGACTGATAGCCAAGTTTGTGTGGAGAAAAAGGAGCCATGCATGTGATGTAAGGACATACTGAAAGATGCTGAACAGAGACAGAAATTAATGCATAGCAAGTTGACAAATTTAAACCAAAGTCTCCTGGACTTGGAGGTTCAAATCGCAAAATATTGCATTGCAATACTCTCCATATCGAAAAATGCTTAAAATCGCAATAATATCGTATCATGACTCAAGTATCTGGATAAAATCGTATCGTAGGGCCTCTGCTGATTCACACCTTTTAGTGACAAGCAGCAATAAGAACTGCAAATGTGTCTGATTTTCAAATTTTTAAACACTCATTTTGCTTGGATCCTTCTGCAACCAGGCCAGCACTCACTAATGGAAAACTAACAAGATGCAGATGATGCTTGACCTGTTATTGGACGTTTTATTGCTATTGATTAAGCCGCATTATCCCGTCATCATAGCAATTTTCCCCTCAAATATGATCAAATTAAACAGTGCAAGCTCGCCCGAGTGACATTTCTAATACGCCATTAACACAGCCGTCCCTTTTGGCTAGTGTCTGTCAGTCAGGGCACAGAGTCATGTCGTATTGCGATACATATTGCTTTCCGTGTACATCCCCCGGAGTCTCCACCTACAGCCAACCTGCCGCCTGGCAAGAAGGATGAAGCCTGTCACCTTTTAGTGTGCGCCGAAGGTGAAATGACATTTGAGCGCCGTGCCAAATGTGAGTGCAGTATCCACTCATGCGCCGCTGTCAGGAGTGATCACTGTTATTTCAGCTGCCTGTCCAAAGAGGGGTTCCGATGGCTCGCCCCCTTTTGCCGCGTTAAGATAGTCAAGGCAGGAGCCCTGCATTTGGCCTCGCTCGACAAATCTGATTAGAGGGGCTGTAATAGCAGGTTGTGTGGGAGAAAGCAGTGAGGAGAGGACCCAGCAAACACAGCAGCCATATCCCCCCCCCCCCCCCCCGCCACACACACACACACACACACACCCACACACACCCCTTTACCCTCTCCGCTTCCTGCTCTCTCTTCAAAACAGCATGAAAGTGTATTATAGAGTATCATGCTGTCACCTTGGGATGTGATGGGAAATAGAATGGACTACTCAATAGACCGCTAAATTAACTTACTTTAATTTTAGAGACCGCGCGACGCACAAAGGCACACGCACACACACATCCATTACTTAATATGTTTTATGGATCCTGCCTCAAAATGAGATGTCCACCCTCCGAAGGGGTGACAGGTGCTATTTGAGAATGATCGCTGATGCACTACGTAAATAGAAAACGGCTGTTTGTCTCCATACACATGAATCACGCAGGTGGTGCCAGTCTCCGTTTAAGGCCACTGTATGAGTAGTTATTTAACGTAACTTCCAACAAATTTTCCAACCTAAAGGACTGAATAGAGCATGGGTCTCAAACTCGCGGCCCTCGTGACGATATTTTGTGGCCCCTACCTTGATATGAAAGTTTAATGTGAGTTTTACATGAATGGCACTTTACAGTTACTTTTTTGGTAATTTTGTCTTTTTTACACAATTTTGTTTCTTTTTTTTTTTGTAATTTTGTGTCTTTTTTTGTGTCACTTTGTGTCCTTTTAATAATTTAGTGTCTTTTTTGGTAAGTCTGTGTCTTTTTTTGGTAATTTTGTGTCTTTTTTACACAATTTTGTGTCTTTTTTTTGTTGTTGTAATTTTGTGTCTTTTTTGCGTCATTTTGTGTCCTTTTAATAATTTTGTTTTGTTTTAAGTCTGTGTCTTTTTTTGGTAATTTTGTTTCTTTTTTAGGTAATTTTGGTTTTTTTTTCTGTCATTTTGTGTCTATTTTGCTCATTTTGTGTCTTTTTTAAATAATTTTTTGATGCATTTATGTAAGCCACATTTTACTGTTTTTACCAGGTAAGTCTTATTATAACCACTTAATATACTTTTTTTGGGTTAAATTTATAAACATCCATACTCATTTTAAAAATTTATGTTAAATCTCGACCTGAAAAGTAACTAGTAACTAAAGTTGGCCGGTAAATGTAGTTTGCAATTTTTGCCCCTAATAGAATGGACTACTCAATAGACCGCTAAATTAACTTACTTTAATTTTAGAGACCGCGCAACGCACAAAGGCACACGCACACACACATCCATTACTTAATATGTTTTATGGATCCTGCCTCAAAATGAGATGTCCACCCTCCGAAGGGGTGACAGGTGCTATTTGAGAATGATCGCTGATGCACTACGTTATAGAAAACGGCTGTTTGTCTCCATACACATGAATCACGCAGGTGGTGCCAGTCTCCTGTTGTGTTTTTACAGGATTTTCCATTTAAATATCACCCACAAACACGTCAAAACAAATTAAAAAGTAAAATAGTTTCTGCCGTGCTGGAACTTTTAGTTTTCCTAACAATAATTACATACTGTATTATGATTATTGGTGAGTTCTGAACAATTTCCTTTTTTTTTTTGATAATTGCAAAATGATTGACATGTAAAGATTGCATTGGAATTGGAAGAAAACATTATAATTGCAATCAGTTTTGGCTTTTAATCTTTATGTTTGTGATTGGGGCTACAGTCACAACAAAGAAACGCAGGACTGACTGTAGTTTTATTTTGGAGCAAATGTGTTTTTGCTATCAAGTTTCATGCGGTTTTATATTGTGTGGTTTTTTTTAATTAAAGTGCTCCTATCAGGTCAATTATTATAATTGTACCATAACTTTTGCAACAAACTGACTCACATATGGGGAGAAATATGACAGTGCTGTGTGTTTCCAGAGCTCCTATAAGCAGTAATGTGTGTGGAACATCTGTTCTACCTTTTCCACATTATTTCAGAGAGACTCTTGAGGTGATTACGCTGATGATATTTCTAATACATTTCTATCACCAAACACTGTATGACTGAGAGTTCAGTGGAAATAATGGCTGATGACTCACTGACTGATAACGCACTTTAAAACCGAGGAGGGATATTGGAGACAGCGGTAGCTCCTTTTTATAATGCAGATGATTAAATCCACCTTGTTAACTTTACAGTTTAGGCTCCTCATCCTTCTTACTGAATCTATATAAGTCATCTTTAAGTCGTGCTGTGTTGAAATCTGAGGCAATATTCACTCCGCAGGTGTACGAGCTCGGCTCCAATTTCCTGCTCATGTCGTTTTTATGGATATTCATTCCTCTTTGAGGATGTACTCCACTTCTGCTATCCCAACTGACAGTAACACTGAATATTTCACTCTTTCCAAAATTGTTTTGAACACTGTTTTGTTGAAATAGACCTGCTGCTGCTGAGACTTCAAGCTCGTTTAGGGCCACTGTATGAGTAGTTATTTCACGTAACTTCCAACAAGTTCTCCAACCTAAAAGACAGAATAGACCATGGGTCTCAAACTCGCGGCCCGCGGGCCAATTGCGGCCCTCGTGACGATATTTTGTGGCCCCAACCTTGATATGAAAGTTTAATGTGAGTTTTATATGAATGGCACTTTACAGTTACTTTTTTTGGTAATTTTGTCTTTTACACAATTTTGTGTCTTTTTAATAATTTTGTGTCTTTTTTGGTAAGTCTGTCTTTTTTTGGTAATGTTGTGTCTTTTTTGTGTCATTTTGTGTCCTTTTCATAATTTTGTGTCTTTTTTGGTAAGTCTGTGTCTTTTTTGGTCATTTTGTGTCTTTTTGGGGTCATTTTGTATCTTTTTTAAATCATTTTTTGATGCATTTATGTAAGCCACATTTTACTGTTTTTACCAGGTAAGACTTATTATAACCACTTAATATACTTTTTTTATACTCACTTCTATACTCATTTTAAATTAATCATATTTTTTCATGTTAAATCTCGACCTGAACAGGAACTGGAATGTGGAAATACTCAAATAAACTCAATATACTCAAATACAGGACTTGAGTTAATGAACTTACTCTTGACTACTAGTTAGATGAGAGTATGACTCACTTTACATTTTTAGATTTTCTCTTTTTTCAAACTAATAATCTTTTATTTCTCCATGCTCTGGGGTGACAAGAGCTTATTTACTGTTTCCTCGATTCATTTTGGACAAAATTATACCTTAGAGTGAGAAGGACCAATTTGACGAGGAAATAATAGAGAAACATTAACCCTATAAAGCCTGAACCATTAAATAATTGCCAGAAAATTCTTCTTTTTTTTAAACTGGAGTGTTTATTGAACCTGCTGACAGATAATTTTTAAAAAATCCAAAAACAATAGGTATATATAATTCTAATTTGTATCATATTTGATACATCAGTTCTTTTTGTGCAATTTGTTGCACACAGTTTGTTTTTCTTGAACTAACAAAAACATATAAAACCCAACATTTTTAACCTTTTAAGGCTTTACTTTCTTTTAACATTTTCCTCAAACATGCAAAATATTTTTTTCCATATAACACACCATCATACATCTGCTGATATGAAGTTTTCACGCAGCAATGACTGATCCACCAGTGGAACCTGCATATAAATTTTGCTATATCTTGTATTTTTGTACAATTTGCTGCTCAGTTTTTTTTTCTTCAACACATGTATACATCAGGTTTTTCAGGAAAAAAATATCACACTGATGATGTAGAGGTCTCAAAAACTTGTGTATCAAATATGATACACTTGGCTTTATAGGGTTAATATGTCCACTCACTTCCTCTCACTGTTACGCTCTCATTCTCACTAACTCTCCTACCTACTTTCCTCTCGGTCCACTTCCTGTCCTTTCACATCCTCTGCTTCTCCCTCCGTCCTCTCAGCGGGGAGTCTCGCGCCTGGGGCTTTTTACTTCGATTTGATCTTCACTTTCATCACAAGTTTTTTCTCCAAGCTTCAGCTCCTCGTCCAATAAATATTCCAAACCCGTTCACCTGACATGCTGAATCATGTTCTCTGCTCATCGGGTGTGAGTTTACTCTACGGCTCTTTTTGTAACACTAACAAGTATCCTGTCAGGGAACTATTAGATTTAGAATAATTTACTTGGATTCGTGGTCTCTGGGTTAACTGATAAATCTGGCAAAAATGGAGATGAAGTTCTTGGAGCAAAAGGCTCCGAAACAGCTTTTATACCCTATAAAAGTTTAATTATATTGCCTTCCAGCTAATTCTTCTCAGGTCATATCTTTAGTTGACATTTGGGCATTACCACCATGACATTATGGCTTTCTGTGAATGGTGGGCGAGCTGAACTCCCATTAAAATACATTTGAATGCCCTACTTGTTAGCCTTCACCTCGCAGTTGGAGAAAAACATTCCCAATTTTTTAATTTGGGACTTAGATCTGGGAAGCGTAGCACTGGCTTCCAGATCAATAAAAGGTTACTTTTTTCTGCTTATTTTACATGAGGAAGCTATACTGCCCTAAAAGTCTAACTGCAGTAAAGGGTAAAACTGAGAAAAACTGCTTTTAAAGTTTTTTAACGTTTTTAACTGGCCAGCCAAATGGCTTATAGGTAGGTAAGTGAAGCGACACTTATTTCTACAAGTATTGATTTGATGATGTCATTTTATGCTAAAAATCATGATGATTTATTTGATCTTTGACCCCAAAAATGTCATTACAGCACTCTGGATTTGCATTGCTGTAAAATGTTCTAATAATAATGCAAAAACAGAGGCAGTAATGTTGTTTTCTTCCTTCAGCTTTTATATTTTATTTTCAGTGAATAAACATTTTCAAATGGATTTTTTTTAGACATGTATTTAAAATAGTTTGACAGCTCTATTCAAAGATTTGTGTATTTTATACTTAATATTATAAAGTAATGTTATATTTTCCTCTCATTATAATTTGATCTCACTTTTTTACTTAATGACTGTCTAGATAATAATTTCCCTATCAAATGAACTTAATAATAATTTCTATTCTTGTCATCAATTTTCAACACAATGAAGAAACACAAGGCTACACTGTATCACAGTCAAAGCAGACCATCTGCTTTGGTTTTAACGCTTAAATTCACAAAGTCAGGTCCATAAATATTTGGACATTGACACAATTTTTTGCATTTTGGCTCCATACACCACCACAATGGATTTGAAATGAAACAATCGACTGCAAAGGATTTGCAACCAAGTATTAAAAGTGACAATTTGACTTATGATTATGTCAGTTTGTCCAATTACTTTTGCTCCCCTAAAAAGGTGGAGGGCACAGATAAAACGTGTTGTAATTCCTAAACCATTCACCTGATTTGGATGTAAATAAAAGCTGGAAGCCTGCACTTAAAGCTCGTCTGGATTGTTTCATTTCAAATCTATAGTGGTGGTGTACAGCGATAAAATGCTGAAAATTGTGTCAATGTGCAAATATTGATGTACCTGACTGTATATATATCCAAAGCAGACCGTGGCAAGTGTAATTACTGCTGTCTGCTTTGGTTTTGAGTTTGATTTTGTAGTTACTGCAATTTTTACATCATTACTTTTTCTGAATTAAAGCAAAATTGAAATCTAAAACTTTGTACTTTTGGTTGTTAAAAGTGTAAAACCATCGCTGTCGGTATGGTTGAGTGAAATTACCCCTTTTAGCATGTAAGTACTCATCTAAAACATGCAACTTACAAGCGTTATAAGGTACTGGAAAAGCTTGAAAAGGGACCTTGAAAGTGCTTGAAAAATGCTTGAATTTGACCACTGATATTATGATATTGATGCAACACAAAGTGCTTTACATAAAAAAGGAGAAAGTAATGATAAAAAATAACAAAACATAGAAACAAGCAAACACCGTCCGCCCATCCCCAACTCTCCACCCTGACCCTCCATCCCACCCGTGCCATTATAAACAAAGCACAAACTGAGTCAGCGCCATCTCAACGTGGAGCAGTGAGGAATTTTTTTTTCTGAATGAAAGCAAAATTGAAATCTAAAACTTTGTCACAAGATAAAACAGACATCAGTGTTCATTTCTAGTTATAACTCAATTTCAACCAAAAATATAGTTACTCCAGTTACGTTTTGTAGGGCAAAAGGGCAGTAACTACGCAGAGTGCAGAACTGAGAAAAATAACTTTAAAGCTATCCTGTAATCCAGCCTAAGTAGTTGTAGGTAGATTATTGGACATGTGGCTGTTTTGTTACTTTATATTAGCTTATTTGTTGTACATATCACTGCTCATATTTAATTTTATATTTTACCCCTATTTTGCATTTACTGTATTCTTGCTTTGTATTACTTACCAAAAACGTGGCACCATACCAAGGAAAAAGGCAGTAGATTCTCCAAAAACTATTTTGCCACAACTTGGGCTCTGGGTGTGTCAGATACACTGTATTTGAAATAATCGGAACCATTTGTTTTCCTGAACATGAATATACCAAACCCAAACTAATTTGCCGATTTTAGGTGAATATTTTCCACCCGGAAGCTGTTCTGGTGCTGAAACGGCTGACATTGCTAAGCTGTACTTCACTAGGGCTTTTTGCAGTCACTGTACAAACGACTACCATTTTTTTCCAAAACGACACACATTTGAGATAAGATGTTTCGTCACATAACAAAGCATGCCTTGAATATCATGAAAATGATAATAACTCATTTTTGACCAAAAATGCAGTTCCTGCCTTTTTGCTTTGTAGGGCAGTATTGTGGGAGCGGGGGATACTCAGGTTGCCTGAGACTTAAAATTCTGACCTGACCTGGGTCATACACTGACAGGACTGGTCATTTACGGTTAGGAGAGGTCAGAGTTCAGGGAAAGGTACACATGGGGGAGCAGAGGATAGGATGTGAAGCTTCAGCAGACAACAACACACACACATAAAGTTTGAAAGATCAGTGAGATGTTCAATCCCCAGATGCCTGGTTAATGGGTGGTAACCAGTGCATATCATTTCCAAATTGACCAATTGCGTTAAAGAGCCCACCTATTGTCCGGGATTTCGCCAAAATCCAAGAAGCTTTATGTAACATCAGGGTTTTTGTAATCACTCTGCCTTGTGGTGCCATTGGGGTCACTTGGCAGAGTCCAGCGCTGAGCATTGCACTTGGCTATGATTCTTTAAATAAATGGTTGACTTTATTCATTTGTCCTGAGTGTTTTGTAAAACCAAGTTTAGAATAAAGAACCCGGGTGAGAGGTAGAAGCTGTAAAAGCTTTACGCTCTAACAGTGTACACCACACAACCTCCATCAACACTGCCGCAAGGAACTTCTGTAAACAAACACTTCTACCTGCCTACCTCTCTGCCAAAATCACATTTAAACCATGAGACCTTTCTTATAAATAGCCCCCCCCCGGAGCGTCACCGCCACCAAATCAGCATATAACATCTGCTTTGGATGGCTGCCGGCCAGCTTGAGCTGCGGCGAATGCACGCTTTCCTTGTAGTCAACCAGTGTCCTGTCATAGCCGGCGCCCTCTCCGGCTCATTTACCTCCCGGAGCCCCACGCGGAGCTCCCTCTCAGGCCCTCTTGATAAGCCAGGAGCCTGCCAAGCCACCCTGGGGTCACACGCGGTCACGGTTAATGTGACAAAGCCAGCTGCTCATCATCGCCCAACCAGCCTCTCACCAGCTGTGATTGTATGTAAGGGGTCGCCCGGCTCAGCCCTCCGAGGCCCCGGGGCAGCGCAGGCGGCTCAGACATGTCCTCTACAGCGATAAGTGACTGAACTGTGTTCCTAACTTTGAAGCTGTACTGAAACGGCTCGATTGAATTAGTCTTTAACGGTTTCTTGTACTGTTATTTCTTTATGATTGTAGGTTTTTTTTTAAGTGCAAACAACTATGAAAAAAAAAAAAAAGTTGTTCTGTAAAGATTTTCTGGTAACCACAGCTGCCAGTTTTTTTCTGTAAAAACAAGGGGACATTTTAGAAGAAGAAGAAGAAGAGTACTTTATTAATCCCACAATGGGGAAATTCAACCTCTGCATTTAACCCATCCTTTTTTACACACAAGTGAACACACCATGCAAGGAGCAGTGGGCAGCACATTACTGCGCCCGGGGAGCTGTGGAGGGGGGGGTTAGGTGCCTTGCTCAAGGGCACTTCAGTCCTAGACCTGTCAGTATATTCGAACCAGCGACTCTCCAGTTACAAGCCCGATTCCTAACCTCTAGGCCACGGACTGCCCTTTTTACAGTGTACTTATCTAAAACATGCCATTTACAACCATTGAAAGGTACTGGAAAAGCTTGAAAATGGACCTTGAAAGTGCTTGAAAAGTGCTTGAATTTGACCACTCAAAAAGTGTATGAACCTTGTTTTAGTTATAACTCAATTTCAACCAAAAATGTAGTTACTGCGGTCACGGTTAATGTGACAAAGCCAGCTGCTCATCATCGCCCAACCAGCCTCTCACCAGCTGTGATTGTATGTAAGGGGTCGCCCGGCTCAGCCCTCCGAGGCCCCGGGGCAGCGCAGGCGGCTCAGACATGTCCTCTACAGCGATAAGTGACTGAACTGTGTTCCTAACTTTGAAGCTGTACTGAAACGACTCGATTGAATTAGCTGGCTGTAAAACAAAGTTTATCGGTGCGATCTGTCCTGCGCATGAAAGTAGAGGAGAGACAAGATATGATATGATAAGGGCCGGAGACTAAAAGGAAAGGTCAGCTCTCTGTGAGCAGCAGAAAAAACAGCATGAAAATGAATAATTTTAAAATCTGTAGCGGAACAAATGATCTTTCAAAGCAGATGTCTGGTGTCACTGTCTCAGCATTTTTTAGCTGTTTTATCTCAATTTTCTTTTGCCTGTTTCACCTTTTTTATGACATTACAGACTGCCTTTACCCAAAAAAATAGAAGCAGCAGAATAGGTTGTTTAGTGGCAATCTGTCTAATAATCTTCTTTACTGCCACTATTAGGGCTGGGCGATATGGACCAAAAGTTATATCCCGATATATTTAGGCTGAATATCGATATACGATATATATCCTGATATTTTTATTGCAAAGTGAGAGCAAATGTTCATGTCGAAGTCAAAGAAAAATATGACATGTCACAAGTAGATTTAAAGAAACGTTTATTTAAGTGAGCCTATAAATACTGTATAACAACAGGAGTGACTTTAAAAAAAAAAAATCAAAGCTCCATAAAGTGCACATTTAAATAAAAATAACCTATGAAATATAATAGGCCAATCTTTTTCTGAACTAGATATATTTATATGAGAAAAGAATAACGAACATTATAAAAGAACTAAATATGACAAACCCTAGGAAGGGCAGCATTTATATATAAAGAAAGAAAAAAAAATTGAACGATATCGATACATGCGATATTGTCAAATTGTACTTAAAGTTTCAAAAGTAAAAGTACTTGTAATGCAGCATGGAGCCACTGAGATACCAGTACATATTCTAAATATATACGATTAGATTATTTGGATTGATTAATTTATGTAAGCAGTGTTTTCATTTTGTAAGAATAGAGCTCCTTCATCTATTTTATATTTAATTTAAAAAACAATGTTCATGTTAAGTCTCGATCTGAAAAGTAACTAAAGCTGTCAGCTAAATGTAGTGGAGTAGAAGCATAAAGTTATTTGAAATGGAAATACTCAAGTAAAGTACAAGTACCTCAAAATTGTACTTAACTTCAGAATTTGAGTAAATGTACTTAGTTACTTTCCACCACTGAACCTAACCAAGTGATTCTGTTTCACAATCTTAACCACAACTGTAAAACTGTGACCCTTTCACATTAAATAGAAGAGTTGTACACTGTAAAAAAAGATAAACAATAGCTACTCAATAAAATTGAGGCAACAGATTGCACGCAAATTTATTAATTAAATCAAACTACGTTACAAGTTGAGTTAATAACAACTTAACAGGAAGTGCCTGTCAATTAAAAACGGACCAATTCTATTGTGTTGAATTCATTCAAAATTATCTTGATTTAGAATTACATACACATAAATATTATATTTAATGTGGTCAAAATAAGTAGATTCTATCTCAAACATTTTTATATTAAAGTTGCTTAAACAACTGCCTCAAAATCAAGGACACATTTATATTTAATACATTTTATCAAATCTATTAAGTAAAATGAAATGACTACAGAATAATTTATTACAGTGTAGGTCATTTTAGGAGTGGTTTGCAAACAACATAGTCTGTCATTAAACGGGCTGAAAAGTGAAGCCAGTGCAAGAGTGTTAAACACTGTTCAACAATTCCTCGAAATGAACCTTGAGGCTGGCTCCAAAAGTGACTCAGTGATTCAGGTACAGCTTAGATGAACAATGGGAGCTGCCTACTTCAAACTTCAGACTACGTCCATATTGTATCCATCTATGGTTAGACATTATGACTCATCACATTTTGACATTATGAGTCACACTATGTCAAGTACGATACGTAGTCAGAACGAGAGGTTTCAAGTTTGGGAGTAGGAGTACTTCTTTGAGTCATGAAACGAGGCTTTTTCACTGAAAATTATATATTCGTTTGGAGTTGACAGAAGTTGAAGAGTTTGTGGTCCACTTAAAGTCCTGATATATTACCCTATTGAGTGTGTAATTCACTACTATTAGGCTACCATCTTTAGTGCTAAATTGACTCTGATTGGAGTGCAATTAAACACCAGCTCAGAGTTAAATGTTGTATGCTAGGCTGCACTTTTGGACTAAAATAATGCCCATTGTTACCCTTCAGGTTTTGTTTACAGCTGTTGATTTTCACAACTTCACAACAAGTGTTAAAGTGCAGCTAACATCATAGTGAAGGACTATGAAATATATTATCTCTATGTATACTGTACAGTGAAACAGCACATTTAAAGTGTTTTTTTTGTTGTTGTTTTTTGCTGTAAACTGAATTCTATTTTACTGTCATGAAATTAATGCTGGGGTTCATATTGACAATTATTACAAGTGTTAAAAGTGGTTTAATCAGGCATCAGCTTTTGGTTGCTGGACCTCAGAATATGGTTGTTGTGTTGTATGTTTTACTTTACAATAATCAGAATCTTGAGTGTTTCCAATCTGTGTGCAACCTTATTTTCAAAATACCAGTACGGCTCTGACTTTAAGCAATATTTAAAAACTAATGCAAGAAATACATTTAAAAAGTAATTTATTTTAAGAGAATTTGTTGTGTCGTTTGCAGTACCTATTTTTTTCCAAAATTCCAAATTTCCAAATTCTCCAAGATCTCCAACCAGTTTGTCAACACCTCCCATAATGACACATATGAGCGTTTGCCAAAATGAGTGTTTCACAGCTCCTGGGCCAGTACCAAGCGGATCGTTCTAAAAAATAGTACACATGTCATCATACATACACATAGGGCTGCACAATTACTCAAATTTTAATTGTGATCACAATTTTGGCCGCCATGATTAAATTAACCTGATTGTCGTGATATTTACATTTTAAAATGCGGCTCTCCTGCATATCTAATCGAGCACTTTCTACACCAGTAGTCCACCAACCACCAGGGGGGCGGGGCCGTTTTCTCCCTTGAAAAAAGCCTGGTTGCTGATTGGATAGAACGCTAAGCAGGATGTGACGTAGTACTCAACGCCTCAACAACACGCTCCATTTGTAAAGCAGTGTTGCCAACTTAGCAACTTTGTTGCTGTATTTAGCCACTTTTTCAGACCCCCTTAGCGACTATTTTTCAAAAAAGCGACTGGCGACAAATCCAGCGACTTTTTCTGGTGTTATTGGAGACTCGTTCTTACTCTTCTTAACGAGCCGCCGGCGTAAGAAGAAGTAAGAAGGAGTCGAAGTGGCACAGTCCTCCTGCAGCAGTCTCTCCCAGCTGCAGAGCCGGAGGGGATGTTTACCCCCTAGCGTCCAGTCTGCAGATTGCTAACAGGCTAACAGTTAGCTCTGTAGCAGTACAGTGTGTATGTGCTGCTGCTGCAGGAAGTGTTCACTTAGCGATCTCTGTTTGTTTACAACAACAAGCACCGGACACTAAAAACTGTTCCTATTGTTTGTTTAAAAGTAGTGCAATAAAAATCCAGATGTTTTCCCTAACATGATGAATAATCATGATTAATAATCGTGATTACCATATAGATCAAAATAATCATGATTATCATTTTGGCCATAATCGTGCAGCCCTTCATACACATATGCTTTGCGGTTGTAAAAAATGCTGCACTTTCTGTGAATTTAGGCTACAAACCACTGAGCTAGGTTTAGGGGAAAAAACTTCCTGGTATGGTATTATAAAAGACAGTTTAAATAGTAAATAAATGTGCATAAATGCTGGAAGTGAAGTAGTTAAGAGGGTGATGTTAGCCACGGAAGTTATGTAAAACGACACTCTCTGTCCTTAGACCCTCACATCTACCAAAGAACTCCTAAAAAAACCTTTTTAACAGGGAAACTGTAACTGAACACCTTCACACTTGATCCACACAAATGACAATGATAATTA
Source organism: Centropristis striata (assembly GCF_030273125.1). NCBI lineage: Eukaryota > Metazoa > Chordata > Actinopteri > Perciformes > Serranidae > Centropristis > Centropristis striata. The sequence continues at coordinate 10,438,636 of NC_081540.1, read as the reverse complement.
TGGCACTGACCGCTGGTGCGACCTAAAAGCACTTACGTCCTAATGGACTCAAACTTAACCCACGGCACTTACTCTTGCTATGTTTCTCAACTCTTTGCTTGTGTTGTATTACCTCTCATTTGTACGTCGCTTTGGATAAAAGTGTCTGCTAAGTGACACTGTAGGATTGTAAAAAGTAATTTTCTTTTGTTTTTACATGGTACATGAACCCCGTTCTCCTGGGTGAAAGTCCACAGTTTGTTCATCCCCTCCTTCCCTTGCCCTTCCCGTGACATCCGCCATTTAAACTCCACATTAAACACCTATGATAAGGACCAATTCAAAGTATCACTGCATTACAAGTAAAGGAGTGAGAATATGGAATAACTGCAGCGATGAAATGAAATCATGCACAACAATTGTTAAGTTAAAAAGGCTTATGAAAAATGATATGCTAAAAAAGTATAGCTCGCAAGCTGAATGAGGACGTTCTTGTAACTGCCTTCAGTGTTTTGATTTGTTTGTTGTTGTTTTTTTGTTTGTTTGTTTTCTTTGCGGGAGTAATAGAAATTCTCAGATCTAAGTTGTTTGATATACTATGGTTGACTAATAAGAAAATAAGTAAATAAATAATAATAATAATAATACATATTTATTTGACATTAAGTGGCTATATATAGAGATACAATTTCTTATTTTTGAAGTGTTGCGTATCAGGGGAGAGGCCTAGATAGGTATTTTATACTCCAGCCTACTCCCTTTTTTTTCGAACCAAAATGATATAAGGAAATGCATATTGAATATTAAGTTAACTAGTTCTAATTTCTATCTTATTACTTAGACGGGGCAGATGCATGTATATGTATAGGGCTTTATATACTGTATGTGTGTAAATGTTTATATGTTTATGTACATCTGTTTAATGGTGCCTATGTGAGTATGTGTATGAATATGTATATGCATCTAGCCTACGCTGTTGTAGTTTATGTTGTTTTGGGTTTTTTTCGGTTCGAAAAGAAGAATTAATGAAATGAAATGAAAATGAAAAAATGAAAAACATTGCCGTTAATCATTGCTACATCTGCAAGATGGTGGTGGAATTGTATTTTCTGCATGTGGAAACGATTTTTATATTGACGAGGGGGACCTTACCGTCGAACCTTACCATACCAATACTGACATAAAGGCAACTAGTTGGAACTTATTTAGGCCATCATAAAAAAGAAAAGAATAGAATGTCTTTATTTGTCATTATGCAATGCATAATGAAATTAAGCGCAATACTCTGTGCAGGAGTATACAAATACGGACTATGTAAGAAGACATAGTATAAAACATCAATAAACAGATAAAAGGGGGAAAAAACATGGAGAATTAAAAACATACGTACACCATTTCATGAATTACTTCATGTGATCATTTAATGCTCTGGTGGGCTTTTGCATAAAAGCTGTTTTTTAGTCTATTTGTATGTGTTTTCATTGTCTTGTACCGCAACAGTTCAAAAATGGTGTGGCCAGGGTGGGATGAGTCATTGATAATGTTTTGGGAATTGTAAAGTTCTTAGGTTGTTAATGCCTCAACCCCTCCCAAACTTTTAGCATTTTTCCAAATTCTGCAGTAGGTTGAGATCAGCTTAGACTTGGGAGTGCAGTTACCCTTTAAAATTGCTCCTCAGCGTGCCAAAATATCTGAAATTACTTAATACTTAAGGTTTCATGTTTAAATACAAGTGCAGTGACATTTACTGTAATTAGCATCTTTTAGAGAAAATATGCTTTTATACTCCAAAGGTCTCTGTACTTCACATTAGCATACGAACCAAAAGAGAAGTAAACTGATGTACAAAACAATATTTACAAACCTTGTTTTGCAAGTCATCTCAGAGCCTCGTGACCCCGTAGTTTGTCTGCTTTAAAAGTTGCAGACCCAGAAATTATATTTTTCAAGGTTCCCCTTTGGGCGGTGACAATCAGTATTGAAGACAATAGTCAGACAAACAAGCCCAGCTGCCTGGGATGCCACTCTCAAAACAATCAGCCGCAACAAAAGCAAGAGAAAGCCCCCTCACCAGCACTAATTGTTAATAAGGGGTTTTGGCATAATTGATTTTTCTTTCATTCAGCTCCCAATTTGCTCCTGTTGCGATGGTGTTTGTGTCCCTCGGGCCTAATCTAACGTTTCTGTTTCAACCCGCGAATGCTTATTTGCAACAAACAGCCCAGAGGAGGAGGAGGATGTTGAGCTCTGAGTTGCTCAGGAGCCCCAACAAACCAGATGTATTTCATATGGAAATGTCACAGCGCCGCTGAGAGTTTTTGGCTCACGGTGGGGATGAAAATGTCGACCGCAGTGTAGTTAGTGGACTCGTGTCGTCTTCAGTGTACATTCAGCTGTCATTCTGCTGCTCGGCGCCAAATTAAATGCTACTACAGGAAGTTCATTTAAATTCGGTTAGGGGTTAGTTAGCAGCAGAATTAGATATCAGCCGCCTGGGGTTTTTCTGCAGGCTCAAAAAGCCCACAATATGCATAATACGTGTTTATCAGCTGCTTGTACTAATATTTAATCTTAACCCTTAAAGACCTAGACCAGCGTTGGGCCCCCGACCCTCACTTGAAGTGGCCCCTGAGTACAACTACATGCATTTTAGCATGAAATCTTAAAAGTGCAGTGTAAAAATGCACAAAATTACTTCTTGCAATTAATGTTGGTCTGCTGTTCTTGCACTAAAAAAAAAAAAAATCACAGTAAGTGGTTATTTTTTATTTGCTTCAAACCTTTTGTATTCCTATTTATACTGTTATACATGCATTTGAGCATAAAATATGTTAAGTTACTGCACCGTAAACATATATAAAACATAAAATTGCAGTTTCATCATATCTGGTTAAGTGCACGGTCCTATATGTGGCCCCCTCCAGCATTTAAGTTGCCCATCCCTGACCTAGACCATTTTGGGGGCGCCTGGATCTCTTGTATTGATTTTGTGAATCTGACCTTATTATAGCACTCAGCATCAAATGCCATACACCATTGTTTTAAGCAGCACCTTAGTTTTACTCTGGCTTATTTAAAATCCCAATTTTACATTTGCTTTGTCTGTTATAGATGAATATACAAGTTTTTTCTTTTGATTCCTGAAAATGTTTTTTATTTTTTTACTGTGAACTCAAACAGAACCTCAGGAAGTTTGGGGTTTTTTCTTTAGAAATGTCTAGTTAGATGTTTTACACTTCCAAATACATTTTTGTCTCGATCTAACATTTCCTTTGCAAATTACAGCCATTTATGATGGTTTTATCCCAGGCGTTTTTCTCTAAAAAGAGGTGCACTTCTATACTTTTTTTTACTAACCAGGTAGATGAAATGAAAGAGAAATATTATGTTATAAATGAGGCACTTTTTCAGATAAATATATTTATATAGGCAAACATTTTACAAATAGTGGAAACCATCTTCAGCAATTACATACAAAGGAATCCATCGAATGCAAAAGTGTAACAAAATACAAACAGTGAAGTGATTTATAAAAAACAAAATGAGAATAAATCTATCTATGCAAATGAACAAGGGGCAAATGACCTTCACCATCTATACACAACATCAGAAATATATTACTGAATGCAAATATATACTATGTACACATTTGGATACATATACTGAGTGCAAATGAACATAGTTCAAATAACCTTCACAAACTACACAAATGATTATTATATACATATTAGCAATTGGAGGTTGTTGGTGCTCAAGTGTCTGCATGACGAATGCTGATAGGGACCATGGACTCTGATTTACCTGAATAAAAGAAAGATATTGAAGGAAAATATGCATAAATAAAGTAGTACATATTTATTTTCATTTATGCATTTATGTCTGCTGTGCAGCAGGAAATTGCAGTTTTGCAATAATGAGCAGACATGGAATACTGTGAAATAATGGATCATTATTCAGACTCTGTTAAGGAAATAAAAGTGTCATCTACCGTGATGATGACATCTTTAAGAAGTGGAGACACATTACATGGTGGCTTCATCAGCGCCACATGAAAGAGTTCACATCCTTTGAGCGTGTCAGATTGCGAAACCACAAATCAAACGAGATAGAAAGCAGTTAATGTCTGTTTATTCCTTGTTGGACGGCAGCGGTTCGGATGAAAGCGCAGATGTCTTATGCTATTTTCCTTTTTTAAAAACTGTCTGGAGGAGGGTTTTCCTGAGGGCCCGGGTGGAACAGGGTGCCAGATGCTTCTCTAAATCTGTGTTGAATTGTGCTTGAATTCTTTGATAGCGCAACGGGCGATAAGGCAGTGCAACTTATCTCGGAGCTGCCACACATAAACAAGCATGGCTGTACATATGCATCGATAAGCAGCCCGGCCTTCACTACTATCTACCCTGGCTGTGGTTTATCTCACTATCACACGAGTGTGTTTACAAATATGGTTATTTTTGCCATGATTTCTGCCATATGTATCCCTCTCTGACTGTTTTTCTTGCGACTATTTATTGAGATTAACATCATAGGTTAATACTCTGAGTTACGAGAGAATGTGAGGTTGTCTAAGTCAGCTATTCTCAACCTTGGGGTCCCGACCCCAATTGGGGTCACGAGATGATTTCTGGGGGTCGCCAAATCATTTTGGAAGTCAGCTCTGTCTCCACTGTGTTAAAGTGTTCATGTGTTTTAGTCTTTTTGGTCATTTAATGTCCTTTTTTTGTCATTTTGTGTGTTTTTTAGTCATTTTGTTTCCTTTTTTTGGTCATTTTGTGTCTTTTTTTTGTCATTTTGTGTCTTTTTTGGTCAATTTGAGCCCTTTTTTGCTTAATTTTATGTAATTTTTCGGTCATTTTTTGTCTTTTTTGATCATTTTGTGTCATTTTGTGGTAATTTTGTTTCCTTTTTTGGGTAATTTTGTGTCTTTTCTGACAATTCCCAAAGTAGCAAGTTACTACTTTGCAAGGATTCTTATAGCAGAGGACTTAGATTAAAAGTAACAATACAATATAAACAAATATATTAATGCACAGACAGAGAAATGTTTTAGTTGTTGTCTGCTTTATTATTTGTCCAAGTTTGTCTGATCTGAACTGTGAGATTGTGTTCAGTGGGCGAGGGTCGCGGACAACATGCATGTTAAATTGGGGGTCGCGACTCAAAAAGGTTGAGAACTACTGGTCTAACTAACTACAGGTAGTAGAAGCACTTTCTCTAAGCATGCTGTTTTGAAATATATAATTAACCTACACTGCAAAAGGCCACCTCTCAAAAAGAAGGCAAAAAAGTATAAAAATTAGGTGTATTTTGCTTAAAAATAGCAAAATTATCTGCCAATGGAACAAGAAATTTGGCTTGTCAAGACTTTCCAAAACAAGTAAAAATATATAATCTTAATGAACCCACAAATACCTTAGAAATAGTGTATTCTACCTAGTAACAAGTGCATTTTTCTTAAATTCTAATGAAATACACGTGACCTATTTTCTCTATTCTAATATGTTAAAAATATTCTTGAATTAATAATAAGTAAATGCTAGAGCCATCATCTTGACATAATGATATTTATAGGCATTATATTTCTTAAAAAAACAGCAAAGTCAGACTAAAAACTAGTGTACTTTTCCTGATTTTTCATGAAATTCTTGAAATAAGGCAAAAGCCATGGAATATTTATATCAACACTCTAAAATAAAAACTGCTTACCAAGAAGAACTATCTCATCAGACAAAAAATAAGCATAAATCCCCTTGATCTAAGATAAATCATCTTACTTAGATTTTAGTTTTTGCAGTGTATAGATAGATTTGACTTGTGTACTTGGATATCTTGAATCATATGGCGATTTATCCATCTGAATCAACCCTGTAATTACAATAAACCCTAATTACTAATGCATTTATCACACTATCAGATCAGTAAATTGCATCCTTGAATAAATGCCCATGGTGTCTTTAATTAAGAACCCATGGTGTCCTAAATTAAGATTTATATATTTGCATATGTCTCTCTCTACTTCGGATCCTTTCAGTTTTAATTATATGATAGGATATTTCGTATATTTGAGTGGAATAATTGAACAGCAGCACTCCAGGAGCTGTTCACTGACTTGCCAAACAGCACTTCAGAAGGATGAATGCTTGCCCACACAGACTGGCAACTATAAAACAAGCTCTACCTCTGTTCCAAACCAATAAATGATGCTGAATGTGTTTGTGTGTCATTCCAGAGGGCACAGAAAAACAATGCCTTTTGTAATTTGGTAGAACGTAGAACCAGTGTTGGAATGTAACTAAGTACATTAACTCAAGTACTTTACTTAAGTACAATTTTGATTTACTTGTCTTGATTATTTTTATCTTATGTAATGACTTTTTACTCCACTGCATTTAGTTGACAGCTTTAGTTACTTTTTAGGTCAAGGACATGAAAAACATGATAAATTTAAAGTGATTAGACATTTATTTTTAAATGATACCTCATAACAGTATATTCGATAGTTAAAATGAACCCTGCCTTTAAAAAAAAAATAAAATGCTGCTTATGTAAATGCATCAATACAAATGATGTAATAATATATTTAGAATATATGAAACAATCTGAGTGGGTCCATTCTGCATAAAAAGTACTTTTACTTTTGAAGTACTTTTTGATGCTGATATTCATTATACAGGAGGAGGAAGAGGAGGAGCCTCCTGCTATTCAGGAATCTTGTATGTGTGTCACATGCTAAAGTTAGTGAGTTTTTTAATCTTTTTATTTCAGATTATTTCGGCTGATGACATCATTCTTCACCCTGAGTTTAAAGATGATTATCAGGAGCGTGACGATGTAATACTCATTTCACAAAGTGAATTACTACTTTTACTTCACTAAGGAATCTGTTCCACCACCGTGTAGAACTATAGAAACAACCTGAAGTACAGTGTTAAACCCAACAGTTAATACTTCCATTTTTACCTCGGCCAGGGACCATATGTTGTCTGTTTGTAAGGAGATTACAGACAAACTCTTGTCCGAATTTTCATGAAACTTGGTGGAAGGATGTAGCATAGACAAAGCAATAACCCATTCGATTCTGCTTCCAAATCACGTGTCGGTTGCACAAATTCTTTGGTGTATTTGTTGACATTGGATCTAGGGCCAAGTGCCCTTCTAGTTTGTCAATAGACAAGTGAATATAATCATCTGAATTTTTATTCAACAAGTTAGATTTTTATGTTAGATAAAGTTAAATGAGCTTCACTTCTTGGCTGATGATGGTACTGGTTTTTGAAGAATACCTAAGGATATAAGAATAGTTTGTGTTCAAGTGACTACAGTGATGGGACAGATGATAAATGATGGATAAATGCGTAATTTTGAGAAAGTCCTCCTCCAAAATGGGACCCTATGAATCACCTTATTACAACTAATTAATTTACTAATTTACGTCCGTAGTTAGCAGCGCCCTCTAGTAGCTGTTGTAATTGTATATAACCTGGCCTCGCCTTTTATGACTTTTATTTAAATGAATTTGTACAAAAACATTTAGTCTTCACACCACACACAATCCTGTAACACAACAGATTGAAGAAGCAGCAACTCACATTGTTGTTCTAAACTGTTTGAAATTCTCTCATTTTCAGGTATTGGAATTTAATTGGGACGAGAAACAAAAAATGGACCAGTGCACCTCAACGTGACTAAACGGTTAAAGATGCATTATGATCACAGTGAGTACAACTCTGACACCAACAAGATCTCCAACCTAAATGACATAACAGACCATTTGTTAACACCACCCATAACGACACATGTGACCGTTCAACCTGGTCTCACAGGAATCCGTGAAATAGCCACGGATTTGCTTCACTCAAAATCCGTGGAATAGCCACGGAATCACTCAAATTTCCGTGAAACTGACACGGATTTGGCTACAATGCAAGTTAATGACAGTCATATCCCGTGGCTATTCCAACATACAAAGTGATTATGTACATTCACTGAGTGAATATTTAGAAAATAAAACATATATTTATCGCTAGAAATGTGATCAAAATCCATTTTTGTGCAGAAACTCAGAAAGTCAAAATATTGATTTTTTTCACTAAAAATGAGAGAATTGTCTGCCATGTTTTTTGTTCTGACCGCCGGAACCTTGAAAGTCATGTGACTTGGAACAAACCAATAGGAAAAAATATCCATGGAATAGCCACGGGATATGACTGTCATTAACTTGCATTGTAGCGAAATCTGTGTCAGTTTTACGGAAATTTGAGTGATTCCATGGCTATTCCACGGATTTTGAGTTAAGCGAATCCGTGGCTATTTCACGGATTCCTGTGAGACCAGGTTCGACCGTTTGTCATATGAGGGTTTTGTGGCTTACGGTAGAAAGCTGAGCGTACTAAAAATAGCACACACGTTATTACACATACACGTATGGTTCGCGGTTGTAAAAAGACATAAAAAGACTCAGTTTTGTAGACTAAAGGTTTAGGGCAAAAAAACTTCCTGGTAAGGCATTACAAAAGAGTTTACATGGTAACTAAAGGCACGTAAATGCTGGAAGTGAAGCAGTTAACAGGGTCACTAAGCCACAGAAGTTACATAAACAACACAAGTTGCATAAAAAAATAATTTGCTCTTGTTTTCACACCAGACACGAACCCTGTTCTCCTGTGTTAAAGTCAACCGTTTGTTCATGTTGCTTACCATCAAATCTTGCAGATTGCAATTGCTCAATGCATTCAATATCAGTTTTGACGAATTTTGAAGGCTCTGACGGCAAAACAGCTTGTCATGTCATCTGGCTCATTAAGATGTGTCAAGTACCAAATTTGGAAAATTGAAGTGGAGACAAACGAGAGTGAAAACAACCTTGTAGCTAATTTGATTTTCCCTACATAAAATGACAATTGTTAATTAACTACCGCTAATTATATCATCTTTTTCTCTGTTTTATGGAGCTCACAGTAAATGGGATGTTTGAATGTATATGCCTGCAGCAACAAGATGTTTTTTTCATTTAGTGACTCCTTGTGCAAAGTGCAGTCTTTATGCAAAGAAAGAACTCAAGTAGTGTTTCGGTGCACACAGGGGAACACAGAATGTGTGCAATAATGAATGTATTTTGGGAAAATCAAAGACAGGTCAAAGTGCAACTGTTTTCTCTTTTAAGGCGAGCAGTGCTGCAAATTAATGAATAACCGAAACAAAAGGTGCAGAATCCACCTCTGAAGATAAAAGACGAAGATTATACAAAAATCTTTTCACATATTCTTCTCCTGGGAGCTTGTTACTCACTCGCACCCAGTAAGATAGAGGTCAACAATCAGTTTTGGAAAACGGAGCACCCTGTGGCGAGCTCATTTTGCCAAAGCTCCGAACATGATTTCCTCTCTCCTCGCTCGCTTTTCTTTACCACAGTATTCTAATGAACAAAAGAAGCCTCAGGTCCCTGTTACCAGTCAGTCATTTGATTTTAATTAGATTGTTATTTTTATATGATTCAACCAAACACATTTTATACACTGGATGCCTTTTTTAAAATACTATTTATGACCAGAAACAGCCAGGTTTTGTATGCTGATTGTCTGTTTAACCCCAGTGTTTAATAGAGAGTTGAGGTTGGGGGGCAGTGGATATTTAGGGGGAGATAGCAGGTCAACAGTAGATGGCACATAGTCAAATTAATCTTCAGAGGCCCAACCACTACTGTGTGTCAAGTATTTAATAAGAGAGAAACTTTTCTTCAGAAGGGGTTGGGTTGTATTTTCTCTTGTTAATAAGGAAAAATAGGTGCAAAAATATTTACATGTTCAACATTATGTAAGACATTACTCAAACTCAGCTTAACTTCACATAATGCCGACCCTATTCTAGAAATTTCTGGGCCTTACCTTTGGGCATGAAGCTCTGAAATTAGCACAAAAAACACAAAGAAGGTAAGGCAAAACGCTAAGCTGAAATGATTTTGAATTGAGGGTCAAAGGTTTTTCTTTCACTTTCATTTTGACAAGCTAGCAATCAGTGTAGACTAGTGATGACGTTTAATGTCCCAAACAACCGCTGCAGTCTCATTTAGCCACTTGTTAAAACTCAAGTTACAAGTGGGCGTATTTACTAATGTATTTTAGGTCAGCATATGGTCTATTGAGAAATCGCCTGTGGGATTTTTCCATTGGATTTTGGATCAATGCAGAAAATAAGCTCTGTGGCAAACACACGTTTTTGATGCTGATGCGTTTTGTTCAGCAGGATAATCTTCACAAATGAGCACCACTTTTATTATGTTTAAAGCAGCAATGAAGCTGACAGAAGTAAAAAGCTAATGTTATGATATAGCGAACTGCACCAAAGTCACATGACTTGAATGTCTCTACCGTTAGCTTCAGACACTCTCTGACAAGCTAACCAGCCGTTTTGACAAGCTAGCCAATCTGTAGCCTCATAAGTTGTTTATTAACATAATTTACAATCTACAAGAGTTTGCAAGAGCACTGAAAAACACGACTAGAGGCTGTGAGGCGACGTTTAATGTCCCCGACAACCACTGTAGTCTCATTTAGCCACTTGTTAGCAACCGCGGTTTTATGGACACGTAAATATTCCAACAAAATTCACAAGTGGGTTTTTTTTTCCTAATGTATTTTATGTTGTACAACAAAACGCCGACATCTCTCTAAGCTTGTGTTAACCACAGAGCTTATTTCAGGCTTCTAACCAAAACCCATCAAAATCCTGATTGAGTTTGAGAGGTTAAATCCCATGGCGCTAAAATGCTAACTTACTTCCTGTTCAGGATTTAAGAAATCATTTTACCTTACCCAAAATTACAGTTGATACTAATATTCTGTAAATTTCCCTCTTGAGCAGGGATGGGCAACTGGAGGCCCGCGGGCCGCATATGGCCTGCACCCTCACTTGAAGTGGCCCTCAGTACAATTACATGCATTTGAGCATGAAATCTTAAAAGTGCAGTGTAAAATGCACAAAATTACTTCTTGCAATTAATGTTGGTCTGCTGTTCTTGCACTGAAAATCACAGTAAGTGTTTTTTTTTTTATTTGCCTCAAACCTTTTGTATTCCTATTTACACTGTTTTACATGCATTTGAGCATTAAATATGTTAAGTTACTGCATTGTAAACATATTTAAATTTGCAGTTTCATCATATCTGGTTAAGTGCACACTCCTATATGTGGCCCTGTGGTAGTGTCCATGAAAAATTGTGGCCCCCTCCAGCATTTACGTTGCCCATCCCTGCTCTTGAGTAAACCCTGTGGAACACCTCAGGGAAAAAAATGAATGACTCATCCAGCATGTTATTTGCTTAACAACCTCGTTTAAAACTTCTACATCTCATTATGTATGCTTCGTCCTGATACAGCCCACACAGAATACACAGTTTAACAATCACTGACATTCCTTTTTTTTTATTATTATGGAGACTTTTTGTCTCGGTGCAAAGGCGAGAGAGACCTCGGCCTGAGTGGGCGGAGGTGGGAGGTCAACTGGCCGGACACTGAAGTGTGGCTGTCTGACTCGGAGCGGGAGATTAAATTACCCGATGCATTTTATTACACAACCCTGTCTTTTTCAAGCATGAGAAAAAAGTCTTTGCTATATTCACAATAATAACACTACCTTTTTTTACTGCACGCCCTTGGCTTCAAGGAATCTTGTTATATTTATCTTTATACATTACGCTGTGGATCTCAATATGAAACAGCTATTGAAAGGGCCGATAATAATGCCAACAACCTCAAGACGAAGTAGTAAAAAAAAAGGAAGAAGCATGGTTGTGGTTGCCAGGTGACAGCAGCTGACTGTGCCGCTAATCAAGACTCCTTCAAAGATCTGGCCTTGCTCGCACATAAACTCTTTTAAACAGCTCCTCTTTCCTCACCGTCTGAATTCATTACCTCTCCTCTGGCGTCCCCCACGGTCACTCTCCCCCTGCAGACGTTTGGCATCAAATAGCTTTAGCTGCAGGAAACACTCGCATGATGCATTGTTTATACCTCCCATTGTTTGAAATAATGGGAATTGAATGGATTAGATGTGGCTAATGTAGCTGTCAACTTTTTTTTTCCCCTGCATCCTCTTCAGGTTTCATTAACATCCCCAGACCATAGCACCACATTATAGCTGCAGTGTGTGAGCATTCATTAAAGACTTGTCACAACAGATGGTTACTATCCCAGGCCTCGGGAACGGGGAACAGACGATGCTGTTTATGTGTTTTGATAACTGACTTGCTGGATTGAAATCACGCGAATCCTTTTTTTTAAAAATTCATTTTGGATCGTTTTGTCCTCTGGTGACGCCTCGGGAGGCTCTGAGAATTTGACTCCCCCCTAACTTCTTTGCATCTTGTTTGAAGAATGAAATGCAGTTGCTATAGCAACCACGGAAGACGGGTGACGGTTGGCCATAGTCTGTTTAACCTGGAGTAGCCTCTGAAGAGAAAAGAGGAGAAGAGGGGTATCAGATTCTCACAAACAGTGGATTCTTTTTTTTCGTGTGTGTGTCTGAGGGCCACCCTTTAGCACGACGGTTCAATCAATAAATCTTTTCAGATGGAATTGCCTCTGAAAAACATTCCCCTGCTGAAACAAAACATCTATTGACAATACAAATTCAGAGTCTTTGAAGGTTTTTCTCACATATACCCAAGGGAGCAGCTCTTGAAAGAAATCACTCGCTGAGGATGGAAGAGGAACGCCACAAGAGACCAAATTAAGGGTTTATGCCTCAACATTGCTGTAGACCTCACAAGCATGGCATTATCAAAATAATGAATGTGCTACTCCTTTAATCTTTTTCATGCAAACGACACAAAAAAGTATTTATCCTCAATATGTCAGACATACAAGGCTGATTGGGAGCGTAATGTTTGAGTTGTCAATAAAAGGAGATCATTTGTACCAGTTGCAGCCTTTCACTGAGCGCTGTTGTGTCGTGCATTTCAATACAGGCACTCCATTATCTCTGAATGTGTATCATCAGTTTGCAAATGAGCCAATTAAACAACATGAAATGCACTATGCTGTTGAACAAACAAATCCAGCCGAAGCCTCCGCTATCGCAGTCTATTCACTTCTCATTAAGGCTCAGCGGGGATTTTTGTGGCTTGGAAGCGTTGCCCCATTTTGTGGCGCAAAAGCAACCACCGGGTATCTTTGCTCACGTCTAAAGGCAGCTAAGCTTCCTTCCCTCAAAGCAAGGAGACGGGGTTATATATATATTTTTTTGTTGCCTTGGTGGTGATCTGGGGGCGCGAGTAACACCCAAGCCAGGGCTTAGCCTTTCTGCGCTCTATTACAGAAAATGGACGATCCTATTACATTGCCCGTAATCTCACTGGGGCCAGACAGGGAGCGGGGGGATATCCCGTCCACCCCTTCGTCTCCTCTGGCACCAGCATTGCTCACTGACCTTCTGGAGTCCATTTCCCAACAGCAGATCCAGTCCAATAGTCATTTCTTTGAGCCGCTGTGGTGCACTGTGCAGAACACACGGCAGATATGATGGGAAATGTTGGACACTCTCAGTTCATGTGATGTGAATAAAAAATTGGACAGCTCCTCTGATATGACACGCATGCAGCAGCAGAAGGGGAAAGTGCATACTCGCATACTTCACCTAAGGGACAGGCATGCAATATTTAGCTGCCTGAGAGTTACTTTTCTGGTTAGATTTTTCCTTTTTTCATTGATTGTTTTTATTGACCTCGCTTCACAGGTTTTACCACAAGGTCTTTAATCTATATGGCACCATTGCAAAAAAAAAAAAGACATTTTTCCAGCATTCAGGTGTAACACAGGTTGCTTCGCTTCTCTATGAAAAACTGTAAACCGAGTGCATTTCATCACACAGTGTAGTTTGAGTTTTTTTTAGGATCTCAGGCTGTTTGGGCAGATATATGTACAACCAATGTTTTGAGTTACAGTAGAGATAATTCAGAAAGGAGGCAGCACATTCATGAGTTATTGCCCTGTCTGTGTCATAGGGGCTTTAGGGATAAGGGAGTGTATATCATTTCATACCATTGGTAACATTTCCATTCCCTCTAGCAGTCGTCATGTGCTAAAAAACCTGTTGTTACCGTATCCCACTGCTCTTCTAGGCAAGCAGCAACCTATATGTCGCAGCACGTTTAATGGTTGACCCGGAGTCGTTCAGGTTTATAAAGCCCATTGTTCAGGGGATAGGACCTGAAATGATCAGATACCGGTGTTTCATGCAACAATTGCCTGGCCAGTCACAGCACTTGAATGCTAAGCAGGGGAGGTCTTCCCAAGAAACGTAGTGGGATCCATAATAATGTGGCAACCACAGACTTTTGTTGCCAGTTTAACTGTTTTTCGATATCATGATTTGGATGTTTTTTTGTTGCTGTTTTTTATTTTTTATTTTGAGAAACCAAGTGGAAAATATAGTCCTTGTAAAGTAAAAACATGGACATAAATCTTGCAGCATCTTTGGCCCTTCATCATGGCGCCTCACTCCAAAAAAATGATTCTCATATCAGTATTTATTTCACAACCCCTTAAATGGGAGGTTGGGAATCTGTGGACTCAACTAGCAAACAGTATATTATGTAATGAAAGGTACTTAAAATGTAATCAAATGCAAAGGGCATAATTCATTCTTCCCTCTCACATACACACAAAATTGTGAACGTGAGAGGTAAATTGTGAATGAAGAGGTAAAATTGTAAACTTGAGGGGTAAAATTGTGAATGTGAGAGGTAAAATTGTAAACTTGAGGGGTAAAATTGTGAATGTGAGAGGTAAAATTGTGAATGTGAGAGGTAGAATTGTGAATGTGAGAGGTAAAATTGTGAATGTGAGAGGTAAAATTGTGATTGTGAGAGGTAAAATTGTTAATGTGAGAGGTAAAATTGTGAATGTGAGGGGTAAAATGTGAATGTGAGAGGTAAAATTGTAAACATGAGAGGTAAAATTGTGAATGTGAGAGGTAAAATTGTGAATGTGAGAGGTAAAATGTGAATGTGAGAGGTAAAATTGTGAATGTGAGAGGTAAAATTGTGAATGTGAGAGGTAAAATGTGAATGTGAGAGGTAAAATTGTAAACGTGAGAGGTAAAATTGTAAACTTGAGGGGTAGAATTGTGAATGTGAGAGGTAAAATTGTGAATGTGAGAGGTAAAATTGTGATTGTGAGAGGTGAAATTGTGAATGTAAGACGTAAAATTGTAAACGTGAGAGGTCAAATTGTAAACTTGTGGGGTAGAATTGTGAATGTGAGAGGTAAAATTGTGAATGTGAGAGGTAAAATGTGAATGTGAGAGGTAAATTGTAAACGTGAGAGGTAAAATTGTGAATGTGAGAGGTAAAATTGTGAATGTGAAAGGTAAAATGTGAATGTGAGAGGTAAAATTGTGAATGTGAGAGGTAAAATTGTAAATGTGAGAGGTAAAATGTGAATGTGAGAGGTAAAATTGTGAATGTGAGAGGTGAAATTGTGAATGTAAGACGTAAAATTGTAAACGTGAGAGGTCAAATTGTAAACTTGTGGGGTAGAATTGTGAATGTGAGAGGTAAAATTGTGAATGTGAGAAGTAAAATGTGAATGTGAGAGGTAAAATTGTAAACTTGAGAGGTAAAATGTGAATGTGAGAGGTAAAATGTGAATGTGAGAGGTAAAATGTGAATGTGAGAGATAAAATTGTGAATGGAGGTAATATATTAGTCACAGGGAATAATATGTATTTTTTGGTGATATTTAGTAGGATTTTAAATGTAGAACTTTAGAGAGTGACATCTGGAACACTTTGCTTAGCCTGCTGCCCCCGCGACCCGGCCCCCGGATAAGTGGATGAAAATGGATGGATTGACTTTTTATATTGTGCTGTCGCGGCATCTTTACCCAAGAATAGGATCTGTGAACTTCTCCCACCACTAAAAAAGAGACATTGTAGCACTGTGGGGAGTGATGGTTATCAATAACGCCTGCCTTAAGTGTTAAGTATCTTAATTCTCTTCAAAGCCAGAAATAATCAAAAAAAAATGACAGGGTGCCAAGTGATTCCCTGGATCGGCCTCCTTACAGTACCAGATGGCAGCTAAATTACATAAGAAAGAGGAAAATGAAATGTGAAGTTAATATCATCAATTTTGGCAGATTTAGAACGCGAGCCAGGCCACGAGATTTGATAAGGATTAAATTAATTTTGCTTGGAATTCTAATTAATATATTGGTTTTATAAAAAGAAAAAGAAAAAAAGAAGCTGTGATTATACTCAGACGCTGTGGTGTATTTTTCACTCTGATTTGATCCAGTTTGAAAGTGCTTAGTTGGATTTTGAGGAACCATCTTCACAGACGGGAAAGAAAAGGCTTAGAAAATCTTTAATCAAAGATAATAGCTGTGAATCTTTCTCATGGGGGAGCGGAGCCTTGTTTATTCAGTTTCAATCTCCTCAGGCACCTATAAATTATAGATAGAAGGTGCTTTAGCATCGTGATTTAATTATTAGTATTTTTGTAATCACGCTAACGTGCTATAATCCTTAAGCAAACTTGTCTGAAATAGATGCGGTGTTTATTCCAGCTCTTCATCTTGTCTTTTATTATTACTTCTGTAATTTCTTATCGCCCTATGGCTGGCAGGCTCTGTTCATTCTGTTGGATTTCTTCTGCATTTATCGTCTCATCCTGCTGGATTGTTGACTGTCAACCTTCTTGATTATTGGGTACGTTCGTGCAACATCGAATGGCCCGATATCAAAGTCCAAAATCAGATCATTCATTATAGATTTGATTCTTTCTATATATACCTTTTTGAGCAGATGTGTTGAGAGAAAACAGACTTTCCACGGTTCCGTTTTGTTTGCTTTCCGTTGACACGAGCGAATGTTTATTGTTCCAACTACCGGAGCAGAAAGCATGTTGTCCCACCTCGTAATCTCTGATGTCATGCCAGTGTGCCGCACCAACTCCACAGGGAATCAATTAGAAAAACTGAGAGAGAAGACTTTGATACTAAGCAGGATGACGTTTTAGGGATGTGAGAGCATTTCCTGGCTCAGCCTCGCTGGTGTTAATGTAGAATCAAAAGCTGCAGCTATAAGCCTGCAGATTCCTCCAGCTGTCAAAGGAGCGGAGAGAAGTTTGCTGTTGTGGTGGTTCTTTTTTTGGCAAACACTGTTGCTGTTTCTGATGCCGACAATCAAAGAATATAGGTGTAATTTGAATAATTCTTTAAATTGAGTTTCACGTTGTATATGTAAATGCGGGGTTGATTTACATCTCGCTGCCTGCCAATCTCCAACATGTTCTGGTAGCGAAAAACATCCTCATCTTGTATTTGAATCAAGTCCAATGAGTTTTCATTTGAGGAAAAAAAACTAATTTGTGCTGAAAATATTACCTATATCCCAGGTCTGCTTTGGGGGGAAATGACAAGCGACTGACAACATGCACTGTGAAATTGATAGCAACCGAAAACCCAACTGGCACCAACTGGTTTGGCCTCCCTCATGTAAGTCATATTATTAGCCAGTTCAATGGACTGGTTAATGACATAGTGGTCTATTACACTCATGTCTGTAAACAGAGGCACATGTTGCTGGTGCCAGAAATCTGCCCATCACAAGTTTGCCTTTATGATGGGAGTCGAGAGCTTGCTTCCACAAATAAAGAAAGATCTTTTAAAAAATGCCGCCTACATGTACTTTATATCACTTCAGGAAGCCAAAACAAGTACAGTTTATAGAATTAGACTTAGACTATGTATACTTAATTGTTTTTACATCCATGTTTAGGTGTATATATTCTGCATTCCTGCATTGGAATAAGGGTACGGCAGTCTCCGTAGCCACCCTGTCTCCTTAGCACTGGAAAATGGTCTGTCTGCACCCATTATCAATCCAACATAAGTGAAAAAACACTTTAAAACAAGGGTGTCAAACTGATCCATGAAAGCTGCTGGTTTTTGTTCCAACCAAGCAGGAGCACACCTGACTGAACCCATTCAATCAGCTGAACTGGCTACACTCAGTTGATTTGTTGTATCAGGTGTGCTCTTGTTTGATTTGAGCAAAAACCCTGAAGCTACACTGCCCTTTTCTTGGTTCAGTTTGAAACCCCTGCTTTTAACCGCTGTCTGTGGTCTTGCTAAGCCTCAGATACAGTGACAGTGCTCCTGCAAGATGGATCGCAAAAATCGTGAAATTGGAGGAGACAGACTCATCTCACCTCAAAAACTTCAATCCAAGGCGTTTGTACTTGCAGCACAATACAACTTGCATTTAATGTTTTAGACTGTCCTCCGCTGCCGTCTTGCAGACGTAGTAGTAATGATTGACTTGATCTGGAGTTTAAATGGCCGATGTCGCACTCTGAACAGGTGGGAGGGCAGGTGGATGGGTCAAACAAAGGGCGGACTTTCACCCAGGAGAACAGGGTTCATGTCCCGTATGAAAACAAAAGTAAATTACTTTTTACTTAACTTACATTGTTTTGGTAACTTGCGTTGTTTTGGTAACTTATGTTGTTTTCGTAACTTAAGTTGTTTTCGTAACTTAAGTTGTTTTCGTAACTTAAGTTGTTTTTGTAACTAGTGTTGTTTTCGTAACTTATGTTGTTTTCGTAACTTATGTTGTTTTCGTAACTTATGTTGTTTTCGTAACTTATGTTGTTTTCGTAACTTATGTTTTTTTTTTTTAACTTATGGTGTTTTCGTAACTTAAAATGTTTTTGTAACTTAACTTGTTTTTGTAGCTTACGTTGTTTTTTGTAACTTACATTGTTTTTTGTAACTTACATAACTTTGGTAACTCACAGTTTGTGAATCACATTTTTTAACGTAACTTCCGTGGCTCACGTCACCCTCGTAACTACTTCACTTCTGGCATATATGTACATTTATTTACTTTTATATAAATATATATTACTTTTATAACGCCTTACCAGGATTTTTTTTTTTGCGCTAAACCTAGGTCAGTGGGTTTTGTAGCCGAAATTCACAAAAACTGCAGTGTGTGTGTGATGACATATGTGCTATCCGCTACAACAGTCCGCTCTGAAACGCCCATATGGGTAATTTTGACAAATACTCATATATGTCGTTATGGGTGGTATTGACAAACAGTATATTGTGGTGTTTCGGTTGGAGATCACGCTGCCTGACAGTGATCTGGCATTTAATTTTGTGATCTCTATGTATAAGACAGTTGACTCTTTCTTTAGTCCAGGAGGCATAAATACTAAAAACAAGGCCTTACATTTTTCAGTATTTCAAACTGGATCAGTTTCCCACCCCATTTTGATCTAACACTGCGATTCATAGTTGAAAGATTTACTCAGTGAACAGAAAAGTAGAATCATATCACATTTTTTCCCTTGAAAGAGTATGTACACTGTCCTTTTGCCAAAAACTCACCAGAAAGTAGTGATTTTTAACAAGTTCTCCCACAAGGAACATCATACCCTAGAGAATATCAGTCTAAATGTCTTGTAAAGACTATCTTCACTGCGTTATTAGATGGTTCACAGCAAAAAGGAAACTCAAAAGTAACAAGCAGTAAAGGTCCAGGCTGGTTTTCAAGTCAGAAAACTGCTTTTACATGGTCGCTGACAGGGCTGTCCAGACGTTACCCTTTTAGAGAAATGTCTCCGTTTTTTCTCAGTCTATATGTGTGTATGTCTCTGTGAAATGTGTAATAGCCTCAAGTAATATCCCATAAGTCAAATTAATAAGTTCTCAAACAGTGAAACTGTTTCTAAAAGCTGACGTAACATTAAATCTCTTCAGCTGCTCTCAATTTACAGTATATTTTATTGTGGTGGTGCTTGCCATTTACAATATGTAGGGCCATTTTAAAAATTGTATCCTTCACAATGGAGGCGATCTATCACCTCTGCCTCGTTTTTAATCCCAGGTGACTGAAACATCTGTCAGGATGACTGAATGTCGATAGAGCGGGGGATAAAGGAAGTGGAGGGAGAGGAAGGGGGGGATGCAGATCCAGCCGGGAGTGATGACTTTGAGACGGCAAGAATCTCATCTAGATATGATGAGTATCACTCAACTGTAGGCGTATATGTGCGTAAGACACAGAATTTTTATAAAATACATAAATAGA
Organism: Centropristis striata; assembly: GCF_030273125.1. Taxonomy (NCBI): domain Eukaryota; kingdom Metazoa; phylum Chordata; class Actinopteri; order Perciformes; family Serranidae; genus Centropristis; species Centropristis striata. The sequence continues at coordinate 10,418,557 of NC_081540.1, read as the reverse complement.
TGCTCATTTTTCCACCTGATGGATGCTTTTATCCGTAACAATATCATGGTTGCATGTATAACGCTGGCTCCATCATCATACATTATCTACTGATGGTATGTGGGACCGACAGATGGTCTACTGGAAGATGTGTTACGCTTGACAACAGCCCCCCACGGTGCATTCTAGGGCAGCTGTACAACAGACGCTCAGGAAAGTCCATCTTTAACAGACAAGGTTATCAGATATTCATGGCTCCTAATTAAACAAGTGTTAAGTCCCACAGCACATTTCCTAGTGATGACATATCGGCCTAATTAATATTTTGGTTTATTGGAATATGATTTCAGCTCTCTGGCTCTTCAGCTGCCCTCCTTTCTGCTTTGGAAAAGCCAGGTTGGCTTGATGTCAAAGAACGTTGTGTCACTTTTTCCTCTCGACTTACCGTTAGAGTTCCCACATGTCCTGGAAAACCTGGAAATTTAGTTCCTAGTCTAGAAAACACTTGGAAATGGATTAAGAAGACACCATAACCCAGAAATAGTCAATATTGTCCTTAAAAATGTAGCCATTATTTTTTATTTATTTATCAGATTTATTTTATTATTATTGTTAGAAAGCCCATGCTGTTAATGTGTTGTTAACTTTATCATTTATCATACTTAGTCCCATTCAGTTTTCATATGTACCATGCTCTTGAAAGCACCATAGTCGTTCCGATGCTTTTGAATGCACCATACTTGCCACACGAATTGCAGTGCTGTGACTCTAATGACATTACACTGCCTAAGTTGGATGCTTATTGTGTTATCTTATGCTAGTTTGTTGCTCAAGCTAATAAGCTAAGTCTGTGACAGCGTGCCTCATGTGAGGTGATTGGTTTATAATTATGATCCATTACGTAATACTTGAGTACTGAATACAGTCCTTTGCAACCTTAGTTATCTCATTATGTTTGTGTATCATGTACGGTGTACTGATTGTTACTTTGTATTGTTTTACAGACCACAGTCAAGTAAATCAACCTTAATCAGGACATCTGTATCGGTGTTCTTCAACGGGAACACCAACCAAATTTTATTTTGGTTGTTTATTCCCATCTTGGTTAAACTAGCTCTTCACACCAGACATGGAGAAGCCTGGAGTTAACGCAAATGCTATTCTGATGGATTTTCACTTGATACGTATTTGGGCAAAATGTCTTCCTGAAATTGAGTTTACTTGCCTGCTGTGTGATTGGGGCGGCTGTGGCTCAGTTGGTAGTAGAGTAGTTTGATCCCTGACCATGGCAGCCTACATGTTGAAGTATCCTTGGGCAAGATACTGAACCCCAAATTGCCGCCAATGCTACGTTCATCTGTGGGAGTGAATTCCTGATGGTTGCAGTCGGCACCCAACTGTCTCTAGTGTAAAGCGCTTTGAGTGGTCACAAAGACTGGAAAAGTGCTATATAAGGGCAGTCCATTTACCATTGGTGGCACTTTACCAGGCAGCAGAAGGAGAAAATAGATTTTCTGGTGTTTGGGTGGAACCACTTGTAAATATTTGGTTAGAAAACCCAATATTTGCTCCATTTAATGTGAATTCCCGTCTTCTATCCCAATGCTGTTGGTTGAACTCATTCAGATGCAGATAGTGAACTCTGCTTTAATACAGTGTTTAACTGCTTTCTATCACCACAATCTTTCCCTAACCCTGAGAAGCAATTCCGCATTATCTCCATCATGCATTCTTTAAAAATAAAAAAAAATGCTTTCAAACCCAAACACTCAACAAGTCCTACAACTAAATGGCAAAATAACTGTTTTGAGTACAAGAGACCTTCGTCTTTACAATAAAAACACTTCTCACAGTGACGTTATCATCTAGTTAGTTTTAAGTGATGTCCTTAAAGTATCTCTCAAGCTATTTAATTTGAGACCCTTTAGAAAATCTCTCAAAGGCCCCAAAAATGCTGAAGACCCTGAATACAGCTGCAGCACAAAGATTACCTGAGTCTCATTTGAGGTAGCTGGAATTTGTTAATTGGTTTTCTGTCTGTCAAGTTGAAATATGAGTTCATAATGTTAATTTAATATGACAACAGGAAAAACATAAGCTTGTAAACCAAATAACAAATGGCCGGCCATTAGAATCATTGCAATGATAAATCATATTTGTAACTCTCTGCTATAAAAGCCTGTAAATCCAAAGTATGGTCTTCCCATCTGCTCCTACACTAACTGTGCTGCAGGCTTTTACATTTGTCGCCAATTAGCACTCACACACCTGTGGTGCGTTTGACTTCTGTGGCTTTATACTGTAAATTCCTCTGGTCAAACTGCCCACTGTAAATGTCATGAAACCAATTTGCTTGTCCGTTTGAAGCAACACCCAGAGAGAGGATGTTAAAATTTCAATTAAACTCTAACCTGCTCTCCATCACCGTATCTCCAACTGCTTGCATAATTGATTAATTATAGTAATTGCTAATACATAATGGATAGTAATGGTAAAATGATAATTAGCAATGAGAAGGCCTTCAGCAGTGCCTTCCATTTAAAAGTCAATATAAAGGACTGTGGACACAGAGAAATTAGAGCACCTGTCGTGTCACATTAAATGAGGAGAAATGTCTTTTTAAAAGCAATTGACTGGTTAATATTTTTTTATCGTACCTGTGCAAAAGGTTACTTTGTTACCTAAATAATAAAGATATTATAAAATGGATAATGCTGCTGTATACGGACCATTTTGGGTAAAAATAATTGGGGAGCTGGGGGAATGGAACAGCCAGGTAATATTCTGAGAAATAAACCGGATAAAGTAGTGAATTTGCAGGAAAAAAATCTTGTAATTCTTCTTCTTCTAATTCTAATTCTTCTTCTACTAATTCTTCTTCTTCTTCTTCTTCTTCTTCTAATTCTAATTCTAATTCTTCTTATTCTAATTCTTCTTCTTCTAATTCTAATTTTTCTAATTCTAATTATTTGTCTTCTTCTTCTCTCTCACTATAATATAAAGGAAGAATCAGAAATCAGCTATAATTGACCTTTTTTTCTTCTCTTGGATAAATTTAGTCAGAGGTGGAAAGATTTTACAGAAAAAAATCCTGTTGAAATAAAAAAGAGAGAATACAATATAAAGAGGAAAAAGAAAAAAAAAGGCTTTGAAAGAAAAACATTTTAATATTCTCATTAAACTTTAAGGTCACAAACAAGGAAAAAAGGGAAGAAAGACTCAATAATTCTCTGAAATTATAAAGTCTCAATTTTACAAGAAAAGAAATCCAGTTCAAAATCCAGATGCTGATATGATTGACAACAAGCAGCAGCATCTGTGGTTTGATGAGAAAAACAGTTTATTCTGTCAAAGGACACTTTTAGTTTTTTTCTTCCAAATTTCCCCTTTTGTTCAGTATATCGCAAGTTGTTTTTCTCGTAAATGTGTGACTTGAAAATCAAATTTTTTTTCTTTTTTAAGTGATTTTTTTATGTTTAATCTCATAGAATTTGGGGACTTTTGTTCTTGCTCATTTATGGCTTTATAATCTCTATTTTTTAGTTTGTCATTTCAATTTACCCTTTTGTTCACTTTTTCTCAAGTTGTTTTTCTTGTAAATGTGTGACTCAAAATATTCAAGTTTCTTTCTCGTAAATTTAGTTTTCTGATGTGAAATTACTTATTTTATCTCATAGAATTTGGGAATTTTTAGTTTTTTGCTCATGTATGGCTTTATAATCTCTATTTTTGAGTTTGTCATGTAAATTTACCCCTTTAATCTCATCAAATCTCCAGTTTTTTTCTCATAAATGTATACATTTAATCTTAAAAATTCTTAGTTTTCTCTTGTTGCTCCCCTACCTTTGCTCCACACTGTAAAAAATGTCTGTAGATTTTACGGTGAAAAACTGCTAAACCATGACAGCAAAAGACCATAAAATGATAAATCGGTTAATTCAGTTTCAGTAACAATGAAACACCATAAATGTATATATCAGCCAAAAACAGTCCTTTTTACAGTTGTTTAAAAAAAAAAATGACTCCACTGTAAAATACACTGGCAACGTGTGTGTAACAAAAATATACTGTAATATATATACAAGCCATCATTTATGCATTTATTTTTTGTAAAAAATACTTTTTCTCACTGTTAAATGTACTAAACATCATATCTCTAACAGAAATATACTGTAATAATTAATGGTAAAATCTTTAATTAATGCAGCATTTATAAAGTATTTTCTTGTCAATTATATGGCAGAACAGCGTTTCTTTCGATGGAAAAACTTTTTATTTTTTACAGTAAAATATGGACTTAAATGGCAATATTCAACGTGAAATCAACAATGCTAATATAATTTTACCGTAATATTTTAAAAAGTTGCACCGTATTTATTACGGTAAAGTTCTGGCAACCACAATTTTTACCGTAAGAACAACAGTTTTTTTGTTTTTTTTTACAGTGCATAATTATTTTTTTCTTACCTACTATACCTCTCATATTCCTTTTTGTCCATCACTGTAATATTTAATGGTAAAATCTTTAATTCATGCAGCATTTCTAAAGTATTTTCTTGTCAATTATATGGCAGAACAGCGTTTCTTTCGATGGAAAAACTTTATTTTTTACAGTAAAATATGGACTGAAATGGCAAATCTTTAACGTGAAAGCAACAGTGCTAATATAATTTTACCATAATATTTTAAAAAGTTGCACCGTATTTATTACGGTAAAGTTCTAGCAACCACAATTTTTACCGTAAGAACAACAGTTTTTTATTTTTTTTTACAGTGCATAATTATTTTTTTCTTACCTACTATACCTCTAATATGCCTTTGTGTCCATCACTGTAATATTTAATGGTAAAATCTTTAATTCATGCAGCATTTATAAAGTATTTTCTTGTCAATTATATGGCAGAACAGCGTTTCTTTCGATGGAAAAACTTTTTATTTTTTACAGTAAAATATGGACTGAAATGGCAAATCTTTAACGTGAAAGCAACAGTGCTAATATAATTTTACCGTAATATTTTAAAAAGTTGCACCGTATTTATTACGGTAAAGTTCTAGCAACCACAATTTTTACTGTAAGAACAACAGTTTTTTTTTTTTTTTACAGTGCATAATTATTATTTTCTTACCTACTATACCTCTAATATGCCATTGTGTCCATCAATTCCGCCATCCTTTATGTAAAATAAAATACAGTAGTGCTTTGGTCCTGATTTGTACATACAGTCTGCTTTATTCAGATCTTAGCATTTATAAGGTTGTAGGCAGATTTCACTGGGGGACTGGAAACAGGATTGTGTGCTTTAGGTCAAGAATTTAAAAGACTGCAGGGTCTTGAGGGTAAAAGCATTGAAACAAAACTGAAAACTCTGCTGTTTTTCTTTCAAGTCACCTTCCTGTAAAATCGTCGGCGTACCATCTGAGCCTCATTAGCAATCCAAACAGACTGCTGCTCGCTGCCCCGTGCACCTTATAAAAGTTGTTAAAATCCCAATAAAGGTGAGAGGAAACGCAGCCTGGATGCTTAAGTGGCCGGCCTGGACAGCCACCTGCATCTATTCCTGTCTTCTTTTGCTTAATTAAGATACAGATGTCGGTTAATGAGAGCGGACGCCGCTAATGAGTGATGCTAAATCCAATGGGTCACAGTTGGCAGTGCCACATGTGCTGCTTTTGATCATGCTGGCTAGTGTCTCTCTGCCTCTGAAATGATACAGAAATTATACTGCTCCCTGGCTAATTACTTCATTATTTATATATTCATTGTGAGTCTCTTTTCATTTTTCATTTTTTGGCTGCTTTTTTCGGCCGGATTCAGTCACATTATTGTCAGTTTAAGGCTTTCAAATACAGCCATGTGCTATTTTCCGAGTTTAAAACCATTTAAAATCATTACTTTTTCACCACAACTCCTCTCCCACGCAGGCACATCCGAGCGGCTTCATTTGACAGGATAGAAAAACTCATTTCACCTCTCACACACAACATCGGGAATTAAATGACTTTTCCCTTTTAAAGCCCAGCGCAGCACTTTTTCTTTCGGCTGTGTATTACTTTTTTTTTTATGGAAAACAGTAAAGTTGATGTAAGTATTTCATTAAATTGCCTGTAAATGTACGCGTGAATGCATCCGGCCGAGATCCCCGCCGAGTCCTAGGTGGATAAATGAGGAATTCATATTTAGAGAAGCGGAGAACGAGTTGTTAAGCCCGTGTTTGCACACTTTTCTGCATTCCAGACACTTCCACGCTGAACTGTGAGATGGCATCACGATTCACATGGCGTCCTCTGAAGCACGCACAAAACTCCCACTATGCCGGAGAGTTCTGGCTAATCCAAGACCTTCATAAAGCATGTGTTGGGCCTTAGCGACACATCTGTCATTCTGACGTCCGCTACCATGGTCTGGACTGTCGGTTTTCTAATCCATCTGTGCTCTGCAGAGACAGTCTGCTGCCAACTGGATCTTCGCTAAGCCTTTGGAGAAGCCGACTGAACGGCGGCTCCTGCCAACTCGCTGAAAGTTTTTATTTATATCTTACCATTTATTTCACCAATTTCCTTTTTTTTTTAACACTTGCCTGGTTAAGTGAGCATGTTGACAAATGTTTTCTCTGATGAATCAGATGGTTGCGCTCTTCGCTTTGATGTTGCCAGGCGATCAGGAGTCCATGGAAAGAGGGTAACTTTAATCCCGAGCACCAAAGGCAGAATAAGGCCAATGACTTTGATCTCCCTCATGCAAAAAACCCTGTAATTTTCCACTGCAATGCCACCGTGCTGGTAATATTGGATTAAAAACTCCCTCTTTTCTTCTGCTGTCCACTCATGTATGGCCTGAGGTGTGGATGAGGTCTGTCAGGGATGCTTCGGCATACTGCACAATAGAGATAGAGCGAGAGAGAAAGGGGGGGAAAAGAGGCAAGCAGTTTTGACATATCATCTTCAGCGCGATGGCAAGGCAATTCAACAGCAGAACAACATTTTCATGAGGGCATAAGAACTCAAGCAGGCACAGTTTGCTGATGGACAACCTGTTGGTGATAATGCACCTCTTTCAGGCTCTACCTGTTTACACGCATCAAAGCAAAGTGCTGGATAAGTAGTGTAATAGCAAGCCGGATGTAAGGATTCCTGTGTGTTATGCGCCTCAGGCCGAGGCTTTATTTAAAGCAGCTATTCTCAACCTTGGGGTCGGGACCCCAATTGGGGTTGCAAGATGATTTCTGGGGGTCGCCAAATCATGTGTTTTAGTCTTTTTGGTCACCTAATGTCTTTTTTTGGGGTAATTTTGTGTTTTTTTTTGTCATTTTGTGTCTTATTTGGTCATTTTGTGTCTTTTTTTGATAATTTTCTAGTCAATTTGTGTCTTTTTTGGTCATTTTGTTTCCTTTTTTGGGACATTTTGTGTCTTTTTTTAGTCATTTTATGTCTTTTTTTAGTCATTTTGTGTCTTTTTTGGTCATTTTGAGTCTTTTTTGGTCATTTTGTTTCCTTTTTTTGGTCATTTTGTTTCCTTTTTGGGTGATCTGAACTGTGCGTGTGAGATTCTGTTCAGTGAATGGGGGTCGCGGACAACATACATGTTAAATTGGGGGTCGCGACTCAAAAAGGTTGAGAACCACTGATTTAAAGGACGGCGCTGGCGGTTTTTTCCAAGCAATCAGAGGTCAGCGAGCTCATTCAAAGCCAGTCAACAAAGAAATTTCCCCACTGTAGGATTAATAAAGTCAAATCTAAATCTAGTCAAATCTAAATCTTTATTTTATAATTTTTTATTATTATGTTTTATAACTTTACCAGTACATACAGCTCTCAATTACAACTATGTTGTTTTTGGTTAATCATCATTGCATGACCAGAACAAATGGTCAAACCTGGGTAATACTAGGAAAAAAAAAAAAATCTAAAAAAAGTTTTAACTTTTGATTCAGTCCATGTGTTTTTAGTCACTGTTTTCTGTTTTGGGCCTTGTATGTTGTCCTTCTCAACCATTTTTCATCATGTTGTGCTTCTTACAATCTCAGATGATGTGTTATTTTTTCCATTATATAAATTTCCTCCATGATCTCTGTCCATTATTCTGTGTTAAGAGACTCTGTTTTTCCCCTTTGTCTTGTGATGGCTTTTTTATGGGAAAATTAACAGAATATCTGCCTCGCTTCTTTGTATGTTTTCTTCAGAAAAGTACAGTAGGTAACGCTTTTATAATAAGGTCCTTAATAACCATTAATTAACAAGTAATAAGGCATTGTTCTCGCTTTAGATCCGGTCGTTGCAAAAAGCATCGTTAACTTATAATAGATGAGCAATAAAGTAAATTCTAATATCAATAAGCAAACAAATTCAACAGCAGAACAACATTTTCATGAGGGCATAAGAACTCAAGCAGGCACAGTTTGCTGATGGACAACCTGTTGGTGATAATGCACCTCTTTCAGGCTCTACCTGTTTACACGCATCAAAGCAAAGTGCTGGATAAGTAGTGTAATAGCAAGCCGGATGTAAGGATTCCTGTGTGTTATGCGCCTCAGGCCGAGGCTTTATTTAAAGGACGGCGCTGGCGGTTTTTTCCAGGCAATCAGAGGTCAGCGAGCTCATTCAAAGCCAGTCAGAATCCTGTGAAAGAGCAGCGTCAATTACACAGCTGGCGAGTCAAAGGGCCGTAGCAGTGTGAAGTTCAGATAATGAGTCATTACCGGAAATTAACAGCCGTGGAGATGGGCCATCTAACAGCAGATGATGGATCCGGTAATAGGTTTCCAACAAGTGTTCATATTGTCATAACCAGTTTCATTACCAAAAGCTTCTTCTGCACTACTCAATCTCAAAACTGGTGCTAATTTTCAAAAGACAAACGGCACTTTTTTTTGCACTTCTTTGCTAGTTGTGGAGATAATGAAGTTGGGGGCTAAACTACTGCTGGAGAGAATAGTCCTCTAACACAGCAGCTTAATGGATATTTTATTCTAAGGATAGATGAGAATAAAAGGAGTCGCTAGTAGTTCATTTGTGAAATTACTTATTTTATCTCATAGAATTTTGGAATTTTTTGTTTTTTGCTTATGTATGGCTTTATAATCTCTATTTTTGAGTTTGTCATGTAAATTTACCCCTTTAATCTCATCAAATATCCAGTTTTTTTCTCATAAATGTATACATTTAATCTTAAAAATTTGTAGTTTTTCTCTCGTTGTTCCCCTACCTTTGCTCCACACTGTAAAAAATGTCTGTAGATTTTACGGTGAAAAACTGCTAAACCATGACAGTAAAAGACCATAAAATGATAAATCGGTTAATTCAGTTTCAGTAACAATGAAACACCGTAAATGTATATATCAGCCAAAAACAGTACTTTTTACAGTGGTTTAAAAAAAAAAAAAAACATTACTCCACTGTAAAATGCACTGGCACCATGTGTGTAACAAAAATATACTGTAATATATATACAAGCCATCATTTATGCATTAAACAGCCGTGGAGATGGGCCATCTAACAGCAGATGATGGATCCGGTAATAGGTTTCCAACAAGTGTTCCTATTGTCATAACCAGTTTCATTACCAAAAGCTTCTTCTGCACTACTCAATCTCAAAACTGGTGCTAATTTTCAAAAGACAAACGGCACTTTTTTTTTGCACTTCTTTGCTAGTTGTGGAGATAATGAAGTTGGGGGCTAAACTACTGCTGGAGAGAATAGTCCTCTAACACAGCAGCTTAATGGATATTTTATTCTTAGGATAGATGAGAATAAAAGGAGTCGCTAGTAGTTCATATGTGAAATTACTTATTTTATCTCATAGAATTTGGGAATTTTTTGTTTTTTGCTTATGTATGGCTTTATAATCTCTATTTTTGAGTTTGTCATGTAAATTGACCCCTTTAATCTCATCAAATATCCAGTTTTTTTCTCATAAATGTATACATTTAATCTTAAAAATTGGTAGTTTTTCTCTCGTTGCTCCCCTACCTTTGCTCCACACTGTAAAAAATGTCTGTAGATTTTACGGTGAAAAACTGCTAAACCATGACAGTAAAAGACCATAAAATGATAAATCGGTTAATTCAGTTTCAGTAACAATGAAACACCGTAAATGTATATATCAGCCAAAAACAGTATTTTTTACAGTGGTTTTAAACAAAACAAAACATTACTCCACTGTAAAATGCACTGGCACCATGTGTGTAACAAAAATATACTGTAATATATATACAAGCCATCATTTATGCATTTAACAGCCTTGGAGATGGGCCATCTAACAGCAGATGATGGATCCGGTAATAGGTTTCCAACAAGTGTTCATATTGTCATAACCAGTTTCATTACCAAAAGCTTCTTCTGCACTACTCAATCTCAAAACTGGTGCTAATTTTCAAAAGACAAACGGCACTTTTTTTTTGCACTTCTTTGCTAGTTGTGGAGATAATGAAGTTGGGGGCTAAACTACTGCTGGAGAGAAAAGTCCTCTAACACAGCAGCTTAATGGATATTTTATTCTAAGGATAGATGAGAATAAAAGGAGTCGCTAGTAGTTCATTGAGACATATGGGCAAACTCTGCATTATAGCCTCCTACAGTAGGCCTGTCACCATAACACATTTTTAAGACGATATATTTTCCCAGAAACTATCACGATAAATGACATTTATGTCGTTTAAGGACCATTTTATACCACTGATATAATGAAATTAGAGCATAATTATCCAAGTGCATCCTTTTAAACAAGAATATTAAACATTTGAATTGAATTGTGGACAAGAAATATTAAAGTATCCGAGATAAATTAAAAATTAAGAATTAAACTAAAATCAAAACAAATAAGATAGACTCTCAGGCTCTGTTAACAAAAAAAATGCATTGAGATATATATTTTTATTTATATTATTTTATATTGCAAATAACATATAAACAGCTAGAACTGCTGCTTTTTTTCGTCATTTCGTACTGCCTGTCAAACATTTGGACAACACAAAAAAAGTATGCAAACGACGATATATCGAGTCCAGAAAAAAACTATTGTGTCCATTTTATATATTGAACTATATTTATATATTGAACTTCTGAATATCAGTCGATATAGTGATTACCGTGACAGGCCCATCCTACTGTTCATTGTTTGGGTTTGTTAAAAATAGCTTATTCTGTCAAATACATTTTTCTTTCTTGCAACTTTACCCCTTTGTTCACTTTATCTCAAGCTGTTTTTCTCGTAAATGTGTGACTTAAAAAATCACATTTGTTCTTTTTTATATGAAATTACCACTTTAATCTCGTAGAATTTGGGGATTTTTTTGTTATTGCTTTTATCTGTCTTTATAATCTCTATTTTTAGAGGTCAGGTTAAACCCTAATCCTGTCCGGTTTGGAAACAAAGTCAGTGTTTCCTTATTTAAAATTGCGCATGTAAGTTAAGTTATACAACATACTAATGTCAGATACTTATTATACTTATGTAACTTTTGTATGTAAGTAAGTAATCAGAAATTAGAATCAATAGACGTCTATTTCAGAAAGTACTCAGATCTGTTACTTCAGCAAAGGTCATTACACTACCAAGTTAAAGTCCTGCTTTGAAAATGCTATTTATTTAAAAGTACAAGAGTTTTTACCCTACAAATGTACTGAAAGTACCAAGTACTCACTGTGAAAAACGTTGTAAAAAAACCCCACAATGTAATAATTTGCAAATCCTTTGCAAACTTCTGTACATTCAATTCAATACAGTACAAAGATGTGATATTTAATGCTCGAACTGGGAAACCTTTGTTTTTTGTTATTATATGGACTCATTCTGAACTCGATGCATGCTGTTTTTATTTTAATCTCATGCTGCTTTTCAGACAATTTAAACATAAATTGGTATTTTAACAAATCTTTTAGCAGCATTTAAACTGGAAAACAGATGGGAAGACACCAGGGTCTTTTTGTTCAGTTTTCCAAATGAACAAATATTATTAAATACCCCTTCTCCACAGCACCCATCCACGCACTTAAATCGAAAATAAAACGGGACTGCTAGTAAAAGTTGCATTTGCCTAGGAGTCTGCTACTTCAGCACCACGGACAGCACCATGACCCAGCCAGGATCAGGATGGAGTAGTAAAACCCCTGAGTAGTGAATTGACCCTGAAATGTTGTATTTGACACATTTATTTCTTTAATAACTTAAGTTTTTATTGTTGTTCCAAATAACAGTACATAGTGATTTGTCCATACAGCTCTCAGTTACAAATATGTTGTTTTTGGTAAATCAGCATTGCATTGAGTCCTTCAAATCTCTCAGTTTTATCTGTTTAATCAGTCCATGTGTTTTTACTCACTGTTTTCTGTTTTGGGTCTTGCATGTTGTCCATTTCAACCATTTTTCTTCATGTTGTGCTTCTTGCAATCTCAGATGATGTGTTAATTTTCCCATTATATAAATTTCCTCCACAATCTCTGTCCATTATTCCGCGTTAAGAGGCTCTGTTTTCCCCATTGTCTTGTGATGGCTTTTTTATGGGACAATTAACAGAATATCTGTCTCCCTTCTTTGTATGTTCTCTTCAGAAAAGTTACACAAGTACAGTACCATGCAATCCATAGGAATATCACATCCAAATCTTCTGTAACAGTCTATGAACCATTTCCAGGATATTACAATATTTTGGCAGTTTCAGAATATATGAGAGTGATCCGCCCAGGAAACTCCACATTCTCTCCAGCATGGTAGATTTTCATTAATACATTTACTCTTGACCTTGGGTGTATTTGTCATGTTTAAAGGTGAAGGTCCTCAAACATGTCTCTTGTCAAGGGGGGATTACTGAAGAAGTATTATGAAAAACTATGAGCATGTGAGCTGTTTTTCATTAAGTGGATTAGTGAACATCAATACTATTTGCGGAATTAAAAAAATATCCACAAATGTTCTTTCACCTTCACTTTCCCCAGCGTGTGATTTGCCTTTGCATGTTTTTGAACATTTCCTCTCTGTCAACATATTTGCTCACATTTCTTCAAAGACTCGCACCCTTTAGCGCAGGTTTCACTTATCGTTTAGATTTGGCTTTTATCATCCTTTCATGCCAGGACAAGTGACAGGTCCGGGTGCCAAAATCAGATTTTTGCTATCAGACCTTCAAAATAAGATATGTAAGATGTCACGGTCGCTTAGTGATCACAGATCTACGCACGTCTGCTGCAATGTAGCTCCACTGCAGATGGAGACCCAGCGGGAGAAAGCAACTTAAATTTGCTGTGAGTAAAGATGATTTTTGAGGATTTATTGTGTGATCTGAATAACTTTATGAAATGGCTGTGAAAGGGTAACACTGTAAAGCTTTTTACTGTAAAAATACAGCGAATTACTGGCAGCAGTTTCGCCAGTAAGTTACAGTAAAAAATAACAGAACCTCTACTGTATTATAGAAATACAGGTCAGTTTACTGACAAACTGTCTCGTAACGAAGAAAAAAGAAATAGTGTGACATTTAAATGTTTAACTCTAAATTATGTTGCAACTAATCCATTCAAACTCTACAGTAGTATCACTGGAAAAACAACACATTGGGATTATTTCAGCCGAGACAAAAAATAAATAAAATAAAACTTCTTCTTTCGTCTTCTTTTCGAAAATAATGACTTTATTTTCCTGACATGCTCAGCTGAAAACAGTAAATTCCTGAAAAAAACAAATAATTTTCACCGTTGGAATGCCGAAGCAATCATTATAACTCCCACAATGCATTGTTTTCACAGCAACATACTGTACAATCATAATACAGCAAGTTACTGTTAGAAAAAAAGACACAAAATGACCAAAAAAAGACACAAATTGACCAAAAAAGACACAAAATGACCAAAAAAGACACAAAATGACTAAAAAAAGACACAAAATGACCAAAAAAAAGGAAACAAAATGACCAAAAAATACACAAATTGACCACAAAATGACCAAAAAAGACACAAAAGACCAAAAAAACACACAAAATGACAAAAAAAAACATGAAATGACCAAAAAGACTAAAACACATTAACACATGAACATTTTAACACAGTGGAGACAGAGCTGACTTCCAAAATGATTTGGCGACCCCCAGAAATCATCTCGCGACCCCAATTGGGGTCCCGACCCCAAGGTTGAGAATAGCTGATGTAGACAACACTGCCGGAGGTGCAATGAGTTTATAGTATGTCTGTCAATGATCAACAATCAATATTATTGGCAGAAATAGAAGGCCCCGAAATTGAATTTTGCTTAGGGCCCCGCGGAGGGTCGGACCGGCTCTGCAGTGTAGAATGGATTGTGGTGCTGCACCCAGAGATCCACACAGAAAATGACAAAGATTGCATTTCGGAGCGGAGAAGACAGAGAGGCTTAGCCTCTGACACAGCACAGGTACAGAAAGCCGAACAATCTCTCTTCAGGGTGAGCGGCTTTCCTTGTTTGGGGTTGAATAAGAGGTTCTGGGGCAACACAAGTGTGAAGGGTAGAGAGGAGGTGATGCGGAGGTGTGAAACAGAAAGGAAATTGGAGTGGCAGAGTTTGAGACAGTGAGGTGAGAGAGGTGTGACAGCGGGGACAGAGATCAGGTCATATTTCATCACTGTATGGACAGTGAGGAGGAGGGGGGGAGGAGGGGGGGGGGGGGGTGCTGAAAGGCCATCAGAGAGGCCATGAAGGAGCCTCACTCCAAAGCTCAAAAGAGATTGTCAACACTTTGTGTTTGTGCTGCCGGGATGCAGTGTTGACCCACTCACAGAGAAGGAGGACTCGACAAATTTTTTGCTGAGAATCCCCAGATACCCTCACACCAAAGTGTGTATGTGTGTGTATTAGAAATAATGAGTATATAGGAGTGTGAGATCAAATGTGTTGCTGCTTTGAAATTTCAATAGAAGACTCTCAGTGTGGGATTAATTATAAAAAGAGAAGTGGAGTTAATGAATGGGGATTTACTTTGGAAAGTAGCTCACATGTTGTGATCAGACTAGTAGCAGATCTATAAATCTTAACATGGCTGCGAATCATTCATACGATGCATATTTTATTCATGTATTCAAATATTAAACCCTTAATCCCTCATTCACATGATCTCTTGATAACTGAATTTATGAATCAGGAGCGAACTAGCTAGGCAATTAAACAAATTGCATTTGTATTTTCAAATTTATTTTCATGTATTATATTTGATAAACATATGTGTAGTAGTTTTGAGTAGGTTGTGGAGGTGCATTATTATAACTAGGGCTATCAATTGATTATAAAACACTTATTCATCACAAAATTTGCTGTAGTTATCCACAATTAATATTTTGTTAGTTTCTTGACTTGAGTTTGAAGCCTGTAATAATGGGTATTTTTCTGTATTTTCTTTCAGATACCTTAGAAATTACTTTTTCCTCATTATATAAATATAATAACTATTATAGTTATTAACAACCCTTCCTGATCAGTGTTTACCGTTTCTTTTCTCTGTCTGCTTAAGGCTAGAACTTTTATCTTGAGTAATCTTTTTTATTGCATTATTTTTTTTCAAATGAATCTCCAACATGTTACAACATAGTCGAGCCTATTTATTTTTAATTTCATTTATTTTCATTTTATATATATTATTGTATTATTTATTGATTTTAATGTATATACTATTTATATTCTCTGTTATTTTATTTATCTATCGATTTCTGTGATTTATTTTTTATTTTTTTTAAATCATTTTTCAGTGTTCAGGAATATCCACAGTTAAAAAGATCAATTGTTGATTAAAAATAATCACTTTTTTTTTTTGCCAAAATTTAGCAGCCGTAATAGGAAACCGGATTTCAAATTATTCTTCTTTATTCTTATTAATTGATAGGCAAGTGTACTGTATGTACACTGAAAAAAATTGGAGTGATTTTTCCACACAGAAAGTGTTTGTAATCTTTACTCAGGCTGTTTCTAAGTAATGTTTATTTAATAGAACCACTTTTTTTTCTTTTTTTTTTTAATACACAAGTAAATTGCAGATTCACTGATGTTCCTCAATTACATTTTACTTGGAAATATCAACTAATTAAGCCAATGAACTGGTTTAGTGAATATTACTTGGAACGAATGATTCAATTTACATACAAAACTGAGAACACATAATAACAAACAATCACTAAGTAATGCACTACATGAAAAACTGCTATTTTAAAGTAAAAGCACTGAATTCATAGTTCTTTGTACAATTTATATAGAGGATTGAAATAATAATTACAGGGCCAAAAAAATATTTTTTTTCAGTGTCGCTATCACTATCAAGTGTATAAGATGTAAAGACTTGATGTTAAGTGAGCACAAAGTTTAAATGTATCGCTCTCTGATTCCATAGCAACCAATTTGTCAACGTTGTCCTGCAATCTTAAATGTTTCCCCCAAACACCACATCTGCCCTCATCGATCACAGTGAATGGTTTGCTCCACATCCTGCCTTTTAAGATGGATGAATTCACTTTGCTCGGCCCCTTTGAGATATGGTACGTTCCATACCACATGCACTGAGGCAACCGAGGGTCTGCACACACGGAGATTTCACACTTTATTACTCACTCCTCAGAATGTATCTGTACGCCAACATGTTTGGGGGTGGGAAGAAAGCAAAGTGGGTTTCGAGCAGCGTCTTGATGTTTTCACTAGGCTTCCTTTTGCCTTCAGTGGAGTCGGATTGGCAATGACGAGAGGCAATTTGTTGGCGAGCAGCAGGTGGCTGGGTTAATTGCCCACGGTGCTGGTTGGAGAGAAAGTGTCTTGCTGAGTGTGGAGTGCCTTGTGCACTGGCAGAGCTCGAGTCCGGATAAAGAACAGCAGTAAGCATATTGTCATCTCCCACCTCGCCACCCTAATCAGCGCTGCTGTGCACTCCCATTGTTCAACCGAACTGGCTCGCTTCCCAGAGGGATCCTCTTTCTCTTTTCCCCTTTTTTCTTCTCTCCCATTGCCACCCACATCCTGTTCTTTTCAATCCCTTTCATCTCCAAATTCACTTCCCTTTCTTTATCTCTCTGTGGCTAATGCCGCTCAATCTCCCTCCCTCGTCTTTAGCATTGAACTTCCACTTCTCCGGATCAATCCTCCATCTTTCCTCCTTCATCCTCTCTCCCTGTGCACCTTCCCTTTATTTCCTGTTCTCTACACCCCCACCTTGCCCACTTCCTTTCTTTTTCTTCCCCTAGAGGAGCTGGATGTTGATATAAACACACAGAGCCCTGAGTGGTTCTTAAGCTGCTCTGACCAATCCACAGGCCTGCCTCCATTGTCCCGGCAACTGCAGGAAGAGACTTGGTTTCCAATAGGCTTATCCCACCAGTCCTCCCAGTGCCGTGGCCATAAAAAGATGGCGAGGGGTTTGACTGGATGTCTGTGGGGCTTGGCTGGACTAAGCGTGCCTGGCTGTCAGTGTCACGGCTCCACCGTGGTAATGGATCAAAGGGATGTGATGCGGCGGGTGAGAGGCAGCGCTGTAATTAAGTATTTGAGACCGCGCTGGCAAAAATAGAAGTGGAACTAAAAGGACGGTTATGGCAATAACGGCGAAGGAAAGCAACGCCGCCTTGTAAAATTTCATGAAACAAAGGCAAACTTTTGAATCGTGATTATCAATGCGGACACGAATGATGTGGAGATTGTGGTCCTCCAGCACGAAATGATTACGTCACGGCAACAGTGGAGAGGAGATAACATTTTGAAAATCTGACAATATCCTCATCACCAAAACAACAGTATCCCAACAGTTTTTGTTTATGTGACTAATTCTCCCTTTGTAGCAAATGTGGAAGTAGAATGCAGCTGTTAAAACGTCACAAAATGTCTCGGGGACGAGGTTTGGGTGTATTTTTGGGTCCATAAAGTGATTGACTGCCACTAGAGACTGTGGATTATATTCTTGTATCAACATTATATGCAGTGCTTCTCTAACATCATTCCCTTCTTATTTTCTAAACACTCTTTCTCAGTTATTTCAGCGTGGTATCAAACTCTTTTTTTCCACAAACCTGCTCTCTTGAGAATCATTCTGTTGTAGTTTTTTGGGCTTATTTATTGACTGCATTACATGACAATATTGCAACATTTTCACAGAATGGCATGGCACAACTCTACTTGAGTTGCTTCGATTTCAGTTTTCCATTTGTACTATGTAGGGGTTTTCCATTAGTAGTATGTAGGAGTTTTCCATTAGTAGTATGTAGGAGTTTTCCATTCGTACTATGTAGGGGTTTTCTATTAGTACTATGTAGGGGTTTTCCATTAGTACTATGTAGGGGTTTTCCATTAGTACTATGTAGGAGTTTTCCATTAGTAGTATGTAGGAGTTTTCCATTAGTACTATGTAGGGGTTTTCCATTAGTAGTATGTAGGAGTTTTCCATTAGTACTATGTAGGAGTTTTCCATTAGTACTATGTAGGAGTTTTCCATTAGTAGTATGTAGGAGTTTTCCATTAGTACTATGTAGGGGTTTTCCATTAGTAGTATGTAGGAGTTTTCCATTAGTACTATGTAGGAGTTTTCCATTAGTACTATGTAGGGGTTTTCCATTAGTACTATGTAGGAGTTTTCCATTAGTAGTATGTAGGAGTTTTCCATTCGTACTATGTAGGATTTTTCTATTAGTACTATGTAGGAGTTTTCTATTAGTACTTTGTAGGAGTTTTCTATTAGTACTATGTAGGAGTTTTCCATTACTAGTATGTAGGAGTTTTCCATTAGTACTATGTAGGAGTTTTCCATTAGTACTATGTAGGGGTTTTCCATTAGTACTATGTAGGGGTTTTCCATTAGTACTATGTAGGGGTTTTCCATTAGTACTATGTAGGAGTTTTCCATTAGTACTATGTAGGGGTTTTCCATTAGTAGTATGTAGGAGTTTTCCATTAGTACTATGTAGGAGTTTTCTATTAGTACTATGTAGGGGTTTTCCATTAGTACTCTGTAGGAGTTTCCATTAGTAGTATGTAGGAGTTTTCCATTCGTACTATGTAGGAGTTTTCTATTAGTACTATGTAGGGGTTTTCCATTAGTACTATGTAGGAGTGTCCATTTGTACTATGTAGGAGTTTTCTATTAGTACTATGTAGGGGTTTTCCATTAGTACTATGTAGGAATTTCCATTTGTACTATGTAGGAGTTTTCTATTAGTACTATGTAGGAGTTTTCCATTAGTACTATGTAGGAGTTTTCCGTTAGTACTATGTAGGGGTTATAAACAAGCTAAGCTGATATTAAAAGGTGAAGTTAAAACACTGTAGACATCTTGTTGGTCAAAAGGGTCATCACTAATGTGACACGAGACACCCTTTACAAACAGCATTTTTTTTTTTTAAACAGCCAAGCTACCATCAATAGCAACCCAGAATGTTCAAATAGTCATTCAATCATGATTACTGGAATAGCGACTATCATCCTTCAACTTGGCTCTTCCACATGAGAGCAGTTAAGATTTTGCTACAGCACTGTGTGAAGGATGAAATTCCAAGCTTACTCACATAGTTAGAAACACAGCCTCTGATCGGTTCACAGACTCAACCAAAGGTATCATAAAAAAAAAAACAACTACTCTAAATCATTATGTATTATGTATGCATAGTTCAAGGCAGCATTGCAAAGCTTCTGAACAGGATTTTAGGAAATTGTAGGAATATACTGAAGCAATTCCTATATATTACTTGTTTTGTGTTGGTAGAGAGAGGAGGTTAGCATCAGAGGAAGTTTGTGGTAGTGGGAGTGGTAGTGTAGCAGGTGAGATAGATAGGAGGGGGCCTGGTGATGGAGTGCTTTGTGGGTCAGAAGGAGAACTTTGAAGTGGATCCATTGTTTGACGGGGAGCCAGTGGAGGGTCTTGATGACAAGAGTGATGAGTAACTGGCTGTACTGAAGTTTATTGAGGACCATAAAGAATGCTATTGCAGTAGTGGAGTTTGGATGTGATGAATGCGTGGATTAATATTTCAGCAGTTGGAGAGAAGAGTGATGGATGGATGTTTTTGAGGTGGAAGGAGGCGGATTTGGTTACTTAGTTTACATGAGGTGAGGTGGCTGTCAAAAATGAGCCCAAGGTTCCTGGTGTGTGTGGAGGGAATCAGAGAGGAGTTGTGGAAGTTGAGGCAGAACTTTTTGTGAATGACAGTTTTAGGCAAATTAATCATGTTTGATGAAGGTTCAGCTGAGGTAAAAATGCTGACAGAGTGGGTTTGTTTTGGTAGCCTCTCAGACAAAAGTTGTTAAATTTCGAGGACAAAGACCAGAGAGGGGTCGGCTGTGGCTCAGTTGGTAGATCAGTCGCCCATTGATTGGACAGTCGGTGGTTTGATCCCTGACTGAAAGATACTGAACCCCAAATTGCTCCTGATGCTACTTTCAACACATTCTCCAACATAAACGGCAGAAGAGAAGGCTGCAGTTTCTGTGGATTTATGCTGTAAAACCACCCACCTAGTTTTAGGGCAAAAAAATTCTGGTAAGACATATACCACATAATATTTTCTATACTCATCTTTGGCATTTGGTATTTTGTCAGCACAACTTCAACATGATCTGACTATTATTTTTCACTTGAACCCACTTTATTAACATATTGACCCCAGAAATACACAAAAATCATGAAATATGAAATACACTTTTACTATTTATGACAATAAAAACCACAAATATGCTCAATGAATTGTTTCAGACCTGAAAAATGTAAAACATAGGTTACATATATGAACATAGAAAGGTAAAATTAAAATATAATAAAACTATACACAAAAATTACCATAAAAGCATGTTTATTTATAGGAACAGTGTTAGATGATTAGACTCCTTTTTTCCATTTTTACAGAATGCCACGCCTGCCTCGTCCCATCCTACTTTTACACTTGAATAAATATTCTTGTATTATCAAATTAAAACGACCATTTCTTTGGTTTTATATGACCTCTGAACGTCAAACAAAAAACTGTAGAAAGTAGAAAGAGGATTAACCAGAGATCTCTTTACTTGCAGTTGACTTTCCACTGTGCATTTGATGAAGATAAAACAGCTGCTTACACTGTGTAAAGTAATTAGATGTGGTACGAGAACAATGCGAGTTAATACATGAAATAAGTTTGAACAAGTTTAAGGACTGTTTATACAAAGGCAGCAGTGTATGAATCACAGCTTTGGCTGCTCTGTAATTTAAATTTATTTTGAGAGACTCCCACTGCGAGTGCCAACACATTTACTGCTGACCTGGTGACAAGCAGTTTGAAAGATTGCATAGCTCGCCTTCTTGCCAATTTAAATGCGCCTTTTTTCTATGGTGTAAATGATGTGTTATACTTAAAGAAGCGCTGGCAAACACAAAGCCATTATAGTCCCTACTTCAGAGGAACGCGGATGTGCTGGAACTTTATTTTACATTCATATTCATCAGAACAGTGTAACTTTGTTTGATTTTAATATTGTATGAATAGCTTCTTCCAAGTTATATAGTACAGCAGTGTCCAATATTTAAGTTAGATCACAACTAGAGTAAACTACTGAGAATAGAGAGAAAAAATACTAAACTAGAGAAAAAAAATACAGACTAGAACAGAAATACATGAGAAAAGCTATAGAAAACCCAGAGAAAAGAGAGAACCTAGAGGAAAACTATTGAAAAACTAGAATAACTGAGAGAAAAAAATCCTGAAAACCTAGAGGTACAGAACTACAGAAATACTAGGGGGGAAAACTACAAGAAAAAAATAGAAAAAATGCAGAAAAACTAGTTAAAACTACTGAGATTATAGATTAAAAAACTAGATAAAAAGAAAAAATATTTGAAAACAAAAGACAAAAGAGAGAAACTAGAGGAAAAATATCGAACAACTAGAATAACTGAGAATACAGAGGGAAAAAACGCAAATACTAGAGCTAAAAAATGAAGAAAAACTAGTTAAAGTACTTAGAATACAGAAAAAAAACTAGATAAAACCCCAAAAGAAACTAGACAGAAAAGAGAGAAACCAGAGGAAAACTATAAAAAACTAGAGCAAAACAACAGATAACATCCAGAAAAACTAGTTAAAACTACTGAGATAATAGATTAAAAAAAAAAATAGATAAAAAGAAAATATTGAAAAACAAAAGAAAAAAGAGAAACTAGAGGAGAACAACTAGAATAACTGAGAATACAGAGGAAAAAACATGGAAAAACTAGAGCTAAAAAAAATAAAGAAAAACTAGTTAAAACTACTGAGAATACAGAAAAAAAAACTCTAAAAAGAAAAAAAGAAACTAGAAAGAAAAGAGGGAAACCAGGGAAAACTAGAGCAAAACAACAGATGACATTCAGAAAAACTAGTTAAAACTAAAAAAAACTAGAAAAAGAAGGGAAAAAACCCCCAAAAGAAACTAGAAAGAAAAGAGAGAAACCAGAGGAAAACTATAGAGAACTAGAGCAAAACAACAGAGAACATTCAGAAAAACTAGTTAAAACTACTGAAAATACAGAGAAAAAAACTACTGAAAAACTAGACTATAGACTATAGCTGTACCATCACAACTTTACTTTTAAAAATCCTGTAATTCAGCCAGAAATGTTTGATAGTTTGCATTTGTTGTGTCGTTCTTAGGAAAAAGGGTAGAGGAGTAGAAAAGATAATGTTGAGAGGCATGTCCATCCACTACCCTAATATTTTTCGATACATTGGACCTGTTTGTGTGATTTCTTTTAATGCTTCAGTACACAGTGAGCTTCAAATATTTCCTAACCTTTCCCACTGATGTTTACTTTCATCAAGACCCAATATAACACTTTCTGCCCCGACTGTCTATATATAATATAAAATGCATTTTAAGGCATGTCTGCACGGTGACATTTCCTCTCACTGCAGATGGTTTGTACGTTTGTATTGATGTTGTTTGTGTCTGTGTATTTCTTTTTTTTTTTTTGCTTAACACTTTGTCTCTGTATTTCTCTCCCCAACCTTTCTCTTCAAAGTGGCATAAAAAGCAGCCGTCATACCTGACGATCAAAGAGCAACAACCAAAGCGCAGGCTCTCTGTTGTGCCGCTGTCATTTTAGCTCTTTTAAACAACAAAACAAGTGAGACCTTCAAAACTCACGGCCACTCTTGATGAACACGTAGCAGCTACGCGCTGATCGGCTCGGGAGATCGCGGCCTTGTCTCAGGTTTTTGATACGAACGTATCACAAAGTTTGAGTTGACATAATTGATCCTGTAACAAGGATCAAAGTCATTCAAAGGAAGCTCTGCTCTTTGTGTTGCAAGGAAGAAAAACATGCAGTATAACACTTCTGGCAGCCAGGAAGTCTTTTAGCTCCTGAACTATGTTAATTGTTTAAATGTGGCAATAAAAAGTTTTAAAAACCACACATTTGTATGCCTTGGAGCGGTGATTTCTTAGCCTGGTTAACGCTATATCACAAATGAGATCTAGTCTGGCAACCAGCTATTCATTTCTCCGTAGAGGAGGTGTGGTTTATGATCCTCCAGAGCCGTTTATTGGGCGCTACGAATGTCTATCATAAGCGTCTGTAGGTAGCTCTTAGCCAATCGTATCAGTTATACCAGATGATGTATGTAGAGCGACAGAAATTGATGTTTACGTAGCCAGACTAGCCCATTTCTACTTTGAGACTAAAATGCTCAATTCTGCTTCTGCAACGTTTTTCTGCAGCATGTTCTGACTCTGGCTGCTCACTGTCTACCGGCAGTGTTGGTGTGCATGTGTGTGTGTGTGTGTGTGTGTGTGTGTGTGTGTGTGGACCTAGGTTTAGGGCAAAAAACTTCTGGTAAGGCGTTATGAAACACAGTTTAAACAGTAAAGTAACTGCCCCAAGATACGTAAAAATCGTAAGTTGCATTCAAAAACGTGATTCACGTAACTTCAGTTAAAAATGGTTAATATTTGTTTCCACATGGGACACAAACCCCGCTCTCCTGGGTGAAAGTCTGTCGCTTCTTTAACCCATCCACCACCCCGTCCTACAACTGAATGCAGGAATCCAGCCTTTTAAACTCCGCTTGGCCGTCAATCACAACTACGTCAGCAAGTTGATGGCAGACGCATTACAGCTGATGGTGAAATACGGAGACATAGCTCGTTTTTGGTGCCTGTACACACGAGCTATATTGACGTTTTTAACAGGAGAACAGGCAGGTTGTAGAGATGCTGACCCATTCGTCTAGTCATCACAATTTGGCCCTTGGCCCTTGTCAAAGTCGCTCAGATCCTTAGACTTGCCCATTTTTTTCAGCTTTTAACATCAAATTTGAGGACAAATCACTGCCTTCCTTTACTTGCAGTGCATCTCATCTTCAAAGCTGCATAGCAATAAGCCTGTAAGTAGAAAAGGTAATTTGCAGCAATGATTATCCTTGTCTCACATGCATTAAGTCACATTTATTGACGATTATTAATCCATTAAGCAAGCAGGTAAGGCTATATTTAGGTCACTATCCGATACACTCTGCTGTGGTTAACGCGGCTCATTACTTCTTTGTGGATTCCGCGGTGTCAGTGAGGCTGTCGACAGCGGCTGTCGGCGTCAGAGTGGATGTGGATTCTGCGAGCATGAATCGTCCACACGGCGAGCAGCCGGGCTGTCAGAGCGGCATCAGAGAAGGATTGTGTAGCTCTGACGGGGACACAGAGGATAGAGACATGCTTGAAAGGTTGAGGTATTGAATTTTACTTCCTGACAGCTGAGTGACCTTTCGGCTCTCATGGGGACGAGACAGAGATGGATTTCGCAGTTGTCCGCCCCGCTCCCGGCCGCTCCTCCCACAGGGTTAAGAATTAATGCTCCTTTCTACCTCTCTGCTGAGCAAGGAGACTCGGGCCGAACTGCATCGGCGAGCACTCGCGTGCAGCTCAAGCAGAGGAGGTTATTCTCACGTGAACTCGGGGAAATGAAAGGAGAACGGTATGAATTAGTTTGACATGAGAGCGTTTTTTGTTAATTTGCATTGCTGTGCTTGGCACGGGGCTGAACCCGGCAGCACCAGGACAGTTCAAGAAAGAGGGCAGAGCACCTACACAGTTAATTGCCCCTGTTCTCGCGGATGCCCCGTTCCCCTCTTCACACCTCAGAAGAACTGCTATTCATAAATATATGCAGCATGACTGGGCCAGGTCCCATGCTAATGCCCTGAATACCAATGAGACTCTCGTCTTGACTCTCAGACTGCAAGGCAGCTCTCTTCTCTTCTTTGGTGCCTCTGGGCAGAATTTACAATCTCACATCCT
Organism: Centropristis striata; assembly: GCF_030273125.1. Lineage (NCBI taxonomy): Eukaryota > Metazoa > Chordata > Actinopteri > Perciformes > Serranidae > Centropristis > Centropristis striata. The sequence goes on along the minus strand of NC_081540.1, from coordinate 10,393,358 downwards.
CTTTCTGTGGCTGTGAGGTGAATGTTACAAATCACAGTTTCATCTGACGGCCCCGCGAACTCTCCACAGGATCACCTGGTGTCTTTAGGAGATACGAGATAAGACTACACCTCAATAGGCTGGCTTGCTTTGTGTCCGCTGCACTGTAAAAAAAAAAAAAAAGTGAAAAAGCTTTTTTTTTACAGTATTATTCAGTTGCCTAAGCCTCTGGAGTCCATCTATTTATTGAAAATACACATATTTTATTTACAGTAATTTTATTTATATATGATATGTAGACAAGCAAAGAAAGCAAGTTAAAAGTGCAATTATAGGAGTTTTCACAGTGTGACATTTATGTTTTTAGACCATTTTTATAGTGTGAATTTTCTTTCTACAATGAAAATTATTACTATTCCTAATTTACATGTAAATAGACTGTTTTGTAGTTTTATTATTTATTATTTTTCTGATGTTTTTGTGTGTATAAATTTAAAAAAAAAAAAAAAAGGTACATTTCCATAGACATACGTATATGTCTTGTTTGTATTTTCAGTTCCTGGCAGCTTTATACTTTGTTAATTAAAATAAAATGAAAAATCTGACTGATAGCCAAGTCTGTGTGGAGAAAAAGGAGCCATGCATGTGATGTAAGGACAGACTGAAAGATGCTGAACAGAGACAGAGGCGAATGGATAGGAAGTTGACAAATTTGAACCAAAATCTCCTGGACTTCAGAGGTTTAATGGTCTGTAATATTAATTTATATTTAATTCTATATACAAATACAAAAAATGCACTTAAACTTGTAAAATTAAGGCAACTTTGTGCTTTCTTACAGTAAAACTTTAATTTAGTGTAAAAAAAGTTTTGAAAATAAAAAAAGGAAAAATTCTGGCAGCAAAAGTTTCCAAACATGCTGTTAAATAACAGTAAACAACTTCAGTTACTTAACAGATAATTTCTTCAAAAATAGGAATAATATACATTAAATATCTGTATTAAAAAAAAAGTAGAAAAAATAACGTTTTTTTTTTTGCAAACCCATTAAGTAATTAAATAATACTGTAAGCCCTTTACATACTCCACAAGAACAGAGAAATCTGTTCTCGAGGCAAGAACAAGAAAAAAAGCTCTTTCTGGTCACGACATTTCATTTCCTGGGAAGTCGTCATAAGCCTGTCTCACTGCAGCACGCATCTCATTCAAATTCAAACTTCTGACCAATCAAACATTAGTTCTTTGACACCACACAAGAAAAAAGTTTGGGTAACGCTTTATAATAAGGTCCTTAGGAACCATTAATTAACAAGTAATAAGGCATTGTTCTCGCTTTAGATCCGGTAGTTGCAAGAAGCATAGTTAACTTATAGTTCACTTATAATAGATGAGCAATAAAGTATATTTTAATATCAATAAGCAAACAAAAGATTAATAAAGGCATGGCAAAGACATAATGGGTGTTTGTAATGCCATTATTAACACTTATATAAGGTTATAAACACACAATAATGTTAATAAGCATCTTGTAAGGACTTACAAGGGCCTTATTACTTGTTAATTAATGGTTATTACAAGGACCTTAATATAAAGCGTTACCAAAAGTTGTATCAAGAACAGAGACATTTGTTCTCTCTCACAAGAACAAAATGACATCATTCTGTTCTTGCAGCCTTAGCAGAGAGAACAAATTCCCCTGTTCTTGAGGAGTATGTATTTGCCTTTAGACCACTTAGTGAACTCTAAGGGGGGGGAAAATACTGCCTGGAGCTTATTTTTAACTCTTGCCTTTGTTAGCGGCGCTCAGCTTTGTTCCAGCTGTGTGCAGAGGAGGGTTAGAGCTGCTTAGGAGGTGTAGTCACGTAGCGCTCGCCTTCCTGGCAAAGTGACCAAGTGCTGAGAATGATAGAGTTGAAATGACAGCGAGTGATTTCATTCTCCATCTATCTTTCAAGGCACCACACGCGGCGGCCAATGGCGTGGCGGCTGTCTACGCTCCATTACTCCAACTGGCCAATGAGCCATCTGCATGAAGGGCCTCATTGATTCCTCTTTACTCATGCTTTGTGAAAATATACAGACCCGGGTGGAGTTAAATACTGATACATCAAGAGGCGGCTCACTGGACGAAGACAAAAAGCAGCCAGTGGAGCGTCAGGATGCAGAAAACCCTCTGTTCGTGATGTCTTTGTACTTTTTCATTTCGCATTTAATTGGCAGAGCATTCAGGTCAAGATGGAGCGTCTTTAGCAAGATCATCCAGCCAAAAGGACAGTCTCTCTCCGCTTTTACCGAGTCGCCGCAGTATTTACTATTCACGGCATTCAGAGCATCCACTATAAATTCTTCATGAGCATGTCAAAATATTGTTCTGAAAAAGCACTTCTGTATTTCATACCTTGAAGATCCTGTCGGCGAGACTATCCATAATGTATAAAAAAGATTTTTACACTCAGAACTCATAAACTCCTCTAGACACCTGGATAAACCAATCTAAACCTCGTTGGTGTGGGTAATCTGCATGCTTAACCCATTTAGGCCTAAAATGCAAGTTTTAAAAGTTTTTCTGGGAATTCAGTGTAGTAGTATGTTGGTCTATTGTTTAGTTTCTAGTAAAAATCTTTGGAAAGCTATTGAATCGATTGCCATGCAATTGTGTGCAAAATCCATGGTGATCAGAGGATAAATCCTAATGGTGTTCCCAAGATGTTTCCTTTAGTGCCACCATGAGATTACATTTAACCCATTTAGGCCTAAAACGGCTGGAAAAAAGCCTGTAAAACCTCTGGGCGATTTTAAAATAACCCCTAAAACCTGAAGTTTTTCTGTAAATTCAACAGAAGTGTCAACACTTCCTACTAAATAATCGATTTTTCAGCCTCTGTAGCAGATAGAAATTAAATTCAAAAAGTATTTGAGAGCTTATAGCTGTTATATCTGAGCTCCCTCCGCTAAAGTCGTCTTCCGCCATGATTTCAGTTCTGGAAAAGTCCCATGTTGCATTGCGACACTCCCACATGTATTCTGATGCATTTCATTGGCCAAGAGACTGAAAATAGGATGAAAAAACTACAAATACTACAAAACGACATATCCGCTTTCCCGGCTTTAACCCTTTGATGCACAACATGGGTCTAAAGAGTCCCGACTGAGTTTTTAATTTTCTACATCTTTACAATAAATGAATTTCATCATTCAGTATTCCAGGTTTTCCTAAATCAACTTGTTTTCGATCATCAAACATCCTAATTTTTTGTTTTCATTTCTTACTTTTTGAATAAAACCCCTTTTTGTATCACTACTCTACTAATGCACAGCATGGGTCAAAAATGTCATTATGGGGGTATTGTGTGTATAATTTTAAGGAAAAATGAATTTAATACATTTTGGAATCAGGCTGAAACATAAAAAAAAATGTTGTAAAAGTGAAGCGCTGTGAATACCTTCCAGATACACTGTATGTGTGACAAAATGATACACAAACATGTTAAATATATATATATATATATATATATATATATATATATATATATATATATACAGTACAGGCCAAGAGTTTGGACACACACCTTCTCATTCAATGCATTTTTCTTTATTTTCATGACTATTTACATTGTAGATTCTCACTGAAGGCATCAAAACTATGAATGAACACATATGGAATTATGTACTTAACAAAAAAAGTGTGAAATAACTGAAAACATGTCTTGTATTTTAGATTCCTCAAAGTAGCCACCCTTTGCTTACTAGAATATAAGACATGTTTTCAGTTATTTCACACTTTTTTGTTAAGTACATAATTCCACATGTGTTCATTAATAGTTTTGATGAATCTACAATGTAAATAGTCATGAAAAAAAAGGAAACGCATTGAATGAGAAGGTGTGTCCAAACTTTTGGCCTGTACTGTATATATATAACAAATTACTATTATTATAGTAATAGGTATTATTTGGATGAATGAGTCATTTTTGACCCCTGTTGTGCATTAGAAGGTAGAATGGTAGTGGTAATGGTAGAATAACACAAGAGCACGCCTGGTTTTAATGGTAGAAATGCGGTAATGCTTTCCCGCCTTAAATGGGTTAACATAATGGCAGCCCAACAAGATAATAAAAGGGTGTTCAGTTGTGGCACAATGAAAATATATGGCTTAAATGGTAATTCGGCTGATTAGAGTACTTCAGTATAGCCTGTAGTTTGTGTTTTTTACCCTCTTATTCCTGTCACTCTCTTTATCTACACCCTTTATCTCTGCTGTGTGTCAATGTCAACCCTAGCGTGATATAATGAGAGTGTAAGGCTGCAGCGATCGCATACGACAGCTGGAGGCACGACTGTTTCTGGTCGTCAAGTCAAAAAAAAACAACCCTCAAACTGTACAGATTAAACAAACCGGGTTAAATTGTGAGATTTAGAGGAGCTGGGAGAGATATTTTTTAACTCTGGACTTCTTGCTGTTTCCAGTCTTTATGCTAAGCTACGCTAATGGGTTAACATAATGGCAACCCAACAAGATAATAAAAGGGTGTTCAGTTGTGGCACAACGAAAATATATGGCTTAAATGGTAATTCAGCTGATTGGAGTACTTCAGTATAGCCTGTAGTTTGTGTTTTTTACCCTCTTATTCCTGTCACTCTCTTTATCTACACCCTTAATCTCTGCTGTGTGTCAATGTCAACCCTAGCGTGATATAATGAGAGTGTAAGGCTGCAGCGATCGCATACGACAGCTGGAGGCGCGACCGTTTCTGGTCGTCAAGTCAAAAAAAAACAACCCTCAAACTGCCATCATGTCCTCAAAATAACCTGCCAACCCCTCTGCGACCTGTTCCTCCCCGCAGCTCTGACGGCCTCTTTACTCGCACCATGAAACATGTCCGATGAAAGGTTAAAAAGCGAGGGCAGGAAGATTGACGGACTGTCTTAGCGGGGGAAGAGAGGGAGGAAGTGGGATTCTTTCAATTTTCTGGTTTTTGTGTGGGTGTCAATGGTCTGGAGGGAGCTTGCTGATCCCTGCAGGAGTGTCAGAGTCATGACCTGGTCTTTCTTCTCCCCTACAGCGTGGCAGCCGTTCTGTCCATCTGGGCCTCATGCTCCGTCATATTTCATATTTTTCACGGGCAACCTTTATGCTAATGCAGCAACTTTCTGTATAGCTGAGTAATGTAATGAATAAGTCATGGGCTGTATATTATTTATTATGTTTGATCTCGCTCTCTGGGCTGCAGAGCAAGATACTACATGTACCGACAGCAGAGCAACTACAGGGGCCATTTATTCATCAACCAAGCATACTTAGATTGCCTTTTTTGTCTTACCGGTCTACGAAATAAATGAATCGAGATAAAAACCCAGGAACTATATAGTACATTACCAAAAAGCATACATCAATAGAAGAAAAGAGCTACATTAAATATGAAAGAATCTACAGAGAAGGCCACAGCTACAGCACCGATGAGAGAACTAAGATCATGTTCTTGATATTTTTTCTGGAACTTGTTGGAATTTTACATATTATGTTCAACATTTAAAACATGCCAGTTTTTCAGGCTTACTCTGATACTTTTTAAAGTGTCAGAATAACAGAGCTGATTTTCAAACAGAGCTGATTTTCTGCCATGATCCAAAAATCCAATGCAAAAATCTCATAAGTGAAATATCAATAAAGCCCATGGTGATGCTACTTCCAGGTTGGCCGACTAAAATACACTACTGGTCAAAAGTTTTAGAACACACCAACTTTTCCAGAATTTAATTGAAAATGATGCAGTTTAATGTCTCAGTGTGCTCTGAAATGAATGCACATTTGCAACATTAAAATTCTTTATTGAGCATGATAGTGTTTTGAAAGTAAAAAAAAGATTCAAAATCACATTTTATGTTGGACTAAAGGACTAAAAAAAGACACAAAATGACAAAAAAGACACCTAAAGACACAAAATGACTAAAAAAAGACACAAAATGACTTACAAAGACATGAAAAGAATTTAAAAAATTGACAAAATAGCCCAAGACTCCATAGAGTTAAGTTGTTAACCCATTTCTTGTTCCCTGACAAAAGCCTACTTGTATAATTCTGAAATGTACATTATCTTTTAGTTTTGGTTAAGCTTACCTTTTTTAATTACCTCTGGTAGTTCACCACTTACCTTTGTACCCTTTCAAGCTGTTAATTTGACTTGAACTGCTTGAATTTCAATAAAAAACTGGAAAAATTGGGGTGTTCTAAAACTTTTGACCGGTAGTGTATGTTATGTTATGTATCTTATCTCACATAAAATGCAAAGCTTTACCTTGATTTCTTACTCTGTATGCACCAAGAAGTTACCAAAATAATTTTTTTGCCATCCTTTGCCACTTTTCTCTCTTTATGCTTGCAATAATGCATTATGTTTCGAGAGAAAAACATATTATTTCTTTGTTTTTATGCATCGCAAATTCATTACAACCAAATTCTCCATAACTTCATTATGTATAAATTATTTAGAAGGTGAAGGTGGCTGGATATGCATAAACTGTTATTTTAACTTGCTTATTTAAGCCAAACCACGTTCTTCCACTAAACCTTTTGTTTTAGAAAATGTTGTAAACCTCATTTAAACTTTGGAAGCAGCATTTTTACTTCCTTAAGTAAAGAATCTAAACCCCTGATCCTCCATCTGATCAAAGCTGACACTACAAAGTTAAATAAAAATCTATTTCCAGCTAAAGCTCATACTCCCTCATCTACACAATAACCGCATAATAGCGTCTTGTTTTGAAGCAACTTTTATGGTTATTTCATTATTTTTCTAAAAAGTCCAACCAAGCGTAACAACAAAGGCTTCTACTAAACTCTGTTATGTAACTCCCTTCAACATAATGACAAAATACTCTTCAGTTGTGCTGGTGGTGAAACACAATTTTAAGAGAAAGCGGTTTATGTAAAATCCCTTGATTTAATTTTTTCTGACTATAGCCTCACATGACGAATGGCGCTGTCTTTGTTTCTTGAACTCCCCTTTCTGACAAGTTTTTTTTTTTTCTTTTTCTCCCTGAAGCCCCGAAACATCCGTAATTACATTTCCCCATCTGTCTCCTCACACAATCCCCCATACATCATCCCAACAATTCCATTAAGTCCCACTGCGTTAAATAAAAAGAAGAGAGAAAGTGGGGTGCATTCATAAACAAATAAGAGATGATGCCATTGAGACGTCCGGGGGGGAAATGTCTGATGAGGTTAATCCCTCAAAGGCTTTTGTTTGTAGATATTCTGAAAGAGATGCTATCGTAGAAAGGAAAGAATCTGCGCCCTCCTCCCCCTCCCCCCTCCGTCTTTGTCTCTATGCCCTTGGCACCGCCGATATTCCCCCACAAGATGGTGAAGTGTAAAGCGACGGCCACACGGGAAGTAATTACCGCGAGCTTACAGCAAAGAAGTGTTCAAATGAGGAGGAAAAAATGAGTTGATTGAACAACAGAACCAATAATGACCTAATTGTTTCAGACACTAATGAGAAACTCTTGACAAATTACCATCAAGGCTTTAAAGCGAGCGCCGACACACACATAAATATTCACATGCACGCGCATGCAGTGACAGTTCCCAGTAGTGTTACACATGAAAAGATTCCTTCATGTACACTCATTCTCTGTGTGGATATTTAAGAATTCCCTGTGAAACATACACCTGTTATATTAAATCCCAGTGTTGCATCCTTTCCTTGTAGGTACAACGCATTGTCATATTAGAATAATTAGAAACTTTTGCAAAAAAAGAAAAAACGTCAACAAAACTTTTTGTTTTGTCCTACAGTACTTGAAGGAAATAGTTTAAAGTTTGGGAAATATGCTTTTTCTCTTTCTTGGAAGAGATGGACAGGAAGATTGATACCACTTTGGTGTCTGTGCACAATGAACTCCTCCACATGTACACCGGTATTTTGGAAAACAGGGTGTTCCTCTTTCGTTCTCAAAAAGAACATTCCCTTTCACACAAACACCATTTGAAGAGCTGTCAAGAAAAAAAAAACACTTGTGTATGTGTGGATTAAGTCTAAACCAGGAGGTGGATAGCGTAGCTTAGCATAAAGACTGGACATATGGGGCAACAGCTAACCGGTCTTTGTCTGAAGTTCAAGAATAAACCAACCAGAACCTCTAAAACTCACTATTTTAGCTGTAAAGATTAAACAAACCGGGTTAAATTGTGAGATTTAGAGGAGCTGGGAGAGATATTTTTTAACTTTGGACTTCTAGCTGTTTCCAGTCTTTATGCTAAGCTATGCTAATGGGCTCAAAATATTGCAAAATATTGAATAAGCAGATTTGCCAAAATGATGTACCCTTTAAAGTGGCTCAACTTATGGTTAATGGCTATGGCTAAAGACAGCTCTAGTACAGCAGGTATATGCAATTAGAGTTAATCAAATTATTTCCTGGTAATGGTCGTTACCTCATGTCTAAATTCAGTCCTTTTAGCCTACCTCTCTGTAAAATAAAATCAGCAATGTCAACAAGTTCTCCAACATAAACGGCAGAAGAGGTTGCATGTCAATACGACAAATTATGGCACGTATCCTGGCACTTGTGAACGTATCGCAGCGTGGCTCGTGGTACAATGGTGCATTTTAAAAATAGTACAAATATACTGTCCGCGGTTGTGGAAAAAAAAGGCTGCAGTTTCTGTGGATTTATGTTGTAAAACTGTTGACCTAGGTTTCGGGCAAAAAACTTTGGGTAAGGCGTTATAAAAGACAGTTTAAACAGTAAAAAAATGTACGTTAATGACGGAAGTGAAGTAGTGACGAGGGTCACATGACTACCGCAAATTACGTAAAAAATGTTATGTTGAAAAATGTGATTCATGTAACTTACGTAACCAACGTAACTTAAGTTAAAAATGGTTTACTTTTGTTTCCACCCCGCTGTCCTGGGTGGAAAGTCTGCCTCTTGTTCGACCCAATCCGCCCTTTTATACTCCGCTTGACTGCCAATCACTACTACATCACTAAGATGACGGTGGACGCATTACAGCAGACGATAAAATATGGAGACATAGCTCATTTTTCGCTGTCTGTACATGCAACCTATATTAACGTTTTTGATGGGAGAACAGGCTGGCAATGTACATTTCTATATTCAGGGTTTGTACGGGTGCTTGAAATCCTTGAAAATGCTTGAATTTAAATGTTGTATTTTCAAGATTTGAAAAGTGCTCGAATTTTGGATAAAGTGCTTGAAAATGCTTGAAATTCTTACTGTATTTCTCTTGAAATCTGACTATAGATAATCACATGTTCAATGAAAAAAATAATAATAAAGAAGTACTTATCTAAAACATGCAACTTACAATTGTTTAAAGGTCCTGGAAAAGCTTGAAAATGGACCTTGAAAGTCCTTAAAAGGTGTTTGAATTTGAACACTGAAAAAGTGTATGAACTCTGCATATTATTTTAAAAGTATTGTAAATCTCGTATATAATAAGTGTATACGTTCAACAGACAGAAACATTGATATTATTACATTGGTATTGCACTTGGTTAAAAAAAATGCTATCATCACCATGAATTATTACCATGAGTTTTAAGAGTCTGCATGGCTTTTGCCATATTAAAAATTATTATTATTATTATTAATTCTCATTTATTTTTCAGATATGGGTTACAGGCCATCTTTAATGCAAATATTTGGAAGCAGTGTGCCACCTAAAACTGAAATGCAACATGTCCTTTGTCACAGTAGACATTTTAACCTGCCAGAGCTGGAGAAGCACAGATGTTACTAATAACCTTAACGATGTCTCTGTTCCAGTCAAGTGCCCGAGTAAGTTATGACAGCGTGACAGCCTGCCCAATACCAGCACCCAAACAGCTAAATGGACTTTAGCCATCATTAATTTTATTATTATTTTTATATGTCAAAATGTCTTCTGTGATAGGAGCCTATTTGTCTCATTTTTACAACCCAGCAGGCAAGTGAGGGACACCCAAACAGTCCTGAGGAGTCTAATAAGCCAAAATAAGTGGGATCACCTGTTTGTGGATGCTCGTTAACTGTCGAACAAGTGACCAAATTATTTTTCAGGAAAGACATTTAACATGGTGGCCCCATGGTGTTTTTACTACTCTTAATTATGCTTTTATTTAACTCTTTTTTTTTTTAAGATGCATTCTTGTGTTCAACATCACATATTTCCAACTTAAACAGTGCAGTTTGTTACTTATAAATTTGTTGTTCGCCTCAGTCAGAAGATATTTCCTTTGTGTTTAACACAGAGAGCAAAACTCTGACCTCAGTTCAGTGTAAAAATGTCTCCGGAAGAAGAAAATCAATCAAATATGTTGTTTTTCTGAGATGTAAAGTGCCCTAAGGTTGCACTGAATAGTGTGAGAGCAGAGAACTTTTAAATAGTGCCTTAATGGCTTCTCCGAGCAGATTATCTATAATTTCAACAAAACATCCTTTAATAGTGTAAGGTTCTGCTTTCTGACCTTTAAGTGACGTCGCTATGGGAACAATGCATCTTCTGTTCACTTTCTTCACCAAGAGTTTTTAGCCAATCAATTATAGCAAAGATCCATTCACACAGGTTGAAGGATTTCTGCATTCATTTGAAAAGCAGAACACAGATTAATCCCTCTGACACATATGTTAAAAGACTGCAAAAAATGCACTATTTATCAGAAAAAGAAACCGTAAAAACCATAATTTTCATTGAAATTTGAACTTTCTGACAGTTCTTGAATGGGTCATAGCTTACAAAAGTCTGTTAGTAAAAGTAACCCAAAAAAAGCTTAAAATGTTGATATTTCTGACAAAATCACTTCATTCCACGTCTCATTTAAAACATTGCCAAAAATAAAGCATTTGAAATAACTAGATCCTCTTAAAAACATTAAATTCTGCTCCTCAGTGACACTGTGTAGCCATGATTAATTCTGCTGAGACAAACAGTTTTGTGAAAAATATTCACTGAAAATCTGTTTACACAGAGCTGAGAGGAGAGGACAGGAGGGGTGGTTTTAAGTAGAGATTGTAAAAAGCAAATAGTTCAATATGTATAGCATGTGGAGATCCATTTTTATTTTCCAATACTTGTGGGTACTTGGAAAAGTGTTGTGTAATATATAAATTCCATCTTATTAAAACATTTTTAAATTATTTCTTAGAGGAATTAAACTGTAATTGTTTTTTATGTGCAAATTTGATTGTGCAAATCAGAGCTGCAGGGATAATTTATATATTGCAGTGAAATACAAGGCAACAGTAAGTAAAATGTATAGAGCAAAAATCCCCTTTGTACCTTTTAACCCTCTGAAAGCCAAGCCATTTGCAGAGTATTTTATGTATGTTAACATATATTTTTGCTTGCTTACAAGCTGCTTTTTTTAACAGCCCTGTTAAATCTTACAATTACAAATGCCACTGAATACAAAACAAATACAAATTTTAAAACCTAACACTAACCGTCCCATGAACCATGTAAGATGGGAATGGATTTTATCAGTGTTCTTTACCCAAGGGAAGATTGGGGCTTAACCCTATAAAGCCGAATGTTTATTTGATACACGGAAAGTCAAAGTTTTATTTGGCTAAAATATTAGGTTTTATTTGTTTTTGTTAGTTCAAGAAAAACAAATGGTGGGCAAATTGGGCAAAAAGACCTGATGTATCAAATATGATACAAATTAGAATTCATATATGCAAATTGATATTTATTTATTTATTTTTAATTCGTCAGCAGCTGTTCAATAAACACTCCAGTTTAAAAAAATTGAATTTTCTAGCAATTATATCTTGGTTCAGGCTTTATAGGGTTAAAAGGTAAAAACCACACACACACACACACACACACACACACACACTAACTTATAAATTCACGCACATGAACAGACGGTGAGCAAGGCCTGGAGATGGATAGTTGGCTTGATATAGTGTGCTTCAGACAAGGAGGGATGGGGTACAAATTGGAGACGGATGTACAGTCGGAGCCAAAATCAATAATAAAGACTTTCATTTCCAAACAAGATGAGGCGCCGCAACTTGATGTATAGACGTGGAGCTGATATACGGACTCATCCCCCGCACGTCCATCAGACAGACAGGAAACCAGACCTGCGACCGACCTGTGACAAATGACTGACGCAGCCAATGCAACATTAGCTCTGTATTGGTAATCAGATCAGAGTCCAGGGAGAGTGGGAGTAAGCTAAAGATCTTTCAGAGACTAGTTCAGCTTGTTTAATCTGCTCAGACTGTCACTCAGCCCAAAAAACAACATGTATTTAACTCTGCGAGATTATTATAGCTTTTCTTTTATGAATGTTGGTACAATAGAAGCTCAGGCGTACTTGAGATGCGTCTGCAGTGACTAATCATGCATTCATGCTGCAGGCAGTATGATCAAGTTACATTGTTTTCCTGCAGAGCTGAGCAACAGAGATGTTTTGATCAGGTGCCAAATATAACCAGAGTTACACTTACCACAGGCTACACCAATAGAAGTATTCCTGTGTGCATAAGAGGGCGTCTTTGCATAAATATTATGAGTGAATATGGAACTTCAATCTCTGTCTGATAGCTGAATTAATAAGTTCTTCATGAGGCTCATTCATTTTTGTCCAATCATGGTAAAATCGCATTTTACGTTGGAGTAAAGGACTAAAAAAGACACAAAATGACAAAAAAACAACACAAAATTACTAAAAAAGACACAAAATTACTAAAAAAGACACTAAATGACAAAAAAAGACACAAAATTACTAAAAAAACAACACAAAATGAACAAAAAAGACACAAAATGACAAAAAAAGACACAAAATGACTAAAAAACAACACAAAATGAACAAAAAAGACACAAAATGACTAAAAAAAGACAAGTGAATATGAAACTTCAATCTCTGTCTGATAGCTGAATTTATAAGTACTTCATGAGGCTCGTTCATTTTTGTCCAATCATGGCAATAGGGACCGAAGTCCGCTATACCCGAATTCCCTGCCTTTGGTTTTACACTGATCAACTGAAAAGATTGAAAAAAACACTTCAATGTTGCTTCAAAAAGGTTTTCCATCTGTAAAAACGGAGAAAACATCTTTTGTGTTGGGTTAAAGAAAAACTGTCTTGGTACACTTTATTATAGTTTAATTTATCCATATCTTTCATATTGTAATATAGTTACTAACGAAAACTAACGAAATAACGAAAACTAGAATTGAAAAAACATTTCCGTTAACTGAAATAAAAATAAAAACGAGTTTTTTAAAAAAACTATAACTAACTGAAACTGTATTATAATTATAGTGAAAATGTCCTTAGTTTTTGTTTTTGTCAACTTTTTTCATTCATAATTCAGTGTTTCTATTGGAACATGCAACACATGGTAAATATGTTTACTGAGACTGGGATGTCTACACAAAATTCAAAACACCCAGAACTGTAAGAGTTAATAACCTTATTGGGGCTGAGATGGATAAACCAAAGGAAACAAAGGCAAAATTTATTATGACCACTTTGAATCTGGCACCCAACATATAGCCCATTACAAAAAAACTAAAACTAATAAAAACTAAACTAAAACTAAGCATTTTCAAAAAATAAAAACTAAACTAAAACTAGAAAACTCACTCTAAAAACTAAAACTAACTGAATTTGAAAACAAAAATTCACAACGAAATTAAAACTAAAACTAATGAAAAATCCAAAACTATTATAACCTTGGATTGGGCAAGCACCGTTCCTAATATAGAATAAGTCCCAATTGTCAGAAGCATGAATGAACAGAAGTCGGTGCACATGTGCAGTTTGCAGCCTGTCCTAACCCTGAAATGAGGGAAACACTGAGTTACCTGTTCCAGAAAGGGAGCTAACTTCAGCTCTGGCTGAATTGCTGCGGACACGACCGACTGCACTGTAACAAATTGCTGTAAGAAAACAGCCAAACTGTGACAGTAACATACTGTTTTCCATTAAAAAGGTATTATACTGTAGAAAACAATGCATCTGGGCAAAATTTGTAGGTAGCTTGCCGTTTCCCATAAAATATATGATATATATACAGTACAGGCCAAAAGTTTGGTCACACCTTCTCATTCAATGCGTTTTTCTTTATTTTCATGACTATTTGCATTGTAGATTCTCACTGAAGGCATCAAAACTATGAATGAACACATGTGGAATTATGTACTTAACAAAAAAAGTGTGAAATAACTGAAAACATGTCTTGTATTTTAGATTCCTCAAAGTAGCCACCCTTTGCTTACTAGAATATAAGACATGTTTTCAGTTATTTCACACTTTTTTGTTAAGTACATAATTCCACATGTGTTCATTAATAGTTTTGATGAATTTACAATGTAAATAGTCATGAAAATAAAGGAAACGCATTGAATGAGAAGGTGTGTCCAAACTTTTGGCCTGTACTGTATATATATATATATATATATGTGATATTTTCTAAGTCTCGTGTTGTATAAATTTTTTTACTGGCTGTATTTTACTTTACTAACTGATTCAGTATATGGTATATTAAAATTACTGAGGTGACAGTGAAGACAGCACTTAATTCATAGTAATTGGCTTTCAGACAGTAATATGCTCTATTTAAAAAAAAAAAATGACTGCATTGTATACTGCAACAATATTGCAACTAGCTTCAGCACTATACTGTGTTTTAGTCTACTGTGGTTTTATCACAGTAACATACATAAAGTAGATAACAGTAAGGGAACTTTAAAATTAACAGTAGAATACTAAGCTGGCAACCCAGTATTTTACTGTTAATTTACAAGACAATTGTTTCCAGTGTGGGGATTAGGCTGAGTGGTTGAGGGACCAGTTGGACGTACCCACCAAATTCCTTGGGTGTTTCAGTTTCCTGTCTCCATAGCTGCCCCTTCTCCATCACAGTAGTCCCATCACTGTGCTGGTCTTCCAAAAAGGTCAAGTCCCTACACTCTAAATTGTAAAAATGTCCCATTGTTTTTACAGAAAAAAACTGGCAGCTGTGGTTACCAGAATATTTCCGTAAAAAATACAGTAAAAATGTTGAAGCGGATACGTCGTTTTGTAGTATTTTTAGTTTTTTCCACCTTTTTTTCTGTCTCTTGGCCAATGAAATGCACTTTTTTGGGACTTTTCCAGAACTTTGAAATCATCACCAAAAAAAAACACAAAATTACCAAAAAGGACACAAAATTACCAAAAAACGACACAAAATCATTTAAAAACACACAGAATTACCCAAAAAAGACACAAAATTACCAAAAAAGACACAGAATTATTTAAAAAACACACAGAATTACCAAAAAAGACACAAAATTATTAAAAAAGACACATAATTACCCCAAAAAAGACACAAAATTACCCAAAAAAGACACAAAATTATTTTAAAAAGACATAAAATTACCCCAAAAAAGACACAGAATTACCCAAAAAAGACATAAAATTACTTAAAGGGGGTTATTTTGAAATCGCCCATTGGTTTTCCAGGAATTTTTTCCAGGCGTTTTAGGCCTAAATGGGTTAAAGGAGGCACTATTTGTGCACCGATAATATCTATTTAAATTATGTTAGTGATAATATCATCAGTAGCAACTTTATAATAGCTGTCCAAATGTTTGAGGTTTGCATTGTTGGTTGGATGAAACAAAGTTTGTTAAGGTGTCACTTTGGCCTTTTGGGGAACCCTGATTACTTTTTAATCACCACTCACAAAAAATCAATACAAAACCAGGGCATCTTTCAGTGACAAACAAACAAAACCAAGTAGAAAATGGCAATCGTAAGAATACAAACGATCTACTTTTCAGGGCTGTCCTTGATGAAAGAAATTCGTAGTTGACTTTCACTCTTTTTTGTAAACTCATCCGTTAGTTGACCTAATCTACAGATCTCTAAACTTTGTTTGTCTGCGAAATATCCTGCAAAAGCATCACTTTAAAGGTTGTGTTCAGAATTCCACAATATAAAACACAAACAATGCTTTTCAATATCTCTGCCTGTCCTTATCATTACCTCGGTCTCTAATTGTGTGTTTCTCTCTGTGACGCTGTAGACAATAGTTTCAGAATTTCATAACTTATCATTTGGGCTCCACTTTTATTTGATTATTTCCTTTAATGTATACAGCAATATGCATCTCATAAATGTCTCAGACAATGGCTGCATCCATTATTGGACTTAATAAAAAGCTTTCCATTGGCTTTTTTCACTTCATGTTTGAGTGGATTAATGCAAGTAGTGTCTGCAGGAGCTTCTTATATTAAGTGCTACATTAAAAAAAAAAACACATTCTGAAAGGCAGTCTGCTGCACACATTTTTAATGTTTTTCGTTTGCGTCAATTGGCTGTAATGTGTTACGATCAGTGCATATTTAATCTCTTAAAAAGTGCTTCAAAAAATACTTTTGCACTCGCACAAAAGCAGAAATAGTCTTTATGGTTATTTAACAGTCTGTATTTGGCCATCAAAACATGCTCCAATCCTCTATGCTCATTAATGTCTTTGTGAAACTGCACAATGGTGGACATTTCAACATGTAGTGTGTCATTTTGAGGGTGTGGTGGAGTAATTACAGAACCGTAGCCAGTTTTGTCCATGGTTAATAGAGATTAATAAGATAATTTCTGCATGCAGGAGGAAATTAATTAATGTACAATGTTCTGACCTCGATGTCTGTTACCTCTAACATCCCTAACCACACCAGGCCCTTGAATTTTATTTTAGAGGCTCTTTTTATTCCGTGTTTAATGATAGGAAATTAGATTCTAAGCCATGCTCGGATTTATACAATTCTCAGCTCCTACGCTTAGGTTTTAACATTTGTACAGTTTGTCTTTTTGTTTATATATTTTTGTTTTTCTGGCTCTTTATTTAAAATCTTATCTACATGGTTATGATTTATTGTTGCAATGTTTGTTCTTGTGTAAACCCTGTCAGAGGAGACCGTTTTTGTTCACTTTTTGAACTTATACCAACAAAAAGCAATGTAACTTGTATATAACCAGTGGTGGAATGTAACTAAGTACATTTACTCAAGTACTGTACTTAAGTAAAATTTTGAGGTACTTGTACTTTACTTGAGTATTTCCATTTTATGTAACTTTATACTTCTACTCCACTACATTTAGAGGCAAATGTTATACTTTTTACTCCACTACATATAGCCAGCAGATTTAGTTACTTTTCAGATCGGGATTTAACATGAAAAACATGATCGGTTTAAAGTTTAAAGTGACATTTTCTAAATTAGACCTCATAAAAGCATATTAAATAGTTAAAATGAGCCCTACCTTGAGAAAATAAAATGCTGCTTATATAAATGCATCAATAATAATTATCAAATCATATATTGAGAATATATTTAACAATCTGAGTGGGGTCATTCTGCAAAACGAGTACTTTTACTTTTGATACTTTAAGTACATTTTGATGCTAATACTTTTGTACTTTTACTGAAGTAAGTTTTGAATGCAGGACTTTTACTTGTAGTGGAGTAATTTCACAGTGTGGTATTGGTACTTTTACTTAAGTAAGGAATCAGAATACTTCTTCCACCACTGTATATAACCGACATAATCGTGAGCCAATAGGTGCAGCTTATTTCAAACCATGTTGATAGTTGTTGACTAAGGATTTCAGGTGACGTAGTATAAAGAGTGAGAGTCCGCGTAGGGAGGAGATTAGGGATTCTGTTTCTTATTTTTCCCCAAACCATGATCTTTTTTCTAAACTTAACCAAGTATTTCTGTTTTTCTTTGGATGCTGGACAGTGTTTCCCCTAGGTTTATAGCATTGAATAGGGGGGGACCTCATATTTTCTAATTTTGTACATTTTTAACCCTCTATCAGGCAAAGAACCATATTTGGTAACTTGTAGCTTCAGTAAATCACACAAGATTCAAGCTTTCCTTTATTGTCATTGTATTAAAAAAGTATACAACTAAATGTATGTGTGCTTCTCATATATAAGGTGCTTTAAAAAGACATTAATAAGTAGTCTAAAAAGATAATAAATCGTTTAAAGGTAAAAGATAAAGTGGAGATGTATGCAGATGATGTGTTAT
Source organism: Centropristis striata (assembly GCF_030273125.1). NCBI lineage: Eukaryota > Metazoa > Chordata > Actinopteri > Perciformes > Serranidae > Centropristis > Centropristis striata. Next base: position 10,375,327 of record NC_081540.1, on the reverse strand, counting down.
TGTCTATTTAGGGTTGCTGTGGGGAAGATACTATGATAAATATAATAATAATAATGACTCAATTGACCTTGATTTGCAATATAAAAATGAAACATTTTGCAAAAAGTCTTGTAATATCCTCCAATAACACTTCAGGGTTGACACTTTAAATTTCCAGGAGTGCCCTATAAAGGGTTAAGTAAAATGCATCGGTCTTGTGCACTTTCCCCCAATTTTCGACCTTTATGTCACATTTCGATGACGTCAATTTGCTCACTAACGGGGAGATTGTCTAGTCAGCATGCATGGGTCAAATATATTATTTTATAAATATAATTTAAATCATATAAATTTAAATTTATCCACTATTTTTCTGGATTTGTGTTGAAATATTTATTTGGAAGCCCTGCAGGTTTTGTTGCCCCACCCCGGATCTCAAATGTTAAAACTACATCCCTGATTCCAAAGATGTTTGGATGTTGTCTGAAACGTAAATAAGAGTCTGATTATTTGCTCATCATTTGTTAAGTACACTACCATTCAAAAGTGTGGACACACCTTCTCATTCAATGTTTTTTTTCATTTTATTTTAATTATTTTCAACATTGTAGATTAATATTTTTTTTAAATCTCAACTATGATGGGACATGTGGAATTATGTAGTAAACAAAACTGTGTCAAACAAATGAGAATATGTTTAATATTTAAGATTCTTCAAAAATAGCCACCTTTTGCTTTGATGGTCTCAAATACATTAAGAAGGCAATAAATTCCAACTTTTGAAAAGGTGCCCCTGTTAACTGAAAACCATCCAGATGTGCAGCTCATCAATCTGACTGAGAGAATAACAGAAATGTGCAAAGCTGCCATCAAAGCAAAAGGTGGAAACTGTGAAGAATCTAAAATACAAAAAAAATTGTGGTTTCTTTTTTTTCTGAACAACTTTTTTATTGCTTTTAAAGACAAAACAAGTACAGCAGTCCGATAAAAGTAAAAGGTACATTGTAATCCAATTTTTAAAAAAAAGAAATAATAATTAAATAAATAGAAAATAAAATAAAAAAATATAATAAAATAAACAATAAAAAAATACAAATACAAATTCTGTTTTGTTTTTTGTTTTTACTTTTTTTTCTAGATAATTTCATATGTGTTCTTTCATAGTATTTCTTCAGTATTAATCTACAACGTTGGATATAATATAAAATAAATAAAAAACATTGAATGAGAAGGTGTGTCCAACCAAACTTTTTACTGGTAGTGTATATTCAAATGGAGCCTGCACAAAGACAACATAATTAATTTTAATTAAAAATAATCAAAACAAATTGGAGTTGCAGTTGTAAATTCAATCAGATAATGTTGCAAATTAATATGTTGGAGAGTAAACGAAAAAGTCAGGCTCCCTTCAGCAAAAATGAATAATAAAACCTGTTCTGACCTCTCCAAGTCTCATTTATTTTTATATCTTAATTTCTTTGTTTCATGAATAAACATACACATACATAAACGTTTATATTCATACCTTTTGCTTCTGTTTTTGCTCCTGTGATAACTGAATTCCCCCATTGTGGGATAAATAAAGTATTATCTAATCTAATCTAAAAATGTGAAATTAAATCCTAAAATGCACCTGAGAAATGAAAAAAAAAATACATTTTTTTATTGTGAAGTGACTATATCTATATCCCTTTTACAACCCAATGAACTCATACTGGCGTCCTGCAGAGAAGAAAAAGAAACACCTAGTTTTTCTGTAATTACAGGTACTGTTTGGCACAATTTATCCAAGTGCTGTCTGCAGCACATAAGTACCTATAATCATGGTAAAGAACATCTTGAAGGTTGTAAACACTTTTATGTAGCAGAGAAGCAGGATGTCAGCTGGAAGGACGTCTCTGAAGTGAAGTTTAAATACGTGTTAGAAGCAGAGAGACAAATAAAGTGATATAATTAACTAATAACGCAAAGTCAAAACAAATCTTGATACTTTTTATCTGCATTATTGCATAATGAGCCGACTGGGAACCCAACAATTTACAGATATTGAATCATTATCTATCCAATTATATTGTTTCCATTTGAGAAATGTACTTATCGTGTGTTAATTGTGGTTTACGGTGGATTCGTCTTTATAGCGGGGGGAAAAAACTAATTTCTTTGACAAGGATCGTGTGATAAAAATCCAAAGTTAGAAATGAAAGGCACCTGGGGGAGGATGACGGCAATGTGATTAAAGTATGGCAATTAAGTAGTTTCCCTTTATTATCCACCGCAGTTAGAGTGAAATGTGGGCTCTGTTCTGCTCCTGCTGCAGAATGAATGAGGTGTTTCAGTCTTTTAAGTGAATAGAATGATTTTTTTGGGGGGTGGCTGTTTGCATTTGGTAATGTAGTATATGTTATGTTACAAGTGATATATTGTATGTTACCTTTAACCCTCTGGAGTCTCAAAAAGCACCAAATCATGACTCCTTCATGACATCCAGACTAGAAAACAAAGCAGCATGGAGCCCTACTGTAAATTTACCTCTAAAGTTCTGGCTGTAAACTCCATGAGGCCAGTTTCAGTTTGATTATGATATACCAAGTAAAACTGGAGACAAGGTCAAATATATTTAGTATAAAATTATAGAACTGGATGTAACCCTCTTATATGTTATATTTGCAACCTTTGGTCACAAGATTCAAAATCGCATTTTATGTTGGACTAAAGGACTAAAAAAGACACAAAATGACAAAAAAAGACACAAAATGACTAAAAAACAACACAAAATAAACAAAAAAAACACAAAATTACTAAAAAACAACACAAAATGAACAAAAAAGACACAAAATTACTAAAAAAACAACACAAAATGAACAAAAAAAAGACACAAAATTACTAAAAAAAGACACAAAATGGCAAAAAAAAGACACAAAATGACCAAAAAAGACATAAAATGAGAAGACAAAATGACCAAAAAAAACCCCACAGAAGACACAAAATGCCAAAAAAAAGGCACAACAGACACAAAAAAGAGACAAAAAGACACAAATGACCAAAAAAAAGACACAAAATTATCACAAAGACACAAAAAGACATGCAAAGGATTCAAAAATGGACAAAATAGCCCAAGACTCCATAGAGTTAATATAAGCGTTCTGCTTTACTAACGAAGCTACAGTCTGACCTTTTGTTCAGAACAGAACTGTAACAACTGGTTCAAACCAGAATATTGAAATATACACTAGTGTCCTCAGGCTTTAAAAGAGAAACGCATGTTCAACAAGTGCTGGCTTCATCCTTAAATAGAGGCCACCTGATTCACATTGATGACCTCACTGATTGAATGCCACACTGCTATATTTTTGAACACACCCCTTTCAACTAATTGCCCAATTGCACAGCCTTAAGAGCTGCATATCCAGGCGGCAATCTCCTTGCCTGAGCATGGAAGCCACCAGGAAGTACATTAAGCCTGCAATTCACCGAAAATTCCAGTAGGGGGTGCTAAGTTTGGCTGCAAAAGAAATCTGCCCATTCATTTCAGTGCTAAATTTGAAAACTTCTCACTTGATTTATTACCTCAGAAAAAATTTTCAGGGACAACATTATGGTCTCAATCGCTAGTAAAAAATCATCTTCAAGACAATTTGATGTCAATAGTTCTAATAATGGCCCCATTTAGAAGAAAATAGAAGATAAAGAATCGTATGATTTGGGGCGTTTCTAGCTTTGATTGACAGGTCACTGACAAGGCGAGCCGTCACCAGGAGAGAAGCAGAGCGTATCCACGGCAACGTGTCAATAAAGTTATATATAACGTTATATAGATAGAAAAGAGGACGTTTAGCGGTTTGGTCTCATAACTTTGACCCTTTCACACTATATTTTCACTTAATGACAGTTTATTTGAACGTTTTGTTCAGTAAAATGTCTTGTTCAGTGTTTGGTTGGACTAACAGACACTCCAAGGAGTCGCTGCTCAGTTTTCTGAGGTAAGAAAGATACATTTTGTTTTTGTTTTTTTGCTAGCCAAAACTAACATCCCAGTTAATGCTCCAGTTAATGCTAACATGAATTAGCAGCGGCTTCTCGGGTTGCCGGTGTAGAGATGCGTGTAGTCAGTGAGTCAGTGTCGTCAGATCCCTCGCGCTCCGCCACAGTCCAATTATGGTCTGCTCCGCGTATCGGAAACATGATGGCGACGCAAGATGGCGACGAGTGTAACGCTGAACTCGAGGCTTCCAACGGGCAGTCCACAAACCAATGGGTGACGTCACGGTGACTACGTCCATTATTTATATACAGTCTATGTGCATATCACGAATGCTGGGTCTTGTTGGTTTTCTGAGAATCTACTGCACCTACTGGTACCTTGTTTGCCATGTAGCAATAAAAAATATATTAAAAACCTGGATTAATCTGGTTAGTCACATTGGACTGCTATTATTTTGAACCCTACTGTAGGATCTGGGATTTGTCAGACAGTAGAGGCTTTGGAATTTGAATATAAACAATTCAAATGTATCCTTTTAAGGTAAAAAAGTAGACTTAGCAGCGTGCTCATGCCCGGGAAAACGTGCACATGCACTGGAATTAAATGATCTTACACACAGACAGAAAAGCGACAGAGAACTGAGGGCTCCATTGGACTCGGGACCACCTTTTTTCAGCAGCCTTGAAATTGACGAAGTTCTCCTCCGCTGTACCTAGTCCAGGGATGGGCAACTGGAGGCCCGGGGGCCACATATGGCCAGCACCCTCACTTGAAGTGGCCCTCAGTACAACTAAATGCATTTGAGCATGAAAGTGCAGTGTAAAAATGCACAAAATGACTTCTTGCAATTAATGTTGGTCTGCTGTTCTTGCACTGAAAAAAAAGAAATCACAGTAAGTGGTTGTTTTTTATTTGCTTCAAACCTTTTGTATTCCTATTTATACTGTTAAACATGCATTTGAGTATGAAATATGTTAAGTTAGTGCACTGTTAACATATTTAAAATTGCAGTTTCATCATATCTGGTTAAGTGCACGGTCCTATATGCGGCCCTGTGGTAGTGTTGATGAAAAATTGTGGCCCCCTCCAGCATTTAAGTTGCCCATCCCTGCTCTAATTCCAGCTGAGACATTTGACTTGTTAATGTGACTCAATGCACATCTTTTGGAGAAGGCTGCTGGGCAACTGAGCTGACCTCCAATGACAAAAGACGGAAGGAAGCAAACCAAAGCTTACGTTTAATAGTTGTTTAAAAAAAATGGTTTGAGAATATGAATCATCCAATATGGCCGTTATACTGGCCTACTCTACCTTCACGTAGGTTATCAGCCCATTCAATAGTCATGTTACCACCAACTAATTTTTACGCAAAAATTTGTTAAAACTTGCGTATAAAAGTTTTTATGCTTGCTTTAAATCACAGTAAGTGGTTATTTTTTATCTGCTTCAAACCTTTTGTATTCCTATTTACACTGTTATACATGCATTTGAGCATGAAATATGTTAAGTTACTGCACTGTAAACATATTTAAAATTGCAGTGTCGTCATATCTGGTTAAGAGCACGGTCCTATATGTGGCCCTGTGGTAGTGTTGATGAAAAATTGTGGCCCCTCCAGCATTTAAGTTGCCCATCCCCGAACTAGGCAGTGTATTCTGATGTTTGACAATAAAGAAAACTAAAAGGAACTTCGACTTGTTCTTTAATCCAGTTTTCTCACTCAGAGAGGTAGTAAATTTACACTACAGTAATCTGCAACAAAAAAAACCCTGATCACAACAAAGGCATAAATATCAGCATGTGTTTGTGCCACCGCCATCCCCCTCCCCCTCCCCCCTCCCACCCCCAACCACTTCATACACTCATATAGACACCATATCACTTCCATATTGCTCCCCTATCACGTTAAGCCTCTCATCCCCATTCAAACCCAGCGCCTCCTTGCTCCTTTCCCATTTCAATCTGCACTCAGTGTAATAGAGTTCGCTATCACCTTCTCCCAATGGGGCAACTTTGCCTCCAAGCCAATCTCTTTAGCTGTATGTTTTTATTCTGTCCCTGGGTGTGAGTCATGGGTCAACAATGAAACTGTGAGTACTCCACCCCCCTCCTCCTCCCTCTCCATCGGCGCTCCGAGACCCCGGTGCCTCGCGGAGCGTGGGCTGCCCCATGTTGGAGCGTTGGAGCGATGCGGTGTCAACAACCTCTTCATGCTTTGTGCAGGGGTGAATAACTCGGGGCATCCCAGCTGAGATGTGTTTTACTTAGAGTCGTACTGTGGTACTCCACCCCGAGTAATCTGCAATGATGGAGCTGTTGTGCTGTAAACAAAGGACCTCCAGGGCTGGTGTCTTTTATACCAATATAGCACCATATATAATAACAAAAAACTTGTTTACCCTCACTGGATAGAGAGATTTACAAGAGAAATATACATTACCGTAACTGTGATAATATAGAGTACACTTAAAAAATATATTTTTTCGGCCCTGTTATTATTATTTCAATCATCTATATAAATTCTACAAAGAACTATAAATTCAGTGCTTTTACTTTAAAATAGCAGTTTTTCATGTAGTGCATTACTTAGTGGTTGTTTGTTATTATGTGTCCTCAGTTTTGTATGTAAATTGAATCATTCGTTCCAAGTAATATTCACTAAACCAGTTCATTGTCCTAATTAGTTGATATTTCCAAGTAAAATGTAATTGAGGGACATCAGTGAATCTGCAATTTACTTGTGTATTTTCATTTTTAAAAATAAGTGGTTCTATTAAATAAATATTACTTAGAAACAGTAAGGGTATAGTAAAGATTACAAACACTTTCTGTGTGGAAAAACGTGCCTAGCTTTTTTTAAGTAAATGTCGCTGCAATTTTTTTCAGTGTTGTAACTTGAGTATTTTTTTTGTAGGTGCTGTACTGATTAAGACGTGTAACAAAACAACCTGTTTTATTATATACAGTCATGGAGAAAATAATTAGACCACCCTTTTTCTTCAATTTCTTGTTCATTTTAATGCCTGGTACACTGAAAAAATTGGAGTGACATTTACTTAAAAAAAGCTAGGCAAGTTTTTCCACACAGAAAGTTATTGTAATCTTTACTCGGGCTGTTTCTAAGTAATATTTATTTAATAGAACCACTTTTTTTTTTTATTAAAATACACAAGTAAATTGCAGATTCACTGATGTTCCTCAATTACATTTTATTTGGAAATAACTAATTAAGCCAACTGGTTTAGTGAATATTACTTAGAACGAATGATTCAATTTACAAACTAAACTGAGGACACATAATAACAAACAATCACTAAGTAATGCACTACATGAAAAACTGCTATTTTAAAGTAAAAGCACTGAAATCGTATTTCTTTGTAGAATTTATACAGATGATTGAAATAATAATTACAGGGCCAAAAAATCTTTTTTTTTCTCAGTGTACAACTAAAGGTACATTTGTTTGGACAAATATAATGACGACAACAAAAATAGCTCATAAGAGTTTAATTTAAGAGCTGATATCTAGACATTTCCCATGGTTTTCTTGATAATAACCAAAATCATTGTCGAGAAAACCATGGAAAATATCTAGATACCAACTCTTAAATTAAACTCTTATGAGCTATTTTTTTTATTTTTCATATAAATGTGACAGATTGTGGAAAATTGTTGATTGCAGGCCCCTCAATGGAATCAAACTGAAATCAAATCATGGCATATTCTGTGATATCAGCAATTTTTGTATTGTTGTCCAAATTATCTATATAACATTGTATTCTGGTGAAAATAGTGATTTACACCCCAATTCAGAACATCGTTATAGGAGAAAATGACTATTTAGAATAATCATATACAGTCATAATAATTCCATCATAATAGGAACAGTAATAGTCAGTTGTTATTGACCTTTGACCTCTTTCTTAAGCTGTTTAAAACTGAAGTAAACCTGGCCTTCGACCTCTTTTCTATCTCTAAATTGTCTTGTTTTTTGCTCAGACTCTGAACCACAGATAAGCCCTGAATGCTTCTGTAATAAATGAATTTTCTGATTTATATCATTCAAAACTTGGGCTCCACAAATAATAAGAAAAAAAACTAATTGCGAGTATTTTTAATGATACTGCCACTGCGATATGATTCAAAATATTGAAAGCAATGATCATTTTTGCATCATTAATCTGATTTTCAGCATTTTCAGAGAAAAATTTATTATGATTTTTCCGAGAATCTGTACCAAACAAAGATTTGCAATTAATTTGGCAACAAAGCCTTTTTCCAGTTGAATTTCATCAATCTTCAGAGTCATTATTTTAGTCCCCTACCCCGACTTTAACCCATGTCACGCAGAGTAACTCCAGAGCTGAGGAACATCCTTTTAAGTTCCCATTATGTGTTGTATTGATCTTGGGGAACATAGGGCCCTTTGTCATGCTCCCATGATGTGCCATATAAATCTGGGAAAGATAGGAGTACCCTATGAATGTTATACTGTTTTAAAAACAAGTTTTTCAGCTTTCAGAATCTGTAAACCAGTTGTTTGCTGTCCAAAATGTCTTATGACAAAGCCGTTTTTCCAAGGAAAAGGCCTTGTTTTTAAGAGGTGAACGGAGAGCGAGTGATTTATTTCATGAAGTGTGCTGCTCTGCAGAAGAGCTGTGTTTTAGTTTTTATGGACTTGCATTAAAGATCCCACTGGTCTGCAGCTATTAGTTGAAAGTATGACAATGTCAAAGGTTGTTGTGTTGTTTGAGAAGCAGCTATGTGTCTCCTGATGGTGAGGGTGTTGTGTCTGATGCGATATCCTGATTGCAAACCTCCCTCACATCCAGAAGAGCCACGGCGGTCTCTGATTTACGTGTGAATCTTTTAGTGTCATCTCGCAAAAACAATCCCCAATTTCAAAATCATGTAACACTGATTGGAGTCTTTCCAGAGGGCGTGTCGGCGGCAAAGCAGCGAAGCGGGTTGATTGAAAAGATTTATTGTTGTTTGGCAGGGCGTGCTGATCAGAACCACAGGCCGTGCTGTGATGCGTTAATCAACCTATTTGTGTGGAAAGGCTGATGAAAACGAGACTGATAGGTGTTCACATTCTAAAAACCTTAAAAAAAAAAAAAAGGATTAAATGCGGCCCTGATGTGAGTGTCTACATTAAGCACTTTGATCTAAAATCTCCATCATTGCTGGAACATCTGTGCCGGTTGTTAATAGCTGCTTTAAAGAGTAATATTTCAGTGTGAAATGCATATTTAATCCCATTAGAGTCCATATAACGAACAAACCATGTCTCATCAACCAACCATCCACCAGTTCCCACTGCTGCTCTCAGAATTGCATTATAATAATGCAGCAATATATATTGTGTATAGCAGTCGCCAATAAGGCTCTCTTCCATATGTAACTGTCTTTGAACATGTCAGTCTTTACATCTTTGTGCCAAATACAAGTTGGACCATGTGTTGGCTTTAAACCAAAACATAAAAATGCATTTATACGATTTAGGTTAGCTGTAACAATACTTGTTTTAAATTAATATATTGAGATTTTTTGCTCTCTTGCAGATAATTAAATGGGAGGACTCATGCCACTATCTACAATGCCAGTTAGCTTATCCTACATAGTATTGAGACTGAAAAATAATCATGATATAGTATGCTCAGTGTTTTCCACAGACCAGGTAGCAATGTGTGGTGCTCCACTGACAACGGTGGGGGAATCGAGTGTCACAGTGTCATGGAGTCATCAGGTGGATGCAGCGGGCGGTGTTCAACACTTTCTGAAGGTGCCATATGAAAAAACCTGTTTCTATTGTTCTTTAGAGTCACCTGCTGAGACACTATAAAGCTACAGCATGTCAGCTCAATCTTACTTCTTTAAAAGTAAGTTATTTAACCCTATAAAGCCAAGTGTATCATATTTGATACATACGTTTGTGAGACCTCTACATCAAAAATTAATACATGAATACATTCATGATGAATACATGAATTGATGATTAAAAAAACTGAGCAACAAATTTCACAAAAATACCAGATGTAACAAAAATGATTTGCTGGTTCCACTGGTGGATCTGTCATTACTGCGTGAAAACTTCATATCAGCAGATGTATGATTTTGTTTTATATGGAAAAAAATATTTTGTATGTTTGAGGAAAATGTTAAAAGGAAAGTCAAAGTTTTATTTGGTTAAAATATTAGGTTTTATATGATTATGTGAGTTCAAGAAAAGCAAATTGTGAGCAACAAATTGCACAAAAAGACCTGATGTATCAGATATGATCCAAATTAAATTCATATATGAAAATTGATATTGAATTTAAAAAAATGTTAGCCAGTTCAACAAACACTCCAGTTTTGAAAATGTAGAATTTTCTGGCAATTATTTCACGGTTCAGGCTTTATAGGGTTAAGAGAAGACAACTAAAAACATTTTTACGAGAACCCTGCCTGGTTTCATTCCTCACCCCAACTAGTTCAATCTTTAGATTCTGTGACAGGAACGATTGGCACAAAACAACTTCAATTTGAGGTTTTTATTTCAAATAATTAACTTAAGACCTACCTCAACCAATAACCTGTTCTAACTTTTTTGGTAAAATAATTAAAAATAAAATATATTAACACAAAGAAAATAAAGAAACTACCAAAGGAACAAAGCCTGATTCAGATTATTTTCAGGTTCTTCTACTGTAGCCTATTTGGTGCACAGCTTCATGTCCTATCAGAGCACCTAATTTTTCTTGGCTTCCTGAAAAACAACTCAAGTGCTCTTCATAAGGGACCTCGTTGGGTTCAGGCCCATTTATGGATAGTCTTGCTTGAGAAACAGCAAAAAAACTGCCACAGACAAATCAGAATTAAAATAGGCTACTATTTTATCTGTTTCTACCTCACCAGTTCCATTTTGTCTGCTGTCCTCCTCTATTTCTCCCTGAGCACCACTGTTTGATGCCTATAGAACATTCAGATAAATTAACGTTTACGAGCCATTTGACTGTTTAACTTTGTTTCAGACTGATACCTCCTCATGCTGCTCCTTGTCCTCTTGATAAGGCCGTTTTTGCCGTGAAAAAAACTTCAATACTCATCTCATCTGGATTAAAGCAGGAAACATTCAGAAAAACTACTGATAACTACAACAATAATAATATTTATAATAACTTAAAAAATGTGGTCTATTATTTTTGATTTGACTGTGGGCATAGTAGTCTACTCTATCCCCTCAAATATTAGGGCTGTAACGTCCTAAATTCTTTAAATATATCATTTTATTATAATTTTAAACCTTTTTAGGTGAGAAACTAGCCGTTAAGATCCTCGGTGCGTCGTTAATTTGTCTAAATACCAGCTGTTTACAATTTTGTTCGGACAAATTCGGCGCTACTCAAGCTAGCCGTTGTGAGCAACGCACTTCCGGTTACATTCACAAAAATAAACGCCCGTTGCCCTTTATAACCATAGACATATATATATATATATATATATATATATATATATATATATATATATATATACATGTATATATATATATATATATATATATACATGTATATATATGTCTATGTTTATAACGATAGAATTTGTGCTTTTACTTTGAAAACGAAGCGAACCTACCCTCGATGTAACTAGCTTGAAGCAGCCGCTTTGACTGCTCTCGTCCCGTTAACGGCATTTGCGGAAACCATTCAATATGCCTTAACGTTACCGGAGAGTCTTGACAGCTCAGAGATCGGCCCGGTTCATAGTAAAACATTTATTTATCGATGTGAATGTGGTGTTTTCTGTGTGTTGACTAACGTTATAGACGTTACAGTTTTTTTAATCCCCTAGAGAGGGAAAAAAAAACAGAATAATTTTGTGGCGGTCGGTCTCTATTTTGTGGCGGTGCGCCACAGAATGGTCTATGTGTGGGGAAACACTGATGCTAATAATAACCAAAACTAATTTTTAATTGTTACACACCAAGCTTGTCCACACTTATTAATGATGACCACCATGAATTGTTTTTATGTTTCATTGTGTTTTAATTGTGTTTAAATTGTGTTTTAACTGTGTTTTAATTGTCTTATGTTCCCCTATCTTATTTCTTTCTTTTTATCTTATGCAAAGCACTTTGTGATTTTATCTGTGAAAAGTGCTATATAAATAAACTTTACTTACTTACTTACTTACATACTTACTTACTTACATACTTGCTTACTTACTTACTTACTTACTTACTATAAATAAACTTTACTTAAGCTTTGTCCAAGTACTGGAAATAGGTCTGACTAGACCTGTTGTACCAATGTAGTAAGGGGGTATCCTAAAGCCCAGGATTCAGCCCTTGCAAAATAGTGCCAGTAGGAAACTTGATTTTCTCTCTGCAGATGATAGGCCATGCTTGGAATATATTACTTTTTCCATGACTTGCAAAAATGAAAAAAATTTCCTATAGGGCGCCACAGGAATGAGTTCTTAAACCTGGAATTAAGTTAGCATTTGTGGAGGATAGGGGTCTATCCTTTCAAACTCAATGAGGATTTGAATGGGTTTTTGATTAGATGCCTGAAATAAGGTCTGTGGTTAACACAAGCTGAAGAGATTTTGTTCTTTGTTGTACGACATAAAATTTGTTAACAAATAACCCCACTTTTGAATTTTGGAGTTTGCACGTGCCCTAGAAAGCCAGTTGCTAGCAAGCGGCTAAATGAGACTACAGTGGTTGTCGGGGATATTAAACGTCATCACGCCGAACATGGATGGCAATTCTCTCACTAGTCCGCCCTACAGTCTCTTCTTGTGTTTTTCAATGCTCTTGTGAAAACTCTTGTGTCTTGTAAGTTATAAGTAAGTAATTATAAGTAAACAATTTAATGCCCATGGATTTGCTAGTGTAACCCAGTACATAATTGGGGATAAAAATATTATTAGTTCTTTGAAATTATATATATTTTTATTTATCAACCCTTATTTGATTATTATTTATTTATTTATTATTTTCCCATTTATATTTATTTTGCACACACCCAGTATTTATTTGTATATTATTTTCGAAAAAAAAAGTAGTTCCACCCTTTTCTCGCGAGAGTCAGAGTGAGAGCAGCCATGACGAGCAGGTGAGAAATACCGAAGCAAGTCACTCTTTAGTAAACAAAAACCGGCGGTTGTTAACTCACTTTAGAGCACAGAAAAAGTCTGGAAACTGCACCTAACGGGAGCAGAGGGATTGTCGAGGACCTGTGTGTTGTTGTTTTCGGCAGAGACCTGGTGAGTTACCTGAGCTAACTTAGAGCTAATTAGTGCTAGCTAATGCTAACAGCAGTAGCCACAGTGTGTATTGGGCCGCGACACGGCCGAAAACTTGTAAACACATGAACGTGACTTGCCGCTACTGTTTACTGTGTGTGTCCAGAGGTAAAGCTGCACATTTTGCTCGGTTAATCTGATGAGAAATGGGGTGTGCTGTTTATTTTACTGCTGTGGGTATTTTTCTGTGTGTTTATTTCAAGATGCACTGGTTAAAGATGTGTGTTCTGTTGAAAACTGCTAAAAAGGTTAATTCATAACAGAGGCAGACACTCTGGAATCTTGAATTTAATATTTTAATGTGTGTTAAAGGTGCATTCTGTCATTTTTCAGTTCATAACTTAATGAACATGTGTGCAATGGTTAAAAAAGGTTAAAATTGATAATATTCCATATGGAAACTGATCTAAAATTACCATATCTCATGGTAAACAGTTAAAACGATAATTAATTCCATCACTACTGAGTTCCAGTATTGCATCCTGTGTGTTGAGATATTTGAATATGGCCATAACAGAGAAGTTTGATGAGTGATTTAGTAATAGTCCTGTCTTTATACAGGCTAGGTTTTTTGAGCACCCTCAGAACTTACCGTAGATATGGATCGGGATTCTCCTCGTGGAAGGAGATGGCGAGCCAGTGATACCAAAGGAGCAGAGAACCAGCACCTGAGCCTGAGGAGGACATCCAGCCCTTCTCCACCGTAACTGAGTGTGTCTGTGGTAGGACCACACACACACACCTGACTTTTGTGCCCCTGACTATTTTATTTTATTTCCCCCTGATTTGACTTGACTTTTGAATAACGCGCGCTGCAGCACCAAGTACATTAAAGGACAACTGAAGGAACATTGAGGAACATTAAAGGACAATTAAAGGGACATTACCTTTCCTATAAGGACACTTTTTGTTGTTTTATATTGAAAAGAAATACTGAAATATTGAAAGATCAGTTGTAAAAATACTGAATTTATTTTCTTATTTTATTTTTATTTTTCCATTCAAACTTTTTGGTTCAATACATTGAACTTACATTTAAACTACTACGTGGCTCCGTTTATTCATTGTGGTTGTCCATTTCTTCCAACCCTCCTCTACGAACCTAGTCCTGGTCCATTCATTAGTAACCTTATTACACCTAGCGGGTTACACTAGCATGTCAAACAGCTGGTTAGCTTGTCGTGGAGCGTCTGAAGCTAACGGTTTAAGTCACGCAACTGTGGTGTAGTTCGCGATAGCATAACGTTTTTTACTTCTAATAATAAAAGTGGTGTTCATTTGTGAAGATTATCCTGCTGAATGCCTGCCATGATCAAAAATCCAATGCAAAAATCTCATAGGCGAAATCTCAATGGAGCCCATGGTGATGCTACTTCCGAGTTGGCCTGCAAAAATACTCAAGAAATTCTTTGTATTTCTTAAAAACCATTCACGAAAGAACCAATCACACCAGGTCTCTCTGAAAACTTGCCATTTTCAGTATATAGCAGCCATATATATTATATATACATATATATACATATATTCTAATTTGGAGGTTGGCACAGGGATTGGTTTCACATATCGTTTTTAGAAACGGTAACATGCTGAGAGCGGGAGGTAGGGTTACTAAAGTAATCGATAGCTGTATCCCTTCCAATTATTCCATCGATAATTCAAGCAGTTGGATACCTTTACTTATTGAAGCATAATTACTTAGTTACATTTACTGTATTACTTAATTTCTTTCCCAAATGACATAACAACCTGAATTGTGGTTTGAAAAAATCAAGGTCAGAACCCAATTGTGTGACTCGTTACACCCAAAAAAGTTGGGCTGTAAAGGTAAGATTTCACAAAATGTTTTTTTTTCCCTGTAAACTGCACACTGTTTGTAGCAAAACCCCTCAAATATCTCCCTGTATTTCCTCACCTCAGTGGTCATGAAAAATAAGCCCTATTCTTCTCTGTCTCAGGAAGCCTCTCCACAAATAAAACCCGGCCCAGTCTCTTGGCAACTGGCACATTATTCTATTCTATTAGAGGCTTCAGGATTAATAATTATGGTGTTTAATCTGAAGAATGGCCAGTGTCCAGCTCTCGGCTCTCATTGCAGCGCTGTGCTGTATTGCATTTAGTTCTGGTAGCAGGCGCAGGGTCACTAAGGTCGCCGATGCAGCGTCCTTTTACAGAATGTCAACAGCTGAAGAAAAATAAAAAGCAATGAGGAAAGAGCAGGTTCTTGCTGAGACTCCAAATAAAACAATTTACACACAACTGGGGACCTTGACTGAAATCCTCCCGAGCTGCGAGCTAATTAAAAATGTGACCTCATACAAAGGGAGGCATAAACAATTTTTATCCCCTTTGCTCTGCTCTGCCTTATTCTCTTTGTGCACATACACACACTTAACTGTATGAGTCTCGGGGGAGTCCGACTGAGAAAAATGAATTACTGATTTCATTCCGACAACTTGGCTAAGTAGCTTACAGGAGCAACACCTGCGGTTTTTAGACTTCACAGTTAGATGTGAAACGTTCAGCAAAGTGCTCTCAATGTTCTTTTTTTTACGTATCATTATTAATGTCTCACATTGCAACTTGATATTTTTATGAAAAATGTTAGAGCACATAAAAACTCTTTAGTGGATTTCCCACTTTGAAGTGAATTAATCACCACAGCAGCCGTGTAAAAATAGGTCAGTTGATACAACATCGACCAATAGCTTTGGGAGAATTTGTCTTCCTTAATAATTCACACCCAGACTGATTATACTTTGTAAAAAAAAAGAGGCTGACACTTGATGAATACCTCCATCAAACAAGTCGATTGAACTGGATTCTAGCTTGATGTGTCCAGACTGGTGCTTTGTTCACATGTTGCTGTTGCTATTAGGCCTTAGTGAAGGTAGATCTTTGTACTGAAATACTAGAATACTAAATGCTATCTCTCAATAATAAAAGTTTGTCGTAGATCCGCATTGTGTTGCAGCTCCTCTTCAAAATGTAATGGGTTCGTCATTGGTCCATGCTACATCCTTCCACCAAGTTCCATGAAGATCAAACTAGTAGTTTTTCTGTAATCCCGCTAACAAAAAACTCCAAAAAGAACAGACTACGAGCCAAGTATTAGACACCGCATGACCCGGCACAGACATCACTGCAGATCAGTCTTATTTATATTTTATTTCTTGTAAGGTACAAGTACAAAGAAACAGTCACAGTTGCAGAATTGGTGTCTGATATTCTGTAAAATTGTTTATAGCTAAAGCTTATTTTCAACACCAGTCCTTTGATTGGTCTTGATCAGTGAAAAATCATATAAAAATCAAAACCAAACACAAACAAACAAAAAGGAAACAAAACATTTCCATTTGTCTTTTTTGGTAATTTTGTGTCTTTTTTAAGTAATTTAGTTTTTTCTGTCTTTTTGTTGTTGTTTTTTTGGTCATGTCTCTTTTTTTGGGGGGGGGGGGGGGATCATTTTGTGTCTTTTTTTAAATAATTGTGTGTCTTTTATGGTAACTCTGAATTTTTTTTTGTCATTTTGTGTCTTTTTTGTCATTTTGTGTCTTTTAAGTAATTTAGTGTCTTTTCAGTCATTTTGTGTCTTCTTTTGGTCATTTTGTGTCTTTTTTTGGTCATTTTGTGTCTTTTTTTAAGTAATATAGGTCTTTTTCTGTCATTTTGTGTCTTTTTAGTAATTTTGTGTCTTTTTTTGGTCATTTTGATACTGCCTCCTGCAGACCCCTGCTCTACAGGGACCTGTCCAATGAAACAATCTCTTACACACAGAATCTCAGTTCAGGTGTTCTGTTTTAAAGTAGAAGTGGCTTGGAAAGTTAGCTATACATTTGTGAGTACAGTCCATGTGTATTGCTTGTCTAGCTGTACACAGTTTCAACATCATTGCTGCATTCAGTAAAGCACACCTTATTTGCCTGCTTAAGGTGAAAATACTGCCCTTTTTGTAGCCAGTAATTACAAATTGCACATTTAAGCTGGCAGGAAGGGAATTCCAGAGAGTTGTCTCATTTTACAACTTCTGTCCAATATACCTCAAATGTTAGTGGCATTATATGGAAGTCTAATCATGATGGATTTGAATGTCAGTGTAGCTTGATGGTGGAGACATTTAAATGTAAATGTGAGGGTGGAATTATTGATGAAATGGTCAAAACTGAGCAGATTATACTCCTTTAGGATGCTTAAATGATAAAATCTTGTTGATTGTGGTTTAATGGTGGAGGCTGATGCCTGAAAGCAAGAAGTTATGCAGTAAGAGAAAAAATCATTGCATGCATAAATGTTTGAGCTGTGTTAAATGGCAAATAGTTTTTTGGATTTGCCTTTGGGTTTGAGGATTATCCCTCAGTCTTTCCAAACTTTTTCATGTCAGACCTTAGCTGAGGGTGCAAAACAATTTGAAGATACTTCAAATCCTGTACTTTCTCTGTATTGTGCTGTTTATTTTGCGTTAAATAATGTGCATCAAGTATCCTGCTGGCTCTCAGTCCAGTGTTTAAATGTTTTTACCTTTAAGATATGTAGCTGTCTGTCGGAGTGACAGTGGGTGAGCAGGAAGCAGTTCAGTGTCTTGCTGAAGGACATTCGGAGAGGATAAACGGCTTTTGATGGATACACACTGGCTGTCGGCTGGGATAGAACCTGTGACCTTTCCGATAAAGGAAGGTCTCTGTACCCACTAGGCCACCCGGGCCACCTCATTTCTTTTTTATAGACAAGAACCAAGGTCAAGAACATGCGAGTGTTGCATTTGCAGCGCATTGGAATTTAACACTGAATCTGTCCATGATCTCTGCACAAATAAGAGGAAGGACTGCAAAAATAGCCCTGAGATGTGCCCTGGTTTGATATGATAGCAGTGGAAAATAAGTCATTCCTTATCATCTTTTTTTAATTGTAAATAAGTGATTATTTTTTGAGGGGCAAAAAATATTTAATGGGAAGGTGTACATATGTCCTGTCATTGCATTTTAAGCTTTATGGGTTTATTTAATGCTCTCTTCTATGGCTTTTTAAATGTTATAAAATTGTGGAATGGCTGACGTTTAAAATGCGTGACGGTAAAGGTTTTGTGAGCTTGATGGTCTTTAAAAAAGAACTACTTGGTTATGCGTTCAAACTAAAAATACTCGGCGAGGTTAAGGGAATAGAGAGCAAACCAAATTACATATTTTTGTAGGCCAACCCGGAAGTAGTATCGCCATGGGGTCCATTGAGTATTACGATACTTCTTCCTATGGGAGTTTTGCATTGGATTTTGGATCATTGCAGAAAATCTGTGGCAAACACACATTTCTGATGCTGACACGTTTTGTTTAGTAGGACAATCTTCACAAATGAACACCACTTTTATTATGTTTGAAGAGTTAATGCAGCCAAGAAAAGCAAAAAGCTAATGATCGCGAACTAGACCACAGTCACATAACTTGAACGTCCCTACCATTAGCTTCGGACGCTCTCCGACAAGCTAACCAGCAGTTTTGACTAGCAAATCAGTAGCTTAGTAAGTTAACGTAATTTACAATCCACAAATCGTACATGTCATTTACGTCATACAACAAAATGCAAACATCTTTTAAGTTACCTTATTTCAGACATATATCTAAGCAAAATCCCATTCAAAATCCACATTGAGTTTGAGAAGTTCGACCCCAGGGCGCTAAAACGCTAACTTAATTACCCAGAAGTAGGTTAGCATGTGGCGCCCTATCAAACTACACGATAAGTTTCAGGTAAAATGACAACATCTTAAGGTATAGAAAATTACTTAATTTAATTGATGTTGTGCATAAACAAACAAAACAGTTGATGCTAAAATAATTATAACAATTGTCAAATATTTGAGTTTCACACACCTTTTACTATATTGTAGCCTATTGTCGTGGCATGACATGACACACAACTAATAAAAGAATGCGTCAGTATAACACATGAAACTACTAAAGAAATGAATATGTATTTAATATGCCCTTTGTTGAAACGGGCTGTTTACTATGACCATTTGTCAGATAACATTGTAACTTTTTTTATGTAAATAGTTTTAAACACCCATTCTTTAGTTACATTGGGAGTTGGAGAGCTGCAGGGAGGATGTATTTTTGTAAACCTGAAAAATTAATATAGCCCTGGGCAAAAAGCCAATGGGAATTTTCCATTGGATTAGTCTCCTGATCTGTCCTACCATGTGTCCATCCACCACCTCAACCTCCAAACCATTACTCATCTTGCTACATATGGGCCACTCTAGATGTAAATCTAATGATACTGGGCGGCACAAAATGTTGCCATAACCAGTGGAAATGATGGAGAAAACCATAAAAGTCCGGCCCAATCTGTAATAAACCAGTACGATGAGAAGGATAATTTAGTACTCTTTCCACCCTGGATCCTTTAATGACATCAGGATAACTTTGACTTTGAAGACTCACACTTTGTTCTTGGGGGAAGAAAAGTGCAACTCATTGAAATGACCAGACAGTCCCTATCTTTAGGTATTCTGGAGGCTTTTTTCCCTCACACACTTGGACATGAAGGACGTTTTTTAAAGTGTAATATGAAACTTTTCATCCTTCAGATGTAAAAAAAATACAGACTAGACGTATGTATATTTTGTTAAGTATCACAATTATGTAAAGTATATTATCCCAAATATCCCCAAAGATGCGAGGAAACCAGGCGAGGAGAGAGGAAAAGTTTTAAGACACGTTCTCCCCGTGTCAGCGTGGGTTCTCACCAGGTACTCTGGTACTTAGGTTTAATTGGTGACTCTAAATTCCCCATAGGAGTGAATGAGAGCGTGATTGTCTGTCTCTATGTGTCTGCCCTGTGATAGTCTGGAGACCTGTCCAGGGTGTACCCCGCCTCTCGCCCAATGGCAGCTGGAATTGGCTCCCTCATTTAAGGGTAATGAATGAATAAATGTATATAGGCTATCCTTGAGTTTGATCTGTTATCCGTCTTAACTCCGGTATGAAACAACAGTGATGTTGTGATGTGTCAAATCAGTCTGATCAGCTGCAGCGTCCAATCAGTAAATGATAACCAGTAAGGAATGTCGACCAGTAACAGACTTCCGTGAAAGTTTCTCTCATGTATCCTCGCGCATGGCTCCTTAGATATCGATCGATCATCAATCCTCACTCCTCTGAGTCGGCAGTCGTAAAAAAAAAAGGCACACCACAAGAGCTTCTGGTTCAAGCAAAGAGCGAGGAGACAAAATAAGAGAAATGAGACATACCCCAGGAGAAACACTGATTTTTACTGTTTAACTACTTTGTTGTGTTTTTACCAGTTTTAGGGCCTGTTTACACGACAACGCTCTCTGGTGAAAATGACAAAATATTTTATCAGATGTGCCTTTTGTTTAGACAGCGACTGTATTTTTTTGGACTGAAAAACGCAAAAAAAAATGAAACCACCCTCCAGAGTGGAAATATTAGAAACGCTCCACTGATGTGTTTCCATCTCAAGGGTTAAAAATGCGAAAGTGTCAGTCCAGGCAAATGACAACAAACGTGTTTCCATCAGTCAGACGTTCAAGTTGCCCTAGCAGCTCTGATAACTATCCAGGAGTCATTTCAGCAGTTCAGCAGAATTATCACAGAGAAGGCGTTTTAATTACCTAGGGCTATTTTTATATGCACCAATTCGGCAGAGGTGAAACAAACAGCTTTGGACAAGACCTGGAAGAGAAGTAGGGAAGAAAATAAGTGTCTATGCCGTGCCAGCTCTTGGTGGTGTTGTGGGGCAGTGCTTCACAGTAGCACCTAGCCACCTGGCGTGCATACTATATTGAATTTCACATACTTTTGCGTCACCGTATGCACGCAGATTTCCCCCTACAGACGCTTGTCTAAGCGTGGAATAAAAATTGAGAACGCAACGCCACTTTTTCCTTTTTCTGTCCAGATCGTCTGAACCCGGGCCTCAATGTCCCGGTCTGTTTGTTTTGGAGAGGAGGAGATCTCTGCGGATTATTTGGCTTTCTGTAAAAACCTCCTGATCAATGAACACTGAAGGAACCGGAAGAAGCTCAAAGATGACATGTTGGTGAAGAAAACAACCATCTTGATCCCACTTCAAGACATCACCAAACTCTGTTTTTTGTCTTTATTTTGAATGAAAATCCCCTAGTGGCAGAAAATAATATATTTAAGACAGTTGAGCATGGTGATAGATCACATATTTTATAGCACCTTACCTGTCCGTGTTGATTACTCAGAAGCCCTATGATGCACTGTAAAGATAGAGGCCAGTATAAGACATACATTATTCATGAGACTTTCAGAAGAGAGAGTTTTGAAATGTCCATAGGTGGATATTCCAACCAACTCATCCCTCACCTGCTCCTGCACCGCGGTAATGAGACACCCAGTGAGTAGAAAGGGAGGCAGCAGGGAGAGAGGCAGCAGAGCAATCTTCCACTGAGCCAAAGATCTCAGCAGCACCCTGAGAGGCTTCACTCTTCTGATGCTTATTAATCCTGAGAATGAAATGAGGTTAACAGTAGTTCAGAGACAGCCATGGTGTGATTTTGATCTGCGGATAGAAGACGTTCCTTAGTTTTTGAGCTGATGACAACATTAAAAACTTGTGACGTGAGATATCTGATTTGTAAGTGACAACTTTTCTATGTTCTCAGGTCTGGTGTTGTGCTAATTTATCACCTTTTCTCCCATTCAAAATATTTATTCCATATTAAATATACTATGAAATGTGTCACCCGGTATGTTACCCTTTAATGTGCTTCTCATCCTCCTCTCTTAATCCAATCTACTTTTCATGGCCGAGTCAGGCTTTTTGTGCAAAATTCATATTCAAAGTGTCAGAGTATGTTTCATGCTTTATTCTTATGCTCTAATGCTCCTTGGTTATTTGTTTTATGTTTCTTAATGCATGACATTAAGTGGAAATCTGCTCATCCAGGCGTGCCAATAACACTGCACAAATTATTGCTTTAATAATTTGCATTTCATCCTCCTTTGATTTTTATCTGCGAGGCGGAAATGAAGGCCTATCATTTTATGACTCATATCACTTTTGGGCTTAATCTGATTGTAGAGTATGGATTATATTGAAGATGGAATCTTAAGTATGATTGTTGTTGATGGTGCTTGGTTTTGTTTATTCCGGTGACAGCTTTGGCTCCAAAGACACTTTACCTGTCAGTGTAACAGTTGTTACCTGTTTCCACTATATACTTGTCAACGAAGAGCAAATGAAAATAGGGATGTCCCAAAGTTTCTTGGCCCTGAGTCATTTAATATCAAGTCCTGATCTGATACTGTACTCTAATTTTCCTACAATCCCAATTCCAGCGATGCTGTGTTAACCCTTTATCGGGCGAAGAACTATATTTGGTAACTTCAGTGGATATCTAAATGAGGTCCCTATGTCTCTGTTTGGTTGTAGAACCACATGGATTTCTTCCAGCTAATCAGCAAATATCAGGCTACGTCACAGACGGTGACACCATGACATCTGACCAATCAGTATGATAATAATATAATATTAACTTTATTAACCTTGACTATTTTGAGAAAAAAGTTGCAAATTTACTAGATTAAAGTGGCAAATCTAGGAGAAAAAAATATGCAGATTTAAGAGATTGAAAGTGGCAAATCTGTGCGGGAAAAAATGCAGATTTACGAGAAAAAAGATTCACTTTAAATCTCATAAATCTGCATATTTTTTTCTCCTAGATTTGCCACTTTAATCTCGTAAATTTTTTTCTCAAAATATTACCCCCCTCCCCCGGGTCCGTATGTTTTTTTACACATTCTGGCAGTATGTAATATCCTCCAATATTCTCTAGGGATGAAATTTGGAATTTGCAAGTATTTCAGTGAGTGCCCTATTAAGGGTTAAATGTACATTGATGGTGCCTTTCCAGATGTGTAAGCTGCCCACACCATAGGCACTAATGCAGCCCCATACCACAAGAGATGCAGGTTTTTGAACCATCCGCTAACAAGCTGGATGCTCCCTCTCCTCTTTAGTCTGCAGGACACGGCCTCCATGGTTTCCAAACTGGGTGGACCTGCACTTTCCTAGTCTCTCAAAGCGCTTTACACTACAGACTGCGCTCATTCACTTGTTCACACACACATTCATACTGGTGGCAGAGGCTATCCTACAACGGTGCCACCTGCCACCATTGGGAATTCATCCACACACCGATGAACGGAGCATTGGGAGCAATTTGTGGTTCAGTATCTTGTGCAAGAATCCTTCGACATGTAGGCTGCCATCAGAGATCAAACTGCCAACATTCCGATCAATTGGTGACCGCTCTACCAACTGGGCCACAGCCGCAGAATTTCTAGTTTTCATACATCTGACCACAAAACTGTTTTCCATTTTCAATGAGCTTTGGCCCAGAGAAAAGGCTTCTTTTTGCGTGATACAACTTTAACCTGCATTTGTGGATTGCACAGCGAACTGTGTTTACAGATAGTGATTTCCAGTAGAGAATCATGCCTGTTTTTTTAATGGATTGCCGCCTGAGGGCCTGAAGATCCTGAGCATCCAGTTTTGACCTTCAGTCTTGTCCCTTGTGCATAGAGATTTCTCCTGATTCTCTACACTTATGTGTAGGAACATGGAAGATCTACGGTTGAGAAAAAAATGGCTATGGATAGCAACAAAAAACAGTGGATATATCGTTATTTTGGTGTACACATAAACAGGTATCACATTTTTAGGGTGGGCCTTGGGAACCCACAAGCCATCATCTACTAAGTGGAATACATTGACTGTGGGAAGTACCTCAAACAACGAACTTTCCCATTAAACTTAATAAAATAAATCCATTTGAATATGTTTGACAACTGAATAGCTTTGCATTGCATTATGGAGTATCATTTTATTATTTATTTTTTTACAAAATAAGTATAAAATAACAAACCATCTTTTTGTCCTTGTCGCTGTCTCGAGGGACTTTCTTTCCTGTCCTCCAGCGTTTGCTGCTTCAGTACAGTTAGCTTATTGAACTATATAAGTGTTTATTTTCATTGTCGGTGCATCTTTTGGGCAGATTGCATTAATAAATAAATGACTGTTTTTGGCTTTTTGCTTGCGGGGCTGTCCCGCTGTCCCTCTTCTGAGCCCAAGCAGGTGCTGGGACACGCCCAAAGTGAAACACCATGCACTAAGCTGAAATTAAAAGAGTAAATAACATAAATAAACAGTCTCATACTGGGTTTTAATGTAATTTATGGGGTGTGGTGTTCCACTCAGCCCCTGCTCGCTCAGGGGACTGGATAAGAGACAGACAGCAGAGAGTTGACAACATCTGGTGACTGCACTTAATGCGTTGCTGTGTGTGAAGGCTTCATGGGTAACAGCTGACTAAGGATCTGATTGGGTCCAATATAGCTCAGACCTAATACTGAGGCTTTGAGATCAGATGATAGAGCGCTACCCACTGAAGGAACAGGTCTGGCATGAAACGTGAACAAAAATTTTCGCCAACTTTCCGAGTTGGGAGTGGAGAGGGGTGAGAACTAGTTTTTTCAAATATTTCAGCAAGAGTGCAAAGAGAATAGAAATGCAGCTGAGACATGATGAAATCAGGCCGAAATATGGTATAGAAGAATCTAAGCAATGATTCCTTTAAAAAAAAAATCACTCACAATGATTTTATTAATGCCAGTAACACTGAGGTACATAGCATATACTGTTCATTGTGATTTGATTTTAGTTTTTCCAAACAAAATATTCAAAAAGAATGCAGCACAAAATGCCCCATCTTGAAATGTAAAGACAAGTTTTAAAAAAAAAAATAATTCATGTAACCTCCCCATAATTTGGATCCACTCCAAAGTTCAAAGGGTTCTTTCTTGGCCCATGTCACATCCTTCCACCAAGTTTCATGAAAATCAGGCGAGTATTTTTTCTGTAATTCTGCTGACAAACAGGGAACAGGAAGGCAAACCAAGTCAAAACCATGACCTCCTTCGTGGATGATAACTGGAGTAAATAATCAGAAGAGGACCTATTTGATCCTGTGATTGTTACCTTGCTGCCACTTTGCAATATTGAGGAAAAAGCAACAACTCAACTTGTTTTTGAGCATACAACTGGCTTTCTTTGTTGTGCTAACTTACATTATTGCCCTAAATGTCAATAATTTATATTTCCAAGTTTTACCAACTTAAATCACTGTTTTAGGCCAAAAAATACAAGTTGGCTTTTTTGCAGTGCAGTAGTTTTATCGTAATCCTGCTGACAAACAGACACAAGCTTAAAACATGATCTCCTCGGAGGAGGCAATGAACTTTATAAGGTGTTAACATGTCAGTCGGCAGCTCTTTATTAGTTGAAAATTAGCAGTTTAAAGTATGTCATCAACAACACTGGGGCTGTGGATGAAATTATTAAAGCTTAATTATGGATCCTGTCATCTCCATGAAGGTAGAGGTAGTCCAGCATGCCCGGACAAGACTGTTTCATGCTGGCAAGTGTTCAAGGGCCACTCAGAAGTCTTTCATGCGCTGCAAGTGGCCCCTGAACGGGACTTTGAGTACCACTGATCTACAGCACCATGTGTCAGCGAGACCATCTGAGCACGTAATTAACTGGAGAAGTTGGCTCCTCTCAATCGCAGCCATGGCAAGAGTACAAAAAGTTTTCTTCGCTGCGTGTTTGCATAGTGATAAGTAATATTTTATTGAAGGTGTGATATGGCCTCACCCACACAGGATGGAAGGTAGTCTCTGCTTAAATCAGACTCGCACATAACGAATGCAGGGCATCGCTCTGCCGGTGCTGCAGGCGAGATTGCTTACGCTCCCTTCAGTGTCTGAACTCATCCAGGAACACATAAGTGAAATAGGGGTCATCACACTCCTCTGTAGTCACACAAAGTTCCCTGTGTGTGTGTGCGAGTGGGCATGAGTGTGTGTGAAGGACGGCAAGTGAATGAAAATGCGAGGCAGCAAATCTCCGAGCAAATCCTTTGCAGTCTATTTATACATTCTTTTGAAAATCCTAGAGCTGCTCTCTCTTCGGGCTCGGCGCAGGCTGGAACTGTAGCGCCGCTGCGATTCTGCTCACTCGACTGCTCTATACTATTTTTATGGGCAACAACAACAGCCAACCATCACGGTCCACAGCCATTAACAGCATGGTTTTGTGCTGCTTCCCCTGTAGCGCTTGATGAAAGGTGCTGAGAAACACCGCAACGAGCAGACGGTGATATTCGTTACCTGAATGATGCTCCGGGGCCGGTGGCCAAGAAATATGATCGACCAGGTTTCTGCCCCATTGGCTAAGAGGGACATTTCCCCGCAGTCTCGCGATTAGTTTGCCGGCCTCTTCCCCCCGCGAGGTGTGATTCTCCCCTACAGCTGTTTGTCACGGCCGTGTGAAGCACTGCCCTGCAGAAACCTGCCGCCGCACTAAAATGCATCACACGCCGAGTTTGTCAGCGCAGGAAATTTGAGCGCGCGCGATGCTTTATGTGTCGGCCCGCTCGGCTGCTGAGTGTTCAACACTTTAAGCCAACCCTGCCTGCCCACGCCGAACAATGGTAGCTTCTCAAATCAGGTCGTAGCATTTGCATAGAAATTGGTTCTAGATCAGGAGATGGGGCCCCTCAAAATAGTCTCCGTCCTCGCTCTCTCTCGCTGTGTCACACACACACACAAATAAATAGAGTCATATAAAGAGTCTGTACCTTTAAGGGCCAATCGCTTCGGAACATGGAGCGCTTCTCAAGGAAAGTCAGAGGGGAGGGCATGATGAGAAATAGATCTAAAGACGAGCCTTCATGTTTACCAAAAGGGTGAGTGGCGACCAGAGAGGATTTAACATGCAGAACTTCTCTGTACGGCAGTCTCTTTTAAGATATCTGTAATTTACATGCCTTTGGTCCTCCAAATTCCATTCCCAGTTGTTTCATATTCATATTCGGATTATATAAGAAGGTCCTTAGGGTTTATCAGCCTTTAACAGCAAATATCCTTGTCATTGCTGCTTTCTTGGAGAGTAAATAGAGAAAGATGACTGAGCAGAAGTGGCAGAGAGAGAGGAGAGATGTGGACAAATCCTCCAAAAGTCCGTTTCTTATTGCCTTTTAAAATGACATATACTGTATGAGTTTTTTGGACACCTCTATCAGGGACGGATTACCTTGGCAAAGGCCCAGAAACCCCCCCCCCCTGGCCTTCACCTGCAAGATGTCACTCAAAGAGACACACAACCTGTCAAGCACAACAAGATGCAGAGTGGTCACAATGAAACATAAAACAGCTGCAAAGAGGCTCAAAGCAACCGCAAAGAGACACAATTGAGATGCAAAAGCAACTACAAAAGGACAGAACAATGAAAAAAAATAAGTGCAAGAGACAGTGACCACAAAGAGACACAAAATTACTATTAAGAGACAAAGTGACCATAAAAATAAACAAAAATAATATGCACAACAGACCACAGACACACAAAACAGCAACAGAGAGATGCAAAATGACCAAAACAAGAGACAAAGTGACCACAAAGATTCAAAACAAATGACGGAGACACAAAATGACCACAAGGAGACAAAACAACTACAATGATGGACAAAATTATACAAATCAACTACAGAGACAAAATGACCATAAAGAGACAAAGTGACTGATATTGACCACAAAGAGACAAAAAACAACAACTACAGACAAAATTACCATCATATGGAGACACAGTTACTCAAAGAGAGAGAAAATGACCACAAATAGCAAAAAAAACAACAACTACAAAGAGACACAAAGCAACTACAGAGACAAAAATGACCACACAGAGAAACAAAACTACCACAAAGAAAGACAAAACTGACAAGGAGACACAAAACAACTACAAAGAGGCACAACATTACCACAAAGAGACAGGAAACAACTACAGAAACATAATCACCACATAAAGACAAAGTTACTGCAAAGACAGAGAGAAATTAACCACAAAGAGACAGAAAACAACTACAAAGACACACAAAACAACTGCAGAGACAAAATGGCCACGTAGACATACACTTACTGCAAAGGCAGAGAGAAAATGACCATAAAAAGACACAAAACAACTATAAAGAGACACAACATTACCACAAAGAGAAAGAAAACAGCTACAGAGATAAACTAACCACATAGAGACAAAGTTACTGCAAAGAGACATAAAACAACTACAGAGACAAAATTACCACAAAGAGACAGTGACCACATAGACAAACAAAACTACCAAAAAGAAACACAAAATGACAAGGAGACACCAAAGAACTACAAAGAAACACAAAACAACTACAGGGTCAAAAATGACCACAAAGAGACACAAAATAACTATAGACAAACAAAACTACCACACAGAAACACAAAATGACAAGGAGACACAAAACCACTACAAAGAGGCACAACATTACCACAAAGAGACAGGAAACAACAACTACAAAGACACACAAAACACCTACAGAGACATGATGACCAGACAGATACAAATGTACTGCAAAGATAGAGAGAAAATGGCCATAAAAAGGCACAAAACAACTACAAAGAGACACAACATCACCACAAAGAGACAGAAAACAGCTATAGAGACAAATGGTGACTGCAAAGAGACACAAAACAACTACAGGGACAAAATGACCACAGACAGTGATCACACTGAGACACAAAACTACCACAAAGAAACATAAAACAACTACAGAGACAAAAATGATCACAAAGAGACAACGTAACTGCAAAGAGACAGGAAATAACCAAAGAGACACAAAATCCAAAAAGTCTGTGTCTTCCTTTAAGAAATAAAATATGGCATTTTGCATTGTCTCACAATCCACCCATGACTTTATTAACAGGATCTGCCGCCACTATGGTTGCAGCAAAAGTTAAAACATTTTGGGAAATGTGCTTATTTGCTTCCTTGCCGAGCGAGATGAGAAGCTCTCATATGTGGCTGTTAAATCTGAGGCTCCAGGCAGCTAACAGACTGCTGGCTGTCGCTTCATATTTCTCCCACAGGCAGGAGAGTGGTATTGATCTGCTTGTCTTAAACACAAAAACTACTTGGTTAAAGTTCGGAAACAATTGTAGTCATGCTTTAAACTGTGGGAAGCAGATGGTGTATCACAGTCACATGCTTTGTGCAGCCAACCATTCAGCCTGAAAACAGCCTGCTATTTACTGGCACTGCCTAAAATATATTGAGGACAATAACCTGTTCATTTTTATATGACTGCACAGCCTCTTTGATAACAGTGTTATCATCACACACACAGGCCTGTGCTGTGGTGATTGTCCTAATCGAGTGGACTGACATATTCTCATACCTGATGTTAGTTTACAGTGAGCTGAATGTGAAAAATACAAATAGCTGTCACGTTTAATGCAGTGTAATTGCCCTGCTTTTAATAGTTACCGTACTTATTCTTGCTCAGCAGGGTGGCACGCGCCCATGCCAATGCTTTTAACATGAGTTATCAGCTTTCGGTTGATTTAACCCATTAAAGCTGGGAAAGAGGATACGTCGTTTTGTAGTATTTGCAGTTTTTTTCCACCTGTTTTCAGTCTCTTGGCCAATGAAATGCATCAGAATACATGTGGGAGGGTCGCAATCCAACATGGGACTTTTCCAGAACTTTGAAATCATCACCAAAAAAAGACACAAAATAACCAAAAAGGACACAGAATTACCAAAAAAGACACAGAATTACCAAAAAAAGACACAAAATTACCAAAAAAGACACAGAATTACCAAAAAAAGACACAGAATTACTAAAAAAAGACACAAAATTACCAAAAAAGACACAGAATTACCAAAAAAAGACACAGAATTGCCAAAAAAGACACAGAATTACCAAAAAAGACACAGAATTACCAAAAAAGACACAAAATTACCAAAAAAGACACAAAATTACCAAAAATAGACACAAAATCATTTTAAAAAAGACACAGAATTACCAAAAAACACACAGAATTACCAAAAAAAGACACAGAATTACCAAAAAACACACAAAATTACCAAAAAAAGACACAGAATTACCAAAAAAGACACAAAATTATTTTTAAAAAAAGACACAAAACTACCAAAAAAAGACACAGAATTACCAAAAAAGACACAAAATTACCAAAATAGACATACAATTACTAAAAAAAAATTCAGGTTTTAGGGGCTTATTTTAAAATCGCCCAAAGGTTTTACAGGCATTTTTTCCAGGCGTTTTAGGCCTAAATGGGTTAAATAATAAAATCCCTCATTATTAAGTAGGTCTTTTAAAGTGTGGCTGTATGGATGATGCTCGGCCCGTCTGAGCCAAAGATCCAGGGCTGTTTTTCTCTGTCTGTCCTCAGAGGATTACCACCTTCCTCTTGGCAGGTTCTTTCTGAACAAAAAGGCTTTGCCTGAGGACAGGGGGAAAAATGAAACAATGTTTAATATATGGTTCAATTGGAATCTGGAAGCTTCCGAACAACAACTCCCTTCTCAAGAGGCGTTGTGATTTCTCATTACTGTTTAATATCCAGTTTAGATTGTTGTATTGTCTATAAAACTGTGACCAGTATTCCCATTTAAGATAAGATAAAACTGGAATTTTTTGTGCCAGGTTGCTCCAAAAATACAATAAATACAGTACAATAGGAATAACACAAAAGCAGATAATCAAATAAGTGAATAAAAAAATCTGAATCTCATAGGAAGCAATATAAAACTTCTACTCCACTACATTTTAGAGGCAAATATTGGGTAACACTTTACAATAACCAAACTAAGTGGTGTTTATAGATGGTTTAAAGACCAATCAGTAACCATTTACAAAGTGCTATACATATTTAATCGTTAAATGTTTTAAACCAATTTATTAAAGGTATATGAATCATTTCAAAATCATTAACATACTTAATATGGTATTAAAAATGTTAAAATTAGTGCAACTAAAACTATTAATTATAATTTAATTGTTTGTTATTGGTAAAGTAACTATAAACTTACATTAATATACCACAATTTGTCATTTATTTTTATTTTTTTGTCATTTTGTGTCTTTTTTTGGTCCTTTAGTCCAACATAAAATGTGATTTTGAATCTTTTTTTTACTTTCAAAACACTATCATGCACAATTTAGAATTTTAAATGTTGCAAATGTGAACAAAGGTGTCAAATAAAACATATAAGAGGGTTCCATCCAGTTCTATCATTTTATACTAAATATATTTGAGCTTGTCTGCAGTTTTACTTGGTACATCATCATCAAACTGAAACTGGCCTCATGGAGTTTACAGCCAGAACTTTAGAGGTAAATTTACAGTAGGGCTCCACGCTGCTTTGTTTTCTAGTCTGGATGTGATGAAGAAGTCATGCTTTGGCGCTTTTGGTGACTCTGATTTGGGATACAGTTACGCTATGTGGCCATTTGAGTTGGAAGACTACTATGAGCAATCAATGCTGCCTTTTTTCCCCTTGTGTGGACAGCGTTAGCCTCGGTCCACTGCAGAATAGAGCATGCAAAAGTCAAAATTTCCGGTCAAAACACTTTCCCACAACCTCCATGTGCTGCTCTCTTTGCTCAACTCTCACCGCCACGGCAGATACTGGTGCATTGTCCTCCATAAACCTTTTTGAAGCCTCCATGAGCTTTTACCATTTCTTGCTGGATAGCAAAAAGGTGTTTTGCAGGAGCCCGGGTTGAAGGAAAGCTGATAAATGTCAGAGGTGGATAGCTGAAATGCGGACTGAGCAGCAGGGGTCGAAGAAACGAAGCAGGGAAAATGGCCTTGTGATGCGTAGACACTCAGCTGCGGTGACAGCTACCACAGCGGGCATCATGAGCTAATGCCAGGCTGCCTGATGCAGGTGTCTAAACCAAAAGAGCACCTTTCAGTCACATCTGCCATATCAGTGTGTGAGGCCTTCGCTGACGTCTCCGCTTCAGCTCGGCCGTGTCAGAGTTGAAGCGGGCCTCGCAAGTTAACAGATGGAAAGTTTTTCTCCTCGCTTTGTGAATGTCACACGCTTGATTCAGAATGTCAGTA
Organism: Centropristis striata; assembly: GCF_030273125.1. Lineage (NCBI taxonomy): Eukaryota > Metazoa > Chordata > Actinopteri > Perciformes > Serranidae > Centropristis > Centropristis striata. The sequence continues at coordinate 10,343,074 of NC_081540.1, read as the reverse complement.
CGACTATTTTAGACTGACATCTTCAGAAAAGAAACTCATCACCTTTTTGTACGCCGTGATATACGAGCAAGGAGCAGAAATTGTCCCGGTGACAGAAAAACCTGACAAATGTGCCACAGAGAGGAAAATCAGCCAGCTCAAGCATACTGTATGGAACATTATCTGCCAAGGACAGTTTGTTTTTGCAGTTAGCTGGTGATGTATAGCGCTTCACAGTTAGCTTCCACTGGTGTGTCTTCAGTCGTCAGCCAAGGTGGGAGCTGCATCTGCTCCTGATAACACCTGATAATGTGCAATGAAACATTTTTTGCAGTAATCTGCACTAAAAGAACGCCCGATACTGCAAAAAAGAAAAAAAGTTATTCTTCAGAAACTTACTGTATTATTTTACATTACTACAAAATACATTAACTATTTTGTAGACATCCAAAAACTGGACAGGGATGAATAAAAATACATTATTAATTGTATTATTAATTTTTATTATTTATTTATTTTATTAATACATTTCCATTATGCGTTTAACAAAAGCCTATCCTCACAGAGATTACATGTTGTTCCTTATTATTTATGCACTGTATTATTTTAAGTTGCTTTTCGTGTTTTTTTATACAATTGGACATGCCATAAAAAAGGTAAATTACTTTTATACAAATATTAATTATAGAATAAAAGTTGAAATCTGTAAATTTACAGCATTATTCATTTGGTTAATGTTCTTGAAAATGAAAATTATTATTAGAAAATTATTATAATGGGACAATTTTCTTTACCGTATTATTCAATTGCTCTTGAATGTTAAATTACAGTAAATAGTATTGTATGTAAAAAAATTTAAAAAGTTATTTTTCAGAAACTTACTGTATTATTTTACATTGCTTTTTGTTTTTTCTACAAGTGGACATGCCATAAAAAGAGGTTAATTTACTTTTATACAAATATTAATTATAAAATAAAAGTTGATTTTATTTACAGTATTATTCAATGCTTAATGGTTTTTGAAAGAAAAATACTCATTACCCAATTTAAAATTGAGGCAATTTTCAGTTTTCTCAAAGTTAAGCTTTAATTTAATGGGGATAATTGTAAAAAGAAATCATAAAAAAAGATTTTAAAAAGTCTGGCAAACTCAACTCAAAAACAAGAGATAAAAACAACCTTTAGATAGTCTTGAAATCTTTTTTTTAAATAAAGATATTTACTGTATTATTTTACATTTTCCCCCTTTTTTTAAAATTACTTGTATACGAATATTAAAGTTGATATCTGTAAATGATTATAATGGGAAATTATGTAATGAATGAAAAAATTAAGACAATTTTCTGTTTTCTTAAAGTAAAACGTTCAATTCAATGTAAAAAAAATAAATAATAAAGATATATAAAAAGAAATCATAAAAAAATGATAAAAAGTCTGCCAAACACTGTCAAAATTAAGTTAAAAAACAACCTAGTTACTCTACATATCTTTCTTTTTTTAAATAAAGATATTTATATATGTCTTCAAGATATAAATATATAAATATATATATTGAAAGTGGTGTTCATTTTGATTTGTATTCATGCACACACCGTGCTGTTCCTCTTCTTGTTCATTGAAAGTTCAAGTGTTTGCCTGAAATCAGGAGCTTTGAGAACCCTGGTTGTTTATTAAGTGGTCATTAAAATTGTCATCCTTTCCCCCCAAGTGGGTAAATATAATCATAATTATTTTGTAGACATCCAAAAACTGGACAGGGATGAATAAAAATACATAATTAATTGTATTTCTTGGCTATAAATTCTCCCCTGGGTCAACACAATCACATTTAATTCAACTTCACTAACTACCTGAAGGTATTATTTAACTAAATTTCATTGAAATCTGTAAATTAATATAATGGAATTTTTTTTACAGCATTATTTAATTGGTTAATGGTTTTGAAAAAGAATACTTATATTACACAATGTAAAATTAAGAAAAATGTTTAAAAAAAATTAAATAGAGATATTTACTGTATTATTTTACCTTTTTTCTACTACGTTCTTCTAAGTGCACATGCCATAAAAAAGGTAAATTACTTTTAAACAAATGTTAAAGTTGAAATCTAAATTGTAATGGGACAATTTTTTTTACCATATTATTCAATTGCTCTTGAATGTTAAATTACAGTAAATAGTATTCTATGTAAAAAAAAAAATAATAATAATAAAAAATGTGTAAAATAAAGGCAATTTTCTGTTTTCTTAAAGTAAAATGTTCAATTCAATGTAAAAATAAAATAAATCTTAATTCATAAGTCTGGCAGTAAAAGTTGGCAAACACTTTTTAAAATGAAGTTTAAAAAAACCTTTAGTTACTTTACAAGTCTTTTTTAATAAAGATATTTACTGTATTATTTTTACCTTTTTCCCCTGTTTTTTCTACTAAGTACTCGCTACTTCTTCTAAGTGCACATGCAAAAAAAAGGTAAATAACTTTTAAACAAATGTTAAAGTAGTATAATGGGACAATTTTTTTACCGTATTATTCAATTGCTCTTGAATGTTAAATTACAGTAAATAGTATTCTATGTTAAAAAAAATATACAAAAAATGTGTACAATTAAGGCAATTTTCTGTTTTCTTAAAGTAAAACGTTCAATTCAATGTAAAAAAAAAAAAAAAAAAGAAAGAAAGAAATCATAAGTCATAAGTCTGGCAGTAAAAGTTGGCAAACACTTTTTAAAATGAACTTAAAAAAACCTTTAGTTCCTCTACAAGTCTTTTTTAATAAATATATTTACTGTATTTTACCTTTTTTTTTCTCTTGCTTTTTCTACAAGTGCACACTTGAGAGAGTCTGGCACTCGGCATTTCACCTCCAGATGCTCCATCTGACTGAACGCAGCATAATAGGCTCTAAATAAAAGAAAGCTTCTATTTGCTAAAAGAACAATCTGTGCCGTGTTTTTTCACTTGGCAGCTATAGAACTTTGTCACACATCCAGCCGATCATGATTTTGCTCTTGTGTGACTTGGACTCTGAGGGGGCAGCCATGTAAAGGTGCCACTTAAATGTCCCCTGGAGTGCGAAATTCCCATTATACGTTCAACAAAAGCCTATCCTCGCAGAGACTAAATGTTCTTCCTTATTATTTATGCACTTGCCTTTTGAAATCCGGAGAAACGAGGACGCGTGCTGCTGGACAGGTTGCCCGCTGTAACGGCCTATATAAAGGTAAGTTAACAGCGAGAAATGTTTTACAGCCGGTTGAAGTGAAGAATAGAATCTCACACACCTCATGGCTTTGTATTAAATTTTATGTCCAAGAGCCTGCCATGGATGTGGCACATAATGTGAAGAGAGGTTCAGGTGAATTCTGTCCAAAATGGATGGCTTCCAGCTCTCTAAAGAAACCCGTCCTCTGCTCCTCTGCAAACGAGCCAGGATGTTAACACTATTGACATTAGTGATGTAGGCGTAGGGGGGCCGGGGTGGGGACGGCCAAGTGTGCGCTCAAGTCCCTCCGGCAGTCTTCAATGTTTGTCTCCGTGACCCAGAACTACCTTCTGACAAAAGTGCTACCTCATTTCAATGCTAATGTGCTGTTATGGGTATTTTCAAAGCGTTGCTGCTATTTATTATGAATCAGCTTACCTGAGAGGCGCCGGTTAATCCTGTAGATCCCTGCACAGCTGCTGTGCGCCAAGAGGTCATGGAGATAGTGCTTAAATAGACTCTGCCTCCCTTATTATTCCAAGGGGAAGACTGCAGGCCTGTACACAGCTGGCAGATTCACCTATTTTCTCCCTTTTTCCCGCATATCGGCTAAGTGGCAGCAAGGTAAAGATCACAGGATCGACTAAGACGCCGTTTTTCAAATAACAACACCTCTTTTGATCGTTTCCTCCTGTCTTGGTAGTCTTTATGACTCTGTTGGGGTCATGTTTTGAGCTTGTTTTTTATGCCTGTTTGTCAGCAGGCTTACAGAAAAACGGCTGGACAGATTTTCATGAAATTTAGTGGAAGGGTGACTCATGCGACAAGGAAGACCTTGGTCAATTTTGGAGAGGATGTGAATCACAGGGCGGATAGACAACTTATTTTAAACCGGAGCCATTACAAACTCAATTTCCTTACCAATGGCAGGTGATCAACATGCCTTCATACCTAAAAACAAAAGTCACAGTTTTATCACATCATTATTGGTCACACAAATGGTCGCAGTTGTGTTAGGTTTAGACAAGAAAACTAGTTTCCTAAGATTAGGATGAAAAAGTGCATGGTTGAGTGTTAAAGAAGATGTGAAAAAATGTTAAATAAATGGACGTAATTGTTGGAAGCAAGCTAGTTACATTAGTGACATTAAAATATGTCAAAAGTTAAGTTCTGTTACTTTAACCCATTTACGCTTAAAACGCCTGTAAAAAATGCCTGTAAAACCTCTGGGTGATTTTAAAATAACTAAAACCTGATTTTAAAATAACTAAAACCTGAAGTTTTTCTGGAAATTCAACAGAAGTGTCAACGCCTACTAAATAATCGATTTTTCAGCCTCTGTAGCAGATAGAAATTAAATTCAAAAAGTATTTGAGAGCTTATAGCTGTTATATCTGAGCTCCCTCCGCTATAGTCGTCTTCCGCCATGATTTCAGTTCTGGAAAAGTCCCATGTTGCATTGCGACACTCCCACATGTATTCTGATGCATTTCATTGGCCAAGAGACTGAAAAATAGGTGGAAAAAACTACAAATACTACAAAACGACATATCTGCTTTCCGGCTTTAATGGTAGAATAACGCAAGAGCGCCCGCGGTTTTAATGGTAGAAATGCGGTAGTGCTTTCCCGGCTTAAATAGGTTAAAGAACATTAATTTTTGGTTTCATGTGGGAATCAAACTCTTCTGGTTCAAAGTTCTATGATGGTTTGTTCCATCCGTAGATCAGAAGAGGACCTTGTTGTTCTTTATACCTTGTATCTTCACTTTCTCAGAACGACACATGGATTGGTGTCCATAATAACTGCAGTAACTAGATGCCACTGTTAACTACAAAACTAATATGGGTCGAAATAAACTGCTGTACAAACGATACATGAGGTTGTTTTTGGTGAGGGCAGTCTTGTAATTTTTCACTTTTGTAAAAGTTACAAGATTGAGAATTTCTGCTGCATTCATATGGCCTTGGGTATAAATCGAAAAGGGAAATCGCAGCTGAGAGAATTTAAGTAAATGCTCCTTTGAGTTGGAACATCTCAGAAAGTCTGTATAAATGCTTGTACACATTTCATGTCTCACGTTATTCGTTTCTTTTGCTCTGCGATGTCATCCAAATACTGAAAACAGCTATAAATGTGTAGTTGAAACACTCGTTGAACGCTCTTTGTAACATCCAAGTCTTCTGATGTAAACACACCAAAGTCAGAAAAAAATGTCTCAACTTGCAACACCATTCTAGTTTCTTTGTCTTGGAAGCACCAATTGTATTTAGGAACCGCTCGGAGCAACCAGTCATCACCTGCAGGCTTCCAAGAAGCTCTCTCCAGTGATGACATGTGAGCAGGTTTTGAACAGAGGACAGCAAAATATATTGTATTTGTAAAACGTGTAATAGGAGAAAAACAATCTCAAAGGGCCTCCAGCGGTTCACTTTAATAGACGGTTAAGATATTGAAAATGTGGACATGCCAGCAACAGTCAATAGAGAAGAGTGAAATATGGTATATTTGTGACAAAAAATACAAATGATGTAAAACATACCAGCAATGTATTGTTCTCCTATCCGTTTGAGGTCGTGTGGCTCAGGTTCTAGCTGTTTGGGGACATCTAGAAGCAGCTTGGTCTTACGGTTTGTCTATGTTGTCTTTCTTTTATGTTATCTACTCCACGTCTGTCCGTCCTGGGAGAGGAAGTTTCTCTGTTTTTTTCAACAATATTTCCAACCTTAACGACACAAGTGAGCATTAATAAAAAATGACCCATATGACATCACGGTACAGAGCGGATCTTTCTAAAAATAGCATGCACGTCATTATACATACATGCAGTTGTAAAAAATTCTGCAGTTTGTGTGAACTTAGGATACAAAACCTCTGACCTAGGTTTAAAATAAATAAAATTCCTGGTAAGACATTATAAAAGACAGTTTAAACAGTAAATAGATGTACGTAAATGTAACAAAAAAAACGTAAGTTACGGGTGAAAGTCCGCCGTTTGTTACACACTCAACTTGTGATATTGGGTGTGTAAATAAAACTTACTTGACCAAACTTGCCATCATGTTTGACGTAACATTAAGCTTAACAACCACTAAAAAAAAATAACAAGAAGCTGCTCAAGCTACTAAGACTTACAGTCATGGAAAAAAATCATCGGACCACCCTTTTTCTTCTATTTCTTGTTTATTTTGTTACCTGGTACAACTAAAGTTACATTTGTTTGGACAAATATAATGATATCGACAAAAATAGTTCATAATAGTTTAATTTAAGAGCTGATATCTAGCCATTGTTTCAGCACACTTAGATTTGGTGTTAAAGGTAACCAGATTGTCTCATTTTTCGCTCGGCCGGTGAGCTTTGATGAGAAGGTTCAGCATCCCTTTAACTGCAATGTCAAAACAGTTCAATCAGCCCTCTCCTCCTCTCTTGTTTGTTTGTGTTTTGGTAATTGTGGCATTGATTTGGAGCCAGTCTTAAATGTCTGTGCCTTCAGTCTTGTGTGTTTTAGCAGCACTCTGCAGATAAGGAGCTGAAGGTTTACCTCAAGTTTGCCAAAATGATTAACAAAACCCTCATTTAAGTGACCCTCATGCCCACAGTATTCACATTATTCATATGCCTTCACAAAAAAGATATTGATCTTTATATTTGTTGACAAGAATGATGACTAACAGCCGAGCCTTGTAATGACTCCATAGTCAGAAAATTCCCACTCTTCAGCTTCTCCGCATCTGCAAAAAAACTAAGAAAAAGGTGACGTGGAGGTGAAGGCTGCCTGTGAGAAAGCGAGACAGCCTCTGTGTTTCTATCTTTCATCCCAGACGTGTGAAGACTTTCCCCCTCCTACCTCATCTCTCCGTTGACGTGCTTCATATCGGCTGCCCGATCACGCCCAGAGAGCCAAGTCAGTTTTAATCACACTCTGCTTGTAGTGCTTCCAGCGGCCATCGCTGCAGCTGTGGAGAACCAGGAGAAAGTGGAAGGCGAGACGAATACCAAGTTCATGATTACACGCGCTGACAACTGATGCTGGATCGTGTGCAGATAAACTAGCAGAGATCAAAGCAAGGTGGTCAAGAGCATAAAATAAGACTTAATTAATCAGCTGAAACTCTTAAAGCTTGTGTTTGTTATCTCTCTATCCCACCACTGGGTGGCATCGTGCTACTTTTCTGTTTGTGTAATTTATGGGACAGTCATTGGAATAAAGTTGTTCTCTTGTGAAAGTCATGTTTGGATCATTTTAAGTTTGGCTGGGCAGTATGTACGGCTGGGCGATACGAACCAAAAGCCATATCCCGATATATTTAGGCTGAATATTGATATACGATACATATTCCGATATTTTGAGAGCAAATGTTTAGTCAAAGTTAAAGCCAAATATGACATGTCAGTAGTAGTTTCATTGAATCGATTTATTTAAGTGAACATAAATACTGTATAACAGGGAGTAAAAGCTCCATAAAGTGTACATTTAAATAAAAAAAATCTATAAAATAGCCTATCAAATAAAATAGGCCAATCTTTTTCTGAAATAAATATATTCATATGAGAAAAGAATAACAAACATTAGAAAAGAACTGAATATGACAAACCCTAGTAAGAGTGCAGCATTTCTATATAAAGAAAGAAAAAAAAGAACTATATTGATATATGCGATATAATCCAATTCCATATCACATTCATGAATATATCGATATATTTTTTTATCTCGATATATCGCCCAGCCCTAGCAGTTTTGAGAAAAAAAGTAAATTGTTGACTAAATATCAATATTGCAATATATATATTGTTGAGGTGACTATTGGTGCTTTCATAAAATGTTTACACAATGAGATTTATGATAAATTATCATCAGAAATTAAAAAATATAACTAATAAGTGGGTTAAAGTCAACTCTGGTGGGTTCAGAAAATTACGTATATGTACTTTAAAACCAGAAAAAGACAACATGTAAACCATATTATGACATCCAAAATCTAAGAAATTATCCAGTCTCATGTCACAATATCGATATCATATTAATATTTGCCTAGCCCTAATTTGGAGTGGAGTAATTTGTGCTGTAATGAACTTTTCTGGCCCAATCACAGACGATTTTTTTACTAGAATATACAAAATTTGCTGCAAACTTCCAAATGCAAAGTGGAATAGGTGTAGATATTAGCAGAAGCTAATGAAATATTGCAATTAGAATATCCTCCTTTCTTGAAGAGCTTGTGTTTAATGCTGCAGACCTGGACCCAGAGGCTCTGTACGTCTCACCCTGATGCCCCCTGCTCATGTCATGCCTGTGCACGGCACAAAGAAGGAGGCGGCCATCGGCAACTCGCCTCAGGCTGTTTCACCAAACATCAACCGTGGTGACAACACACTATATCTGCTGTGACACCACAAATGCTGCTCTCTGATGCAGGACAGTGTAGCAACACTGACATCTATTGGCCTGATGGAGGACAGTTTGGACAGAATCAAAATCCTGTTTCAATTCATCACACTCTTTAGGGACCGTTGAGGGTATCAAGGGAGAAATTATTCAAAAATACAATTCACTCTCTTACACAGTAAGTACAGGTTCAGGTTTTATTTTCTTTAATTGATCACCAGAAATCCAAACTGGAAAAAGGTGGGTTTGTTCTTCGTATTTGTACCCAAACCAAACCGCAAAATGATTACTTAATCCCTAAAAAAAAAATAATTAATAATATTTATCCCCCTTCAACTTCCCCCTGTAAAGAAAGAGAACATAGCACAGTAATAAATCTCTTTTTTCTCCCAAATATTTTTATTGGGTTTTCTGCAGACTTGCAGGACTTGGCAAAGTATATGGGGAAACAAAACAACAACAAAAAAAACCTCTCCAATCACCCTGTGTCGATCATGGTAACACACACACAGAAATGTTTTTTTTAATAAAATAAAAAAGGTCATAAAATAAAATTAGGCACAAGTAGAATGAGGACATTAATAAAATTTTTAAGATGCAGCTTTGTTTCACAGGAAACACACAACAATTTAGATGTCATAGAGCAATTTATTTTTAATAACTTTTTAAAGATTTTTCTAACATAATTGACCATTTCATTTCAAAGTTAAAAATATATTTTCATAAAAAGTAAAAATATATAATTATATATATTTTTTAATCAATGTCATGTAAAACTTGTATTTCATATGTAGGTATTTCCAATGTACATAAAAAAAGTTTTAATGTGCATTTAAAAAAAACAAAAAAACAAGTGAATTATCGTCATTGAACTATGATTGGTGAGAGGTATAGAACATCATTGCACTAAATATTGATTGAAATAGTTAGTAATGGAGTTATTAATGAAATATTAACTATGCTTATTAGATTTTTTAGTTTCTGACACTTCTAGATAATTAAACATGCCCCGGGCTTTTGCTGTTCCTAAAAAAACCGAAGTTAACAGGACAACATAATGTTTCTATAATGTTTGGTGGTGACGGATATTGACCAGCAGGGGCGCTAGTTGTCACTTTGCCTTCTTATCCAACCTGTAAAAACAGCACCGAAGGAACAACCACGTGTCATTTGCGCATGCGCGCTGTCAGTTTGTTGTTGTAGCTGTCGACTTGTTTCTGCCACTTTGGGAGATGGTAAGAAATTATGTATTAGAACTCTGTAAAGACACATATGCCAGTACATTTTAGCGTTAAACAATAAAGAGAGATTTGGCTGAACATTTACAACAGTTTTAATTAAAAAAGGCGAGTGGAAATCACCATATATACATTGTTTTGATGCATTTAGCTAGCTAAATTCACCTCATTAGGCTACATTGGGCTATTTTTGCACCAAAATGACATGTTGCATTGGCTGCACTCATGCACTTCACACAGAAGCACAGGATATTGTTGACAGGTACATTATCTTTATTATTATTATTTTAACTCTCTTTTTGGGTCAGTTTTTTGTATCTTTTTAGCCATTTGGCTTTTTTTGTGGTGGTTTTGTGTCTCTTTGTAATCATTTTGTCTCTTTTGTGTATTTGTTTTGGTTATTTTGTATCTCTTTGTCATCACTCTGTTTCTTTTTTGATAGTTTTCAGTGTTTCTGTAGTGATCTTGTGTCTTGTTTGCCGTTTTTTAGTTTTTTTGTGTCTCTGAAGTAATTTTGTGTCCTTTTTTTAGTCATTTCATGTCTCCTTGTAGTCTATTTTGTCTTTTTTGGTTGTTTTGTATCTTTTTTTTTCTGAATTATCTGTGTTTTTGAAGTAACTTTGTGTCTTTTTAGTCATTTTGTGTAATTTTTTTGTCACTTTGTGCCTCTTTGAAGTCATTTTGCGTCATTTTTTAAATCCTGTGTTTGCAGATGAGGCTCTCAGATGGAGGCAGTGTGTGAGCAGCTCCATGGAGGTGCTGAGGAGGAGGAGGAGGAGGAGGAGGCAGGAGAAGATGAAGCCATGCTGTGGTCCCTCCAGGAGGCTCTGGAGAGGCAGACCCTGCAGATAGGAGCCTCAGCCTGCGGGGCCACAGCTGTGGTGGACGTCTTGAAGGCCCTCGGTGTGGACGTGGCCCCTGAGGAAGCAGACCGATGCGTCCAAACGCGCCTGAGGAGGACAGAGTCCCCGCTGCCGGACTATCTGCTGTCCCGCAGTGAAGCAGGTAAATGTCCTGATGTACAGGAGGCCCAGCTGTGGCCCCTGAGGTCTGTCTCTGCACATTTACTCAAGTGCTGCACTTGAGGATTTCCATTTAATAGAATTTTATGCTTCTACTTCATTAGTCTTTTAAGATTATTCCAAATATGGGCTTTTTCTTCTTTTTTTAAATTTACTTTGTTGCAGGAGTACATACAAATGTGCATTTATTTACATATCATCGTCTTCATACTTGTAGCATTCCTGCAAGTTTATATATTTTTATAATGAGTAACGTACAGTTGTAAAGTTAAAATTAACAATATGATACATAAGTAGATAAATTAATAAAGAAAATGACATGAGGAGGAGACAGGCAAAAGAAGTGTGACACATTTGTGTTGGTTGAATTCTGGAACAAGCTTGTAAAACTGAGACCACGTGGCCTAATGGACAAGGCGTCTGACTTCGGATCAGAAGATTGAGGGTTCGAGTCCCTTCGTGGTTGAACTCTTCAGCTCTTTTCCTGCAGAGGAACAAGACACAGACTTTTCTGTCACCTTTTTTGCGGTGGTTATGTTGTCATTTTGTCTTTCTAATGTCTTTTATTGGTTGTTACTTGGATGTAGGGCTGGGCGATATGGACCAAAAGTCATATCCCGATATATTTAGGCTGAATATCGATATATGATATATATCCCGATATTTTTATTGCAAAGTGAGAGCAAATCTTAAGTCAAAGTCAAATATGACATGTCACAAGTAGTTTTATTGAAACGGTTTATTTAAGTGAACATAAATACTGTATAACAACAGGAGTACCTTTTTTTTTTAAGTCAAAGCTCCATTAAGTGCACATTTAAATAAAAAATATCTTAAATAAAAATAGCCTATGAAATAAAATCGGCCAATCTTTTTCCAAAATAAATATATTTATGTGAGAAAAGAATAACGAACATTACAAAAGAAATATTGGATAAAAGTGTCTGCAAAATTACATTGTAGAATTGTAGAACTAAATATGACAAACCCTAGTAAGGGCAGCATTTATATATTTAAAATTAAAATATCTATATATGCTATAAGATCTAATTTCATATCACATTTAAAAATATATCGATATATCGCCCAGCCCTACTTGGATGCTTTGTGTCTTTTGGTCGTTTTGTGTCTCTTGAAAATATTTTGTGTGTTTTTTGGGTCAGATTTTTGTATAGCTGTTTGTGTCTTTTTGGCTTTTTTTGTGGTGGTTTTGTGTCGCTTTGTTGTCATTTTGTCTATTGTGTATTTCTGTTTTGGTTGTTTTTTGTGTCTTTGTAGTCATTTTGTGTCTTGTTTGCCGTTTTGTAGTTGTTTTGTGTCTCTTTGTAGTAATTTCGTGTCTTTTTTTTAGTCACTTTATGTCTCGTAGTCTATTTTGTCTTTTTTGGTTGTTTTGTATCTTTTTTTAAGTAACTTTGTGTCTTTTTAGTCGTTTTGTGTAATTTTTTTGTCATATTGTGCCTCTTTGAAGTCATTTTGTGTCTTCTGTTGGTTGTTTTGTGTCTCCTTTGAAAATATTTTATGTGTTTTTCGGGTCAGTTTTTTGTATCTTCATAGCCATTTGCTGTCTTTTTGGCTTCATTTGTGGTGGTTTTGTGTCCCTCTTTCATAACTCTGTGCCTTTTTTGGTTGTTTTCAGTGTTTTTGTAGTCATTTTGTGTCTTGTTTGCCGTTTTGTAGTTGTTTTTTATGTCTCTTTGAAGTAATTTAGAATTTTTTTAGTGACTTTATGTCTCATTGTAGTCTGTCTTGTCTTTTTTGGTTGTTTTGTATCTTTTTGTTTAAGTAACTTTGTGTCTTTTTAGTCGTTTTGTGTCATTTTGTGTCTTCTGTTGGTTGTTTTGTGTCTCCTTTTTGTCTCTTTTGTGTATTTCTGTTTTGGTTGTTTCTTGTCTCTGTCATCACAGATTTTTTTTTTGGTTGTTTTCAGTGTTTTTGTAACCATTTTGTGTCTTGTTTGCCATTTTGTAGTTGTTTTGTGTCTCTTTGAAGTAATTTTGTAGTCTTTTAGTCACTTTATGTCTCGTTGTAGTCTATATTGTCTTTTTTTTTAGTCGTTTTGTGTCATTTTTTTTCATTTTGTGCCTCTTTGAAGTCATTTTGTGTCTTCCGTTTGTTGTTTTGCATCTCCTTTGAAATCATTTTGTGTGTTTTTCGGGTCAGTTTTTTGCATCTTCATAGCCATTTGTGTCTTGTGGTGGTTTTGTGTCTCTTTGTCATCATTCTGTATCTCTTCTAAAAGTCAGAAATGTTATATTTTCCACGTTTGAAAATGCTTTTTTTTAATTGTTAGACCCTTCAAATGAATTACGACACAGACATTTTAAACAATATATTGCATCATTTGACTAAACTGGCAGATATTACACTATAACACTTGTTCTGTGGCATTTCAGGTAATGCGAATATATGAATAAATAAAGCATGACTTTGTGTAAGTAGCAGCACATCTTAACAGGGCTCCACAGACAGTAATATTTCAGGTGTTACAGATGCTAGCGGAGACTATAACCTCCCGGCTGAATGAGGCTCCGTGGCGCCTTGAACCCATCAGCGCTCTTTCCTGCCAGCGTAACAGCTGGCTGCACTGCCAACCAGGCAAATTCAAAAGTACCCTCTTGAATTAGACAAAGACTTTTATGTCTCTCAGAGGAGCGACTGTAATTGACTTTTTCGGCTCTGTTACACAATTTTTGCATTGACATTTCAGGCGTTTAGCTCAAGCTGTCATCTCACACGTGAGGGCGGAGCGGGGACGCTTGTAATCACTGATCGGAGACACTACAAGGAAAATATAATAAGTTCGTGTTTTCTATAATGATTTTAGTGATTAAAAAAGTTAAAATAAGGATCATAACTTATTAGATGATGAGACAATGGGCCTGGGGCCGCCTCCTCTCCTGCAGAGGAACAAGACACAGACTTTTTGGGGGTTTTGTGTCACTTTTTTGTGGTGGTTTTGTTGTCATTTTGTCTTTCTTGTTTCTTTTATTTATTGTTACTTAGATGCTCTGTGTATTTTTGGTTGTTTTGTGTCTCTTGAATTTTTTGTGTGTTTCTTGGGTCAATTTTTTGTATCTTTATAGGCATTTGTGTCTTTTTGCTTTCTTGTGGTGGTTTTGTGTCTCTTTGTCGTCATTTTGTGTCTTTTTTGGGTTCTTTTTTAGTGTTTTTGTAGTCATGTTGTGTCTGTATTGGCTTCTTGTTTTGGTGTTTTTGTGTCTCTTTGTTGTCATTTTGTCTATTTGTCATTCGTCATTTTGTCTTTTTTTGGCTGTTTTCTGTGTTTTTGTAGTCATTTTATGTCTTGTTTGCTGTTTTTATGCTGTTTTTTGTGTCTCTTTTGAAATTATTTTGGGTGTTTCTTGGGTCAGTTTTTTGTATCTTTATAGCCATTTGTGTCTTTTGGCTTTTTTGTGGTGGTTTTGTGTCTCTTTGTTGTCATTTTTGGAGTATTGTAAATGGAGTATACTCCATTTTTGGAGTAACTCTGTCTTTTTAGTCGCTTTTTGTCATTTTTTAGTCATTTTGTGCCGTCTGTTGGTTGTTTTGTGTCTTTTTGAATTCATTTTCTGTGTTCTGTGTTTGAAGTAACTGTCTTAATAGTCATTTTTGTCTCTTTTGAATTAATCTTGTTTCTTCTTTTCATCGTTTTGTATCTTTTTACTGTGATTTTGTTTCTTTTTTTGTGATTTTGTGTCTCTCTGAAATATTTTTGTACCTTGTTCGGTCATTTTGTGTCTCTATGTGGTTATTGTCTCTTTAGGGACATTTTGCAGATAACGGCCAGGGGGCCTCTCACACTCGGGCATGGTATGATCAATCAGTAACCCATTCATCCTTTTCAGGAGCGACTCACGCTCAGCTCATCCAGGGAGCACAGGAGGCCAGCGAAGGGAAGGTCATAGGTCGCTTCTTCCACCTCCACCCTCGGCGGCTGCTCCGACTGGTCCCCTGGCTCGCACGCTGGATCCGCCGCGGTGCTGTTCCCGTGGCGACCATGAACATGCAGCTGGCTGTGCCGGACGGAGAGGAGGTGCCCGACGCCTGGCACCATCAGCTCATATTCGGCGTTGCTTCTCATGCTGTTTTCATGACCAACCCTTTAGATGTAGGTGAGTAAGAGCAAAGAAAAAAAGTACTGACAGAAATCCTGTTTCATTCGCAAAGAACGCACATCATCATGTTTTGTTTTTTTTGTCTTATTTTTCTCCTCTCTCCTGTAATTATCATTATTAGTATTGTTGTTACTCATGCATGCTCTTTTTTATTTTTATTATTATTGTTATTATTATTATTGTATTTTTTATTCTATTTATATTTTAGTAGTACCGCTTTCTCTGCCTAATAATGATACATAGTATTTATTATCATATATTAATACTTAACTGCTAGATCTATAACTGAAACACGCACGCACACACACACACACACACACACACACACAGAGGGGTACCATTATGTTGTATTATTGTATTATTTGTCTGTCTGTTCATGTCACTATATATATATTTATTCTATTTCAATTTTAGTAGTACTGCTTTCTCTGCCTAATAATGATACATAATATTTATTATCATAAATTAATACTTAACTGCTAGATCTATAACTGAAACACGCATGCACGCACGCACGCGCGCGCACACACACACACATTCTTGTACTTCTATCTTTGTGAGGACCCTCATTGTAATAGTAAATTACTTGCAAGGTTAAAAGTTTTAATTTTGTTGTGAATTTTTGTTTTCAAATTCAGTTAGTTTTAATGAGTTTTTATAGTGGGTTTGCTAGTTTTAGCTTAGTATTTATTTTTTTGAAATGATTAGTTTTAGTTTAGTTTTTATTAGTTTTAGTTTTTTTGTAATGGGGTATTTGTTGGGTGGGAGATTAAAAAAGGTCACAGTAAATTTTGCCTTTATGTCCTTTGTCTTATGGATCTTCAAAAAGTTGACAAAGATGAAAACGAAGGACATTTTCACTTTAATTTTAGTTAGTTTTAGTTAGTTTTGTAACCACACAATACAGTTTCAGTTAATTTTTTAAACTCTCATTTTTGAGAGGACCGGCCAAAATGTCCTCACTTTGCAAAAATGTCCCCACTCTGTTGGTTAAAAACGTGTTCCGGTCCTCACTATGTAGGAAGTACAAGAACACACACACACACACAGAGGGGTACCATTATTGTCGTTGTTTAATATTCACTCCCTGTCTGTCTATGTCACTGTATTGTATTATTGCACAATAAAAGAAAAAAGAAATCCCGTTTCATGATGTTGATGCATAATAGTCGGCTCTTTTTGTGGTTTTACTCGTTCAGTAAGTGAAGAAGAAGTGCATCAGAGACTCTGCAGCGAATCCGTGTTGCTGATTCGCCGAGAAGACGTCCTGCAGAGACTGCTGCCAGATTGCTGCGTGTCCAGCTTATCAGAGAGCCAGACAGACTCACGCTGGAAAGCCCTGGATGTTGAGGGTAGAAGCTGTTCATTAAGCTTTTATTTATGCAGATTTTTCATCTGTTATACGTGTTTTCATGCCTATTTTCTGCCTGTTAGGTCAAGTGAGGCAGATGGTGCTCGAGGAGGAACAGGAACAAGATCAGCCCAAGTTAACACACATCACAATCCCTGCAGCGTACAGTTCAGGCATCACACTCTTCGCTATAAAGGAGTCAGAGCTGGGAAAAGAACTCCTCGACGCTCCTGATCTCCCTTTGTTGTGACTGGACTGCTGCTCATAGACCCATACGGTGAAAAGGTCTAGGTGCTGTATAAATACTGTGAAAGAATCAATAGAAAATTCACGCAGCTGGTGTTTAAAAACTGTGCATTTGAACGCACCGTCAGGACTTCTTCTTTTTTTTGTGTGTATTTATTTTTATTGTTCTCATAACAGAAAAATATATACAAATTAGAAATAGTTGGTGGAGCGACACAGAACCATACATGTTTTTTGACATGAGACAAACAAAACACGGGTATAAAATAAATGGCACAGCAACAGAATAGCACTAATGTTTTTAGACATTAAATCAAGAAAAGGTTGCCGGATTTTAAAAAAGATATCCTCTTTAGCAGATATGATGTACCTGATTTTCTCCAGGTGTAATACATTTCCCAGCTCTCTCAACCACATTTCAAATGTAGGAGCCCTATCAGATTTCCAAGACTGTAAAATTAACTTTCTGGCTAACAATGTTGAAAGGGAGATAGCTATAGCTTCACAACTACTTTTCACACTATCTGGATTAGCCACTTAGGACTTCTTTAAGAGAGATTTTGAAGACGGAGAACCACTGGAAGCAGACTGGACTTTTACAGGAGCAGGGCTTAAAGAGACAGGTGCTGAAACAGAGCGTTTCACACTGACTTTACCCATAAAATGACCATTTGTAGATCAGTTACTCACTGTGCCATTTTGAACTTTTGAAGAAAGTTTTGTTTTTGTCACATGCCTTCACCATAGGGCTGGGCGATATGGACCAAAAGTCATATTATATATATGACATATATATATTTAGGCTGAATATCGATATACAATACTTTTATTGTAAAGTGAGAGCAATTGTTCAGTCAAAGGCAAGACCAAATATGAAATTTCACAAGTAGTTTTATTGAAACTGTTTATTTAAGTGAACATAAAAACAAATTTATATGAGAAAAGAATAACAAACATTACAAAAGAACTAAATATGACAAACCCTAGTAAGGGCAGCATTTATATATAAAGAAAGAAAGAAAATTTGAACTATATTGATACATGTGATATGGTCTAATACCATATCACATTTAAAAATATATCAATATGTTTTATATCGATATATCGCCCAGCCCTACTCCACCTAGGAGGAAAAATCAGAAAACGGACAAAAATGTAGTAAATCCTAAATACATTTAAGTAAATGGAAGTCAGCTTAAACAGCAGAAAATATAAAAATACAGTCATGGAAAAAATAGACAACATTCAAAATAGCTCATAAGAGTTTAATTTAAGAGCTGATATCTAGGCTTTTTCCATGGTTTTCTTGATATTAACCAAAATCATTATGAAGAAAACCATTGAAAATGTCTAGATATCAGCTCTTAAATAAAACTCGTATGAGCTATTTTGGTTGTTATCATTATATTTGTCCAAACAAATGTACCTTTGTATTATTAAAATGATTAAGAAATTGAAGAAAACAAGGGTCTCATAATTTTTTTCATGACTGTATGTAAAAACATCAATTTATAAACACTCACACAACACACTACTCTTTCAGACTGGTATGGACTTGCTGACTAAATAGTATTTTTTTTAATTAAAAGGACGTAAGCATAATGTCTGGATAAATGACACTTGGATTATACTGCACAAGTTATATGGGAGTTTGTAAACAGATGTTTTAATACACATTTTCTGGGGTTAAACCTGGCCTTTATTTACTTCCAACTGAATATGTTTTAGGCATATTTCAGATTTTCTGTTCACCATGGAGGCATGTAAGACAAATTTAAGGTAGTATATTAATTGATATACAAATGGTTATTTTAAGAGTGAAGTTTTCCTTTAAGCATGTAAACATGTTAAACTGGAAATGAGCATCATGTGCCCCTTTTTAAGCTTGATGACTTATTTATTGTGATATAAATATAAATATAAATAAAGCGTTTAAATGACACTTCATTGACCCCGAGTGTTTTCGATGAATGCTGTCCATGATATTTTTCCAAAATACAATTTTTGCAAATGACAGATTGGAGACTTATAACCATTTACACAGCAAGAGAATATAATAGCAGATGTGTGCAAGTGATTGAAAGGGACTATAAACCCTATGCATGGATAAAAAAGTAAATTGTTGATACTAATTGCTGAAACAGCATCTGTTCTCTAACTGAAGCTGCAGAAACTCTGTCATTCTTGCACCTTTTGCAGCAAATGCCTACATGTGAGGCTTCGCTCGCCAGCTGTTTTCTGCCATCAAACAGCTGCAAATATTATCCCAACACACAGCCACACAGTTCATTTCTATCACTGATGGTTGTAATTTTTACCATGCATTTTATACAGTTTCGTGTCAGTTATGATCAAGTGTGTATGTCTAGCAAATAATGCCTTTTTGCAGGCTGACTTAAACATTGAAATAAAGCTTTATTTTAACATGTTTCAACAATAGAACAGTAACATACATTAAAATAATTGTATTTCTTACCCAGTGTCTTGAAATATATATACATATGCACATATATCTATTCTCTCCCACATATGTAAAAAAAAAAAAAAAAAACCAACAACAAAAAAAAACAACTGCCTGAAGTAAAAGTACAAAAGTATCAGCAATCAAAATGTACTTAAAGTATCAAAAGTAAAAGTACTAATTATGCAGAATGGACCCACTCAGATTGTTTTATATATTCCAAATATTATATTATTATTATTGGTGTATTTATGTAAGCAGTGTTTTAATTTAGCAAAGATAAGGCTCATTTTAACTTCTTAATATAATCTTATAAGGCTTCATTTTTAAGAAAAAGTTTAATATTCATGTTTTTCACATTAAATCACCACCTGAAAAGTAACAAAAGCTGTCAGCTAAATGTATTGGAGTATAAAGTAAAAAAATTGCCTCAAAATGTGGTGGAGTAGCAGTATAAAGTTACATAAAATGGAAATACTCAAGTAAAGTACAAGTACCTGAAAATTTTACTTAAGTACAGTACTTGAGGTACATTCCACCACTGATAGATACAAATACGGTGCAGGACCATACATAAACAATACTGAAATAATGAACAAGAAAAAACCTAAATAATGAAAATAAGCTCGAGTACCAAGGACAAAAGCTCAGATTTCTCTAAATCATATCTTTTAGTTAATGTCTGTGTACATTTATTCCATTCAATAAGCATTTACATTTGTTTCTTCATGCAGGCTGACTGTTTTCTTTTTACTCCATCTTTTCCGTCACGTATTCCTACATTGACTATTGTGCAAAAGCTTTCCCTCATCTGCTCCTCTCTGCATCCAGACGCTTAACTAGAAAGCACATCCCATCAGCTCCTATTTGGCCACTTTACTCCTTCTTTTCAGTTAACTTTAGGTCTGACTTTCAGAATGTATTGATTTCTTTCAGAGCAATAAATGGCAGAGCTCCAGTTTATAATTCAGAGCTGTTACAGTATGTCCTGATGGTCAAAAGCTTATATCAGCAGACTAAACTCCTCTGATTGCTCCGAAGGCCACATTTAGCGCTGAAGGTGTAAAGTCGTTGCAGCCAGGGTACTTAAATGTTGGCACAGAATAATATCCATGAGCCAGCACACTTTCCCAAAAAAAGTTAGTTCTATATTATATATTAAACTTGTTCTTTGCACTGCATGGTGTTGAATACATTTGTTACATGTAGATGTGGTATATTGTGCTCTTATAGACTAGTTGTGAATGTGTTTGCAGAAAAAAACAAGTTTTTTCAAAGTAGCAATGCCACTATTATTGTAAGAAGAATGCATTGACAGTTTTAAGCTCAAGTTTAGCAGTAATTAAGGTATGCTCAGATCCAAGTAAAAGGAGGAATTATTGTTTCAAAGTACTCAGTTACAAGTAAAAGTTCTAATTATTTTCATGTTGCACAATGAAACTAGTCGCAAGACATATTTAGCCTCAAAATCTTGTGATTTTTTTGTGGATCATGTTTTGTTTTATTTTAAAACGGGCATCGTTCAGAATAGAAAGAAGTGAAGAAGACTTAAATGTATATTATTATTGCAGACAAATTCTGTTAAGAAAATAAAATATAAATATAAATCAGGTGCTTCACAATGATCACAATAGCTCCTATTATTAGTATTATTATTATTATTATTATTATTATTATTATTATTATTATTATTATTTAAATAAATGACATGTCTTTAGGATGGCATAAAAAAAACTTTTATTTTGAAATCGAGTTCCTTGGCGCGACAACCGCTAATTAACTACAATTCCCATGATGCACTCGAAGTTACGCCCCTAGGAAGTTGAAAAATCCCAAAACTTTACCAAAAAATAGCTGGGTACTGGATAAAGGTAAGGCAAATACATGAACAAACCGTGAAACAATGACAACTTTAACTGTTTTCATACTATTTTAGCACTTAGTGCTAACTTTGCGGAGCGTTTGTTTGTGTTTAGCGCTTTTACATACATCACGGTGCTATATTGGATCCACGTGGTGTGTGTAATGAGTGTGTGGTGTGATAAGATACTTTGCATACACTGTTAGTCCGCAGGCTGAGAGCAGAGGAGACACTTCTGACTGCTGTCCTGAACTGGGCTCCGGCTATTTCCTGCTTCACACATTCACTTACACACAGGTGAGTGTCATAAACTGCATGCTAGATGTTCACTTCAAGAAAAGTTTATGTGCTAATGCAGCGTAAAAAGTCATTTCTTTGTTATTATTTGCATACAAAAGCAGAATAAACGCATCTTCCTTATGCTTCACTAGCTTGCACATAAAAACACTGATGTAAGGTTGAATTTAATGTTGGAATTGGTTGCTTCAGGATGTAAACAGCACCATCCATCCTGTTAAACTGCAGAATAAGTGCATGTACAGTAGATTTATGCATGTGCAATGATTTGAATAATGCATACTGTAAGTAAAATGCTCTTATTAACTTATTTGACTTCTTTTACATGTGATTTTACTGCTTTTTGATGGTGTAGTTTTTAGTTATGTAATGACAATTTGCCTTTAGGGGTGTTTAAAAAGCTCTTACATTGTTAGACTCATGTGTTTGATTTGCTCCCTGACATGTGACTCACATGAGCAGAGTGATTTCAATCAAATCCAGTGATTTGACTAATTGTGGAGCATGTGCACCCACTGTGCAACACTCAGCCCTTTGTACTGTATCTGCTTCCAATAGTGTTCAAGGCAGATTATAGACAACACATCTGCACATGCATGCACTATCCTCAGGTCACTGCAGGCTGGGATGGTTTGATCCAACGGAGGTCAAAGGGTTGAGTTTTTTTTTGTTTGCTTTATGTAATATTTTGTTCCTTAATTACCTTTTTACGCATAACATTCTCAGTTAAAAGTGAATACCTTTCTTTCATTTCTTTTCTTTCTTCCCTTTTTAATTTTTTTTAATTTTAGGAAGTTCAGTCCTATCAATGAATTTAAACAAACTGTATAATATCTGAATATAACTATTCTGTTTTGTCATAAGCAGACATCCATGCAAAAACATACAATTAAAAATGTATTTGTAAGTTTATTTTATTTGCAAGTATAACTGTCAAGTTTTAATTATTTCATTAAACAATTAATTATTTTATTGAATAACAAGCATGAATGTTGAGTAGAATATTCCCCCCCCCCCCCCCCCCCCCCCCCCCCCACCCACCCCACCCTTTCAAATATTAAGTAGATTGACCATAAATTACTGTTAATTCCCATTGAAAGTTTCCAACTTTGAAAATTCCTGGTATATCGCAACCCTAGTCCTGAGAGCACTGTTTTCTGTTGAATGGATTTACATTTCGCAAACTGAGATAAGAACTTCTCAGTCTGAAATCCTGATTTTATTATTGACTCACCCCTTTTTCTGTGTGACACTGAGATAATTACAATTTTGGCTTCCAACAATTACAGTAGTGCACTTTTATCCGTTTTCACTAATATTGAATATATGTTGAGTTGTTTTCAGTAGGTTGTGAAGTGCAATACAACATATTTGATTTCATCTATTTTTATTTTATATATGAAAAATATGTTTATTCCATTTCAGGAGGTTGTGGCAGTGCAGTACTGCTTGGCTCAGTATTTAGAACTTAGAATTTTTATTCATTTTATTTATTTTCACTACTTGATAAAAAAAAATATATATATATATATTTATATATTATATCAGTGCATAGAGATTATTTATACATAGATTATTTATTTTGTATTTTATTTTATTTTTTTATTTTTGTGTTTGCATTTATTTAAATGTTTGTATTTGTGTGTATATATATATATATTTATATATATTTGAAAATTATTAATTGTAATTGTCTTTTTTTATTATGATTTTACTGTTGACTTCCTATTTGAAGTTCAAGAAAATCCACAGTTAAAAACACTTAAAGTTAAACAACTGCAGGTCTCTACAAATTCAATGAGTAATCATGAGCTCAATATTGACTAAAATAATCTTGATTTTTTTTTGTCCCACTTTAGATGGTTGCAACAAGCAAATTAAAAATCTCTCTACGTGCCTCTGTATATCTCTATAATGAACATATTCATATTAAATGTGCAAATGATGAAAAATATTTGCTTAAAACAACATTGGAAAATTGTTAATTTAATGAAACACCCAAAGAAGGAGAGAAGAATAACTGCGCTGCCAAACTGAGGCCGAGGTGAAGGCTTAACTGTATATCAACCTGATAATAGCTTTGTTTTTCCATGCAAATGAGCTGCTGTTTGCAGTTGCTGGTGATTTGGCTTTGCCTGGTGACCATGCCATTTTAATTGCAGACTTGTGTTTTTGTTCTAGTTGATTGGATCCGTGTTAGTGTGGCATTACAAGATAATGTAAGACCCCGGGCCTCACAAAAGGTCAATGCTTCTTCACAGCTTAGGGAACTCCTTTTGTTATAGGTCAATCTTTGCATGCAATTAAACGGGTGCTTTACGAACAGTTGGAGGCGGACGGAGAGCGGTGAAAGTGTAAAGGTTCCAGTACATGAAGGGATCTTTTATTTTCTCATCACTCAGGTGCCATGGCAGAGAAGGTGCTGGTGGTGGGCGGCGGCGGGCGGGAGCACGCGCTCGCCTGGAAGCTGGCCCAGTCGCCGCAGATTCAGCAGGTCCTGGTCGCCCCGGGTAACGCCGGCACGGCCAGCTGTGGCAAGATCAGCAACTCAGGTAAATACAAATACCAAGCCCCTTTAGCTCAGTGTAAATGCAGTTTTTGTCACATGACTGTTAGAGGTGTAAATCACCGTATCGGCCCCACGATACGATTTTATCCCCATACTTGAGTCTCGATACAATATTATTGCGATTTTAAGCATTTTGCGATATGCCGATTTTTTTTAATTTTTTTTTTTACAACTCATTTAGCCAATTACCGATACAGATATTTTTTCCCTGCACAACTAATACCCACAATCAGTGCAAATTTATCCAATTTCCCAATTGACATAATGAGTAAACATAACCTGTGTTAACTGGGAACATGTGAAAAGTGCAACTGTACAGCAATTAAAACCAGGTTGAATAAAACTACATGTACCTTACAGACTGCTGCTTAAATTCAAATTTAACTTAAAACAGAAGCCCAATATGTGACGACTCAATCTGCACTGTGCAAAAAAAATCACAAAGTATAAAAAATATAAGCAGCTTCAGTCCCTAATCACAACATAAATAAATAGGTGGGCTCAGACTACACTGCACAATTCTATGAGCTACAAACAAGGTGCAACAGAGAGGTGACTGTTAGAGGTGTAAATCACCGTATCGGCCCCACGACACGATTTTATATCGATACTTGAGTCTCGATAAGATATTATTGCGATTTTAAGCATTTTGCGATATGGTGAGCATTGGGATACAATTTATTGTGATTTAACTGTTTCACTGCATTTCCTGTCCACATCATTAAATTAAATCAATAATTGTTTTGTGAAATAAGATAAAATTCTCAGTCTATTCATCTCACTTCAGTCTTTTTATTTCTCCACAATGAGAGTCAAACCCACAGACTGACCAACAAAGTATTCAGTCAAACTGAACTGATATCAAACATGTATGGACGACAACAACTGCAGCATTTTATCAAACTTTCCTCAACTTTAAGCTTCGCTGCTCTGATTTTTTTTTTTAATGAAACATTAAAAAAGCCCAACTTTGCAGCGTTAGTTTCATGTGATACCAGTATCTCCAGTATATTCCTAAAAGTGAGCCCGCTACAGCCTCCTGGAAAAAAAACAATCAGTGAAAATACTGACGCTAAATATCGATACTATATATATATATATATATATATATATATATATATCGTATAAATTTTTTCCCCACCTCTAATGACTGTTGGTCTCACTTGAGTCATTCATGCCCAGATGTGCTGAGGAGAGCATAATTTAATGTTTTTAACTGGATCTGGTTGGGGCAAAAGGTTTATTTTTGGCTACATTTTACAGACAAATTATTAGACAAATTATCAGGATTTCACTGAGACCCTAATGTCCCAAAAATATCTTCTTTATCTTGTCTGAATAAGTTATCTTATACACAATATAAATATATTTTAAGCCTAGAATTAGCTTTCCTCATTGAAGCGTCACACATTATTTGTTCAAGGACCACTGGAAATTTGAAAATTCGATAATTTGTATTTACAGTTACATTTTATGATAAATTATGTAATTAAAATATAATATCTAATTGCCTTTCAAACCAACCGCTTCAAGTTTAATTATAACATTTTGAGAAATACACTTTTGGACCTTTCTGGCAGAAATTAATGAGAAGATTAAAAGCATGACTGCCAGTATGATAAATATGACATAAAAAACCCTCAAGTGTAACATTAAATCCCAATAAAAGGCAAATTGATTTTTACACTTGTTACACATTAAAAAAACTAGGTATAATATCATCTGTTGGACATTTCTTATAACTTTATAATCATGTATTTAAATAATAAGTCATCAGTTTTGTCACATTTATTCACTTTATTTTAAACTCTAGAATATTACAATATAAACTTCTTCCTTACACTACAGGTTCCCCATGTATGGAAGTTTGATTTCATATTTCAAATTTTAATACTGCGTCCCCTGAGTTAATTAATATAGCGCTAAATTCATAGCCCCATGTGAAAGGTGAGGTGAAGAACATTCACATAGAAAGATGTAAATTAATGCACTGATTGAATTAATGACATAATTATCTTAGCAGGATGAGTTAAATATGCCCTTGGGATGAAAGCATCCGGCAGCTGAAAGGTGTAAATGATCCTCTCTCTCTCTCCATCCAGAGGTGTCCGTGAGTAACCACGCCATCTTGGCTCAGTTCTGTAAGGATCACCATGTGGGGCTGGTGGTGGTCGGACCGGAGGTGCCACTAGCAGCAGGTAAGAGAGCTCCATCATATTTTGATTTTGATTTGATTTAAGTTTATTTCGAATATGAAAACAAATAAAAAATAAAATAAAAAGAGTCAGACAAAACATTTAACATGACAGAATACATATTCGAAAAGGAGTGAGAAGAAGTAAAACTTATAAACTCCCACCCCCTCTCCTTAAATATGACAAGTTAACATCCTTGTCTAAACATGTCTTGTTTTACAAAAACATAAATATAATTTACCTATACAGCGAAATTATACATGCATACATACATACACGCGCCCATATTTGCATACATACCCAAACACACGCACACATACATATGAAAGGAAAAGAACAACAACACAAAATGACAACCAGTGTGAAAAGATCAAAATAAATAAACACAGTATCCTCATAACACTTGGTGCTACCCAACATCTCCCTCATCCATGTACCTCTGGAAAATAGTGTCTTTGTACCTCGTTTTAAACTGTTTCATGTTTGGGCATTGCTTCAGCTCCATAGTGAGCTTGTTCCACAGTCTCACCCCGCTTACTGAGACACAAAAACCCTTCCTGTTTGTGCGAATGAACGCTAAATTAAAGTTACTTTTACCCCTTAAATTATAACTCCCCTCATGAATACTAAATAATTTCTGTATATTTATTGGTAATACATTATTTTTTGCTTTGAACATTATTTGAGCTGTTTGATAGCCCACAATGTCAGTAAATTTTAGTAATTTGGACTGTAGAAATAATGAGTTTGTGTGTTCCTGATAGCCAGCATTGTTAATGATCCATATTGCCCTTTTTTGCATGATGGTTAATGGCTGTAGAGATGTTTTATAGTTATTCCCCCAAACTTCAGCACAGTATTGAAAGTATGGTGAAACCAGAGAACAGTAAAGAGTGTGGAGTGATTTCTGATCCAAGACCTTTTTTGCTTTGTTTATTAATGCAATGGTTCTTGCACTGTGCACTAGGGCTGGGCGATATATCGATTAGGGATGTACGATATTGGATTTTTTTGCCGATATCCAATATGCCGATTTTTTTTAATTTTTTTACAACTTATTTAGCCGATTACCGATTCAGATATTTTTTTCCCGCACAACTAATGCCCACAATCAGGGCAAATTTGGCCAATTTCCCAATTGACATAATAAGTAAACATAACCTGTGTTCACTGGGAACATGTGAAAAGTGCAACTGTACAGCAATTAAACCCAAATTGAATAAAACTACATGTACCTTACAGACTTCTGCTTAAATTAAAATTTAACTTAAAACAGGAGCCCAATATGTGACGACTCAATCTGCACTCTGCAAACAAAATCACAAAATATAAAAAATATAAGCAGCTTTAGTCCCTAATCACAACATAAATAAATAGGTGGGCTCAGACTACACTGCACAATTCTGTGAGCTACATACAAGGTGCAACAGAGAGGATGTGCTCCCCATTATTTAATCAGTTTATTATATCGGCGTGTTGGCCGATGTCCAATATCGGCCGATACCGATAACGTGCCAAAAATATCGTGCATCCCTAATATCAATATAAAAAAAAATATTGATATATTTTTAAATGTGATATGGAATTAGACCATTTCTCATATATATCGATGTAGTTCAATTTTTCTTTTTTACATATAAGTGCTACCCTCGCTAGGGTTTGTCATATTTAGTAATTTTGTAATGTTCGTTATTCTTTCTCATATAAATGCAGTCATGGAAAAAATTATTAGATCATACTTTTTCTTCAATTTCTTGTACATTTTAATGCCTGGTACAACTAAAGCAAAGTTTGTTTGGACAAATATACTAATAACAACAAAAATAGCTCATAAGAGTTAAATTTAAGAGCTGATATCTAGACATTTTCCTTGGTTTTCTTGATAACCAAAATCATTATCACAGTAAATCCTAGTACATTTGTCCAAACAAATATACCTTTAGTTGTACCAGGCATTAAAATGAACAAGAAATTGAAGAAAATAAAGGTGGTCTAATATTTTTTTCCATGACTGTATATTTATCTTGGAAAAAGATTGAATTGTCCTATTTTATTTCATAGGCTATTTTTTCAGAGGTTTTTGTTTAAATATGCACTTTATGGAGCTTTGACTTTAAAAAAAGGTACTCCTGTTGTTATACAGTATATGTTAAATAAACTGTTTCAATAAAACTACTTGTGACATGTCATATTTGACTTTGACTGAACATCTCACTTTGCAATAAAAATATCGGGATATATGTTGTATATCGATATTCATTCTAAATATATCAGGATATAACTTTTGGTCCATATTTTCCACTGAACAATGTCTGATACTAAAAAGCAATCTAAAATATTTAAGTTTGACTGAACATTTGCTCTCATTTTGCAATAAAAAATATCGGGATATATATCGTATATGGATATTCAGCCTAAATATATTGGGATATGACTTTTGGTCCATGTCGCCCAGCCCTACTGTGCACCTCTGGATGTATCCTCTTTTCCTTAACTTTGAACATCTTTTCCAGGTATTGTTGATGACCTGACGGCGGCGGGAGTTCCCTGTTTTGGCCCGTCAGCCAAAGCCGCTCAGTTGGAGGCGAGCAAAAGCTTTTCCAAGGCCTTCATGGAGCGCCACGGCATCCCCACAGCCCGCTACGGCTCCTTCACCGACCCACAGGAGGCCTGCAACTACATCCGCACGTCAGTACAGTAGACACACATCATGTTTGTGTGTTTAATTGGTGACTCTATGGCGGGCTGTCGGAATTTTTCTTTCTTCTGGAGGGTCTATTGGGCTCAATTTTAGGAACATACTGGAGATGCTGTCATATGAAACTATAAGATCTAAGGAATCTATAGACCCCAATTTGTCAAGATATCGTGTCAGGAAGTTGCCGAAAAAACGCTGCAAAGTTAGGCTATTTTGGCGATTTTCAAAGCGGTCATGTGACCTCTGACGTCGTGCTATCTCAATGAAAATAGGTTCTCTGGGTTCCCACAAGTCCTTTATGCTGATAACATGCAGATTCAGGCAAAAACCACATACAGTACAGGCCAAAAGTTTGGACACACCTTCTCATTCAATGTGTTTCCTTTATTTTCATGACTATTGACATTGTAAATTCATCAAAACTATTAATGAACACATGTGGAATTATGTACTTAACAAAAAAGTGTGAAATAACTGAAAACATGTCATATTCTAGTAAGCAAAGGGTGGTTACTTTGAGGAATCTAAAATACAAGACATGTTTTCAGTTATTTCACACTTTTTTTGTTAAGTACATAATTTCATATGTGTTCATTCATAGTTTTGATGCCTTCAGTGAGAATCTACAATGTAAATAGTCATGAAAATAAAGAAAAACGCATTGAATGAGAAGGTGTGTGTCCAAACTTTTGGCCTGTACTGTAGTTTTTCTCATATAGCACAAATTTGCTATTTCCATATACTGCATTTGGATATTTGTGCATACTGAGGTCCCTAAACACGCTTTGAATGACATAAATCAGTGGAAAGCTGAGGGCAGTTTTCTTCATGTGAGATGTGAGTCATCAGTAGTGAGGGCATTTTCATGAGTCTTGACCTCTCAACCTGCATTAAATGAGCGTCCTCTAGGATAATCACAGCCTCATGAAACTTTACAACCACAAACTAGACATCTAGAGCATTCAGATGATGTGCAGCTTTGTGTGCCTCGGTATATTGACAATAAAGGGGTTTCTCAGCAGTTTGAAGAACAGAAGTGCTCGTCATCCAATCGCTGAAAATACAGAAATCTCCAGATTGACCAAAGTTTTTAATTTTCAAAAAAATTGACCTTGAATGGTAACTGTTTTAAAAGATTAACCCTGTGAACCCCATTCTCCTGGCTGGCTTGACAGTTTTTTTTTTTTTTAAGATTGCGAAAAATACACTGTTTATCGCAGAAAGAAACTGAAATAACAGGCGTTATCAACAAAATATGCGTCGCACCTTGAGGGGCTCTTAGGTTAGTAAAGTTTCTGTTAGAAAAAGAAACAAACGAAGCTTAAACTTGTTATATTTCTGTCAAAATCAATCATTTCTATGCGCGTCATTTAAACCGCCACCAAAAAATGAAGCGTTTGGAATTGCCAGATCCTGTTAAAACATTAAATTCTGCTCCTCAGCGACACTGAAGACATGATTGATTCCGCTGAGACAAATGGTTAAATATTCACAGAAAATCTGTTTACACAGAGCAGAGAGGAGAGGACGGGACAGGAAAGGCTGGAAATATGAAAATAGTTCAATATGGGGGGGTTGAGGGGCATGCTCCTCCTGGAAAAACATGTTTGTATTAAAGTGAAATGCATCAATCTTGTGCACTTTGAGAGTAAACTTAAGTGGCTAGATCTTTGGGGAACTTTGTACTGTTATAATTTGAATCATAGACACAATAGAACCTCGTGCATGAATCGTACAGATTTCATCCTAAATTGTGCGTACAACCAATTTAGGATCTTTTAATCGCCTTTATGAATCATTTTTATAATTCCTGTTTGTTCTCAGGTAAGAGCTGATTCACCAAAGCCTGATGGGAACCCAAGCTGACTCCTGTAATCTGCTGTGAAATATTAATAATGATGATGAAATGCAATAAGACAACAGGGAGGAAACATGTTCGAATTACTGGGGCTCATTTATTTTAATATTTTCTATGTTTACACTGGGAAACACCAGATTAGTCATGGAAAAGAAGAAGAAACCTGCAAGTTTCTCTTTTATATCAAGCAGCGAAACATTTGCGTGGTTATGTGTTTGAGTTAATTTGCTGTAATGGATGTCACACATTGCGACATCAGCGCAGAAACAATAAGCCGTGCAGCCCTAGTTGTCATCGTTTATGGTAAAACAATAACATGACGTTTATCAGTTTTGATTTCCAGCAGCAAAGTTTTGTTTTCAGAGCCATTAAACACACGAAAATTTGCACCATAATAGAAAACGATCTCTCCTCTGAAGTTTTCCGTCTCTCAGATGGCTTCATGAGTTAATGATCTAAGATGTGATGATTGCCTTTCATATGAGAGCACCCCTCGAAAACAATCCACCATAAACGGAGGCGCAACTTTCACAGACAGAAAAAATGTTTTATACTCAGCGAAAGTCATTTCTTGGATTTTATAAACCACGTTGGGCGGAACAACAGCTGCCACATTGTGACAGCCTTCATCCATATGGATCCCAAACACAAACAATATCGCGCACTGCAAATGTTAAATGGTCCACACACACACACAAAAAAAACATTTTATGTTTCATATCAGCGACGCAGCAGCTGTTCCAGATGTGTTTTCTCTGAAAATATGTCCATTCTCGGTGCATATTACTGAGTTTATGTCATTGTTTCGGGGTCTCCAGGGCCGACTTCCCAGCACTGGTGGTGAAGGCCAGCGGGCTGGCAGCAGGGAAGGGAGTCATTGTGGCCAAAGACCAGGACGAGGCCTGTCAGGCTGTGATGGACATCATGAAGGTATGAAACACGTCTCATTCATCGTCTGCAGGAGAGAAGAAAAAGGAGCCAAATACTGTAATATTCAGGGTCGGTACGGGTGCTTGAAATTCTTGAAAATGCTCAAATTTAAATGTACACTACCGGTCAAAAGTTTTAGAACACCCCAATTTTTCCAGTTTTTTATTGAAATTCAAGCAGTTCACGTCAAATGAACAGCTTGAAAGGGTACAAAGGTAAGTGGTGAACTGCCAGAGGTAAATAAAAAAAGGTAAGCTTAACCAAAACTGAAAAATAATGTACATTTCAGAATTATACAAGTACGGTAGGCCTTTTTCAGGGAACAAGAAATGGGTTAACAACTTAACTCTATGGAGTCTTGTCCATTTTTGAATTCTTTTCATGTCTTTGTAAGTCATTTTGTGTCTTCTTTTGGTCATTTTGTGTCTTTTGGTGTCTTTTTTTAGTCCTTTAGTCCAACATAAAATGTGATTTTGAATCTTTTTTTTACTTTCCAAACACTATCATGCTCAATAAAGAATTTTAAATGTTGCAAATGTGCATTCATTTCAGAGTACACTGAGACATTAAACTGCATCATTTTTAATTAAATTCCTGGAAAAGTTGGTGTGTTCTAAAACTTTTGACCAGTAGTGTATTTTCAAGGTTTAAAAAGTGCTTGGATTTTGGATAAAGTGCTTGTAAATGCTTGAAATTCTGACTGTATTTCTCTTGCAATCTGACTATATCCATCTATAGACTATAGATAATCACATGATCATGTAAATATAATGAGTAGCCTATCTGAAATGAAGAGCGTTCCTCCTAAAAGTGTAACACCATCACTGTTGGTATGGTTCAGTGAAATCTCCCCCTTTTCGTATATAAGTACTCATCTAAAACATGATTTTTAAACTGAAAATGATTCAAATTGAAAATTTGAAATTGAACAGCTGACTCCAAGACGCCTTTGAAACATCTCCAGCACATTTAATTTGCTCTCTTTATTTTATTGTTTGTTGTTTTTTTGTGAAAGAAAATAAAAACAAAATAGAGATAACAAAAAGATTAACCCTACAAAGAAACATTTTTTTTCTCTACACGTAAATTCCAAATGAACAGAGTCCAATAGTTGTGACACTGGAAGCAATGAATACACGTGTCAGTCCTTCTCTTAATAATAATAATAATAATAATAATAATAATAATAACTTATTTTGCAAAAATAAATACATCAGTAAAATTCCGCTCTTTTTTTTTCTTCTGTGTTTTTTAGGCCAATTTGGATAAATTGCTTGTAAATGCTTGAAATTCTTACTGTATTTCTCTTGCAATCTGACTATATCCATCTATAGACTATAGATAATCACATGTTCAATGTAAAAAATAATGAGTAGTCTATCTGAAATGAAGGCTGTTCCTCCTAAAAGTGTAACACCATCTCTGTTGGTATGGTTAAGTGAAATCTCCCCCTTTTAGTATGTAAGTACTCATCTAAAACATGCAATTTAGAACAGGTGTAAGATACTGGAAAAGCTTGAAAATTGACCTTAAAAGTCCTTTAAAAATGCTTGAATTTGACCACTGCTAAAGTGTCGAACCCTGAATATTAAGCTAAATCGTCTATGTGGCACATTGAGATCTGGCAGCTGAGCACACGTCAGTCCCACTAGAACAAAACTGGGTTAAATACTGAGCACAGGGACAATTTGCCAGTATGATTCTGGGCTCAAACTGTGTTTAACTTTCCCCCGACCCAATCTGTGGACTCGAACCAACCACCTTCTTTTGTTGGCGGGAGTTTATGCGTGAAAAGCCCCCTGAGCCCCAGCAGGTTTAAAAGACATATTTTCTTTGTAATTAAAATATCCCAAATTACACATCTATCATAGCTAGAAGCTGTAAAACAGAAATGATCAGGTTTCTGACATGTCATGAAAAAAAAACAAAGCTTGAAAAAATAGTGATGTTTCAATAAAATCGCTTTATTCTACATTTCTTATTATTTTCTAAAATAAAAAATAAAATAAAAAATTGAAAATGGTTGTAATAATAACTGAAATAAATCAGTTAAATTCCTTTCTTTTTTTTACTTTTTTTGGGGGGGTGACATTTCTAATTAACATTACTCACATTTATTTTATTTTTTTAAATTCAAAATGGTAATTTATTTTACAAAAATAAATCTGTGAAATTCCACTCTTTTTTGGGGGGGGGTTTGATTTATGACATAACTGTGGTATACTGCACAGAAAAAAACAGAACGCTCTCTTTTTTTCTTAATTTGTCATAAACCACTTATACTATACTGTGTATATCTCTGCATATATTTAAATATATTTATTCATTGATGTTCATACCATGACATGCAACAACCTATTTAACCTATGTAGCATGCTAAAATGTATTTTTTTCAATGTGCAATATCTGTAAAATGCAAAGTATTCCCAGGAAAACAAACACAACAAATATATATATTAACAATAAATGGCAAATAGCAGAAATGTATGTATATAATGTGTATAGACTGTATGTATATGTCTTGTTTTTTTATATTCTTATTCTGTTCTTGTGTCTCTATCTTGAGCTGCTGTGACAACTAAATTTCCCCACTGTACGATAAATAGTGATATATTTTCTTTTCTTAATCTGCGATATATTGTATCACAATACTCACCATATCGCAAAATGCTTAAAATCGCAATAATATTGTATCGCTCATTAAATTGTAGTAAATGTGAAGGGCCTTTATATTGCAGTGGAAAAACCTGGTCACAGTGTGTAAAATGTGGCGGGAGCTGACACTAGCTGGGGTTCAGAGGGTTCAGGATTCTTTGGAAGGCAACAAAGGTAAATCCTTAAACTGTGCATTGCAGGACCGCGCCTTTGGATCTGCAGGGGAGACGGTGGTGGTTGAAGAGCTGCTAGAAGGAGAGGAAGTGTCCGTGAGTTCAGAACCTTCTTTACATTAAGGTATGAACCAGAGAACCGACAGGGTGTTAATCCTTGTTTTATTTTGTAGTGTCTGTGCTTCACCGACGGCTCCTCGGTGTCTCCGATGCCTCCGGCGCAGGATCACAAACGGCTCCAGGACGGCGACCTGGGGCCAAACACCGGGGGCATGGGGGCCTACTGCCCCACCCCTCAGGTACGCACTTCCTCTTTCTTTCTTTTCAGTTTTCCTCGCATCATTTTCAAGGTTAAACCTCTGAAGTCCAGGAGATTTTGGTTCACCTTCCTATGCATTTATTTCTATCTCTGTTTAGCATCTTTCAGTCTGTCCTTACATCACATGCATGGCTCCTTTTTCTCCACACAAACTTGGCTATCAGTCAGGTTTTTCATTTTATTTTAATTAACAAAGTATAGAGCTGCCAGGAACCCAAAATACAAATAAGATACAGGTATCTATGGAAATGTACCTTTTTTCTCTTATTCTTTTTCTTTTCCATTTATACACACCAAAACAGCAGAAAAAAATAACAAATAATAAAACTACAAAACAGTCTATTTGCATGTCAATTAAAAATAGTAATAGTTTTCATTGTAGAAAGAAAATTCACATTTTAAAAATGGTCTAGAAACATAAATGGCACACTGTGAAAGCTCCTATGATTGAACTTTCAACTGGCTTTCTCAATTTTATTTATATATAGTATGTAGACAAGTTATTACTGTAAATAAAACGTGTATTTTCAATAAATAGATGGACTCCAGAGGGTTAACCCCTTTAGGCATAAAATGCCTGGAAAAAATGCCTGGAAAACCTCTGGGCGATTTTAAAATAAGCCCCTAAAACCTGAAGTTTTCTGGAAATTCAACAGATGTGTCAACGCCTACTAAATAATCGGTTTTTCAGCCTCTGTAGCAGATAGAAATGAAATTCAAAAAGTATTTGAGAGCTTTTACCAGTTATATCTGAGCTCCCTCCGCTATAGTCGTCTTCCGCCATGATTTCAGTTCTGGAAAAGTCCCATGATGCATTGCGACACTCCCACATGTATTCTGATGCATTTCATCGGCCAAGAGACCGGAAATAGGTGGAAAAAACTACAAATACTACAAAACGACGTATCTGCTTTCCCGTCTTTAATGATAGAATAACGCAACAGCGCCCCAGGTTTTAATGGTAGAAATGCAGTAATGCTTTCCCTGCTTAAATGGGTTAATGCTGCTCCATGTTGTGCAGGTGAGCCAGGAGCTGCTGCAGCAGATCAGAGAGACGGTCCTTCAGAAGACTGTGGACGGGATGAAGGAGGAGGGAAGTCCTTATGTGGGCAAGTGCACTACTCTCCTGCATCTGAGACTAATCATGGCAAACACAAGAGCAGATTAAAGAAATTTAGCCTTATTCTGTATGTTTTCTCTATTCCAGGCGTGCTTTATGCAGGGCTGATGTTGACCAAACAGGGGCCAAAGGTGCTCGAGTTCAACTGTCGCTTCGGAGACCCCGAGTGTCAGGTAGTTATCTTTTGAGCCGAGTCATCTCTCACTGCATCTCTTCATAAAATAAGCATCAAAAATCTACCATCACTCCTTCAGGTGCTGCTGCCCCTCCTGCAGAGCGACCTGTATGAAGTGATGTTGAACACTTTGAGCGGTAAGCTGGTCTCCAGCGCCCCCGTGTGGCACCAGGACAGCTCTGCGGTCACCGTGGTGATGGCCAGCGCTGGTTACCCCGGCTCCTACAAGAAAGGAGTGGAGATCACAGGTGCGCATCAAACTGCACAGGAACATTTTTACATGATTTTATTAAATCTTATTATGCACAACATTCATTTGCAATCACTTTGCAATTATTTTGTATTATATACAGCTGCATCTCAATTAGAATATGATGGAAAATTCCATTTCCAGTAGTTCAAGTCAAATAGCCACAACCAAGTATTGAGTCATATAGATGGACAAACTTTTCAGAGGCCAACATTTCCATATTAAACATACTTTTTAAAATTGGTCTTTTGTAATATTAAAATTTTTTGAGACAATGAATTTAAGGCTTCTTTAAATGTAAGCTATAATTATTATATCATTAGAATAAATTAAAATCAAGACATGAAATGTTTCATTCTGTGTGTAATGGATCTATATAATGTGTTACTTCTAGTTTTTGAATTGAATTACTGACATAAATAAACTTTTTATGGTATTATAATTTATTGAGATGCACCTGTAGTGTTACATGTTTAACTCCTGCATTTTTTATGCCTCATTTTGTTTTTTACTTTTTAAACTAAAATGAATGCTTGGGGGATTTCTTCACCTTTTTTTTTACGGTCTTGGATATGTGCAGTGCCTCATAATACAGCAGGAATAACCCTAGTTGAAATAAGGGAAAAGGGCATTTATTTGCCCCATAGGGAAAACACGAGAAAATGACTTAATCTGGTCAAACAAATACAGTAAAAACTACAAATGTTTATATATTTTTTGAATGCATGATTGTATGCTGTAATGGCTGTGGGATCAAAATCTTTGATTTTAATGTTTTCACATGGACATTTTTCCCCTTTAGGTAGTCTAAGTGTTTGTATTTTGGATACACAGTTTATTATAGACTTATTATAGGAGCTGAGTTAACACTCGGAAGAGTAAAACCCTCACAATCTTGCTAAAATGTATGGATTAACACAGCCAAAATGATAGAAAAATTTAAAAGGCAAAAATGTCCCTATTATAGCACAAATGTTAAATAGTAAATCCTCCATCCATCCAGCCATTCTCATCCGGGGCCGGGTCGCGGGGGCAGCAGGATAAGCAGGGCATTCCAGGCGCCCCTCTCCCCAGCCAGCTCCTTATAACGGTTATTTGTTTTGTGAATGTACCTGATTCTAACACCTGTGTTTCGTCCTCCAGGTTTGTCCCAGGTTCAGGACTCGGGCCTGCAGGTTTTCCACGCCGGCACGGCTCTGAAAGAGGGAGGGGGCGTGGTCTCCAGCGGGGGGCGGGTCTTGACCGTCACCGCGGTCGGACCGTCCCTGGAGAAGGCCCTGCAGGCGGCCAATCAGGGCGTGGCGGCCATAGGCTTCCCGGGCGCCGTGTACCGCCGCGACATCGGCCACCGGGCCATCGCCCACCTGAACCAACACAGGTGTGTGTGAAAGTGATACAGCCTGCACACGAGAAAACATTCCCCTTGTTTGTTTACAAAACGGTGCTTGTTTGTAGTTTTTTTTTTGTAGTCAAGTCCATTTCCATACTGTATATTTTGAATAATAAACTTCTCTTTGGATGTACTTGTGTCTGAGCGTTTCTTTTAGGCCTGTCACGATAACACATTTTTTAGGACGATATATTTCCCCAGAAACAATGACGATAAACAATGAAATTGTTGATGTTTTTTCATTTTTTTTATGCCGCTGATATAATGATATTGGAGCATAATAATACAAGTACATCCAATTAGCAATTAACTTGTAATTCTCAAGAATATTGAACATTGAAATACTGGAATGGCTGTTTTGGAATTATTATTTTTTTTAATCAAAAGTCTGCAGCATTTCTCTAAACGCTGGTTTCTCATAGTGTTGAATGGCTGCATCTCATTCACTATAAAGCCAGTAACGCTGTCTGTGAGCGTGCGCCATTTTTTGCTGTCACGTTTATATTTGCATTTTTTGACAAAGTCTTCCTTAATTGCAAGTTGTGGGTTAGTGGAGGGCTCCATGTCTCGCAGCTCCCGCCATGTTTTCTGTTCCCAGGTGAAGAAATTGGATGGATGGTTGTGTTTTAAATGGACTTTGAGGTTTGTTGTGTTGCCACTTTTTGTTGCGACTATCGACATACCGGCTCGTTGATGTTAGCGATCTCTGCGTGTTCATCTGGCTTGAATCCAAAATGATCCCACACTGCCACTGTGGCATCAGGCTGGAACTGATTCCATTTATGCCACTCAACTTTCTGTCATTGTACACCTACGGCCATCGGAAAACTTAGCTTCAAGTACGCTGATTCTTTCTTTCTCACTGCTGCACCTACTTCAACACTGTCCACAGTGTGTGTGTGTGACAGGAGAGGGAAAGAAGCAGCGCAACTGAATGTTGATGACTTATGTAAACAAACATGTAAACGAAAATGTATCGAGTCAGGAAAAACTATCGTGTCCATTTTTGTTTATTGAACGATAAGCTGATATATTGATTATCGTGACAGGCCTAATTTCTTCAAGTCCATAACCAGAAACTCTTGACTGCATGATATAACAGCTGATTGTGTCTCTGGCAGAGGTCTGACCTATAAGGACAGCGGAGTGGACATCGCTGCTGGGAACAAGCTGGTGGACATGATCAAGCCTCTGGCCAAGGCAACGTCCCGGGCTGGTAACTTCAATTTACAAAAACTTAAGGAAAAACTCATAATGAATAGACAAAAATGCTGTAATTTAGTTGAACCCTTTGGTGCACAACATGGGTCTAAAGTGACCCGACTGAGTTTTTATTTTCTATATCTTTGCAATAAATTAATTTCATCATTCAGTATTCCAGGTTTTCCTAAATCAACTTGTTTTTAATCATCATACATCCTCATTTTTTGTTTTCATTTCTTACTTTTTGATTAAAAACCCTTTAATACACAACATGGGTCAAAAATGTCATTATGGGGTATTCTGTGTATAATTTTAAGGAAAAATGAATTTATTAAATTTTGGATTAAGGCTGTAACATAACAAAATGTAGAAAAAGAGAAGCGATGTGAATACCTTCCAGATACACTGTATGTGTGACAAAATGATACATAAACATGTTAAATATATGAGTGTTTGGCCTCCTCTCATACTGCTAAAGTAACTATTTGAAACAAATTACTATTATTATAGTATTAGGTTATTTAATTTTAAATCGAATTGGGATGAATGAGTCATTTTTGACCCATGTGTGTAAACTTGATGTAATGATACAAAATCTATTTTTCTATATAAAGTATGAAAGGAAAAATGGAAAAAAATCAGTTGTAATAAAAAAAGATATTGAACGAATACTTGGACTATTCAATCATAAAATAAATTGATTTAAAAAGAGAGCACAGAAACACACAGCAAGCATGAAATAACATGGGAAATGAATGCGGGTCATTTTTGACCCATGTTGTGCATTAGAAGGGTTAAATCGATTCAGCAGCTCTTTTACAAACTCTTTTTAATTTATTTTTTCACCAGGGTGTAATGCAGAACTGGGAGGCTTCGCTGGGCTGTTTGACCTGAAGGCAGCAGGTTTCGTCGACCCGATCCTGGTATCTGGAACAGACGGAGTGGGAACCAAACTCAAGGTGGGACTTCACTTCCTTTATCTCCTTTGTGGAGAAGAATATGAGTCTATCAATCTCCATGTCCACAAGTCATTTTTAAACTAAAAATGATTCAGATTGAAAATTGTACAACAGCCGACTCCAAGACGCCTTTGGAACATCTCCACCACATTTAATTTGCTCTCTTTATTTTATTGTTTGTTGGGTTTTTTTGGGAAAGAAAAAAAACAAAATAAAGATAACAAAAAGATTAATCCTTCAAAGAATTTTTTTTTTTCTCTACACATAAAATCCAAATGAACCGAGTCCAATAGTTGTGACACTGGAAGCAATGAATACACGTGTCCGGTCCTTCTCTTAATAATAATAATAAATAATAATAACTAACTTATTTTGCAAAAATAAATAGATCAGTGTCATTCTGCTCTTTCTTTTCCTTTTCTGTTTTTTTTTAGGCCAATTTAAAGCCACTGATATAATATCTCCATCTCCTTTGTGAAGAAGAATATGCATCTATCAATCTTCTTATCCACAAGTCATATATTGAATGCTAACTACACTGTCATTTGTTGTCAGTGTGCAAAAATGTGCCTGCGCCTGTTGTAATTCCAAAGTCCTGGAACAAATGATAATTCTAAAACCTCAATTTGCTCCAATTTGGCTTTGCTGTATGCCAGATCAGCCAAGAAATAGCCATTCAAAATTGGACCCAAATTTGGCTCAGCAGTAATGGCGCAGCAGGGGAGATATGCTTATCTGTAGTTGGATTCAAAGGCTACTTAAAAGCCCTGAACAGAAATACAAATTGTGTTAATTTAGAATGTGAAAGATTCAGGATTTTTTAACGGACTACTGGAAGCAGATTCTGCTCAATGTTGGTGAGTCGAGAGTGTTTTTTTGTTTTATTCTGCACTTAAAGGGATATTTTGGGTTTTCTTAAGTGCTGATGTGAGACATTAGTAAGCATTGCACTGCAGTGGATGGAGGCCAGGACACCAGAGTCCCTGAACTAAAACAATAATTTACCTTCCAGAGCACCAGAGAGAGTCGCTGGTCTATTACTGTCTCATTTAGTTAGTGATTTTATCACGCAGAACACAGGAGTCCATCACAAAAAAACTATTTTTGTTAAGGGAGACTGGTGGCTGTGAAGAGAGCTTTTTTTAGGAGGTTAAAATACATTTCCTGTTCATTTTAATGCCTGGTACAACTAAAGGTACATTTGTTTGGACAAATATAATGATAACAATAAATGTTGAGTTTTGTTATTATTAAGAAAACCATGTTAAATGTCTAGATATCAGCTCTTAAATTAAACTCTTATGAGGTATTTTTCTTAGTATCATTATATTTGTCCAAAGAAATGTACCTTAGGTTGTACCAGGCATTAAAATGAACAAGAAATTAAAGGAAAAAAATGGTCTAAATTTTTTTTTTCCCATGACTGTATAATGATCTTATAATGCATTATGATTATAATACATTAATGTAGATTTAACAGTATATAAAGGAGTTAAAATAAGCACAGTCTGAACACCT
The DNA here is from genome assembly GCF_030273125.1 of Centropristis striata. NCBI lineage: Eukaryota > Metazoa > Chordata > Actinopteri > Perciformes > Serranidae > Centropristis > Centropristis striata. The sequence continues at coordinate 10,301,901 of NC_081540.1, read as the reverse complement.
ACAGAAGTAAAATACAGCAGAAATATTAGTCAAAACATAAAGAGCTGATATCTAGACATTTTTCATGGTTTTCTTGATAATGATTTTGTTTAATATATTTTCTCTGCAGTCTTTTAAAAGACACAGACTCCCTTAACAAAAACAATAATTTTACTTTCCAGAACACCAGAGTTGCTATTATATTACTGTGATAGACTAGCAGCAAAATCACTGTCTTTGTTAAGGGAGTCTGGTGGGTGTGAAGAGAGCTTTTTCTTTAGGTGGTTTAAAATCCATTTTGCTTCAAAAACACACAAAGTGATCCTTTAAAATTGAATCCGTCAAGGTGCCAAAACCTCCCACAAGTGACTAAATACCCAGCAACATCTCCTCTTTGTTGCACTTTAATTTTGCTTTGACGATACGTTTTTTTATAATTTAGATTGCCCAGGCGTGCGGCCAGCATGGCGGTCTGGGTCAGGACCTGGTGGCCATGTGTGTGAACGACGTGCTGGCTCAGGGCGCCGAGCCTCTCTTCTTCCTCGACTACTTCTCCTGCGGCAGACTGGACGTGGACGTTGCTGCCTCGGTGGTCGGCGGCATCGCTAAGGCCTGCGAGATGGCGGGCTGCGCTCTACTGGGTGAGAGAGATGATGTATATTCAGGGTTGGTACGGGTGCCTGAAATCCTTGAAAATGCTTGAGTTTAAATGTTGAATTTCAAGGTGTGAAAAGTGCTTGGATTTTGGATTACGTGCTTGTAAATGCTTGAAATTCTTACTGCATTTCTCTTGCAATCTGACTATAGATAACTGCATCAATGGAAAAAAATATATAAAGTGAATAGCCTATAGCAGGGGTGTCAAACTCTGGCCCGTGAGCCAAATTTGGCCCGCAGTGTAATTTTATTTGGTCCGCGAGGCAATACCAAATTATTATATTATTGTACTATAAAAGCTGACCCGCCGGTATTATACGGCGCATTTACCACTAATACTAGATCTGTTATTGTTATTTTATTTTTAAATGTATTAACCTGTTGAAAAACTTTATTTTGATATTCAAATCAGAAGGATGCAAATGGAAAAGAGGCCAACAATTTTTATTTAATGTCTGCACTATTTAGTTATATATTGTATGTTTATAAGCGTTGCTGGTTCCATATTTAATGTTAAAGCAAAACATGTTTGGTATATATTAAAAGGTTTATGTTGTTTATGTTGGCCCGCGATTTTATTCAAGTTTTAAATTTTGGCCCATTGTGTATTTGAGTTTGACACCCCTGACCTATAGCCTATCTGAAATGAAGACGGCTCCGCCTGCGTCTTCTTGTTTCTGAGATGTTTCTTGTTTCTCTACTGTATCTTCTTAATGAAGGGAGTTTTTCTAATTCCTAGTGGATGAAGTAGGCCTATTTGTGGGTCTTTCCTCCTAGTTTGGGTCGTGTTTAGTTCCACCGGCTGCCGGTTGATAATTTTTGTGAGCTTATTTTTGCTCCTAGCCCCTAGATTCCCATATCAGTATGTTTTATGAGATTAGCAAACTACTTTTAGTTGTTAAAAGTGTAACACCATTGCTGGTGGTATGGTTCAGTGAAATTACCCCGATCTGTTCTGTTCAGAGCCAGTCTGGAGTGGAACTCCTTGCCACTTTACATCGTATTAATAGATTCCAAAGAGAGTTATTTATATACATTTTTGCTTCAACAGTATATTTTAATGTTGCAGCTGCAGTAGCTAAACTGCACGGGTCCACAAGGGTCTTCGTATGAACAATCTTCCTATCCTGTGAGACCGCTTTTTCTTTTCCTTTATCTACTTTTTATTTATTTTCTGGCATCTGTTTGCATGTTATGCTATGGTGTTTGTATGTTGTGTATGGACTCTTAATTTTACTCTACATGTTAGTCAGTGTCTATGATTGATGATGTGTTGTGACTGTATTGACTGTTGTTGTTGTTGTTTCTGTTTGTTTGTTAATGATCTCGGAGAATGGACAATTTGATATAATATTTGGACTCCAGGAAGAATAGCTATGCTCATGTGCTAATGGAGATCCAATAAATAAATAAATAAATACCCCTTTTAGTATCGAAGTACTCATCTAAAACATGCCATTTACAACCGTTGAAAGGTCCTGGAAAAGCTTGAAAATGGACCTTGAAAGTCCTTGAAAAGTGCTTGAATTTGACCACTGAAATAGTATATGAAATATTAGGTGTTTTATTAATATTTCGGCGTCTGTATCATCTCTATGCTTTTACCTCCAGGTGGTGAGACGGCAGAAATGCCGGGCGTCTACGCTGCGGGAGAGTACGACCTGGCCGGGTTCTGCGTGGGAGCGGTGGAGCGAGGGGCCCTGCTGCCCAGGATGGGGGACATCAGCGAGGGGGACCTGCTGATCGGACTGGCCTCCTCCGGGGTCCACAGCAACGGCTTCAGCCTGGTCCGCAAAGTCCTGGAGAGGGCCAAGCTCAGCTACAGCTCCCCCGCTCCTTTTGGCAAAGCGGAGCAGACTGTCGGTGAGTCACCTTCACTTTCTGATTTATTCATGAGACCGTTACATTTTGAGTCAAGTCAAAGTTTATTTATAGAGCACATTTAAAAACGGCCTCAGTTGACCAAAGTGCTGTACAGTTATTAAAATACAATAGATATAGACAAATATAGTAATAAATAATAACAATGAAAACAGTAAAATACTAAAACAATAAAATAGTAATAAAAACTCAATCTAAAACCAGAGTTAGAGTTAAAAAGGAAATAAAAGAATAAAAAGTAAAAAAAGCCAAGGATTCTTGCCTAGCTGGGACTGAACGCCAAGGAGAATAAATAGGTTTTTAACAGTTATTTGTCACAGTTAGATTTAAAAAATAAAATGAAAAAAAGTTCTTCAATCTGCATTTATAGGGAGATACAGTAGTATGCAAAAGTTTGGGTGCCCCGGTAATTTTCATTATTTTCTTTTATAAATGAATGTGTGTTTGGATCAGCAACTTCATTTTGATCTATCAAATAACTGATGAACACAGTAATATTTCAGTAGTGAAACTAAGTTTATTCAATTAACAGAAGATGTGCAATATGCATCAAAATAAAGTTAGACGGGTGCAAAAATATTGTGTACGAACCCTGATTTTTAATTTTTTGCAAATGGATTTTTCCCTCCTTCATCAGCTAGAATGTCCAAAGTCTCTTTTAGCTAAAAGATCATCTATTTTTCTTTTTAAAATTTGGTGGTTAGTGAAGAATAATTTTTTTGAGTTATAATTTAACATGAAAGCAAAATTGTTGTTCTTTTGTTTTACAGTAATGGTAAAAAATGACTTGTTTTCTTCAATTTGTTTTTATCATTTAGTTATCCAAAATCCTTTAGCTGTACCAGGCATTAAAATGAACAATAAGTTAAAAAAAAAAAAAAAAAATAGTCATAATTTTTTCCATGACTGCACATAATAATCAGATAGCTTATTTAATAGTAAACTTAGTTTTGGGTTTTTTTTATTGATGTTGTTTTGTTGCAGTAAAAATGCCCTCTCTTTTGCCTCTTTTGGCTAAAAAATAATCTATATTCCTTTTTAAACTTGGTGGTTCGTGAAGAAGAATAATTTTTGATTTATATTTTAACATGACAGCCAAATAGTCTTTCATTTGAGCTTATGAAATGTGAGCATTTTTTTTTCAGTTTTTATATTATATTAAACTTAATAAATTCAGGTTGTTAACTCATTGTGACATTTGTTCATTTAGTTGAGAAAATACTGATCTAATACTGGTAACCACTGACTGTCTCTCTGCTTCCAGGTGACGTTTTACTGACACCAACAAACATCTACAGTCGCCTGCTGCTGCCGATCCTCCGCAGCGGCGCCGTCAAAGCCTACGCTCACATCACGGGGGGCGGCCTTCTGGAGAACATCCCTCGGGTGCTGCCCCAGGAGCTGGCAGTCGATTTAGGTGCGATAAAAAGCTCCCGGACTTTTTATTATCAAATTAATGAAATGAAGACGAGCAATCGGCAAAGGCGGTGTGCTCCGAGTAAAGACGCATTTGCATTTTTTAAAATCTTTTCTCTTTTTACGATTGCCGAGGTCGAGGTCACTTTGTGTTTCATATTTCAAGCAGCAGCTCTCATTAATATTTCCACTTGGTGTTTCCACTCAGACGCCTCTCGGTGGAGCATCCCCCGCGTGTTTTCCTGGCTGCACAAGGAGGGGGGTCTGAGCGAGGAGGAGATGGCCCGCACCTTTAACTGTGGCCTGGGGGCAGTGCTGGTGGTGGCCCCCCTGGACGCTCAGAGGGTCCTGCGCCAGCTTCAAGCACACGAAGAGGCCTGGATTGTGGGTTCACTGGCCCACAAGCAGCAGGGTGAGACACTGATACTTCTATGGAATATAGCACTGCTTCAGAAACAGTGTTTTTTTTTTTTTTTTTAAACTTAAATTTTATTTCAATTTTTGCACCATATACAAACATATATATACAAATTCACATTTAGTCTGCTGTTTTTCATTTGTGATCTGCTTAATACAGTATTAAAGCAAATACATCAAGTCAAATATGTATAAATGACATAGTTAAACCAAAGTAACACAAACAAACAATAAGTAATTAAATAATAAACTGTGTTAATGGAAATAAATCAAATTAAATTAAGTGAAATAAAGTAAAATAAAATAAAGGTAACATGAGATTATTGCATTAGTATGGTCATGGCAGTTCTCCATCTGTTAACAAATATATCTTTTTGAAGCCTCAAGGAGTAAGTTATTTGTTCCATGTGATAAATTTCCCAGACCTTCTCAATCCACATATTGTATGTTGGAGGGTCGGGTTTTAACCATTTAACAGTAATACATTTAAGAGCTGAAATCAGTAATATTTGTAAAAGATATTTTTTCCCCCTTCCAGTTATGTAATTTGGTATGAGTCCAAACATTACCATCTTGGGATCTTTATTAAAACTTTTCTGGAATACTTTTCCAAGTGCATCAAAAACCTCATCCCAGAATTTTTTCAGTTTAGGGCATGTCCAAAATATATGAATATGGTTACCAATGTATGTACCACAACTTCTCCAGCATTTATCTGAGTGTGTGAGCCCCATTTTAAATATGATTGCTGGTGTCCTAAAGAATCTGATTATAATCTTCCACCTGAATTCCTGCCATGTGTTAGAAACAGTGTTTTTAAAAGAGTTATTATTAATAAAATGGAAATAAAATGTTTGTCTCTGCAGGTGCAGAACCCGTGGTGGTCCGCAACCTGAAGCACAGCCTGCAGAACGCAGGTCCCGCCTCCTGCGGAGACTTGGATGTCAAGCAGAACGGTGGTTGCCACGGTGACGGCAGCACTCCACGCAAGAGGACCAGAGTGGCCGTTCTCATCTCTGGAACAGGTGGGTTTTTATTCATCTCAAAAGAAGAGAGAACAGTTTCTGGGCTTTTTTTGTCCCATTTGACTCTCTGTGGCCTTGTTTTTCTCTGCAGTATGTACAGGTGCATCTCAATGAATTAGAATATCAGAGAAAAGTTGATTTATGTCAGTAATTCAATTCAAAAAGTGGAAATAACACATTATATAGATCCATTACACACAGAATTAAACATTTCATGTCTTCATTTATTTATTTAATTTCTTCTAATTATAAGGATTATAGCTTACATATAATGAAGACCTAAAATTCAGTGTCTCAAAAAATTAGAATATTACAAATTTTAAAAAGTTTGTTTGATATGGAAATGTTGGCCTCTGAAAAGTATGACCATCTATATGACTCAATACTTGATGATATTCTAATTTGTTGAGATGTACCTACTATGGAATTGGCACAATCATGACTAGAAGGGAGGGAAAACTCAAAAATGTCATGTGTGCAGACACCGTTAAAAATGTCATAAGTCATAAATAGTAGAATTTCTTGAGATTTTTTTTTTTTACTGAAATTGGAAGGAACTGGATCTTTAACAATCTTGAAAGAAATACATACTTTTTGCTATACATCTTGGAATTATTTACATTTTTACAAACCCTACCTCCCTCTCCTCTCTGATCTGTGTAAACAGCCTGCCATTTACTCTGATTTTCATTGAATATTTGTCACGTGAATGTTGGCCTCAGCTGAGTTATTCATGGCTTTACATTAGCACCAAGGAGCGCAGAATTTAATGTTTTTTTACAAGATTAATGCAAACTGTTTTTTATGCCCAAATTTTACAACTGAACTATTAGAAAAAGTAATTTCAATGGAATACAACAATTTTATGTTTAGGTTTTGTTCTTTTCCTTATGGAAGAATTCATCACATTTGTTCAGGGACGGTCAGAAATGTGAAAAACCAAGCATTAATTCTGTTTTTACAGTTTCCGTCTGTGATAAATGGCATAGTTTCAGGTGAAAATTTGCCTTTCAAACCCACCAGAAAGTTATAATGTTCAGAGAGAACATTTTGGGAAAGAGTTGGATAAGATTGATATCGCTCTCATACCTGTACAGTCACTGTTTATTTCCTTCGGGCCTGTGCTGAAAATCCTCTGGTGTGTTTGTTCCAGGCACCAACCTGCAGGCGCTGATCGAGCAGGCCAAGCGTCCGTCCAGCTGTGCAGAGATGGTGGTGGTCATCTCTAACAGACCTGGAGTTCAGGGCCTGAAGAGAGCCTCGCTGGCTGGCATCCAGACACGAGTAAAACATATTTCATTTCTTTTGTGCAATCCTTTTTGAAACCATTGTTAAAAATGGACAGGTGCATCTCAATAAATTAGAATGTCATAGAAAAGACATTATATAGATCCATTACATACAGAATGAAACATTTCATGTCTTAATTTATTTAATTTCTTCTAATTATTATGATTATGGCTTACATTTAATGAAGACCTAAAATTCAGTGTCTCAAAAAAATTGAATATTATAAAAGACCAATTTTCAAAAGTATGTTTAATATGGAAATGTTGGCCTCTGAAAAGTATGTCCATCTATATGACTCAATACTTGGTTGGAGCTATTTGACTTGAACTACTGGAAATGGACTCTTCCATTATATTCTAATGTATTGAGATGCTGCTGTAGTTTTACTGTTGTTGTCCCGTTTTGTAAGGAGACAAAAGCCTGCATGACATCTTAAAAATTAAAAACCTTTAACCCATTGAAGCCTGGAAAGCGGATATGTCGTTTTGTAGTATTTGTATAAGCTCTCAAATACTTTTTGAATTTCATTTCTATCTGCTACAGAGGCTGAAAAATCTATTATTTAGTGGAATCGTTGACACTTCTGTTGAATTTCCAGAAAAACTTCAGGTTTTAGGGGCTTATTTTAAAATCGCCCAGAGGTTTTACAGGCGTTTCAGGCGTCAATGGGTTAAATGAAAAAGTCTAATTTTGACAGGTGTTGACTCAGGACTGTGGATTAAAGCTGAAATTCTTTTGGTCCTGTCCTGTCCTGTCCTGTCCTGTCCTGTCCTGTCCTGTCCTGTCCTGTCCTGTCCTGTCATGTCCTGTCCTGCCCTGTCCTAGGTGGTGGACCACAAACTGTACGGGAGTCGAGCGGAGTTCGACGGCACCATCGACCGCGTGCTGGAAGAATTCGGGGTGGAGCTGGTGTGTCTCGCTGGGTTCATGAGGATCCTCACTGGAACTTTTGTCAAGAAATGGAACGGTGCCTGGATAAAATGTTCTTACATTTGTACAACATGATGATGATGATGATGGTGATGGTGCAGTGGATAACATGAAGGTCTGTTAATGTGACAGGAAAGCTAGTGAACATCCATCCGTCCCTGCTGCCCTCATTCAAAGGGGTGAACGCCCAGAAGCAGGCTCTGCAGGCTGGGGTGCGGGTCGCTGGCTGCACGGTCCACTTTGTAGCAGTAAGTATGACACACTGTGGAGTACGGCTGGGCGATATGGACCAAAAGTCATATCCCCAAATATAACATGTCACAAGTAGTTTTATTGAAACCGTTTATTTAAGTGAATATAAATACTGTATAACAGGAGTACCTTTTTAAACAAATTTTTTTTATCAAAGCTCCATAAAGTGCACATTTAAATAAAAAATATTGTAAATAAAAATAGGCTATGAAATACAAAATAGGCCAATCTTTTTCTGTAATATATTTATATGAGAAAAGAATAACGATCATTACAAAATAACTAAATATGACAAACCCTAGTAAGGGCAGCATTAATATATAAAGAAAGAAAAAAATTATATCGCCCAGCCCTACTGTGGAGATGAAACCCTAATACTAGGGCTGATATGGTTTTTCTTAAGTATTGCATTTCGACATTACAATTAAACTTCTTTCTTTTTACTTTTTTACCGGTAGACTATGTTGAATTATACACTTCTAGACTACACAATAGATCATTTTTCACAAAATTTCAAATGCACTTGCTTCTTTTTAGTCCATATGGAGGTGAAAGAAAGTTAATTATGTTTATCTAAATGGGAAAGCAAGTGCATTTTAACTATATAGATTCAGGCATTGAAAAAGTCCATTTCAAAATAAAATAATTCTGATATTAAAGTGAATCTATTTTTTTGTCCAATTCCAAGCTAACACTTGCTGTTTCTCCATTTAGATAATCAAAATAATGAACTTTCTTTCACCACCATAAGGACTAAAATGAAGCAAGTGCATTTGAATGATAGATTCAGGCATTAAAAAAAATGATTTCGAAATGAAATAGTTCTGATATTAAAGTGAATCTATTTTTTGTCCCATCCCGAGCTAACAATTGCTTAATTTTAGTCCATATGGAGGTGAAAGAAAGTTAATTATGTTTATCTAAATGGGAAAAAGCAAATGCATTCTAACTATAAAGTCAGGCATTGAAAAAAGTCGATTTCAAAATAAAATAATTCTGATATTAAAGTGAATGTATTTTTTGTCCAATTCCGAGCTAACACTTGCTTTTATTCCGAGACCCTCCATCACACAGCTGTTGTTTTTTTGTCTGTGTTCAGGAAGAGGTGGACGCAGGAGCCATCATCGTGCAGGAGGCGGTGCCGGTGCTGTGCGGCGACACGGAGGACAGTCTGTGCGACAGGATCAGAGAGGCCGAGCACCGAGCCTTCCCAGCCGCTCTGGAGCTGGTGGCCAGCGGCGCGGTGCGGCTCGGAGAGGACGGACACATCGTGTGGAAATCCAGTCCACAGAGTTAAACAACACACAGCTTGACAACAGTTTCTGTTACTTAAAACTGGCTTTATATCACAAAAAAGACACTAATAAGGCTTCTAACAAGGTCAAGATAGCAAACTTTTTTCAGACGGTCATGCTCAGTCGAGTAGAATTCCTCTTGGGATGCCTAAAGCTTGCAAACAAATAGATTAAATGATACTTGAAAGAAAATTACATTCCAATTCTACCTTTTAGTTGCACTGAAATTAACATAAAATTTAAAATAAATATTTGTAATGCTGCCAGGATGGATAATGTTAGTATAATATGTCTGTCGCTGAAAGTGTATTTTCATTATTAAACCAGCCTGGATGAATGCAAAGAGTCAGTCTCTGTGAAATATCTTTTATTGTCATGTTTTATAAATTTGCCAGTACATCAGAAGCACATTACTCCTTAAAGCAACCAATTTATTGCAAAAAAAAGATATTTTATTGTGCCGTTTTTGTTGTCTAGAGCTTTCACACCAATTGTCTGATGAATCCCTCACAGGTGTCCTCTGCAGCAAACACTTGTCCATACTGTGTCCTGTCTTCCAGTCAGTTCATAATTCCTGTAACCCTTTCAGAGGATTTATGTTGCAGTTCCACGTCCATCAGCTCCTATGGAAGCGAAGGACCGACAGCCTCTCGTTTCCAGCTCTCGTCGACAAACACGACTCTCCCGTCAAACCACATTTGGCCAGCAAACGGATGATTTCCTCTGTTGAGAAAAGAATCAAAGATTATCCAGAAAGTTTATCGCATTGAAAACAGACTATAAATAATGGACGTCGTGACCGTGAAGTCACCCATTGGTTTGTGGACTGCCCGTTTGATGCATCGAGTTCAGCGTTACACTCGTCGCCATCTTGTTTCGCATACGGAGGGCAAAACATATTTGGACTGTGGAGGAGCGAGAGGGATCTGATCACTGACTACAGCCTCTCTACACCTCAACCTGACTGAAAGAAGCCGCTGCTAATTCATGTTAGCATTAACTGGGATGTTGATTTTGGCTAGCAAAAAACAAAATGTATGTTACTTACTCCTTGGAGTGTCTGTTAGTCCAACCAAACGCTGAACAAGACATTTTTAATGAACAAAACGTTCTGTCATTAAGTGAAAATACAGTGAAAGGGTCAAAGTTATGAGACCAAACCGGTAAACCTCCTTCAATTTATTTATATATATATATATATATATATATATATATATTCTTCTCTCCTGATGACTTGATTTTTATATATATATACCGTGGATACGCATTCTTCTCTCCTGATGACGGCTCACCTTGTTAGTGACCTTTCAATCAAAGGTAGCCACGCCCCAAATCATATGATTCTTAATCTATTTTCTTGTAAATGGGGGCCATTATTTACACTATTAGCATCAAATTGTCTTGAAGATTTTTTACTAGTGATTGAGACTATAGTGTTGTCCTAAAAAAAAAACTCTTAGGTAATAAATCAAGTGAGAAGTTTTCTCATTTTGTATTGAAATGAATTGACTTCTGCAGTCCCTTCTGCAGCTTAAGGCACTTCCTGGTTTGCCTCCCTGCTCAGACCCGGAGGTTGCCACCTGATTGAAAATCATCAGTAAACTAACCTGGATCGTTCTCAGCAATGGTTATGAGGTAGAATAAGCCTTTACTGGAGAGCAATTGTGCCACCACAGGCAGGAATCTGTCAGTGACCTCTCGTCCTCGCTCCCCGCCGGCCCAGGCAGCTTCTATACCCGTGCTGCCGACCTGGAAGAAAAGCACACATTGAAGGAACGCTCCTCGTCTGTCAAGTGAAGAAAACCCGTTTGTACAGAGCTGCAGCACCTCTTCTGAAGGTGTGACCACATATGGAGGGTTGAAGAGAAGGACGTCCACTTTCCCACTTAAACGGGGCAGAAGACTTTCCACCTAATGGGAGAAAAAATCTTTAGAACTTAAATCATTGCACTTACATATGAAAGCCTAATTCCATGAGTTAAAGAAAAAAAAAAATTATGGCTTACTATTGCAAAATAATGAGTTTGTATCTCATAAATAACAGTATCTGAAAATTTTAAGTATAGCAAATTATTGAGAAATTAATCACATTTAAATTTGTGAGAAACAATCAAAATAATGACTTACTATCTCAAAATTCTGACTTAAAATTAAAAATATTGACTTAATAAATCATAATAAAAAAACTCAATTTGAAATGATAACAGGATCTCAAAATAGTTAAAGAAAAGTATATAAAATAAATATATAAAAAAACTCTTTGAAACTCTTTAAAATACTAAGTTAAATAATCAGTGACAATCAAAAAATACTAAGTAATTATTTTGATACTGTTATAATAATAGGTCAATATGTTAATGTATCCTTAAATTGTTAGTTAATATTACGGCATTAAGTCTTTAGTTTGAGAAATGTGTAATATATGTTTCCCCAATACTAAGTTATTTTGAGAAAATTTAGATACTTGGTCATTTTTTAAGTTTATCATTATAACTCATAAATAACTTTAATAACAGGATTTATACTTGGCATATTGGCTTCCAATTTTGTGAATAACTGAAAATGAAAAAGTCTCACCAGTGATGTGAGGACAGGCTGCAGTGAGACATTGTTACAGGAAGCTGTCTTTGCTGTGCACTGTGCTGCTGCAGGATTCACATCAGTGCAACTGAAGACAAGCACAAACAGTCATGGAAAACATTATTAGACCACTTTTTTTCTTCAGTTTCTTGTTCATTTTAATGCCTGGTACAACTAAAGGTAGATTTGTTTGGTCAAATATTCTGTAATTTCCCAGCTTGGGATAAATAAAGTATATCTATCTATCTATAATAAAAAAAATAGCTCATAAGAGTTGAATTTAAGATCTGATATCTAGACATTTTTCATTGTTTTCTTCATAATAACCTAAATCATTATCAAGAAAACCATGGAAAATGGCCAGTTAAACACTTATGAGCTATTTTTGTTATTATATTTGTCCAAACAAATGTACCTTTAGTTGTACCAGGCATTAAAATGAACAAGAAATTGAAGAAAACAAGGCTGGTCTAATAATGTTTCTATGACTGTATAAGATTAGAATATACAGACTGCCTTTTTCACCCTAATGCACGCACAACAAACTCATTTTTATTTCTGGACATGAAGAAAAAAAAAATCAACTCACAGATAAAGAGCTGAAGGTCCAACCACCGATGCCAGAAAAGCCGACACCACACCTGAGCCACTGCCCACCTCCAAACACACACACGGGCTAGAACAGCACAGAAACACCCATATTTAAACATTCAGATGGCATATCCAGGTGATTTAACCCTCCTGTCGTCCTTCTGGGTCAAATTGACCCAATCTCTTTTGACTATTCCTTCTTTCCTCCCTCCTCCTGCCTTCCTCTCTTCTTTCCTCCTTCCTTATTTCCTCCCTCCTCTATCCTCCTTCCTTCATTCCTTCCCTCGCCCCTCCTTTCTTTCTTTCCTTCCTTTCCTCCCTCCCTCCTTCTTTTCTTTCCTCCTAACGCTATCTCCTTTCCTTTCTCTCTTCTTTCCTTCCTCCTGATTTCCTCTCCTTTCCTCCTTCCTTCCTTCCTTCTTCCATCCCTCCCACCTCCATCCCTTCCTCTATCCTCCTTCCTTCTTCCCTCGCCCCCTTTCCTTCCCTCCTTCCTTTCTGCCCTCTTTCCTTCCTTCCTCCCTCCTTTCTGCCCTCTTTCCTTCCTGCCTCCCTCCTTTTCTCCCTCCTTCCTCCTTTATTTTTTCCTTCCTTTCTTCTCCTCCTCCCCTTTCTTTCCTCCATCCTCCTTCCTTTCTCTCTCCTTTCCATTCTTTCTCCTTTTCCTCATCTCTTCTTTCCTTCCTCCATCCTTCTTTCTTTCCTTCCTTCTTTCCTCCATCCTTTTTTACTTCCCTTTGCGTCCTTCCCTCTTCTTCCTTCCTTGACCCGAGGACAACAGGAGGGTTAAGGAAACCAGGGGATCTGTCTCTGACCTCATCAGCTGCAGCCTGTCTGCGTCTTTCTCCAGCGCGTCAATCAAGAGGAAAGAGTCCTCCGCTGGCTCGTAAACATCTCTGAAGTCTCCTCGTCCAGCATGAGAGTAAAGAGGTGTAGGATAACTTGTAGACATGTTTTAGCCTCGCTAACCGCCCGTACGTGTCCCTAGCTCGTCACCATTTAGTAGGTAGTGTTGGTTGACGTTAACACAGTATTGTTGTTTAACGCTTCTCTCAAAGTATCGCTAATATTCTTCATAAGAGCTCTAAATTAAAAGCTATATAGCTGGCGAGTATGTGTTAGCAGCTAGCAGCACGTTGTTCACAATCCACTTCCTTGTTTACAACTGACGTCACCACGACGTCACTTAACCCCTTATTTGGTGTCACATCCGGAAGATATGGTTTAATCATAGACTGTATAAAAGGGTTTAATCAATTTATAGGATATTCCAAGGTTATTAAATTGCATTTATTATGCTATATGGTGAAATAGAAAACAATTAAAAAATTTGCAAATACTGTACTATGTTTTTTCTCTCTCTGACTCTAATTGGGCCATTTTTAGCATTTTTGAAGTATACTAAAGTATGTACTTTTTAAAACATTTTTTCACATACATACTATGATCGGTTGTTTGTATTATTTTTTTTAAATTATAATTATCAGTCTTTCTCAGACACATACTGTATGTTTCAACATAATATAATTTGGCCAATTTTACAGGTTTGTCCCCATCCATCACAAGACTTCACCTGAGAAGGGAAAATGAGATCAAGTGCTCCTGCCTGGGAAGGACACGCCCCCTCAGGTGGAATCACTTCAGCCTAATCAGAGGTAGTGGATCTGAGGTAGGTAAGTACTTCCTTCTGTTGAGATTCTTCATGTTATATTAATACTTTGTTCCATCTTTCGCAGAGCTAAACCACATGTGTGAAAAGAGCAAAATAAAGCTACCAAGAAATTAAAATAAAATAAAAATGCTCTACTTTTGAACTTTGAACCTGGACTCTCCATGGTTCTCCAACACACTCCAGTATATTCCCTAAACATCAGATTTAGAATCTGACAGACATATGAAAATACAGTGTTATTTTTGGAAATCTTTTTTTTTTTTTTTTTTTTACATTTGAGTATGGCCCCCCCCCCCCATGTATGATACTATGATTGTGTCAACAGACTCTTAATTGAACAATTTTTCAACATACTACAGTGTGCCTTTTTTTTTTAATTCAGACACCCTGAAGGTGAAATGAAAGAAGCAGAGGTGAAGAGAATTTTTTATTTTTTTCCCAAAACCTTCTTGTTCTTACCTTTGCTGTGTCACATAAGGATTCAATGCTGGAGGAATACAGATGCAAATGTTTAATTTCAATATGTTCCTATTGTGTCCCCTTCAATCAATTTCCATGTCCTTAATATTTCCATAACAGTTAATTTGCCCACAAGCCAAACTGTCTGCATTTTATGCAAGAATTTAAAAGGCTGGGACTCACTCAGGCTGAGGAATCAGTAAAGAAAGATTCACAATGGCTCTCAATATACCAGGTCTGATTATGATGGTTGTCTTCTACTTGCTGGTGTTGGGAACCGGCATTTGGGCATCTGTAAAATCTAAAAAGATGGAGAAAAATACACACAGTAGTCGGATAGAAGTGTCCTTTTTGGCCAACCGGAGTGTCAGCTTAGGGATGGGAGTATTTACAATGACAGGTGAGTGGTGGTGAATGATCCTGAATGTACTATTTTAATGCATCTGTGAGGTTATCTGACCTAATATCATGGTTTTGATCACTTTCAAGAGTCTTTCTTAAACCGTTAGTGAGGATGATAATTACACATTTAATGAACATTTTGTAGTTTTTAAGAACAGTACAGGTGCATCTCAATAAATTAGAATATCATAGAAAAGTTTATTTATGTCAGTAATTTAATTCAAAAAAAGTATATATATAATGAGTTATTTCCACTTCATTTCATACAGAGTGGAATGAATGCCTTATTTTTTTTAATTTCTTCTAATTATAATAATTATGGCTTACATTTAATGAAGACCTACAATTCAGTGTCTCAAAAAAATGTTAATATTACAAAAGACCAATTTCTCTGAAAAGATCTCTGAAAAGTATGCCCATCTACATGCAATAAATACTTGGTTGGGGCTATTTGACTTGAACTACTGGAAATGGACTTTTCCATCGTATTCTAATTTATTGAGATGCACCTGTATATGATACTCAATAAATAATGATTCCTAACAAAGACATATCCATGTCTGAATTGCCTTAAATTATACTGACCCCACGCTTATAAACAATGCATAATGGCCCCTGAAATATTTCGAGACATCTTTCATTTTGATACTTTGAATGAATTACTGCATCTATGTGTATGTTTGCCTCCTGCTGCAGCTACCTGGGTCGGAGGTGCTTTCATCATTGGTGTTGCAGAGTCGGTGTATGACCCCAGCAAAGGTCTAATCTGGGCTCTTGTCCCTCTGCAGGTCTCTATTTCTTTTGTAATCGGTAAGACTCTGGAATACAAATCTCAGCCATTCTTTTTTTTTTTTTCAAACAAGGAGAATTTATTGAGCTGTCAGAGAATAAAGCTTGGTATTGTTGTGCTGTGGAGCTTCAGTCTGGCAGGGTGTGCAGCTTTTTCTAGCTGTTGAGCTAAACAACATGTTATATTTGGCCGTTTGTCTCATAGATGGAATTTTTTTTTTTTTTTTTTTTTTTTTAATTATCTTTTTTATTGATTCCACATATCAACATTCCATCGACATTTTACATGTGCTGTACAATTTTCCAACAGTAGTAGAATATTCGTATACTACACCCCGGAGCAGAGACATAGTTTGACACAAATTACCAAGTAAAGTTACAGTAGAAGTAAAATGAAACCTTTTTCCACTACTCTCCTTATTTTCATACCTCTCTTGCATTGTCCCTTTTTCTCCCGTTGGAGGGTAAACATATCAAATAAACATATGAACCATGAACAAGTTTGTAGCCTGAACCAAGGGGGACAATAATCTACAATACACAGTGCCCTTACTGTACAAAGTCTGCTCTCAATGGAGACACAAAATCAACCCAGTTTTTCCAGTATATTATAAAAGTATCTGTTTTTAGTCTAGTTGAGAAAGTCAGCTTCTCCATTCTATATATATCCAGCATTACCTCTACCCAATCCTCTATTTTTGGTGCTTCTGTTTTTAGCCATTTTCTGGTGATGGCCTTTTTAGCCGCCACCAACATTATTCGAAATATGTATTTTTCTCCTGACCTTGTAATCTCCTGGTTCTCTTTTCCCAAATATAAGACTTCAAATGTAAGTGGGAGTTGCACTTTCAGAATTTTTTCCATACTCTTCTTTAAATCTCAGCCATTCTTTTATATGAAAATGTAATTTCCAAATGACATATGGGGCAGGTACTGATACTGAAGCAATATTGAAAAAGAGACTCGAAAACTAAACCATAGGAAGCTGGTGATGATACTGATCCCATGTAAAATTAAATACAAACCTGTCCTACTACAGGAAATATTGCAACTAAACAGTGGTGGAAGAAGCATTCAGATCCTTTACTTCTAATGCTACTACCACACTGTGAAATGACTCCACTACAAGTAAAAGTTCTGCATTCAAAATTTACTGGAGTAAAAGTATGTATCAGTGATCGTATAAGTAAGTATCAGCATCAAAATGTACTTAAAGTATCAAGTACTTGTGCTATGATATGTATTCCAAATATATTTTTAGATTACTGTTATTGATGCATATATATAAGGAGCGTTTTACTGTCATCATGGTAGGGCTAATATTAACAACTTAATATACTTAATATATGTGGTTTAATTTATAAAATAAAAGTAATAATAGAATACTATAAAATGTACTGAAAGTGCAATCTCGGCTTAAGTATTCACTGTGCAGTAAATGTTCCTTGTCAGTGTTTTACTATTTATGTATTTATGGTGTATTTTACTTCTGTAGGTGTTCAGACTGTGCTTATTTTAACTCCTTTATATACTGTTAAATCTACATTAATGCATTATAATCATAATGCATTACAAGATCATTATACAGTCATGGAAAAAAATGATTAGACCATTTTTTGGTTCACCATTCAACCAAAACGATTAAGGAAAGGAGTGGAAAAGTCTGTTCTGCATTATTTTTTTAACTTTTAACTTTACCTTTTAACTTTCAAAGGCAGTCATAAACCAAACCTCTCCTCCACTGACATGCAGTCTTGTACAGCACAGGCCATCACCAAAGGCAACACTATTTCTTAAATAAATATAATATAAACAAAAATTTCCCAGACCCCAGCATGGACCCTTGAGGAACCCCAAATGACCCACATCAGGATTAATACTGACTGCACTGAAAATCGTATCTGGTGTTTCAATTTAAACTTAATACCCTTTCTCTCCTTTCGTCCGTTTAAAGGTGGACTGTTCTTTGCAAAGCCAATGAGGGAACACAATTATATCAGTATGATGGATCCATTTCAGAGAAAGTATGGAAAAGCTCTGACTGCTGTTCTCGCCATTGTTCCCGTCATAGCCGAAATCATCTGGGTTCCTGGATTACTGATTTCTTTGGGTACAAATATGCAAACACACAGTCAAATGCACTGTTTCTCTGTCTGATTTACACACCAATCATGTTCATGCATGTGTTTCTTAACAGGAGCTACCATGAGGGTGGTTTTGGATCTGTCCTTTAGTGTTTGCGTCTGGATCTCTGCTGCAGTGGCAATCATCTACACTGTTCTTGGAGGTCTCTATTCAGTTGCTTACACTGATGTCGTCCAGCTGTCATTGGTGCTTTTTAGCCTGGTGAGTTTAACACAGTAATACAACTGATGAAAGACAGATTTCTCTCACAATAATTGTACCTATTTAGTTCAGAAATCTACAAAAATAAGAGCCCTCTTCTCTTTTCACAGTGGCTGTGTGTGCCTTTTGTTTTTGCAAGTGATGTTTATACCGACATCACTAAAACCGCATTCAACCACACATATCAGGCCTCCTGGCTTGGGCAGCTTGAGTCTAAAGACGTCTGGAGATGGACTGATCATTTTCTAGTCATGGTAAGATGAATAACAGTATATAGTATGACTTTTTTTTTTTTTCAAATTTATGGAAAAGCCACCCAACTACATGTATCAACAAACGATAATAAGACTATTTTGAGAGTATCGGGGCATTTAAAATTTTTATGACTTTTTCCCAAAAAAAATTCGACATGCTATAGTATGATTTTTTTTTTTGAGGGGGTCATTTTTGGACATCCCAAAATGTTTTTTTTCTGTCATGTCTGTATCAACAGACCATTTTCAGCAGTTTTAGGCATTTTAAAATTTGACTAATTTTGACCAAAATCAACATTCTATAGTATGACTTGTTTTCAAATTTTGTACAACTCAGAATATTTTGTTTTTATGTCATTTCTGGAAAAGCCACCCAACTCCATCATATTAGTTGGTCATTTGTATGAGTCTCTTTTAGTTCTCTTTCTAGTTGTTTTGTGTCCCATTGTGGTCATTTTGGATCTAGTTGGCTATTTATTGTTATTTGGTGTCGATTTGTTTTATTCTTGCCCCTTTCCGTTGTAATAAGTCTTTTTGTAGTTTTTGTTTCGCTGTTTTGCACTTCTTTGTAGTCTTTTTGTATCTCTTTGTAGTCTTTACATCTTTTTGTCTTTTTGCGTTTCAGTTGTCTTTTTGCACGTCTTTGAAGTCTTTTTGCATCTTGCAGTCATTTTGCATCTCTGTCTATTTAAGTCTCTCTGCAGTCTTTTTGCATCTATTTGTGTTATTTTTGCATTTCAGTTGTCTTTTTGTATCTCTTTGTAGTCTTTGCATCCTTTTGTAGTCTTTCTGCATTTCTTTATAGTCTTTTTGCATTTCAGTTGTCTTTTTGCATTTCAGTTGTCTTTTTGCATCTCTTTGAAGTCTTTTTGCATGTCTTCGTAGTCTTTTTGCATCTCTGTCATCTTTTTGCATTTCTTTGCAGTCTTTTTGCAGGTCTGATGTCTATTTGCGTCTCTGCAGTATTTTAAGTCCTTTTTTCATCTTTCTTTAATCTTTAATCATCTCTTTTTAGTCTTTTTGCATATTTTTGTAGATCTTTTTCTTTCTTGATGCGTCATCTTATTTTCACTTTCTAGACTTTGGGCAATATGGCTGTTCAGGATTTCCATCAAAGGATACTCTCCTCAGCCTCCACATCCACAGCCAGAATCATCTGTTTCATAGCTGCAGGAGGAGTCATCATTGCTGGACTTCCATCTGTGTTGATTGCAGCTGTTGCAGCTTCAACAGGTAACTGCACAAGTTTCACTGTATCTTTAAACTTCCAGATTTGTGAATGCAACCACAACCTTTTGTCTGTTTCTGGTTACAGACTGGAACTCCACCTCATATGGATCTCCTTCACCATATGAGCGAGGGGAGACGGCCATGGTGTTGCCCATCACCCTTCAACATTTTACACCAGCCTACATTTCTGCTTTTGGCATGGGAGCTGTTGCTGCTGCTGTGATGTCATCCGCTGACTCTTTCCTCTTGTCTGCAACCACCATCTTCACTACCAACATCTACCAGGCCATCAGGAGTCAGGTGAAAGAAAATCAATGTAGAAGTGGGGATTTGTGATGTTTTAAGGGAACTTTGACAATGTAAATATCTACTGAACTATTGTTCTTCTTTTCAGGCATCAGAAAAAGAGCTACAGTGGGTGATTCGGCTCTCCATAGTGGTTGCAGGACTTGTGGGAACTTCCCTCACATATCTGGATGGCGGCATTTTAGTGTTCTGGATCCTGGGCTCAGATCTCACATACACCATTTTATTTCCCCAACTGATCTGCGTCCTCTTCATTAGGGTTTCCAATGGTTACGGGGCGATCGCAGGCTACCTTGTTGCGATGGTGATGAGGCTGTTGTGTGGAGAGCCGTTGTTCGGCCTCCCTGTGATCCTGCAGTTCCCAGGCTGCACTTTAGAAGATGGTGTTTACATTCAGCGCTCTCCTGTCAAGACCATTTGCATGCTGTCTGCTCTGGTCTCCATTCCCATGGTATCATATGTGGCCTCACTCCTGTTTAACAAGGGGATCCTTCCTGAGAGGCTGGACATGTTCAAGGTGAAATCACAGGAAGCACCAGCAGATGGTGCCAGAGACTCTGATTTTCAAAATGAAAAAGACACATTTGCCTCTCCACTAATGCTCGATACAGAATGCTAAGGAGAGGATGCTCCTAGTTATCTTGTTTGTGTCTTTTGAATATGACAGTTGGTTTGGGGTAATAGCAAAGGATTTATACTACTTACCATATTTTAGAGTAGCTTATAGTAAGAGTCCATAATATGTGTAGTCTGACCTTGGCAACACTGGATTATACTGGATATTATTACTATGCACAACAGTGCCACTACAACCATGTACCGTGGTACCATTGTTTATGTTCTGAATGTTATCGGTCTTCTTGGGTATAAAACGTTCAATGTCTGGGTTTAAACTCCATATTAACTGAACCCCAGTTCCAGAAAGGTTGGGATGTTGGCTTAGATTGACATTTATACAAAGACTTTTTATTTAACTTCTTAACACTGGATTGGTATAATTATGCACTTTTTGATGAGGAAAGAACCGTCTTGATTCTTATAACGAATTTCAATTTGTGTCTCAACTCAGATGTATGTTTCTAATCATTCTTGCTGTTTGGGTGCTTTTCTTTTTCCCAAGTCTGAGTCAAGATACAAATTGAAATTCGCTATAAGAATCAAGACAGTTCTTTCCTCATCAAAAAGTGCATAATTATACCAATCCAGTGTTAAGAAGTTAAATAAAAAGTCTTTGTATAAATGTCAATTTTAGCCAACATCCCAACCTTTCTGGAACTGGGGTTCAGTTAATATGGAGAGTTTAAACCCAGACATTGAACGTTTTATACCCAAGACGACCGATAACATTCAGAACATAAGAAGACATCAGAAGAAGCTGCTAGATGCAAGTGTAATAGTGATTTTCATCTCAGCCCGTCTCAAATGCAAGACTCCCCTCCCCCTTTCCTGCCAATACTTTAAGTTTCCCCTTTGTGTCTCAAATTTGATATGCAGATGAGATTTTACACCTGAAAAGGTCCCCTTAGTATTTCAAACGGGATGTCCAGACGAAACTCTCACACCTAGCAAGGTCCTCTTTATGTTGTATATTGTGTGTCCCACACCCTAGTGGGCGTTCTCCAAGTATAAATTGGGCTGCCTCTCCTTCATTCAGGGTCTTTCTCCATTTTGACCACTCATGTGTTGAATGACCTTTCTTTGCAAAGAAATAAAACATTTGTCGGCCGGCAGAAGTTCTCTATTTCATTCTTCACCAGCAGCAGAGAAAATTTCCACTACACAAGTCTAGATAATTTTCTAGATTTTTCTAGATCCTTTTCTAGAAAAAGCTTGAAAAAGGATCTAGAAAAATCTAGAGAAAGAGTTTTTAAGAGCTTTTTCTAGATCCTTTTCTAGATCCCTTTTCTAGATTTTTCTAGATCCTTTTCTAGATTTTTTTCAGATCCTTTTTCTAGATCATTTTCTAGATCCCCTTTCTAGCTCATTTCCTAGATCCTTTTTCTAGATCCTTTTCTAGATTTTTCTAGATCTTTTTTCAGATCCTTTTTCTAGATCCTCTTCTAGATCCTTTTTCTAAATCCTTTTCTAGATTTGTCTAGATCATCTAGAAAAAGCTCTAAAAAGGATCTAGAAAATTCTAGAAAAGCTCTAGAAAAAAATCTAGAAAAATCTAGAAAAGGATCTAGAAAAAAATCTAAAAAAATCTAGAAAAGGATCTAGAAAAAAATCTAGAAAAATCTAGAAAAGGGTCTAGAAAAGGATCTAGAAAAAAATCTAGAAAAATCTAGAAAAGGGTCTAGAAAAAAATCTAGAAAAAAATCTAGAAAAATCTAGAAAAGGATCTAGAAAAAAATCTAGAAAAAAATCTAGAAAAAAATCTAGAAAAATCTAGAAAAGGATCTAGAAAAGGATCTAGAAAAAAATCTAGAAAAATCTAGAAAAGGATCTAGAAAAAAATCTAGAAAAGGATCTAGAAAAAAATCTAGAAAAATCTAGAAAAAAATCTAGAAAAAAATCTAGAAAAATCTAGAAAAGGATCTAGAAAAGGATCTAGAAAAAAATCTAGAAAAATCTAGAAAAGGATCTAGAAAAAAATCTAGAAAAGGATCTAGAAAAGGATCTAGAAAAAAATCTAGAAAAATCTAGAAAAAAATCTAGAAAAATCTAGAAAAAAATCTAGAAAAATCTAGAAAAGGATCTAGAAAAGGATCTAGAAAAAAATCTAGAAAAGGATCTAGAAAAAAATCTAGAAAAGGATCTAGAAAAAAATCTAGAAAAAAATCTAGAAAAGGATCTAGAAAAAAATCTAGAAAAAAATCTAGAAAAATCTAGAAAAGGATCTAGAAAAGGATCTAGAAAAAAATCTAGAAAAAAATCTAGAAAAGGATCTAGAAAAAAATCTAGAAAAAAATCTAGAAAAATCTAGAAAAAAATCTAGAAAAAAATCTAGAAAAGGATCTAGAAAAGGATCTAGAAAAAAATCTAGAAAAGGATCTAGAAAAGGATCTAGAAAAGGATCTAGAAAAAAATCTAGAAAAGGATCTAGAAAAAAATCTAGAAAAAAATCTAGAAAAAGATCTAGAAAAAAATCTAGAAAAAAATCTAGAAAAGGATCTAGAAAAAAATCTAGAAAAATCTAGAAAAAAATCTAGAAAAGGATCTAGAAAAAAATCTAGAAAAAAATCTAGAAAAAAATCTAGAAAAAAATCTAGAAAAATCTAGAAAAAAATCTAGAAAAATCTAGAAAAGGATCTAGAAAAAAATCTAGAAAAAAATCTAGAAAAATCTAGAAAAAAATCTAGAAAAATCTAGAAAAGGATCTAGAAAAGGATCTAGAAAAAAAATCTAGAAAAGGATCTAGAAAAAAATCTAGAAAAAAATCTAGAAAAATCTAGAAAAGGATCTAGAAAAATCTAGAAAAGGATCTAGAAAAAAATCTAGAAAAATCTAGAAAAATCTAGAAAAAAATCTAGAAAAATCTAGAAAAGGATCTAGAAAAATCTAGAAAAGGATCTAGAAAAATCTAGAAAAATCTAGAAAAGGATCTAGAAAAAAATCTAGAAAAATCTAGAAAAGGATCTAGAAAAAAATCTAGAAAAAAATCTAGAAAAATCTAGAAAAAAATCTAGAAAAATCTAGAAAAGGATCTAGAAAAAAATCTAGAAAAAAATCTAGAAAAATCTAGAAAAAAATCTAGAAAAATCTAGAAAAGGATCTAGAAAAGGATCTAGAAAAAAAATCTAGAAAAGGATCTAGAAAAAAATCTAGAAAAAAATCTAGAAAAATCTAGAAAAGGATCTAGAAAAATCTAGAAAAGGATCTAGAAAAAAATCTAGAAAAATCTAGAAAAATCTAGAAAAAAATCTAGAAAAATCTAGAAAAGGATCTAGAAAAATCTAGAAAAGGATCTAGAAAA
This sequence comes from Centropristis striata, assembly GCF_030273125.1. Lineage (NCBI taxonomy): Eukaryota > Metazoa > Chordata > Actinopteri > Perciformes > Serranidae > Centropristis > Centropristis striata. Next base: position 10,278,214 of record NC_081540.1, on the reverse strand, counting down.
ATCTAGAAAAGGATCTAGAAAAATCTAGAAAAATCTAGAAAAGGATCTAGAAAAAAATCTAGAAAAATCTAGAAAAGGATCTAGAAAAAAATCTAGAAAAAGCTCTATAAAGGATCTAGAAAATTCTAGATTTCTAGATTTTTCTAGATCTTATCTAGGATGCTATTAAGATGGTTTAGTTTTGCTACGATTGAGCCTTTAGTGATAAAATCGCATTACAAGGCCTACAAGAAAGGTATAAACTCTATGTATTTTTTCCCACCTTTTTCTACTAGTTTTTGGCATGTACTGAGAACACTTAAGAGTCATATTTAGTTCATTATCTATTAAAAATTACTTTTATTTATATTGCACCTTTAAAACTGTGTTTCAAAGTGCTTTCACATACGTGGGAGAGTTTTTACATTTTCAGATGCTTTGAAGTATATGTATTTGTGTCTATTTTTAGTGACTGTCTTTTTTTTGTGATTTTGTGTCTTTTTTTGATCATTTTGTGGTAACAGAAAATTGGTAACAGAGAGAGGAGCAGCAGTTCTGGGAGGGGCAGTAGCAGGTGATGAAGCTCCACCATTGTCCAGTAGTGATGGTGAGTGTAGAGTGGACCAGGCAAGGAGCGTTCCCATCTGGGGCCAAACCAGATCCACAGCAGTGAGACCAGCAGGAGTGATACCGAGCAGGACCACAGCACGACACCCTGTAAAAGACAGAGCAAAGAAAAGTGCGAGTACTACATAAATTAATACAAAATGGTAATTTTGTTCCTTTTTTTGGTAATTTTGTGTCTTTTTTGGGTCATTTTGTGTCTTTTTTGGGTCATTTTGTTTCTTTTTTGGGTCATTTTGTTTCTTTTTGGTAATATTGTGTCTTTTTTAGTGATTGTGTCTTTTTTTGTGATTTTGTGTCTTTTTTTGGTGATTTTGTGTCTTTTAGTGATTTTGTGTCTTTTTTGGTCATTGTGTGTCTTTTTTGGGTCATTTTGTATCTTTTTTGGTGATAGTGTGTCTTTTTGGTCATTTTGTGTCTTTTTTGGGTCATTTTGTGTCATTTTGTATCTTTTTTGGTCTTTTTTTGATCATTTTGTGGTCAATTTGTGGTCAATTTGTGTCCTTTTTAGGTCATTTTGTGTCTTTTTTTGGTGATTGTGTCTTTTTTTGGTAATTTGGGGTAATTTTGTGTCTTTTTTGGTACTTTTGTCTTTTTTGGTAATTTTGTGGCTTTTTGGTCATTTTGTGGTCAATTTGTGTCTTTTTTGGTCATTTTGTTTCTTTTTTTGGTCTTTTTTTGTTTTGCATGATCTAAACTGTGCGTGTGAGTCGCGCACAACATGCATATTAAATTGGGGGTTGCGACTTAAAAAGGTTCAGAACTACTGTCTTAGATAATAGAGAAATCACTGAGCAACCCAGCCACTAAATCACAAATAAAGCATTATAGCCTCAAGAACAGTTATATAATGTTCTATATATTTGTGAATATGCAAATGTTTATCTTATCATGGCTAGGAAGTTATCCACCCATTTCCACACTTCATCAGATTCAAGGCGACCAAGCCAGGAGGCCTGATATGTGTGGTTGGATGCTGTTTGAGTGATGTCACTATAAACATCTAAATTCTTATCACATTTGTATAAAACTTCTGGAGGAAAATGTACAAATTAGCTTTTTTTTTTTTTTATTACCCAGAGAAGTCAGTGTGACTGGCACCCACATCATTTCACTGATAAATGGAACAATGGCAAGAAGAGCAGTCAGGGTTTTTCCGTACTTTCTCTGGAATGGATCCATCATAGTCCGCATTGGCTTCGCAAAGAACAGTCCACCTTAAAAAAAAAAAAAACGGGCAACAATAATACTGAATAACTTTGTTATTTATTTGTCAAGGTTCAGAAACTGAAAATCTTGCCTTTTCTTTCCCACAGTATTTTTGTCTCGTTCTTGGTTGTGTTTCCTTGCCCTTTTTTTGTAGAATAACTTGTGATTTTTCATATGATTAAGAAGATCTTACCAATAATTTGCAGAGGAAAAAGAGCCCAGATTAGTCCTTTTGTGGTTTTCAAATGTCGTTGAAGATGAATTACCCCAGAGGATTTCATTGTAGCCCATTTGATACAGACAATTTTTGAAAAACTGTTATCCATGTTATCCAAATAACAGTAATTATATTAGGGCCAGGTAGGAGATAAAAGTAATGAGGAAAAAATATATATTTTTGGACTTCAAGAAAAAAGCAAAAATGACATGAATAATAGTAGAAATACAATGTCGGGAAAGAAGTCGAAATGTGAACAAAATAGTAGAAATGTCTAGAATAAAGTCAACTTTTTGAGTTTAAAGTAAACTGCTAGCCACACCCACATTTTTCCTCAATATGTCTAACATATGTCTAAAAAAATTCATTTTGCTTTTTCTTGCCACTGTATTTTTGTTTCATTCTTGGCTGTGATTCCTTGTCCTTTTTTGGAGAAGAACTTATGATTTTTCATATGATTAAGAAGGTCTTACCGATAATGAAGGAAACTGACATTTGCAGAGGAAAAAGATTAGTCCTTTTGTGGGGTCATAAACCGTCTCTGCAACTCCAATGATGAAGGCACCTCCGACCCATGTGGCTGCATAATATGAAGAGTATTGTTAAGAATCATAGTTTTAGACATAACGTTTTTAACTTATCTGCTCGACCAAAACTCACCCGTCATTGTGAAGACTCCCACTGCCAAGTTGACCCTCCGGTTAGCCAAAAAAGAAACTTCCATCTGTCCATTTTGAGTGTTTTTCTCCATCTTCTACATGCAGAGGCAATAAAACCAAGAAATGCAACAAGATATGAAACATTTAAAATGACAGAATTCTTACAAGTAGTTACCTTGTCTTCATTCAAGTCAGCTTTCTGCCCTTTTTGTATAAAAAATGGAAATTCAAGTGTCCTCTGAAGAATGCACATTTAGCTTTAATCCAAGACACTGATGGACATTGCAGACATTGTAAACTTGAACATACCCAAAGGGAATTAAATAAAAGCAATAACCACACAAAACAAACATTTTGTTTCAAACCACAGTAAAAAAATCCTAAATATCAAAAGTCAACCGAGGTCACCAGAGTACACCAAATATAATTATGTAACTTAAATTATATAATAGACCCTTTTACTGTTTGTACACAATGATGACGTAGAACGTTTGTGCGTGCATTCTGGCAACGGAAGTGGTGTTGTTCTCCAGCCGTTCTGACTGACAAAGAAGCATTTACAAATTTACAAACTTTGGCTAGTATCTTGCTAAGCTAAACAAACATTGTTTTGTGTACATAAACACAGAACTACAAAAAACCACTAGAGTCCAATGACACAGCACCTGCCAATAAAACAAGCATGTTTGTTCATCTTAGCAGACTACTCGCCAAATCTAACGCCAGCTTATCAAACTTTAGCTGCATGTGATTAACCCTTTGGAATTTGGGGCTATTTTGTTGTTTTTTGACTCTTTTTCATTCTGCCTGTATATGTAACTTAAATAATGATTACCATGCCATGCTCTTATCTTTTTCATCACAACCTCACCTGATTATTTTTTAATTTTGATTTACTGTATCAACATTTTGAAACACAAAAAACACGAAAATTACGAAAAATAAAACATACAAAAAACTTTTTTTTTTAAACAAAAAACACACAAAAAACACAAGAAACACAAAAATTAAAAAATTACAAAAAACAGCCCAAATATAGCCCACGTCAGCCTCACCGTGCTCCACCTCTGCCCATTTTAGGATTAGCTGGTAATTTAGCGTACTCAGAGAGTTACCACACTGAGATTTGATGAAGTCTAGTGCATTCTGGTGCCTCTTTTCCTCAATTTAGAGGAAGAATAACTTTACACTTATCTGTAAACATGTAAGAATTCCTGTAAGAATGGTGAGGACCAGCAATATTTTGAAGTTTTGCCTTATTTGTACATGTGGAAGAGGCCTTAATGATCCAGAAATAGAAGCAAGAACACCAGCCTGTCGCAATAACTCAACAATTATATGAGGAATTACATATAAAAATAATTTAACATTTTGTATCCAGCATTGGTTCAGAGGCAAATTTATCATTTTCATCCGTTTCATCACCTTCTCTGGCTCCATCTGCTGGTGCTTCCTGTGATTTCACCTTGAACACGTCCAGCCTCTCAGGAAGGATCCCCTTGTTAAACAGGAGTGAGGCCACATACGAGACCATGGGAATGGAGACCAGAGCAGACAGCATGCAAATGGTTTTGACAGGCCAGCGCTGAATGTAAACACCATCCTTTAAAATGCATCCTGGGAACTGCAGGATCACAGGGAGGCCGAACAACGGCTCTCCACACAACAGCCTCATCACCACCGCAACAAGGTAGCCTGCGATCGCCCCGTAACCATTGGAAACCCTAATGAAGAGGACGCAGATCAGTTGGGGAAATAAAATGGTGTATGTGAGATCTGAGCCCAGGATCCAGAACACCATGATGCTGTTGTCCAGGTAGGTGAGGGAAGTTCCCACAAGTCCTGCAACCACTATGTAGAGCCGGATCACCCACTGTAGCTCCTTGTCTGATGCCTAGAAAACAGAGAAAATAAGACTTGAGTGAGCATTTTGCCCTCATTTAGAAAAAAAAAAATATATGCGAAGTAGATTATAGGTCTGTGACAGTCCATGGCCTAGAGGTTAGGAATCAGGATTGTAACTGAAAGGATCGCCAAATCCCAGGACTGACAGGACTGAAGTGCTCTTGAGCAAGGCACACAGCTCCCTGGGCACACAGAAATGTGCTGCTCACTGATCCTAAAGCATGGTGTGTTCACTAGTGTATGAGGATGGGTTAAAATGCAGAGTGTGAATTTCCCCATTGTGGGACTAATAAGTGAATCTTAATCTTAATGTACATCTAAAGGCGCGTTTCCATTGGGTACTTTTCCCTCTAGTGAGCTGCTATGGGTGTGGCTTGGGAGAGAACTTTACCAGTTTACTGGCTAGTCGAGGCTGATTGGAAATGGTTTAGGAAGCGATTTCGCGCATGTGCGATTCATTTGCAGACTGGTGCAAACTGGACGCTGAGGGGTTAACAGCTCCTGCTCTGACTGCAGCTAGGAGAGACCGCTGCGGGAGGACTGGGCCGCTTGTGAGTGCTTTGGGACGGCACCTGCTACTCATTGAGAAAGAAGGAATCTCCAAAAGTCTCCAATAACACCAGAAAAGTCGATAGACTTGTCTGTAGTTGCTTTTTCTTTTTAAAGAGTCTCTAGATGTTTCTGAATAGTCGCTAAATATAGCGACAAAGCTGCTGAATTGCCAACACCGCTGGTTAGCCGCTACAAAAGTATGTATGGGAACAGAGGCCAAGGGGAACTAACTAGTGGGTGAAGCCAAAACACTCAGCCACTTTCCAAAAAGTACTCCGTGGAAACACGCCTTAGGACATACATTATAGTCTGGCAAGCAGTACCTGCAACCACAATTCATTTTGTGGGACTTCCAGTTGGTATGATGCAGAGATAGATTGCTCTCCCACCCACTAGGAATATTTCCCCAGATTCAAAGGTTTGAATGAGATAAGACACCGGCCAAAATAGGGGAGGGGCCAAACACTGCTTGTTTTTCTCTGATCTTATAGTTGATATACCTTTAGATTTTTTCAAATAGCCATGGAATGGGCCAACGAAAGATGATGCTAGCTAGCCTAGCTTGGAAGAGCCTGAAGCTAGCTTACTATCTGATATTCACACATTTTTAGCCGTTTTAGGCATTTTAAAATTTGACCAATTTTGACCAAAATCGACATGCTATAGTATGACTTTTTTTTCAAATTTTGGACAACTCAAAATGTTGTGTTTTTCTGTCATTTCTGGAAAAGCCACCCAACTACGTGCATCAACAGACTATAATAAGACTATTTTGAGAGTATCGGGGCATTTAACATTTTTAAGGCTTTTTCCCAAAGAATTTCGACATACATAGTATGACTTTTTTTGAGGGGGTCATTTTTTGGACATCCCAAAATATGGTGTTTTTCTGTAATTTCTGGACATATTATGCTCTAATATGTATCAACAGACTATAATTGACCCATTTTTTAGCAGTTTTAGGCATTTTGAAATTTGACCAAAATCGACATGCTATATGTAACCTTATGGATTGATTTAACACGCACAGGGGCTTCAATTAAGGAGGCCACAACAGTCAGTGTGGGTCAAACACATGCCATTTATTTTACAATATTTAAAACTCTAAAAAACACAGTCAAGAAAAGACAAGAGGACAGACAGTCATATCACGGCTGGGAAACCAACCATCCACTGCCTAGGACACTGGGAGTATACTAGATATTCAAAAGAAATATAAACCCAACACTTCAAATAAAAACACCACACTAATTCAATGTGCAACCACAAACCATAGCACCATCTAAAGTGAACTCCCAGCATTTCAGCCACACCGTTGAATGGTTCCCACCAGCCGCAATACTAGGAACAGAAGACAGAATGTTAAAATCCTAAAACTAAACAGCTCAAATCTAAAATAATAAAAACAATAAAATCAATATGGCTAAAATATAAAATAAACAGCAGTCAGTGCTATGCCTAAAAACAAACAAAGCACTGTTAGTTTGTAAGACATATAGTACGAGTGTTTCAGTCCTACAAACAAATGACAAACCCATAATTAAAATCATGAAAACTCAAATACCTCAGTGTGCATGCACCCCTAACAATTAAAATGCTATTCTGATTCTAAAATAATGCTAAAAACCCCAAAAGTCCACCTTACCACACAGAACAGAGAGTCACCAGTCACAGCCATGTGTGCAGACAAAGGATTTCCAGAAAGTGAGTGAGATAGTCACACCTGCTGTTAATCAGCCTCTCCTCCAGCTCCTGTCTCCTCTGATTGGTCTCTGCTGCTTCCTGGTGACCTACTGCCACATATAGTATGACCTTTTTTTCAAATTTTGGATAACTCAAAATATTGTGTTTTTCTGTCATGCCTGGCCATATTATGCTCTAATATTGACACATTTTGACAGACATTTGTTATTGGGGTAAATGTTATGTATAATTTCATATTGAACTTCTTTAATTTTATCTGAGTTAGCAAATTTATGTGGAAGGAGCCATGCTAATGTCAGAAAAAGAGGAAGACCATACAAATGTTCCTCTTGGCGTAATTTTCCTTTCCCTATATGTTTGCTATTACAGACCAACTCTATCAGCGGCTCTGCTTTAAACAGAAGGATTGCGTCATTTGACGTCATCACAACACACAAACACGCTGTAATGGATGTAGGTCTGACTGCTATTTACTGTAGATTTTCTTAGTTAACGGAGAAAATGTCGGTGTTTCACGACGAAATAGAGATCGAGGACTTTGAATATGACGAGGACAATAAGACATATTACTTCCCCTGTCCCTAAGTAACTGAAGGCTAAAACAAACCGGAAGAATAACTTATTTTTTATATATATAAGACTTTTTTTTTTTTAATATAAATTAAGTCATATTGTTGATCAAAGAACCATATTTTTTCATTAGTTTCCTGCCTGCCGCATCATTTTCACCAACTTCACACCAAACTCCATTCAGAAATCTTCCCATTTTAGGTTTCTTGGGCTTCAGTGAAACATTTAAATGTACAAGAAATATTTGATAACTTTTCCAAATGAACAAAGAGTATCGGGGCATCTAAAAATGTTATGACTTTTTCCCCCAAAATTTCGACATGCTATAGTCATGTTGATTTCGGGCAAAATTATTCAAATTTTAAAAACTGGGTCAATTATAGTCTGTTGTTACATTTTAGAACATAATATGTCCAGAAATGACAGAAAAACACCATATTTTGGGATGTCCAAAAATGACCACCTCAAAAAAAGTCATACATACATGAAATAGGTTGGCTTTTCCAGAAACACAAAAAACACCATATTTTGAGATATAGTCATGAATGAAAATATTGCTACAATCCACAGGTTTGTGTTACATTAAATCATTACAAGTGATATACTGTATGACCTAAATTTCTTGATGCACAATACGGAGGGCGCCCTCATATCTGTACCTGTATGTTCTCCATCTTGTAAGGATAATACAAAAAAAAAAAAAAAAAAAAAAATTAAAATACTACCACTAGATGGCAACATGTTTCTGATCATTTTATCACAGCTTGTTGCACACTGATTTGGGCATGTTTATTCCAGTTTGCATGACTAAAAATTGTGATTTCATGTATAGAAAAGTGTAAAATTCAGGCAGTGTATATTTAATTGTCAACATTAAACACTCAGGAAGAAATTATATTTAATTCAGTGTGTTTTATTAAAATGTTTCACTCATTCAGTCCATCACAGTTACAAAAGTGTCAAGATTTTGTGAAATGTGCCATGGTGACGGTCTTTTAAAGAAAAGTCAAATATAACAAACGGTGCTACATTATGCCGTGTATAAGCGTGAAATCTCCCAAAAAACATTTAATTAAACTGTATTACCCTAAATCCAGAAGATCGAATGTAAAAGGAAGTGCAAACATTAGTAAACAGAACATAAAAATATCAGATTTATACAAAGTGCAACAAGAACAGGGCAATTTAAAGTGTTAATATGCAGTTTTTTGACGTCATGGTTAGATAAATTTTGTAAACACATTCAGACATTTTCCTTTGAGACGCATTTAAAATTCAATATTGCATGAATATATATATCTATATATATATTTATAGCACACTTAATAGTTAGCTTTGTACATCGATAATTTAACGTCTTGTAAAAATTAGACCAAATATGCCCAACCTAACAGGGACTGATTCATTTTTAGCAGCATCATTGGGGCTTGTTGCCAGAGGGAAAACACCTGATTAGTTAAAGATTTTATTTAAAATAAATATATAAATACATACAGTATCGTGAGGCTCATTTCATAAAAAGCAGCCCTCTTTAGCAGGTTAGTATTACTGGTACCCTACAGCCAGTGGGTTTATTGCACAAGAGCAACAGGGAACAGCTCCCCCTTGGCACGGACCAAACTCATTGTGTGACGCTGTAGGTAAAATGAAACCTGACATGCGTTCACTCAAAAGAAACAACCCGCCTTCCCCGAAGAAATTCTGCATAGAATTGAATTGATGACATGAGAGATCAGTTCAGTTGTGGCCCTTTTGGTTAATTATTCTATGCAGGATTTATGCAGATTTAAAGGGATAGTTTGATTTTTTTTTAAGTGAGGCTGTATGAAGTACTTAACCATGTAGTCAGTATATCTACAGTAGCTGGCAGTTGGCTCGCCCCCAGTTTGGCCCAGGCAGGAGTACTGACTCAGAAGTGAAACCATGCACCTCTGTGGATGGGGGCAGCAGTGACACATTTTTTAAGCCACCTTAAAAAAAATTACTTCTTTCCTTACCAGTCAGACAGCCCGCTATGTGAGTGGAACTGAAGCTATTCTCTGCTCTTTTCAAAGCCACCAGACTCCATTGACGAAACCAGTAATTAATTTGTTTAGTTTGTTTGTTTGTGTGATTGTGTCCTTTTGGGGTTTTTCAAGGTTTTTTTCTTTATTCATAAAAATCACACAATAACACAAATATAGGCCAATTCCCAGGTTCTTCAAGATAAAATTACTGTTTTTGTCAATTGAGTCTGGTGGCCCAAGTAAACTTGAACAGGGCTGTCTGATGGCAAGGTAAAGCAGTGAAAATATTCTCAGTATGTTTATGTTTTTTTTTTTACATTTTACTCTCTAAATAGCTTAGCTGGGGGTGTGCTGACCGCAATAGACTGACTACCTTAATTACCTTACTTAAAAAAACAACAACAATCCATCCCTTTAAGCTTACAGTTACTTTTTGGTCAAATTCATTCAGATGTCCCCAAGAAAAACCTTTCTGCTGACGCGTAGTGAGACACCCCAGCCAGCGGGGTTTTCACTGCACGACTGCACCAGTTCATCGACTCGTCAGTAGCAGCCGTCTCTCCAGGTGCTGTCACGAAGGGCACTGAGGGTGGACAAGCTCTTTGGAGGCGTCAGTAAACTGAAATAAAAGAGCGGTCAAATTTAAAATACGTATCTGGCAACCTTTATTGAACAAACAATTATTTTTAATTTAGTGTTAACCCTCCTGTTATGTTTGTTACTCAGGAACAGCAATAATGTTTGTGGGTCAATTTGACCCGGGGCATGTTTAATTATCCAAAAGTGTCATAAACTAAAAAATCCCAATAATAAACTGTGTTTATATTTCTTTAATAACTCCATTATTAACCATTTCAATCAACATTTAGTGCAATGGTGTTCTTTATCTCTCACAGATCAAGGTTCAATGAGGATAATTGAAAATAATATAATAGACCACCCTTTCTCTTCAATTTCTTGTTCATTTTGATGCCTGGTACAACTAAAGGTGCATTTGTTTCTGACAAATAGAATGATGGCAAACTTTCCATAGAAAATGCTTGTAAAGACTTTTTTTAATGTACATAATGTAGTAGTGTATTGTATACAAAATATAATGGTTTTACATGACTTTGATTTAATAAGAATGTTATTTTAAATCTATATATATATATTTTTTAAATGAAAAAATACTTTAAATTATATTTTAATTATTATTTTAATTAATTATTATTATTATTTATTTATTTATTTTTTTTACTTTTAAATGGGTCAATTTGACCCACAACATATGAAGAGGGTTAAAGTGTTGTTTTGGGAATAAAAGAGATTACCTTCGTGCTGGTTGGCCCACTTTGCCACGGGGGGCGGAGCTTGGGGTGCCAACGAAGGAGGCGGGGCGGGGCAGGGCGCTGCGAGGCGTGTTTGGGGCGGGAGTGGCACCTCCACTTGGAGATTTACTGAGCATGGGGATGCCACTGCCCACCCCGCTGTTAGCACCGCTGCTAATGTTCAGACACTGGAGGCTGGTGGATGTCGGCATGGAGGCCGAGCCCTTTATGGTGGGGCTGACGTAGGCGGTCGCCTTCAGCGGCTGCCGTGATAACGAGGAGAAGTTCCCGACACTCTGGACCCTGTTCTGCAGCTGGCCTGGGGACGGGACTGGTGGTGGATGGGGATAAAAGAGAACTTTTGTTATTTGATCATGTGAAAAATCACCTGAAATCAGGATAATACATTTTTTAGGACGATACATTTTCCCAGAAACTATCACAATACACGGTAGTATTGTTGTATCGAAGATGTTTTAGTTTTATAATGATATTAGAGCATAATAAATACAGCCTTTAACTTTTGATTTTTTAAATCTCGAGATTATTAAGCATCAGAATTGAAATGTGGAAAAGAAATATTAAAACCGACTATTATTGACTTGCTTTTATGGAATGCTGTTTATCTCACCACTCCTTTTTACTCCTTTACTACCTTTTATTTTCTGTGTGTGAGTATTTCTTATTATTTTTCTTTAAATGTAATACTTGTTTTTAGACTTATGGCATCATTCTCGTTGTGATTAACTGATTTCTGTCCAAGCACTTTGTAAACTGCTGTTTTTAAAAGGTGCTGTAGAAATAAAGTTATTATTATTATTAATATTATTATTATAAAATATCCTAGATAAATAAAACCTAAATAAATAAACTACATACCAACACAAATAAAATAGACTATCAGACTCTGTTAACAAACATTGCAATGAGATAATCATTATGTATTATGTCATTTTATTATTAAAATAAACAGCTGGAATGGCTGCTTGGGAAATATAGGGTTTTTTTTTCGGCAATTCATGCTGCCTGTCAAACATGTGCAGAATTACTTTAAACACAACAAAAAAAGCACAAAAAGTCACGAATATAAACGACAATATATTGAGTGCAGAAAAAAAAAAACTATCGTGTCCATTTTTATATATCGAACGATAGGTCGATATAGTAATTATCATGACAGGCCTACCTGAAATAAAATAATGTGCAACTTACTGGAGGACTGCAGTCGAGCCAGGCCACTGGATGAATCAAAACTCTGGCTGTTACGAAGCAAAGAAGGGGAAGCACTAAGATTGGTTGGAATGGGCACACTGGGCATGCTGGGAGCTCTGACAAGGTTAGGCATGCTCCTCCGCAGCTTATCTGTGAGACGGACACAAAAAAGTTAAAAGCTACATTAGGGTAGATTTTTGTGAAAAATATGCCTAAAAACGCTCAAAATGGTCTTATAGTACTCTGATGATAAATGTAGTAAGGTGGCTTTTCCAGAAATAACAAAAGGAAAACTTATTTTGAGATGTCCAAAATTTGAAAAAAAGTCTTATTACAGTATGTGGATTTTTGTCAAAAAAAGGTCATATCTTAAAATGCCTAAAAATGCTTATTATACTCCGTTTATACATGTAGCATGTAGTAGTTTCCAGAAATTACAGAAAAACACCATTTAAGGTGTCCAAAATTCATAAAAATTTAAAATGACTTGATATTCTCAAAATGGTCTGGTAACACTTTACAATAACCATCATTTATAAATGGTAAACAGATTTATTGATGTTTAATCATCATTTATAAACCGTATATAGGCCATTTAGAATGGTAAATACATAATTTTATGAATGTTTAACTAACTAAATAATTTATAAATGGCAAATAGATGGAATATTAATGTAAGTTTATAGTTAATTTGCCATTAACAAACCAATAAATTATAATTAATAGTTTATCAATAGTTTTAGTTGCACTCATTATAACATTTTTAACACCATATTAAGTATGTTAATGATTTTGAAATGATTCATATACCTTTAAGAAATCGGTTGAAAATATTTAAAGATTAAATATGTATAGCACTTTGTAAATGGCTAATAATTGGTCTATAAACCATCTATAAACATCACTTAGTTGGTTATTGTAAAGTGTTACCAATGGTCTTATTATAGTCTTTTGACACATGTAGTAGGGTTTTTTTGGTAACACTTTACAATAACCATCATTTATAAATGGTAAACAGACAGTTTATTAATGTTTAATCATCATTTATAAACCGTATATAGGCCATTTAGAATGTTAAATACATAATTTATTAATGTTTAACTAACTAAATGGCAAATAGATGGTATATTAATGTAAGTGTATAGTTACTTTATCATTAAGGAACAATTAAATTATAATTATTAGTTTATTAATAGTTTTAGTTGCACTCATAACATTTTTAACACCATATTAAGTATGTAAATGGTTTTTAAATGATTCATATACCTTTAAGATATTGGTTGAAAACATTTAAAGATTAAATATGTATAGCACTTAATAATTGGTTTATAAACCATCTATAAACATCACTTAGTTGGTTATTGTAAAGTGTTACCGTTTTTTTTTTTCCAGAAACAAAAAAACGCCATATTTTGAGATATAGTCATGAATGAAAATATTGCTACAATCATACAATATTGCTACAGTCCTGACAAAATAAACCATAATACTGTTCAGTGTGAGCTGTTGGTCACGGCTGTTATTTATTACCACCTCTTCCTTTAAGATGGCACATAAAGCCGGCCATGATCTCCAGTTTCCAGCCCCCTCAGTCAGATATACACTCCTAACCCTAATCCCATCAAACTCTCTCCGCCTCGGAACGGAAACACACGCAAGTCTGACGGCTTTAAGAGTGGTTGTACAAGAGGCTTAGACAGAGTTATTATTAAGTTGTAAGGACATCAGTGTGGGTCAGTCCCGGTGCTTGATTAGAGAGCGAACATTTAAAAAATGAGAAAGGACATTTACAAATAATAAATTAATGGGTTAAATGACAGAATAACTGGATTATTTTTTTTTTTTAATGTTTGAGGAGGAGGCTTCATTTCATTTTGGATTTAGTGTAAAAATAATGTCGACTTACTCTCATATTCGGCTGGACCGCATGATGAAGTTTCCCCAAAACAATACACATACAAATACACACATGAATATTTCACGTACACAACATATAAACAAAGAGATAGCTGTTAAGTACTGTTGATAGTTATGACAGCAGAATATTTCAAAATTAGCAAGGTCTGAGCGAGATTATTTCTTCCTCACTTTTCTAACTTCACTTAGCTAACTTTTGATTAGGAGTTTGGTCCATAAAATGTTAGTACAGGGTGAAAAATATCCATCCTAGCCTCTCAAAGTCCAAGGTGATGTCTACATGTCTTTAAGTTCTTTTGTCAGTCCAAAATCCAAAGATATTCAGTTTAATATGATATAAAACGGGGAAAAGCAGGAAAACTCCATATATGAGAGGCTGAAAACCTCAATTTATACATTACTTTGAAGGTGATTATTTTTCCGTCAATTGACTCATCATTGCAGCTCCAATTTTTACATTTTTTAAATTATTTTTATCAGTCTTGCGAGTCCCCAAACTACAGCACTAAAGTTTTTGGTTATATCCAATATCCAACAAATGTATGTCCAATATTCAGTTTCCTTTTAGCTCCGTTTTGGTCTCAGCCATTTCGTAATGGTGTGTTTACAACAAAAGCGAAGCAAATTTTTCGCAATGCATTCAAAGTTAACGCAAAGAGACACAAATTGACAACAATATTTTAAAAACTCAAGTGATAAATGTGCATGTCACTGTGCTGTGAAAGCTTATCAGCATTGAGATTCTCCTTCTATGCCTGGATGGCTCTGATTGATCCAAACTCCATTCAGAAAATCAAGAATTTTAAAACTGTTTGCTTGTCATTTTGCAGACGGACCTGATAAAGCCTTAAAATCAGCATCATGATGTCGTTATTTCGGCATCACAACATATTTATTATTATTATTTATTTTTATTTGGGGGTCATACAGCTGTAGTAGCGGCAGTCTACCGGACGCAGTTCCTAGAGGAAGCTAGGAACTTTACCTAGATGTTTGAAGTTATGAACCCGGCAAAAATTTGGTTTGAGTTTTGTGTGATCACAAATCCGACTCGGAGCCCTTTCCCGCATGTCTTCCCCTCTGTCTCCCTCCTTCACTCTGTCTCTCACTATCAATAAAGCCTTGAAAATGGCCAAAAAATATCTTTAAAAAAAAAAAAACAATATTAGGAAAATATTCAACTTTCCTGCTGCTAAATGCTACACGACACTGAAAAAGAAGAGATTTTTTGGCCCTGTAATTATTATTTCAGTCATCTACATAAATTCTACAAGGAAATACAAATTTAGTGCTAAATAGCAGTTTTTCATGTAGTGCATTACTTAGTGATTGTTTGTTATTATGTGTCCTCAGTTTTGTCTGTAAATTGAATCATTCGTTCCAAGTAATATTCACTAAACCAGTTCATTGGCTTAATTAGCTGATATTTCCAAGTAAAATGTAATTGAGGGACATCAGTGAATCTGCAATTTACTTGTGTATTTTCATAAAAAAATAAGTGGTTAAAATAAATAAATATTACTTAGAAACAGCCTGAGTAAAGATTACAAACACTCTGTGTGGAAAAACCTTAAATGTCCGTAAATGTCACTCCAATTTTTGGTAACGCTTTATATTAGGGTCCTTGTAATAACCATTAATTAACAAGTAATAAGGCCCTTGTAAGTCCTTACAAGATGCTTATTAACATTATTGTGTGTTTATAAGCTTATATAAGTGTTAATAATGGCATTACAAACACCCATGACCCACCCATTATGTCTTTGCCATGCCTTTATTAATCTTATTTTGTTTGCTTATTGATATTAAAATATACTTTATTGCTCATCTATTATAAGTTAACTATAAGTTAACTATGCTTTTTGCAACTACCGGATCTAAAGCGAGAACAATGCCTTATTACTTGTTAATTAATGGTTATTAAGGACCTTATTATAAAGCGTTACCGAGTTTTTTCAGTGCAGCTAGTTGCTGACATCGTTTGTGTGCCGT
The DNA here is from genome assembly GCF_030273125.1 of Centropristis striata. Classification (NCBI taxonomy): domain Eukaryota; kingdom Metazoa; phylum Chordata; class Actinopteri; order Perciformes; family Serranidae; genus Centropristis; species Centropristis striata. The sequence goes on along the minus strand of NC_081540.1, from coordinate 10,262,358 downwards.
TTGGTGCAGGGTGAGTAGCGTTAAAAGTGCCTTTACTTACCGGATCCTGGTCTGAAGCCCTGCTGCTCGATAGCGCTGAGGCTGCCCAGGCCCAGGCCCGGGGGCGGGGTTTGGAGCTGAGGTTGAAAGGCGAACCCAGCGGAAGGGTATGGCGGGGTGGAGGGGGTGGAAGGTGGGGTGGACAGGGAGCTGGTGCTTCTTCGCCAGTCTCGCATGCTGGAGAAGGTGTGGGAGTGCGGCAGGCGGGTGAGGCGTGGCTGCGGCGGGGGTAGGAATCCGTAGTCTTCGTCGTCCTCCTCGTCTTCCTCCTCCAGGTCGGGGCCGGCGCTGAGCTGGCTGAGCTGGAAGGTGAAGCTCTGGCTGCGGCGGTTGGCCAGGACGGACGACGTGCTGGCGTAGTCCTGTCTTAGACCTGGGGAAGCGAGATATGAGGACCAGCGTGCAAAACACACACACACACACACACACACACACACACACACACACACGACCAGGACAGACACAAACACACACAGACACAATCATCACCTCCTGGGGTTAATGAAGCTGAAGTAGCGATGAGCTCTGAGATCTGGTGCCATATGTTAAAATATTAGAAAGGAGGGAACAATAGAGACAGATGGACAGCAGACGAGTCAATTGACACAAAACTTCTCAGACACAATGACAAAAGACAATATCCCAATTTCCCACTTTTTATATGGAAAGACTAATAAATAAATTATTTATTTATTTTATTATTATTTCATATGCCTATGAAATAAATACAACTAAACAATAAATCCTGAATTAAATTAACGTGAAATTATGAAAAAAAAATCCCCTATAATAAATAAATGTGGCATTATAAAATAAAAGTCCCCACTAATAAATAAATGTGGCATCATGAAATAAAAGTCCCCTATAATAAATAAATGTGGCATTATAAAATCAAAGTTTCCGGTAATAAATAAATGTGGCATTACAAAATAAAAGTCCCCTCTAATAAATAAATGTGGCGTTATAAAATAAAAGTCCCCTCTAATAAATAAATGTGGCATTATGAAAATAACAGTTTCCCATAATAAATAAATGTGGCGTTATAAAATAAAAGTCCCCTATTATTAATGTGGCATCAAAAAATAAAAGTCCCCTATAATAAATAAATGTGGCATTATAAAATAAAAGTCCCCTCCAATAAATAAATGTGGCGTTATAAAATAAAAGTCCCCTCAAATAAATAAATGTGGCGTTATAAAATAAAAGTCCCCTATAATGAATAGATGTGGCATTATAAAATAAAAGTTTCCGGTAATAAATAAATGTGGCATCATAAAATAAAAGTCCCCTCTAATAAATAAATGTGGCGTTATAAAATAAAAAGTCCCCTATAATGAATAAATGTGGCATTACAAAATAAAAGTCCCCTCTAATAAATAAATGTGGCGTTATAAAATAAAAGTCCCCTCTAATAAATAAATGTGGTGTTATAAAATAAAAGTCCCCTTTAATGAATAAATGTGGTGTTATAAAATAAAAGTCCCCTATAATGAATACATGTGGCATTATAAAATAAAAGTCCCCTATAATAAATAAATGTGGCATTACAAAATAAAAGTCCCCTCTAATAAATAAATGTGGTATTATAAAATTAAAGTTTCCGGTAATAAATAAATATGGCATTACAAAATAAAAGTCCCCCAAAATAAATTAACGCAAATTTATAAAAGCAAGTCTCCTTAAATAAATACATTTAAAATTACGAAGTCCCTGAAATAAGTAAATATGAAATATATAATAAAAGTCCCCTACTATAAATACATAGTAAATCTATAAAATTCCTCTGAAATAAATAAATGTAAAATGATGAAATATTATCCTTGTCATTTGTAAAATGTACATGTACTTTTATTGCCTCATTTTATATTCAAGGATGTATTTCATGGTTATATTTACCTATTTCATGGGCTTATTTCTAAATGTATTTGTCTACTATTGACTTAAGTATCCAGCTCAAGGTTTAACTTGTTTAAGCTGCTAACTCTGTCTTTATTTTATAAAAAAAAAATAAAAAAAAAATACATACAATGGACAGCAAATTTGCTTTAAGCACTCAGGACAAAAGTGTGATTGTTCAAATTCTTTAATTCAAAGCTCAAACAATGTGTGAAATATGTCGATTTGGCCATTTTCTTTCTCTATCTCTACCTTGTTCCTTTTCTGATGAGTCAGACCTTTTTCACAAGTTATGCAAAATGTCAATACAAGCCAAAAGTCTGCATCGAAAATGATCTATCCAACCCTAAATTCACTTTATGCTCCATCTCCCACTGCACAGTTTGGACTTAAAATAAAGAACAATAGAGTCAGCATGCAGGGGGCCAAATTCCCTGCAATTTGGAGTTTAATTATAGCCTGTTTCTGAGAGCAGGAGCTGTTCTGCGGACAGAAATACTGTCATTAAGCACGTTAAATCTCAATGAGCAGAGACAAACTCCTGCATGGTTTCCTATGTAGTGTTGTGTGTTTGCAGAGTCAATAACTTACTCTCCTCCTGCAGTCGGGCCATGACCTGGACGTCAGTGAGGTCTTGCAGTTTGTATCCCAGAGTGATGGAGTCGTCCTCCACCTCTGAAGCGCCGAGGTCACTGTCCATGGACGACTGGGGACTGAGGACCAAGTGCCGGAGGCTGCGGCCTTCAAACAAAACATCAAACCAGTGTAAAACAACTTAGAAAGCGTCACATTCCCTTTCCAGCTTTCGACAGTGTTCCAGTGTCTGTGGCTGAGTAATGAGAAAAGCCCTCGAGTCTTCCGAGTGTCCTCTACATAAAAATGAAGGATCCAAACTAATGGAGGCCGACACTTGGCTCGGAGAATTAGAGTCTATTAAGCACCAGTGAGGCAGAAATACTATCAGAGAGGTTATACCAACCTCTCCCTGGTTAATGATATTCCTCATATCTGCACACTCTAGAATAATACAGACATTGGGAAGGATTATTTCAAATACTTTTGTCACATTTTGCTCTTATGTGGTCATTCAAGCCAAGCTTACTGCACCTTTTAGGCTTTTTGGGTCACATTTTATAATATATCTTTTTTTTTTACTCTAATGGTGGCTCGCTAGAATTACTGCAGTAGTACCTACAGTATAAAAACGGCTAAAATCACAGTTGTTCAATTATTCTCAGTAGTCTGGACGTTGTGTCTGGAAAGACATGTTGCTGATGAATTTCCTTATACAGTGCATACGGATAGTATTCACGGCGCTTCACTATTTCCTAATTTCTTTATGTTACAGCCTTAAAAATAAAAATGTAAAATATATATATATATATATATATATATATATATATATTTAAAAATCAATGTATTTTATATTATAACAGCAGTTTTTTTTTTGAAAAATAATTATTATTATCCTCATTGAACCATGATCTGTGAGAGGTAAAGAACACCACTGCACTAAATATTGATTGAACGTTAATGATGAAATATAAACAATGTTTATTGGGATCTTTTGGTTTCTGACACTTTTGTATAATTAAACATGCCCCGGGTCAAACTGACCCATGAATATTATTGCTGTTCCTGAGAAACGAACACAACAGTAGGGTTAATAACTTTTTAAAAGTTACATGGGTTTCTTTTAAATACTCAATATTTTTCACAGGGTTTGGTTGGAGGAATTTGGAATCTGTATTGTTGTTTTGATGTTATGATAAAATGTTATGTTGTGATGTTGTATGTGATGTTGTATTTTTTCTTACTTGTATCGTAAGTGTTTGTATATGTATTTTGTATATTGTACGTGGTTTTTGTTGTTGTTTGTTTGTTTCTTTGTTTTTTGTTTCGTAATTCTCTGCTTTTTTACATCATGGCCAGGGGACTACAGATGAAAACTAGCCTTCTGGCTAACTCTGGCTTTTTTAACCATGTGTAATCATGTGTTTTATGAAATTGCACTGTCCACTTTGAAATAAACTACTACTACTATTAATACAATCCTGGCTATGGCTCTGAATATCATAATATCATATTGGTGACACAGTAAAGGTTTGTTTTTTTTTTGGAACAACATGCCTGAAAAGAAGAAAAAGCAGAGGGAGTAGGCAGTGGCTTTTTAATGCTGTTTGGACTAGCCTCCTCATGGAATTGAGCCGTGGGCTACAAGCTAGCGCTGAGCCCCTGCGGCGGATACTACATGAACACTGAACAGTACTTCCCTGAAGCTTTGCCCTCTGCTGTGTCTGGAACATTATTTCTTTCCATCACCAATAATGCACAGAGCGCTGCGGCATGGTTTGATTTCTGAGACTGAAAAGTTGCTCGACTCTGCAGCAGAAATATATTCTCTTACTCCCACGACTTACAGTTGAAATATCTAATAAGCTTGTGGCTGACCCAGTTCTATACTGAGCGTCTTAACCTGCACATTAATATTCTGATTACTGTAAGCATTCAGTTTGATCTTCTGTTTTATATGGAGGCGAGGAGAGCAGGAAGCGTGTGAAAAGAAGGAGAAGGAGGTGGGTGAAGCAGCTTACTGCGGTTTGCTGGGAGGAAGGTGGGGGTCCTCTCAGCTACGGGGGACAGGTCCTTCCCTACTGGACTCAGAGTCCGGTGGAGGACCGGGTGGAGCGGGGAGGAGAGGGATGGCGCTGAGGGAGGGAGGTGAAGAGAGGAGTTTGAGTTTAATAATCTGGATGGATATCAGAGCTTCTCTTAACCCATTAAAGCTGAGAAAGAGGATACGTCGTTTTGTGGTATTTGTAGTTTTTTTTCCACCTATTTTCGGTCTCTTGGCCAATGAAATGCATCAGAATACATGGAGTGTTGCAATGCAACATGGGACTTTTCCAGAACTTTGAAATCATCACCAAAAAAAGACACAAAATGACCAAAAAGGACACAGAATTACCAAAAAAAGACACAAAATTATTTTAAAAAGACACAGAATTACCAAAAAAAAGACACAGAATTACCAAAAAAGACACACAGAATTACCCAAAAAAGAAACACAGGATTACCAAAAAAAGACACAAAATTACCAAAAAAAGATACAGAATTACCAAAAAAAGACACAGGATTACCAAAAAAATACCAAAAAATACCAAAAAAGACACAAAATTACCAAAAAAAGACATACAATTACAAAAAAAAAACTTTTAGGGGTTTTAGGGGCTTATTTTAAAATCGCCCAAAGGTTTTACAGAATTTTTTCCAGGCGTTTTAGGCCTAAATGGGTTAAAGGCTTGGAGTCCTGAGTTACCGTGTCTTTCTGACGACTGGGGGGTGGAGCAGGCTTTGACTGATGGGGAGGCGCTGATGGGTGACACTCCGGCCACTCGGCTCAGAGGAGGGCCGGGGGAGGAGGTGGGAGAGGGGCTGGACAAGGAGCTGCGCCACCTGGAGACTGAGGAGGGGAGCAGGGAGGGTTTGCAGGAGGAGAAAAAAAAAAAACAGAGGGAATATAAACACCAAAACTTTAAAAACCTTTATACATCAGTCGGATTGAGAACATGCATACATAAAGCTAAATAAGATTGCAGACTACACAAATTTCACCATTATATCAGCTTTTATAGAATTAATGGTGTTAGGAACCACTAGTGTAGAAAACCGGTACACAAAAAAACCCAACGCTGGTCATGAAAATCCACTTTAAAGGGCATTTCATGTGTCATATCAACACAGTTTAAGCTTTTCACATATCATTTAGAGTCCTGTTCTCTTCTATTATTTACATTTTTGTTTTTTTACTTGATCAAAGGAATTAATTTTTCTGTTGGGGAAAAAAAAGAAGAAAAAAATCAGTAAAACACTTATTATTACCATTATCATTTACACTGGAAGCACATCATGGTGTATAGAACAGGACAAACTGTATGTTGGGAATGACCATGCTTTGGTCTTCCCTCCATGCTGCATGAAGTAAAGGTTTTTGATATATCACACCGGGTCTGTATTTTCTTCAGAGACCTACAAATGATCAACGATTTCTATCACACTACAGCTTTTAACGTTGAAAAATGGTTGCTGTTTTAAACACATGACCGTTGGTAGAGTCAACAAAACTACTGGTTAAGTTTAGGGAATAAAACACGGTTTGGCATCGGAAATTACGTCTTAATATATGTAACATTATGTGACAACACATGACATAACCATATAAAAATAACAGTTGGGCTAAATTAATGATAACCCAATTAAATATTTTGCACAAGACACAAAAGTCATGTGCTTGTTGGACCCATCCAGCCTTCCTGGCTGTCCTGGGAGGGCTTTGACTATCTTTGTGCTTTGTAAACTCATATCTGAGCTTGACCCTTAATTTCCACACCCTCTTAAGTAAATATAATGGCCCAAGTCAGTTTTTTCAGGTTTTTCTGGCAATTTTACCAGAGGTGGCCGGCATCATGAGGAGATGATTTAGGTAAAAAATAATTTGTCAAAAAAATGACATTAGGTCATTATTTTAGGAAGGTGACTATACACACACATATGTATCTATCTATCTATCTATCTATCTATATGTAGATAGATAGATATATCTATCTATCTATCTACATACATACACATATATATACACACATTCATTAATTCTCCTTAACCACTTATCCAACTCGGTTGGAGCTGATCTCAGCTGACATTAGGCGAGAGGCGGGGTACACCCTCGACAGGTCAACAGATAACAGGGCTGACACATAGAGACAGACAATCACAGACAATCACACTCTCATTCACTCGTACGGGCTATTTAGAGTCACCAATTAAGTGCATGTTTTTGGACTGTGGGAGGAAGCCAGAGTACCTGGTACTACACCATGATATATATTGCATAAATATAATATATCGCATGAAATGTCAGTAAGATGCAATTAGGTGATGCCAAGCTGTTGAAAAAGTCACTGAAAGCCTCATGATGCATGATTTGTTATTTTATATAATGAAGCCTCTCATAGTCTCTCATGAATAAAATTGTCTTTCTCCAAATATTTTGATAATGACATTCACCTGTACAGGAGTAACAGGAGTCTCTACTCAGAACAAAATATATATATTTTTAAATAATCCACCAAAAAGCTCGAAATACCCAATCTGGCTTCAACAGCAAAAATGCAAATACGGAAATAAACACAGGCGTCTTTGAAGAGGGCAGCACTGTGCAGCGGTTACCTCACCAGCATTGTGACTGTCACCGACTGCTCTATTCACCAGCTCCACATGTGCTCAGCACAAAGAGACAAAGCTGTATTGAACACAACAGAGCTGCTCACACACTGACTGCAACACACACACACACACACACACACACACACACACACACACACACACACACACACACACACACACACACACACACACACACACACACACACACACACACACACACACACACACACACACACACACACACACACACACACACACACACACACACACACACACACACACACACACACACACACACACACACACACACGTTACTATTCATAGATGTGGAGAAGAAACTTGAAGCAGCAGAGATGTGAATATCTTGGGAATAAAGATGAATAATAATAATATCTGTGTGTGTTATTGAAGAGTACATCCACTAAAAAAGATGCAGGAAGAGGAATTCTCTCTGTTACCTGTCAATGTGAATATGAGCTCTATAAGCTACGAGGGGGGGTGCATGCCTTTCATGTAAACGGTTTCCATGGCAACAGCTCTCCGTATCACTGTACTCAAACCTCAGGCAGAGAGAGAGAGACAGAGATAGCAGGGCCGAGCTGGTGGGAGGATTCCTCCACCCGCTGACAGTAGAGATGCACAGGACGGTTAGCTTGTTTCACCGCCTCTGATGCAACACACCGCACAGCCGGAGCAACTTCAGAGCACAGAGCCAGACAGAGGTCCAATACTGTGACCCAAATATTAATATGACAGCCAGCTAAACGCATGTGGACACCAGACAACATGACAATAACCATATAAGGTCTGTCCAGGCTGGTTTTAAAATAAATAGCTAAATAAACATCATTACTGTTCAGTGTCAGTCCTTTGCTGACTATTTGGAGAAAAAAAATGAATAGCTAACACCATTTCTAACTGATGCTAAGCTACATTTTCTGCATTAAATACTGTGTAAAAAAAAATCCATAATGGCACATATCGCACAACATGTACGACACCAGCAGGTAGAGGTCGACCGATATATCAGCCGGCCGATATATCAGGCTGATATTTGCGTTTTTTACTTGTATCGGCATCGGCCGATACGTGCGTGCATTCGCTGATCAATTAGCCCATTTCACTGAGCTAACACCAGGCAAGGCTCGGTGCAACATCTGCCATTCTCTGGTGAGCTGCTGCTGATACCGGGATACCGGAACATTGTTTGCTATCCAACTGTTAATATGTTTTGTTTGTTTTGTTAATAAATGTTTCTTTTTTGTTTAAATTGAGACTTGTGTAACATTTGTTATCATTGTGTCATTTTTATCATGTAAACGGAGGGAGAAAAGGCAATATCGGCTTCAAGAATCGGCTCAAAAAAAAATCGGCAGCGCATATCGGGGATCGGTTAAAACTGATGTCAAAATAATCAGCATCAGTATTGGCCTTAAAAAAACTGTATCGGTCGACCACCACCAGCAGGCCTTTGATATCGGCCGATAATATCTGTCAACTAATATATCGGTCAGGGCTCCACTTTCAAGAGAAATATATTAAAATCTTTCAAAGAAAATTTTTTTTCCAGCCAATATAGACCTGTAAGAAAAAAATAAGATGCATGAAGTCATAAGATTTCCTCAGATGTTGTACGTGAAAACCATTTTCCTCGAAATTTTTTAAAATGTATTTCTCCTGAAAGTGGAGCCAGACAGATATACATTTTGACAGATATTATCGGCCGATATTGGCCTATCAAAGGCCGACTGGTATCGTTGTATATGCTGTCCAATATGTGTAGTTATGAAAATGTTTTACACAGTATATAATGCAGAAAATGTTGCTCGGCATGATTTTCTTTAAATAGTCAGCAAAGGACTGACAGTACTGATGTTTATTTAGCCATTATCAAGCACTTTCAAGGTCCATTTTCAAGCTTTTCCAGCATCTTACAGCTGTGGTAAATAACATATTTATTCGAATACATACATACTGAAAATTATTATTTTACGTTTTCATTTCACGTTCTCCAACTAATTATATTTCTATTCTATAGGATTTTGTTGTTAAAGAAATGCAGATAAAATTTTAAGCACTTCATCCAAAATGCAAGCACTTTTCAAACCTTGAAAACACAACAATGAGGTTTGATGAGTGGTGCTCTATCCACATAAAGGTTTATTTTCATTCCAAATAATTTCTATATCGGCCACCACATCGGTTATTGATTAATTGTCCCCCCCTCAAATCAGCATCGGTCTCAAAAATCCCATATCTGTCGGGCTTTACTTAAAAGTTAAGTATACCAACTGCCAGTCTGCTGATTTTATGTTTTTTACAGAATAGACAATGCAGAAAATGATGCTTATTTATTTATCTTTTATATAAATGGTCAGCAATAGACTGATACTGAACACACAGTGCTGATGTTATTTAGCTATCTATTTATTCCTGATAGTACTGATCCTCAGGTTCCTTCCTTCAGGTCGGGGCTGCTGCTGAGCTGGAAGGTGAAGCTCTGGCTGTGGCAGTTGGCATAGTCCTGTCTTAGACACACACACGGTCAGGACACACACACACACACAAACACACCCACACACACAATCATCACCTCCTGGGGTTAATAAAGCTGAAGTAGCGATGAGCTGGTGCCATATGTTAAAATATTAGAAAGGAGGGAACAATAGAGACAGATGGACAGCATATGAGTCAATTGACACTAAACTTCTCAGACACAATGACAAAAGACAATATCAGTGTCCCACTTTTTATATGGAAAGTTGAAAAAACAAACAAATAATATGCCGCTGAAATAAATACAGCTAAAGAAAAAAATCCTGAAAAAATTTTTGAAATTATGAAAAAATGTGAATGTGGCATTAAAAAAGAAAAGCCCCCTGAAATAAATAAATGCAAAATCATCAGATAAGTCTGCAAACTATTTTTCTATCTTTGTTTTTTACTGAATATACAATGTAGAAATGGTGCCATTTTTTTAATTTAAGTGGTCGACGATTGACACTGAACACACAGTACTGAGATTTATTTTAACGTTTATTTTATATTATTATATTTTAAATGGTCAGTCATAGTAGTGATGCTTATTTAAATGTTTTTTAATTTTAATTTATTCTTTATTAAAATGGTCAACAATTGACTGCTACTGGACATACAGTGCTGAAGTTTATAGAACTATTTATTTTATTCATTCTTTATTTTCCCCATTGTTCATTTATAATTGATTGACAATGTAATATATTATATGTGTAACAATGAATAAAAATGTAAAATATTTTTTAATAAAGTTTACTGTTTAGGAAAGCAGCATTCAGAGAACTTTTGCATTGTTATAACGTTGCAAAAAACCCCAAAAATGTCTTGTTCAAATTGTTCAGCCGTACATACATCACTCTGCCGTCAAATTAATATTTTTATATTTCTTTATTACTGTCTATAGTTTGTTTCACAGCAAGATTTCTGGAACTGATGTCTGTCACATCCTGTACTTGTGTGTATTTGAGTCAAATTTAGTTTGGATTATGCGTTTTTTATTTTCTCTGTTCTTCAAGGAGAACAACATTCTCATCTTCTGCCCAGTTTGGCTTTCATTTTGTATTTTCTTTGTTGTACATGTTGGAGATGCTACACAACACAGAAAATAATGTTCAAGTAAAGCTAAAGGATGGTGACGTAAACGGCTTTATGCAACACACCTAAATGAACCTACTAGCCTTAGAAAATCATTTGCATAAAGTCTGAACCGTACTGTAATTTATGCAGCCAGACACAGACCTTATCACTTAACTTAAGTGCTGCACCTCGACAGTAAATGTAAATGCTTTCATGAACTGGCCACTGACTGATGCAAAAGAGCAGTCCAGCAAAAAACTCTCGTCTTTGAAAAGTCTGCAGACTTTAGTGTGAAAGTACAGCAGCCTCACATGAACGCGCCCACGCAGGCGAGCTGAGCACCAGCTCCTCTTATTAAAGGCTTCAGGGTGCTAAGCTGCCTGTTCCGACGAGGCCGTGGGAGCTGTCGCCTCCATTCACACTTCACACGCAGCCCTGTGCTCGACCACACACACACACGCATGCACACGCGCCCACAAAGTGACTCATCGATCAGGATTTCTTCAAAAGCCTGACATCTGGATTGTTGACCCTGATCTGATATTTCTAGGTCGCCTGTCAATAAACTCAAGACGTTATTTTTTTCCCGATTCAGGTGCGTGTGGTAACCATGACAACACAAACCAAGACACAGACTTAACACCAGTATTGATTCGCTGGGGGATTTTTAAGGTATATCAAATGTTGCTGCTTCTTCTTCTTCAGTGGTGCATTTTATAATGAAGTGTAATCATAGCAGACCTGCAGGTCAGGTGATCCGGCCCTGATCTGCTTAATGCTACAAAGGCCTGTACAGATTATAGTCTGTAAGGTCTACTGTCCTGCTGAGTCCCATTAGTTACAGTGAAGTGATGAAGGTCATCTAACTTTAACTTGAGGAGCATTACAATGAGATCTAGTCACTTTTTATAGACGCAATAAGTGCTTTGACTATTTTCTGACATTAAAATAAACCAAATGCTTAATCAATTTATAGGAAAATAAAAGTGGGAGACTGATTTATTAGTGGTAGCCCTGAGAAGCACAAACTGTTCAAACTGGGGTCTCGACGCTGGACTTTATTTTCCCTCCATTGCTCTAAATGGAGAAGAAAATCCATTTTTTCCAAGATTTTTTCCAATTCATTCATCTCCAATCCAGCCTCTGACTGCAAGACATTTTTGGTCTATTACTGTGAACAGCTGTGAGCATATTAACTCAATCAGACATGTCGGAAATGTGCGTGACAACAGCCAATCAGAGTAGACCTTTTCCTGCTCCGTTTGTAAGTTGCCGGAGAAGTAAACAGAAAGGCCGAACGTAGAGCTAAACATAGAGCTGAGGGCATCGAAATAGATGTCAGCCATGACTTGGAGCAATAAACCAGAGAGGAACAGGTGAATGTTGGGAAAGAGCAAAGGAAATTTCAATCTATCCGCCGCTGTATCGGGAGAAATCTAATATTCACAGCACGGCAATTCACACACAGGTATGGTGCATTCAACAGCATCGGAACGGCTATGGTGTGATCATATGAAAACTTATAGAGAAACAAGTTATTACTGAATGGAACTAAGTTCAATAAACAAGTTAATAAAACATTAACAACGTTGGATTTCTAACAACAACAAATCTCACAATTTGTTTATTTTGGGTCTTGCATACCTGCAGTACCACTCAGGACTGTAAAGTAGTTCAATGTGTCATTTTATATTTTTCTACATTGTTGTACTGTTGAGTAAAAAATTGTTTATATATTTTTCAATGTTCATCTTATTGAAATTGCTTTGTTATTCACTCCGTATGTCAATAAAAATTTGAACTTATCTCTAGTTTCTTTAGTTTTTAGTACAGATCCTTTAAAACAATATAAAAAATTGTGATAATAATAGAGATTGGACGATATGAAAAAATATCGGGATCTTTTTTTTTTGCCATATCGCCCAGCCCTAGTCTACGGTGTCAAGGCTACTATAGCTGATTCTCCAGGTTTTGATGAGGAAAAAGAATGCGTCGTGTAAAAATAAATAAACGATCAATCTCTCAGATTGCTGAATCTATAGATTTTATTTTTTTAACCGTCTGTTGAAAGTAGGAGTGCTGTGCTATCTCTTGGTTAATTTTCCTCACTGTGTGGGTGGTGTGCTTAACAAGAAAGCAATTTTACACCTACAGCTACATCCAACACTGTTTTTCTGTAGAGATATGGCACTTTACTTAATATGTTAGACAACATAAAGAGAAGCTTAACATTAAATAGCAAGAAACCAAAGTTAATGTTAAATAGACAGTCATGTCGATGATCACATCCATCTGAAACTGAAGAAAATGACATCAACTTGGTGCCAGACTGCCTCCTTCACAAGTCAACAAGAGCATCTAGCTATAAAGTCAAGATGAGAAACAATATAACAGTTCTTCCTGGCTCAGATTTGTGTTGTGTGAGTCAGCGAGCGAATGTTTCTGGAAAAACACCTTAAAGCTGTGTGCATAGGTTTAAAATAGCCTGGAGGAGAGCAGCATCCTGCAAACTAATCTGCTGTCTGTCTGGGTCTGAGTCAAAGAGAGCTTATGAAAACCAAATATATAGAAAAAGAACAGACAGGATTGACAGAAATTAAGTAAAATAACCAGCCACATCTAATAATGCTACTAAAAGGCCTGGAGGGGTTAAGATAAGATCCAGGAGAACAGCTGGACAAAGTCTGGAACTAAAAAACAGAAAATACTCGTAATTCACAGCAAGTTCAAGGAAAAGTGAAAAATCTGACGTTAGTCACACGCAGAGGGTGAACTCCAGCTGAACTCTGTAGAGACGTTTCCAGCCTCATTCATTAGAGAGAAACTCCTTCACCCCTTGTCCACACACACACACACACACACACACAGTGAGCCACACCAATTTACATGGACACTGTAAAGCCACAAAGATTGTTGCATTGCATTCTGTCCAATTGAGACCCTTCTCAAATGTGATACGGTATGGTAACTGATACGATTTTATTGAAAGCAGTGTTATCTAGGGCTGGGCGGTATATCGGTATTATCAATTATACTTATACTAATGACCTCTATCTCTTTGCTCCTCTCTACACACTAGCAATGGTTCTGTAATTTGGAGGTATGTCGGATTGCAGATACCAATATATATTGTATATCGTCATTCGGTCTAAAAATACCAGGATACAGAGTTTTGGTCCATATCGCCCAGCCCTAATGTTATCATCGATTCTGCTAATCTGTCCAATTCTTTATCAATCTCCTGTGTGAGGAAAAAACACATGGTAGATTAAATTAAAAGAGAGGATGGAATTAAACGGCAATCACTTTCATTTAGGTTACTGCAATCAAAGAAAAAAGCTGCATGGCGTTAAAGTTAAAATCGCAAAAAAATTATATTGTGACTCAAGTATCGGGATAATATCGTATCGTGGGGCCTCTGGTGATTCCCACCTCTAGTAATCACCGTCCATAGCGATCAAGACGAGCAGAACAAATGTGTTGTTCGTGTCGTGTTTTAGTGCCAATGTAGGTTTGCAAAGCCAACATCTGTAAAGAGAGGATGTAGTCCACCATTGTTGTTATTATAGTCGCGAGACGTTTCCAGATGTATACAGTGACGTAATGATTTGGCTCTTGAGCCTGTGGAAAAGCAAACAGGTTCTGAGAAGGTTCACCAGTTACACCAGCACCAGCTCAACAAAAGAACTAGGTTTGCGTTAGTCAAAAAGGGGTATATAGTTCTCAAAAGGAACTGGTTGTCAATTCACATTCCTAATGGTGATATTAGCACATGCTAAGTCTAGAAAGAACCCTTTTGCTGTTTAAATCTAAAGCTTGTCACCCAAATTATAAGTCTGCAGTTGTTTATGGCCAAGAATCACCTGCCGGAGAATACAGACTAGGGCTGGGCGATATATCGATATAAAAGATATAGCTATATTTTTAAATGTGATATGAAATTAGACCATATTGATATAGTTAAAATTTGTGCTGTGATCCTTGCTCCAGGCAAGCTGCAGCTTTTATTTAAGATATTTTTTTATTTAAATGTGCACTTAATGGAGCTTTGATTTAAAAAAAGAAAAAAAAAAAGGTACTCCTGTTATACAGTATTTATGTTCACTTAAATAAATGGTTCAATAAAGCTACTTGTGACATGTTACATTTGACTTTGACTGAACATTTGTTCTCACTTTGCAATAAAAATATCAGGATATATATCGAATATTGATATTCAGCCTAGATATATGGGGATATGACTTTTGGTCCATATCGCCCAGCCCTACTACAGACTAAGGTAAAAACAGAAGCTGGAGGCCAACAGGCAGCACTCTGAATCGTTTGGTAACAAATCCAACGTGTGATCAGTCACACAGCCATGTGATGATGCACATTATCTTGTAATTTAACACCCTATGACAACAGTCTTGCACTGACAACTCTCTTTGGGGTCGATCAAAATCGTTTTCATTCCACACAAACAGTCTGTCGTCTCCTACCTTGTTCCAGTCGGAGGGACAGGGATCTCCTGGCGGCATCCACCTCCGATTTGGGACAGTCCAGAGCCTGCCGGCACCACTGCAGAGGTGATAGGGAGTTTTCTGTGGACTCTCTGGCTTTTGAGGACACATACAACCTGGACAGAGACACAGATTGAAATGTTCAGAGTCAAGCAATTGTCAAAAGAGAAAATTCAGTTATTATTGTATAACCTGTCAATTATTTTCTCAAGAAAAGTGTAAGAAAATTGTGAAAAATGTTCAGTTCTGTTCTGTTCTGTTTCTGAAGTTACAGGTGATGTGTTGAAATGTCTTGCTTTGATGGTCCAAAACCAAAAGTATTTACTTTAATATGATACAAAACGCTAAAAAGCTGAAGCCTGAAACCAGCATCATCTGTAATTTCTGCCTGAAAAATGACTTTAATGTACAAAATTACAACATGATGCAGATGCTTTGTCACGTCTGTCTGCAAGACAACAAATAAACAACTTTTGAAATGCTTGTTTAGTGAGTGCAGGAAATTCTCAATGCCTTTTCTTGTTCTTAAATCATTTTGGAATGTATTGGGTTTTTTTCTGTAACCATAATTATTCATTTATTTTACTTATTGTTGCAAAATTTTAACTTGAAAAGTACTGGATAGGAACCCAACCTATTTATTACAGGTGGGGGGAAAAAATTCGATACAGCATAGTATTGGGATATTTTGGGTGGCGATATTATATCGATTTATGGCCGCCAAGTATGGATGTTTTTGGAATATACTGAAGATACTGGTACCACATGAAACTAGAAGATCTAATGAATCTATGGATTCATGTGTGTAGGGATATCGTGTCTGGAAATTGTTGAAATAACGCTGCAAAGTTAGGCTTTTTTTTTATGTTTCATTCAAAAAAATTCAGAGCAGTGAAGGTTAAAGTTTGTGAAAGTTTGATAAAATGCTGCAGTTGTTGTCGTCCATACATGTTTGATATCAGTTGAGTTCAGTTTGACTGAATACTTTGTTGGTCAGTCTGTGGGTTTGACTCTCATTGTGGAGAAATAAAAAGACTGAAGTGAGATGAATAGACTGAGAATTTTCTCTTATTTGACAAAACAATTCTTGATTGAATTTAATTTTGTGGACACAAAATGCAGTGAAACAGTTAAATCGCAATAATATCGTATAAATCTCAAGTATCGGGATAAAATCATATCGTGGGGTCTCTGTTGATTCCCACCTCTATGATTTATGATATGTAACATGTTAAAATTGCAACAAAAAGGAGAGATTGCAACGGTAATACCTTGCCACTTTAAAATAAGTCATTACTATTACTATATAATTGAATAATCAAAGTAACAGGTGTCATTTCGATGCAATTTTGGTACCAATATCATGTTTTTTTTGCATTATATAGTTGCCATGTCTGTAGTATTTAAATGTTATGAAAGCATCATAAAATGACAATTAAACTATTTCTCCATTTGATCTTTCTGATCCTTCATCACCTCCTCGTGACTTCAGGTGCTGCTAAGCTGTCCAGATACGAGGACGAGGAGCTGCTCTGTTCAAACAGAGTGGATCAGATTATTCTGACAGCTCTGAACTCCACGATTTTTGCTCTGCGGGCAACACGGATGGGGGGAGTTGAATTATAGATTAAAACCTTCCCTGACATCAGGTGAGACCTGAAGGGGACACACAAACACACCTCGGTTACTATTCTGAGACACGCCTGCACTGTGAATGCACCAAATAAAAGATGAATGCAAATGTAGCGCTGTGCAGAATCAGCTGTACTCCTCAAAGATAACTTTGATCTCCTGTGTCTCTACCATGCAGTCTAGCCTCGGATAGAAAAGAGATGGACTGAATATTAGAAACATCTCTCAGTGTTATGCAACTGACGACACCCTCCAAAATACTTAAAACCTTTTACAGTTGAAAGACCTTTTTTTGAGAATTGGTGGTTGTGGTTAGTGGGTGTTTAGGGGGAGATAGCAGGTCAATAATAAATGCCACACAGACGTGGTGACATCATCTGAAAGCTGTGAACCTGAAGATACATTTGAGATGCAGCTCAGCACTGTTCTGGTCAAACATATTGAATAAAATGACTAAATGATATTTATTTATTCATTTAAACCTATTCAGGTGTATAAGGGGTTCATAACATTAATATATATCCCTTTGAAGTCTATCAAACTATGTCCCAAAAGTAAATGCAGCAATTTTTGGTTGTTGTCACACCAATTTGGTGCTAAAATATGTAATTTAATTCATATTGAGAATGGATAAAAATGGTCTGAAAGACCCTCCAGAATATTAAATCAATTTGCCAAGACATCTGGAACGACACAGGAAAAATGCAATAGGCAGAAATAGTTAATTTCTGCTACATGAGAAAAACTATGAGGCTTTTGCCTTAAAATGCATGTTATCAGCATAAAGTAGGCATGTTTGTGAAGAGGAGACTTGTGGGAACACGGAGAGCCTTTTATTTTCAGAGGTCCCATGACTGCTTTGAAAATCGTCAAAAATCGCCTAATTTTGCAGCATTTTTTCGACAGGAAATCCTGACATGCTCTTGGTCTATACTCCTTAGATCTTCTAGTTTCATATGATATGAGTATCTCCAGTATATTCGTAAAATTGACCCCCCTACGGCCTACAGAAGATTAAGATTAAACGGTAAATAAAGGAACTGCAGTGTAAATCTCAGCACATAAACATCCACATTATTTAACTTTTTACCAGCTGTGACAGTGACGCTGTTATTTCTTTAACATAGTGAGTCTCTGTATGTGTGTCGGTCATCGTGGCAAAATGTGATCCTGGAGACCTTTGAGTTTCTTTGCCAGGTGCTAATATTTTTTTAATTTTGTTTGTGGATTGATTTTCCAGGTGTGTAAAGAACAAATCTGAAGATGGGTGCGGTCCAGACAAGAGCCTCGGTCGGAAGTAGTTGGAGAGGAACTAGAGAATGGGCCTCAGTGACCCACTTCAGAGTCTGAACCAACTATTGGTCTTGGCCTTGGCTATTGCAGCCAAATGGTATTTGTGTGCAAAATGGAAAACAATGCTTTGAGTGATTTATTAATGGTGCTATTTACTTCATTTTTAGTGTCAGCAATCGACTGATATCGAACATAGAGTACTGATGTTTATTTCCATTTTTATTTCTTATTTATATTTTTCAGTTGTCATTTCTAGAACTGGTCAACGATATATTCATATTGTATGTAAACTAACCTGTCTCACGACGGTCTAAACGCAGCTCACGTTCCCCATTAGTGGGCGAACAATCAAACGCTTGGTGAATTCTGCTTATTTTAAGAAAGTTGAAGAAAGCTGCTTTCCGATTGCAGAGTCATATTGGTGCAATATCAGTGCACAATTCACACAGAGGTGGTCTATTTTCATTTCAGCTTAAAAAGAGAAATCACTATACTTGCTGCCATAATGTAACCACTGAATGCCCCCTCCCCTTCTAAAATTGGTATTGATTTCAAAATATTGGCCACCAGCCTGGCTTGGTAGCTGTGCAAGTTAGCAAACTTTACAGATTTGAGGTGAGATCCAAATGAAAGCCAAGTTTGTAGATGGGTGTGGTCAGAGCAAGGGGGCCCAGTTTACACCCCTGGGTAATCCCACTGGTGATCAATTAGACTACTGACAGAATGGTCTTCTTTATCACTTATATTTTTTCTGTAAGTTGCTTTGGGAAAGTGTCTGCTAAATGACTAAATGTAAATATTTATAATTATTGTTACCAATATCATTGTAAATTGAATACACTGGAGTATTTCCATTGCTAGACTTAAAATAAGCCATTTGACGACCACTTTGAGTTCCAGTAAGACATTAATGCCACTTCTAACAGCCAGCTTATTGATTACCAGTAACTGAAAGGGCAAAATCAATTGGTTACTAATGAAAACAAATGTTAGCTGCAGCCCTATTATACAACAGAAACTCACAAACAGGTGATTTCCTGTTATTTACATGAGCTGGTCAGTTCCCCATGCAAGTTGCAACATGCAAGCAACATTTCAGTTCCTGATTATTTCTTGCAACATCCTCACATGTCTTTTTCAGTGTAATAGGGCATTAAACTGCATGTTAAGAGGTTATTCTGCAGGTTTTCTGCAAGATATTTCTGCAAAACAGCCACTTTCTCATGCACGGTGCTAAAATAAAAGCACCCAGCCAAGGCATTTGACATGAATTTGTCTCCTGCACAGAGGAAGAATGGCAGCTTGGTGCAGCCGAGATGACAGGCCTGATAACAAGTGGCCTCTCCTCTCAGCTAATTACTTCCAAGGTGTGCGGCTTTGTGTTGCAGGACAGGCTGCTCACTTCCAGACACAATGAGAAAAGGAGGCGTAATTAACAGAAGAAGCCTCTAAATCGCACATGCATGCAGGAGCTTGATTGTAAAAAAGCAACAAATGGTTGCAAATTGTTACCATGTTTCATCAGACTCGTCCGAGCAGCACAGAGAATCAAAATCCAAAAGTTCCAGCTCGTCCAGAACCGACGGCTCGGATCCGTCCTCCGCTCCATCCCCGCCTGACTGGAAATAGTCGAAAGGCTCCTCCGGGGGCGCAAATGACCCCAAGGACGCCTGGCACAGGAGGGTGGGCAGCGGGCTCGGGAGGCAGTATCCCCCGGCGCCGCCGAGCCCGCAGCCCGAGGATGGAGGCAGCACATGCGGGCCGCCGGAGCAGCTGCTGGCCCGGGTCCGCAGCTGCTCGTTCTGCCGCTCCAGTTTGCGCACCAGCTCCTGCAGCTTCTTCACCTCCAGCTCGGCGTTCAGGGTGTTGCTGTTGCAGTCCACCTCCGTCATTATCGCGTGGTTCAGCACCGCCGCCTCCATTGGACCAGAACACGCACAAAATACCGCTTGTGTCGCCGCTACCTCCACCTCCAATCTAGCAGAGAAACGGAGGACAGGTAGGGCCAAGCTGCTGCTGCGCCCTCACTCTGATTTGTGTATTCCGGCAGCGGTAGTAATCTGTCTGGTCCGCCTGACTGTCTGGACGCTCACCCAATGGGAGACTCTCTGACTCCACCCCTCCAACACACACCCAGCCTCCACCTCCCTCACACTGATGACAGGTACTTTGGCACCTGTCGCTCAACAAAAACACGAGGTACACAATTACTCAATCCGAAAACAAGAAAGCCATAAAGACTCTAGAATTATTTTGTCTGTTTCCGTGTTTTTGAAGTGACTTTGTGTTGTGCTGGCCTACTAGAAACGTACCTTGTCTTCCTGCACCTGCATATTAATTGTAATTATGTTACTCCCCCATGTAACCCCCTCACTCTTTATTTTGCTGTATATATGTTACTACAAAACATATCAATAAAAAAAAACAAAAAAAACACGAGGTACAGGGAGGAAGAAGGGCTTTAACAATCAGGTGTTTTCACAAATGATAAATGATTTATGTATTTCTTTATTTAATATATTTATTTTCTTTTTTTTGTAAACATGTGTTCGTACGGGTGCTTTAAATCCTTGAAAATGCTTGAATTTTAATGTTGTATTTTCAAGGTTTAAGAAGTGCTTGGATTTTGGATAAAGTGCTTGAAAATGCTTGAAATTCTTACTGTTTTTCTCTTGCAATCTGACTATAGATAATCACATGTTCAATGAAAAAAATACTAAATTGAATATTGAGATTAGCAAACTGTACTTTTGGTTGTAAAAAGTGTAAAACCGTGAAATTACCCCTTTTTTAGCATGTAGTACTCATCTAAAACATGCAACTTACAACCATTGTAAGGTCCTGGAAAAGCTTGAAAAAGTCCTTGAAAAGTGCTTGAATTTGACCACTCAAAAAGTGTATGAACCTTGTATTACTACAGACTCAGAATTCTGAGAATAAAGTCAGAATTCTGACTTTGTATGTGCATGTATTTTTTTTTCATGTGTGGCCCTAATCCTTTTCCGTATTCATTACATGTAAGCCATAATCATTATTAGGAGAAATTAAATAAATTAAGACATGAAATGTTTCATTCTGTGTGTAATGGATCTATATAATGTGTTATTTCCACTTTTTTAAAATTGAATTACTGACCTAACATATGTATGTTTAGGGGATTTTTTTTTAATTGAGTAGTGGAGAAGGGGTAGGTTTAAATAATAAATAAATAAAATAATAAAATAAATCGGTTTTTCAGTTTACTTTGTTGTTACTCGCACATGAAAAAAAAAGAAGAAAAAAAGCTAAACTAAACTGAAAAACAAACAAAACTAAAACAAAAAAAAATTATGGACTTAAATCCATACACTTTATTTCACACTTTAGTCTTACACAATTAGATTTTTTAAAACTAATTCCTAAATGTTTGTTTGTTTCAAGCAGATGTAGCAGCCCTCTGTATCGATTCATTAGCATCCCATTCAAGTGATGAGCTAATTGCTCTGAACATTTAAAGGTGTATTATAGTCAGCAGACGCGCCTGATCTCTATTAATTTGTATTTAGCGACATCTAGTGGCTGAATGTGGTTATGACAATAGCTTGTCCATATCAGCAGTTTAAAAAAACAATAAGGCAGTTAATTGTAGTGTGAACTAGTCAGTGGTGGAAGGTACATTTACTCAAGTACTGTATTTAATTAAAAAAAAGTTGAGGTACTTGTACTTAACTTGAGTCATTCCATTTTATGTAACTTTTTACTTCACTACATTTTAAGGTAAATATTGTACTTTTTATTATATCGCAATTGCAGTCAAAATTGTTGCAATAAGATATTTTGAAATTGTGCAGCCCTCATAAGTGAATACAAATCAAATTTTATTTTAAAAATAGTTATTTATCGAGCAAAAATAACATAATAAAAATAACATTCCAGCTTCTCAGATGTTTGGATCAGTATTTGTGGCTGCACTTTCTCTTAAATGAAGATACATTATAAATTAATCAATAAAAAATACATATTAATCTGATTATTGTGACTAGGTCCAATTTAAGCAAAAATACATTTTCTCACATATTGGAAGTAGTTTGATTTAATTCTCCTGATGATCAAAATTAAGTTCTCTCACTCCATTTGTTTGTATGTTTAATCATTTCGTTAGTGTGGCTGAGAAAGGTCAAGGTCTCAAAGGTTTATTTTTAAAGAAAAAAAAATTGTAGAAATCTTTCAATAGTATTAGCATTGATGTCACGTGGCCAAATTTAATGTTTTTGCAAATATTTTACTAAAATCTCAGTCCTGTTACTCATCTTATCTTCTGATCTTCCACTTATAAACAATGCAAAAAAAACATAAAATGGCATGAGATTGACACATATGATAAATAGTTACAAGTGTGTGTTTTTAGAAAGAAATTAGAAATTAAAAAATTAGAAAGAAAAAAGATAAAATATTAAGTTAAACCTTGACAAGTTTGTATGGTCCCAATTCAGCTTGAATAGCATAAATGCCTTAAAAATGTGTATAAAATGTAAAAAATGTACTTTACCTGGATATGGAAAAATACAAAAAAATTCCAAGTAAACATATTTTATATGAAAACTCTTATTTATTGTCTAATATATTGATAAACACTCATTCTTTACATTAATTTGTTGACCCACACTGCCATCTGGTGGCTGCAGAGGTTTACTGCAGCTGCACACTCAAACATGGTGGACTGTTCATCTGTCATTGTTCTCTACTGAGAGCTCAAATAAACTGATGACAACTGAAGTGACATGTACTCGTTTCTTCCAGGGAGATGATCACCAGCAGTCGCTCTGAATCTTTCATATCCTCGTTGAGCGGAGGTGATTCTCCTCAACGTTTCTTCCAGGTGAATTTCCTTCGAGCTCCCTCCTGACCCGGCTTATTCCTCTCTTTCACTCTGGGGTCGGGGGTCAGCAGACCGGCTGGAAATAAAAATGAGAAAAAGGAAAATGAAACGGGAGAATCTGGAGACAAAGTGCACGTGGTTTGTCAATATTCACTGCTAGGCTGCTTTTCGGATGAATGAGTTTTCATATTTTTCAGCTGCATCAGTCCACCATGGTGTGTTTACAGAAACCATCTGAGTTATTCGCTTGTTATCTTGTGGTTTGGAAATAAGCCTCAACTAAACCTGTACTCTGGCTGCAGAATTCTCACTAGGACGCGACTACCAATTGTAAAATTATTGATTAATCCGCTGTTACTTTTTTCAATTACTCAACAAGCATTTAGTCTGTGAAACGACAAGATCGGTCACAAAGCGAAACGTGATGTCTTTAAATATCTTATTTTATTTGATTAAAATATTTGGTTTCAATGATTTCCGACAGAAAATCAGGAAATCTTCTCATTTAAGATGCCAGAAAGAGAGAATATTGGAATTGTTTTATCATTACTGCTTGAAACATTCCTGAAACCAGTAAATTATTATCAATATGTTTGCCTTGCCAATTATTAATATAATTAAGCAAACTGTGCAGAAATTAACTGACAACAATTAATCATATCCACATGTCAGCATAGCCTTCTGATGACTTATTTCCCCAATGATTAAATGCACAAAAACATTAAAGCCACCTTAAAATAAAAAAAATCTATCAGTCTAAGTCTATGCTATATTATAATATTTTAACAGCTTAACCTTGCTGTCACAGCCCTGTTTAAGTTTACTCAGGTGGAACTGAGCATCAAAGCCACCAGACTCCATTTATCCCCCACTTCTCACTGCCTCAATCTGTAAAATACATTTTAAAATCTTAGAAACTCTCAGTTTGAGGTTTTTTTTCCTGATAATTTTACCATTTTAATCTCAAATCTTAATTTTTTTCCATTAATGTATGACTTTAATCTGGTAAAATCATAGTTTTTCTCAGTATGACACCATTCCCCAACTCTGTAACTATCAATTCCTTCAGTTTTTTGTATTTACTTCCAATGGCCCTAATACAGCATCACATGAAACTGCCTCAAAGGAAATTTGTTAATGTGTTTAATTGGACATTTATGGAGACATTTGTTCTACATTAATCTATGAGTCTCAGTTTTCCAGTGATACCCAGTTTATGTAACTCAGCCTGTTTAGGGACCTCAGTATGCACAAATTTTCAAATACAGTAGACAGAAATGGCAAAATTGTACTACATGTGAAAAACCATGTGGTTTTTGCCTTAAACTGCATGTTACCAGCATAAAGTAGGCAGTTCTACCTCTGGAAGAAAAAAAAACTGTCTGAACAATAAGTAGTTTTAAACAATACAATTAAAAAATAGAATTATTAGAACAGGGACAGATTAAAGGAGATAAAAACATAAAGTAAAGACCAAAACAACAGTAAGAATAATCTCCTATGATATGTACAGTCATAAAGAAAATGATTAGACCACCCTTGTTTTCTTCACTTTATTGTTCATTTTAATGCCTGGTACAACTAAAGGTACATTGGTTAGGAGAAATATAATGATAAACAACAAAAATAGCTCATAAGAGTTTAATTTAAGAGCTGATATCTAGACATTTTCCATGCCATAAAAGATGGCATTAAATTGAACAAGAAATTGAAGAAAAAGGGTGGTCTAATCATTTTTTCCCTGACTGTAGATGCTCTGCCTTAAACATACAACAACCAAAACTGACATCAAGTGACGCCCCACCTTGTCTCATGTTCTCCATGTCTTGTTCAGACACGAAGCCGAGCAGGGCGTTGGAGATGGCGAGCCGCAGCGCCCCCGCCTGGCTGGAGCGCCCGCCGCCGCTCACGGTGCACTCCAGGTCAAAGCGCCCCAACGTGCCCGTGAACTGAAGCGGGAACATCAGCTGCATTCTGAGAGGGGAATGAAAAGAGGGGGGAAAAGAAAATGACCGGGAGATAATAAAAAAAAAGAGAGAATGAAGTGTGGCTGAATGGGCAGAGCAGGAGTGTGTGCCATTTAACAGATAGCGGTATCAACGGCAGCGGCTTAGCTAATTTAATGTCTGGTTGGGTGACTTTTCAGACAAGCAAGGAGGATCCCGGCACTGTGAAAAGCTTTCTTTTACAATCTCACCGCCACATATTACAGAGTAACTTCTGACTCAGCAGGAAAGGGATCAGGTTGTGCGTATGTGTGCATATGTGTACGTGTACGTGTGTGTGTGTGTGTGTGTGTGTGTGTGTGAGAAGAGAAAGTGTCTGTGTTCTGGATGGCGTCTTAGGCTGAATGGCCTATGGCTGCTGACAAAGTCAATTGTCACCTCTCTGCTCCAATTACAGCCATCCTCGCACTGCGTGACAACACCAGCTCTGGACATTCACACACACACACTTACAACACACACACTGACACACAATCACTCAACTGTGTAATTAACTTACTACAAGGAGATAAATAAAAAACGAGGCGATGCTGTGAAGAGTGAAAAAGCTGCTTTTTAATTTTTTTTTTCTCTGAAGGGGAGGAAGTAAAACACATCCCGTCTTGCATTTTAAGGAAAGTGGTATCTGTGAATGAAGCCCCTGTGCTGTGCGCTGTGGTAAAAGGTTTATTTGTTCACACAGCTCTCCTACCTGTCTTGTAGGACGGGGAAGTAGTACAAATAGTCTTTGCCGTTGATGGTGACGCGTCCGGAGCCGCAGTCTCGAAGAATCACAGAGGACTTAGACGTCTTCCTCCGGCCTGAGAGGAGAATCACACCTTAATCTTTACTTTTATTATTCAATATTACAATCAGCAGAGGGGGAAACTATCACAGCATAATACAACTAATGTAGGTTTAAAAAAAAAAAAAAAAAAAAATACAGAACCAAAGGAGGGATTAATAAAGAGAAAAAGAACTCAGAATTTATAAGATTGTTTTCAAGTGTTCAATTTATGAGGGAAAAAAAACAATATTTATATATTATTTATTCTCTCTTCTGCATTCCCAGAAAAAAAATTATAAAAACATTTATTAAAAAATGTGAAAGTCAAATTTGCAAGAAAAGCTCAGAAATTCCCAATTAATTTGTGATTAAAGTTGTTAATTCATGAGGGAAAAAATTGGATGTTTTCGGAAATTTAAATGGGTAAATTTACAAGAAAAAATATATTTGTGAGAAAAATCTCAGAAATTCAGTTTTTTCCTGATAAATTTACCACTTCAAATCTTAGTTTTTTTTCAGTTATGTATGACTTTAATCCAGTAAAATCATCTCTGTATATGACACCCTTTCCCAACTCTAATTATTATTCATTTCTTAATTTTTTTTGTATTTACTTCCAGTGGCCCTAATACAGCATCACAAGAAACTGCCTCAAAAGAAATCTGTTAATATGTTTAAATGGACATTTATGGAGACATTTGTTTTACATTAAAGCTGATGTTTGGTGCTTACAGCAGGAGGTGAAGAAAAAAAAAATCAGCTTTTAAATCCAGTATAACTTCAATAAACCGATTGCTCCTTTGACCTGAATTTTAAGTAACAATTCTTGGCTTGTATCTTTTATCTTTCGTCTTATTTTCCAGCTAAGATCAGGAAACATCTCTACGTTTAACAGGGCAAGAGCATCTTTATCTTCCAGAGAAGTTTAAAAGCATAAAGTGTGTTTCTGTACCGTCGGCGGTGCTGAAGGCGACGCCTCTCTCATCTTGCTGCAGCTCTGGAACCGTTTGCTTCTTGGACAGAGCCTCCAGGTCCCGGCGGTATTGCAGGACAAACTCCTGCTCTCTGCCGCAGTAGGGCAAGGCCACCAGACGCTCCATCAGCTGGATGAAATGACTGTACTGAAGAATGACAACGTTAAAGTGTCAGAGTGCGCCGAAACATTATTTCACAAGGATGTGACCGACGAGGAGAGGAGGAGGAGGAACTTCTTACGTCATGACTGGAGATGTTTTCCACCAGCAACGTTTCCAGCTCCTCCTGCATGAGCCACCTGCTGGAGCTGAGAGTGCTGATGGAAACAGAGATTCCAATCAGTAAAAGAAGTTATGCAAGAAATGTTAATGATGTGTTTACTAGATGTGGGGGAAAAAATCGATCTTGCATAGAATTGTGATACTTTCTATGGCGATATTATGTCGATTCATGATCGTCCAGTATCGATATTTAGCGTTCCGACGGCCTGTCGGTATTTTCGTCATTTTGTTTTCCAGAGGCTGTAGCGGGACCACTTTTCTGATTATACTGGAGATACTGATATAATATATATGGACCTAGAAGATCTAAGGAATCTATAGGCACCTATATCTTGTTGGGATGTTTCATTCAAAATAATTCAGAGCAGTGAAGCTTAAAGTTGAGGAAAGTTTGAGAAAATGCTGCAGTTGTTGTCGTCCATATGATATAACGATATTTAGCATTCAGACAGCCGGTGGGTCATCAGTATTTTCGTCGTTTTTTTTTTTTTTAGCAGGATCTTTTTAGGAATATACTGGAGATACTGGTATCATATGAAACTAGAAGATCTAAGGAATCTACAGCACCATGTGCATCAGGATATCATGTCGGGAAGTTGTTGTAAACGCTGCAAATTTAGGCTTTTTTCATTCAAATAAAATCAGAGCAGTGAAGCTTAAAGCTTTTGAAAGTTTGATAAAATGCTGCAGTTGTTGTCGCCCATACATGTTTGATATCAGTTGAGTTCAGTTTGACTGAATACTTTGTTGGTCAGTCTGTGGGTTTGACTCTCATTGTGGAGAAATAAAAAGACTGAAGTGAGATGAATAGACTGAGAATTTTCTCTTATTTAACAAAACAATTCTTGATTTAATTTAATTTTTTGGACAGAAAATGCAGTTAAACAATTAAATCGCAATATATTGTATCACAATACTCACCATATCACAAAATGCTTAAAATCGCAATAATATCATATCGTGACTCAAGTATCAGGATAAAATCGTATTGTGGGGCCTCTGCTGATTCACATTTGCCATTTTCTTTAGGTTTCTGGGGAGAGAGTCACTTCACTAAAATGCTAAACATTTTGTAAAATCTTAAAAAAAAAAAAAACACTTTTGGTTTCCCAAGACAGTTTTTCAACAAATCTAATGTGTTCCTCTACTAACTTACTAGGGATATGCCTACCTAAAACTCATTAAATGAGTACTGGAGGTAATATTCCTATTATTTATTGTTGCATTATAGTTATTTAGCTTGTTGGTTGAGCTATATCCTCCATTTTACACCTTTGATTTTTAAAATACAAAAATGTAAACTTTTGCACAAAGTTGTATTCTAAGAAGAAATTTCAATAAAAACAAGCATACGTATTGCCTTATCCAAGTTGTTTAAGGGAGGAAAAAAGATGGTGTCGGACATTAAAAAGTACTTACATCGGCATGCCCTCTTTGGAGAACTTGCCGTCGTTTTTCAGGCGATCTTGGTGCCTCTCGATCTCCTGGATTTTGCCGTACATGTCCTAAAATGCACCAAAAACATCCGACATTCAGGATGACACATTCCTCCACACAAGCTGAACCAGCCGGTTCACCTCCCTGGTGAGTTAAACACAGTAGGAATATTGAACTGGGAGGACACTGGGAGGACTTTGCTTCTCCTCCTCCCGCTCCCCTCAGCAGGAGCTGCCATGCAGAGCGAGCCATCCATCCACGGACGCGGCGAAGGCTTGTCTAAATTGGTATCATGCCTGGTGGAAACACTTCATGTGTGGCCCATAGTTAGATTTAGCAATATGGTATGCTATGTTGAGAGTGACAGCAGTTTGACCCAAATGCATTTAACTCTGGAAAATGTGTAAATTTACTGTGATTTGTCAGATCTGACCTCCTGGAATACAACCACTTGTACTGTTCAAATTGTTATTATTTTAAAAAGGTACAATATGTAACTTTTAAGCTTTAAAATGTCTTTCAAAAAATACCTATTTATATATTTTATTAGCCCCTTTCAGACTGCCGTTTCAAGCCACGATATCAACGCCTCTGTGGCGCTTCGCCTGCAATCTGAATGCACCAGAGGCGTGATGGGGGGGGCCAGTGATCCCCGGCTCTGTCCCGCCTTCAGAGGTAGTAACAGAGGCGTTACTGGTGAGACTGTACGAGGCCGGATCAACGTGAACCGGCAAGACGGAAAATGTGTGACGCATCATCAGAAACACGCCTCTCACTGGAGTCTGACAGTAATCGAATCATGTTCAGCAATATGCAGAACAATTTTGTTTGAGTCTGTAGAATCTCTACAGTGAGAAACAGCACGACGGGAAGTTCTTCCGCTATTATTGTACACAAACTGCCTCAGAACAAACATACATACTGTACTGTGCTGCACTGCTGCTGCTCTGTTACGCCCCACGACTGTCTCTTCCCATTTTATTCCATCATGGAATAAAGTCAATATTACGCCGACCCGGAATCAATATGGATAGCTCGTTACGGCAATATATCGGGACTTTTGCGGGAACGCAGTCTGAAAGGGTCTATTGAGTTATGTACTTATATTATGCCATTTTTAAAAAAAAAATCAGAGCCAGAAAAATCAAATTTTAATCTAGATAATGGTCTGTTTCATCTGTTCGCCTGTCAGTCGTGTAATATCTCCTTTGCACTCGCTTTGTGGTAGCCAGCCAGAAGCTGTCATAAATACATTTTTTATCTAGTTTTAAGCCATTTTTTTTTTGCAATGCACTCATTAGATCTGGGTCAATTTAACTATACATTTAAACAGGACTAAGGATTTTACTCAGTATTTTAGACTCAAACAAGTTCAGTAAACATTAGCGACAGCTTGGCCTGCACTGAAACACTGAATTTTAAAGTGATACCACTTTATTCATTGCTTTAACCAGTTTTATTACCTGGTCTGTTTGTTTTGGAGAAGAGCAGACCTCTGTGGATTATTGGGCTTGTAGTAAAAACCTCCTAAACAATGAACACTGAAGGAATCCTAACATGGAGAAGCTAACCGCAATGATGCCAATGACGACAAAAACAAAAATGATGCTTCACTTCTTAACAAAACTCTGTCTTTCTTTATAATTTTGACTGAGACAACTACCAGCCTAAGTCAGCCATCTTTTTCTTTAAAGCCTGGCAAAATTGGCCATTTATGTAGTATTTAGTCTGATTTCTCCAGTTCTGTACAGTAATGTTATTGAGTAGCAAGTAACTAAGTTTGTTGTCTAAAATGGGAAGTCCTTGTTAATTGTTTGGAAAATGAAAACTATGCTGTTCTGTATTCCCATGACACAATAATAAAACTTCATTCATTCATGTGTTATTCCTAACAGTTCCTGGACTGAATTGATCAGGCACCTGTGTCTGTATTTAGCCTGAAGCAAAGCTGGGAGGAAAAGCGAAAAAACATGAAACTAAATGAATGACGGGACAGTTTCGTGGCTCACTCGTCATTAGATCACTCTCGCGTCGGGAATAACCCGAGGGGGACAGACACACAGACGGATGGTGGGTTGGTGGGTGGTGGTGGTGGGGTAGAGGGTGGGCATGCCGGTCACGTCCCCGAGGCAGACACCCCCACCTCAGCCACCCGGAGCCTGGGTGAGAACTCATTTCCCCGTCAATTATTCACCAGATGTTTGTTTAATTCCTTCTTGATAGAGTGTGCCTAATCCGCTGCCACTCCGACCAGCGACAGAGGGGTACAGCAGGAGCGGGAGGGAGGGCGTACAAAAAAAAGCAAACATCAAGCAAAAACCAATTTTCCTTGCAAGCGTAATAGAAAAAAAAAATAGGAGGCATTTGGAGAGGATGGGGGGGGGGTTTGCGTTACACGTTTGCAAACACTGGGCGCTACAATTGCGAGGGAATAATTCGCATGGATTGGCCGGATGAAAGAGGAGAAGGGCCGGTATCTGGATACATTTAAGTCGAGGTTGTTATAGAGACAGACAGCTAGAGCTCAACTCTTTCTTTCAATAAGTGGTTTTTATATGCTCAGGAGAAGTTCAAGGCTGTGAGAGGGAGAAGTAAATATAACCTGGCGTTGATGTGAGGGGTTAAAGTGGAGGAGGAAGGTGTGTTGGGGGTGTTTTAAGGTTCCCCAGGGTTTGTGGCTATAAAGGGCTCAGTGGAGCAGTGAGCAGGTTAATGTGCCACGCTGACTGAGCCCGACAACAGCCAGAGGAGAGCAGCCGAGCAGGACGGCTGCTTTACACGCCACTGCCCCCTCCTGGCAACACTCCTGAGGTGTGTGTGTGTGTGTGAGAAATGGACACAAGATAGAAAGGCAAACAGGAAGAATAAGAGGAAACAAGACAGGGAAGTGAAGAGAGGAAAAAAAAAACACAAGGGTAAAAGGGAGTGACTGAGCCTGCAATCATGCAGACAGGCAGCACGAGCTCTCAGACATGTCTGACATACCTATTTAAACCAGCAGCAGGGGGTGCAGATTGCGGCTGCAGGGCACAATGGTGTGTATACGTACGTGTGTGTGTGTGTGTGTGTGTGTGTGTGTATAAGGCCAATATTCAGAGATCACACCTCTCTCTGTGTTTTAGATACAGACACACGCCTCTTATGTGTGAAACGTCTTTGAACAAGGTCAGCGGCAGACAGGAAGAGAGCGTGTGAAAGCAACAAAAGCTGGAGGAAGAGGGAGAAAAGAGGAGGAGGTCTGCTCAGAGGTGAGGAGCAGTGTGAATGGTATAGCCCTCTCCTCCTCCCTCCAGCGGCTCCGCCACACCTCCCCCCCCCCCGAAATCCCCACAGAGGAGTCGCTCCCCGTGGCGGGACAAAGCCCGACAAGCCAGACGTGCCACACCTCAAACACCATTTCTAACCCGGACACAACATATATTATTTTTCTCCATCTCACCAAACACCTACTGCATGTTTTAAGTGTTTACATATAGAGGTTTTTGGGTTGGAAATTACCTTAAATTCATTTTTTATTTTTTATTTTTACTCGTTAATATCAGTTTAAGTGTGCAGTATATTTGGTGGTGTTGGTCGACTTTTTCTTTCTCAGCCTGTAGCAGGCTCATATTTAATACTACAGTTACTAGTGTCATGCAAAACTAGAAGACCTAGCAAATATATTGGTACAATCATGTCATCATGTCTTGTGTCTTATCATGTCTGGAAGGGGTCAAATAACACACCGAAGATAGGCAACATTTTGTTGAGGAAAAAAAACTGACAAGGCTATTTTTAAAGGGGTTCCTTGACATCTGACCTCAAGATATCTGAATAAAAATGGGCCTCATGGGTACCCACGAGTCTCCACCTGCATGATGATATTATTAGAACTGTTATGACTAATATTTCTTATGTTTTTTCCTTATTTTTTTTTAGCTTTGTTAGCTCTTCTAGTGCTTGCTAGGTTCTTTTGCAAGCTCTGCAGTTTTGCGCTATATTCATCTCGTAGCCGAGGTCCGCCGCTGCTAAGCCCGCCTTCAGAATAAAAGCAAACACATGTAGCCTTCAAAATAAGTGCACATGGATGTGTTAACTGAGTCCACTACAGAATTTACAAGAAGACTGTAATGTAATATGATGCCTTAACTCAAACATAGAAAAACACTTATTCTCTTTTACAAAAAATCATTAAGATTTGCAATGATTAAGATAAAATAGTGCCATTAGAATGTATGAGAGGTGTGGATGTGGCTCAGTGGGTAGAGTGGTCACCCACTGCTTGTAGCCTCGGCCACC
This sequence comes from Centropristis striata, assembly GCF_030273125.1. Lineage (NCBI taxonomy): Eukaryota > Metazoa > Chordata > Actinopteri > Perciformes > Serranidae > Centropristis > Centropristis striata. Next base: position 10,229,560 of record NC_081540.1, on the reverse strand, counting down.
AGTATGAATGTGTGTGTGAAAGGGTGAATGGGCGCAGTCTGTAGTGTAAAGCGTTTTGGATAAAATCGCTATATAAGTGCAGTCCATTTACCAAATTTAGGCTTTTAGGGCAAAAATTTTGTCCAGCGGAGCATACCCCCATCATAGTCTCAGAAAATCTTGTGGGAAACACTGATTCTAAAGCTTGTTTTGCAGTCGAGTGTCATTTTTTATACTTTCTAAATTGCTGATTGATATTTACACGCGCACACCATCCAGGGGACAAATAACGCTTTACCCCCGCTGCTAGAGGAATCACTACTCTGATTAAAAAACATATTTAAATTGCATTAAATCAGACATTCTGCAACCATGTTATATTTCAAATGGAATGATCCTTTGTTTTACAACCACATTTTCCCCCACTTTAGGTTGCATCCTCAAAAATATTTGACTATTCAGGGTCACTAATAAGAGATTATCTTCAAAAACAAAGACGATTGTGGTATGCTAGCATGATTCAGGTAATTGTGTTTAAGCTAGGTGAGGTCTCCTTAAATTAGCCCATAGTATTGGTCATGCCTAATTCAGGAATAAACTATTTCAGCTCAGGTAGATTCAGGTATTTCTGAGTGAATCACCCTTTGAACCGGACTACCTTTGCACCCCTCTCCTCCCTCTAATCTCCAACCTCTCTTTCACCCTCGTTCTATTCAGTCACAGCTCTCCGTGTGGAAAAGAGGATCTGACGTTGGCTCTCCTCGGGGACGCTGCAGCCGCCTCTCAACTCACTCTGTCTGAATAGGATATGACCCGAGGGTGCAGCAGGCGGGGGCGGTGGCAGGTGAGGAAGAACTCGGGACTTGAGCTGGATGAAGATTTACCTCCACCTCACATAAAAACCTGACAGCGCTGCTTTGTGCTTCAGATGCAGTACTCACATGCATCAAGGAGTAGTACGACGGTTTGCCGGTGTAGAACAGGAAGTGGAACGGCCGTCCGTCTTCTCCCCATTGGATAGCTTTAAAGACAGGACACACAGTTCAGACAATACCTACTATTATCCATACATTGGATTTATTTATTTAATCATTTATTTTCATTTTTAACAGAACAGGATATTCACAATTACATAGAACCTCAAAATAATAATACAAAAAATACACAAAAAATAAATACAAAAAATAAAATGTATTTAATAATATTATACATTAATATAATATGTATAATAATATCAAATACATATTTTTAAAAATAATAAAATAAAAAATAAAATGAAGAATTAAGAAAAAAATAACTTTATTCGATTCTAAAAATATTTATAATAAATAAAAAATTAAATAAAACATAAGCGCACAGATAACATACCCTTCTGCCTTGGAAATATTTCCTCTGGATGCTGGAAATGAAATAAGAGATTATGAGATTTTGTGTGCGAAAAATAAAACATGCAGGATAGAGAAACTCGTATTATAGGCATTTTGCTGATCTTTCCTCTCTTTAACCATGAAAATAAAAGTTAAAATGACTTCAAAGTTAAATTGTCAGCCAGAGAGTACAATTATTGGTATAGATATTATGATCTATTTTAAAACCAGTATTCATGTTTTATGTATTTTGACTACCTGTCCTGTTATGACTCTTTATTTGCTTGTAATTTCTTTATTTAAAGAATAAACAGAATAAAAACATTGTTAAATGTGGGCCTTTTCTTTTACAGATGTTAAAGATGCATCGATTTCGATGTTCTTGGCTGATTTCGATTTCCTTTTTTTTATTTTTTAAACCGATGGGTTGATCACCACTTTCTTTCTTAGAACTATAATAATAATCAACTTTTCAAAATAAAACATCTATTAACCCTCTGGTATGAAAAGAGGTATGTTTTCTTATAACTAAATTTAAAAAAAAAAGTTTAAAAAAATTTAATTTTGCAAATTTCAATCTTGAATAGATCATGTGTGAGGAATGCCTCCATCAGAAATAGTCACCAAATAGAAAATTATTCTACATGTCTGAATTTTTATTTTAAGTAACTGCACCAACCAGATGCTGGAAAAAACATTAAATTCTGTGAAGCAGGACTTGTATACTGCAGTAAAAAAGTGAGAAAAGGGGTTAAATGTATCTTAATGGCTTTAGTTTATCAGGTGATTTGGAATACGACAAGGCACCTGTGACTGTTTTGGGATTTTCAGTTAAATTATTTATTAAATTGTATTTTGTGTTGCAGTATTTTTCTTCGGACTCCTTGGAGGGATTCATACAGCCAGGTAGAGGTGTGCCATATTGTTATGTTTAAGGTAATACCAGTTAAATTATTTTAAAAAATGTTGGCAACATTCCTACTTCTTTCCATAGTGACATGTCAAATCATTGCATTCAAAACCTAGTTAAAGAACAAAAAGCGCCAGCAACAAAATGTACTTAAAGTAACAAAAGTACTCATCATGCAGAATTCAGATAGATTTGATGCATTTATGTAAGCAGCATTTTACTGTCACCAATGTAGGGCTAATTTAACTCCTTAATATACTTTTATGTGATTGAATTTATAAAAATGTTTAATCACTTTTTCATGTTAATTCTTGATTTAAAAAAAGTGACATTTGCAGAATTATTTTTATTATTTTCTATTAAATCCATTTTGCACTGAAGAGATAATTTTTGGGGTTGAGATATGCAGTTTACACTACATTTTAGATTCATAGTTGATTTTAATTTTGTTGTATGATTTTTCTTCATACAGACTCAAAACTAATTAAAAAAAATCACATTTTTTAATATATTTGTCAGTATTTTGTAATATCGTTAGTGCAAAAATACTATGAAATATTGTGATTTGCTTTTAGGGCCATATTGCCCACCCGTACACCCAGCTCTGCAACTAAAGTGACATTTGCTTGTCTAGATTTTATGGAATTGAATCAAAATGTTGAGAAAAGTCACAAAATGTCAAACCAGTTACACCAATCCAAAAAGTTACATTCTATCATAAAACCTAAGTTTCTCTGAGTCAGACGTACCTTCATGAGGGGCCGGGCTTTCTTCTCAAACAGGCTGGAGGGGAAGAGGTACGCTATGCTCTTCTGTTGGCGGGAGAAAAAAAAACAAAACATAAATTAATAATTAACCAGAAAATAAATGGCAGTTTGAGAGAGGCGTTGATGGCAGATTGTGACAACGCTGACATGTCCGAACGGCCGAGGTCACGCCGACGGACGACAGTGAAAGTGACAGAAGAAGAGACGCAAGCTGCTGGCGGGTTCAGGGAAAGGCGAGCGTGATGTGTTACTGTGGAGTTAGAGGAGAAAACAAGCGGAAAAAGGCACAAGTTTCTGGCCCGGCTGACAGTGAGCAGAGGACACTGTGGACGTCCAACAGTTCACTCCCAGTTCATCCTGTGCTCCGTGTGTCCCTGTTATTATCGGGGCTACAGATGGCGCTGGGAATGTGTGTGTGAGAGAAGAGAGGGAGACAGAAAGAGTGCTGGCCCTGCCACACTCATCAAGACAGTCTGTTCATCTTTCTCTTCTTCCTCCTCTCCTCTTCCTCCTCTCCTCCTCCTCTCTGTCGGTTCAATTAGTGAGGCAGCAGGTGCGGCGCGGAGGGAGCAGGTTGCTGCCTTAAAGGTTGTCAAAACGACGGAAAGCAGGAAGAAAAGAGCCGGGGCGAGAGGAGTGTGTGTGCGTGGAAAGGTGCGAGAGACGGGAAGGGAAGTTAAAGGGTAAAAAAAGGGAAGAGGAGAGGGAAAGACTGGCAGAGAGGAGCAGGGAACAGATGAAGACACACCTGTGTGTCCCCTGAGCTTCAGTAGAGCTCCCAGAGGGGCCGAGACGGAGCGACAGAGGAAGAAGAGTCCAACACGGAAAACTGAGCAGCACTGTGTCAGATTTTACACATCGACACGGGAAATCAATCAACTTAAGTTTGAGCGAGCATAACTGTCTCCCATGACTAAATGAAATGGGATACACAGCTTTAAATTAAGCTTAACAGTCTGTTTTTTTAAAACCTACAAACTAGGGCTGGGCGATATATTGATATATAAAAAATAACTTCATATATTTTTTAATGTGATATGGAATTAGACCATACCCCATACATCGATATAGTTCAATTTTTTTTTCTTTCTTTATATATAAATGCTGCCCTTACTACGGTTTGTCATATTTAGTTCTTTTGTAATGTTCGTTATTCTTTTCTCATATAAATATATTTATTTCAGAAAAAGATTGGCCTATTTTATTTCATAGGCTATTTTTATTTAAGATTTTTTATTTCATTTAAATGTGCACTTTATGGAGCTTTGATTAAAAAAAAAAAAAAAAAGGTACTCCTGTTGTTATACAGTATTTATGTTCACTTAAATAAACCGTTTCAATAAAACTACCTGGGACATGTCATATTTGGCTTTGACTGAACATTTGCTCTCACTTTGTGTTAAAAACTTCGGGATATTTATCGTATATCGATATTCAGCCTAAATATATCAGAATATGACTTTTGGTCCATATCGCCCAGCCGTACTACAAACCCATTAATTCATTGTAGTGGTGAAATGATGAGCCAAATAATTGCTTACTTGATGAACAGAAAATGAAAAAAGGGTTTTCAAATATAAGGATACAATGTTTAGTTTATAATGATATAAAAACAGACTAAATCAACCAACCTGAATCCTATTTTTGCTTGTTAAAGGACTTAAATAAAATGTAATAAATTCTTTGAATTGTCAAAAATATATTTTCCGAATCAGAGGGAACACACCTGAGTCCCATTGCCCTTTTTAAAGTGTTCACGGCATCAACTGTTTTTTTTTTGTCTTTCAAATATCCAGAAGAAGACTTTTTAATGACAAAACGTCAAATATTTATTAAATATAAGTAAGTAAATAAATAAAAGCTTCCAACCAACTTTTCTTTACTCTTCTCAACTGATGAAATAATGTTTAATCAAATTTTGTTTAAAGAAAATAACATTTGTTTCGCCTCGGGTTCTGGGAAATCAGAAGGGAAAAATCAATGAATGAAATATGTTGTTTGTTTCAAATTAATTTTTAATTGGGCAGAAAAATATACATGATTTAGCAAAATTTAAAATGTTTCAGATGTCTTATAGAAACAACACATCAGCAGTAATATTTAATAGACTACACCACTAAAAAAAAACATTAAATAGAAAAATAAATTAAATCAGTTGTTTTTTTCAAAAGTTTGACTTACAGGGTTCGTACACTTTAGCAGTGGTCAAATTCAAGCATGTTTCAAGGACTTTCAAGGTAAACTTAAAGCTTTTCCAGTATCTTATAATTGTTGTAAATTGCATGTTTTAGATGAGTACTTACATACTAAAAGAGGGAGATTTCACTGAACCACACCAACAGCGATGGTATTACACTTTTAGGAGGAACGGTCTTCATTTCAGATAAGCTACTCATTATTTTTACAATGAACACGTGATTATCTATAGTCTATAGATGGATAAAGTCAGATTGCAAGAGAAATACAGTAAGAATTTCAAGCATTTACAAGCACTTTACCCAAAATCCAAGCACTTTTTAAACCTTGAAAATACAACATTTAAATTCAAGCATTTTCAAGGATTTCAAGCAGCCATACGAACCCTGGACTTATTTCCAGTCAATCAACTGATCAATCACTCAAGAAAAGGCTGAGATAAGATTTTAAAAGCTTAATAAGACAATATAAGTTTTAGAAGCACGACTATAAATCATTCATTAGAGATATTTCCGGCTCTGTGGCCAGTGTTAATTTCTCCCCCTGCCTGTTAACATCGTTTAGATTTTTCCTGGCTCTTTATCACCGTCACACCTGAAGAGTCTGGACTCTGAACCGGGGCGGAGGGATTTATCAGGTGCCTCTCTCCGCACCTCTCCAGTCCTCCTAAATTGTCCTCTTTCCCTCCACACGTGAGTTCGGGCTGCTCGCCGTCGCTTTGGCTTTCACAGCCCGGCGCCAACAGCTCACTTCATTATTTGTGAGGGACACTGGGGACTGGGTGAGGGAAAGTGGGAAATCAAGCTAAATGGTTGGAGCGGCGAGGGCTCAAGAATTGCCAAAATCTTGAATTAGCATGTGGGTGTGTGTTGGAGGGCGTTGCTAATATCCCTGTTGCAGCAGATTAGCCAGAGGTGGCTCCACCTGCCTGCTGCTGGACGCCCACCAACGCTAATGATGATGATGATGATGTGAAGAGACCACAGAGCTTTGAAACACAACACCTCTCCCACCTGAAAGATGCAACCTAATCAGTGTTTAAAATGCTTTAACTGCTTCTGGCTTTAACAGCGTCTCATGAGAGGAGGACACTGTCCCACTGTCCACCACAGAAGTTGGAAAAATTGGGTGTAGTCATGTTTATCTGACTGAATTTAATATGAAATCAGCTGCCTGTCAACAACAACTACGCTATTTATGTACAGTAGGGTTGTCAAAAATATCGATACTCAAAAAAGTATCAATACTAAAACGTTGTATCCAGATACGATACTCATTTTCAAAAGTATCGATCCCACAACTTATTAAGCAGCTAAACCATACAACCTCAAAATATTGTTCTAATTGTTATTGTTTATTGTATTTATTTATTTTTTTGCACTACCTCAGACCTGAAGCTTGTTATGACAATTGCAGTTTCTTTTTGCACAACTGTTTTTTATTATAAATATTTAACCTGTGGTTCTGTTCATTTTTACATGTTGCATTTTTCTTGTGTTTGTTTTTATACTTGTGCTATCGAAAATGGTATCGAGTATCGAATATTTTAGTTCAAGTTATTCAAGTAGCTTTGGGAATCAGCAGAGGCTCCACAATACGATTTTATCCCAATGCTTGAGTCACGATACGATATATTGTGATTTAACTGTTTAACTGCATTTAGTGTCCACAAAATTAAATTCAATCAAGAATTATTTTGTCAAATAAGATAAATCTCAGTCTTTTCATCTCACTTCAGTCTTTTTATTTCTCCACAATGAGAGTCAAACCCACAGACTGACCAACAAAGTATTCAGTCAAACTGAACTGATATCAAACGTGCATGGACGACAACAACTGCAGCATTTTATCAAACTTTCCTCAACTTTAAGCTTCACTCCTTGGAATTTTTTTGAATGAAACATAACCAAGTTGCAGCGTTATTTCGACAACTTCCTGACACGACATGGTGTCTATAGATTCCTTAGATCTTCTAGTTTCATATGATACCACTATCTCCAATATATTCCTAAAAATGAGTCTGCTTAAAAAAATCAAAATACAGCAAAATAATCGATGGCCCGCCGGCTGTTGGAACGCTACATCGATATTATTTTGCCACGCATAATATCACAATACTATGCTGTATTGTTTTTTTTTTACAGGTTAAACCTCTGAATCCTGCAACCCACCAACAACTTTTAAAAGGCATGATTTCATAGAGAAAATGCCAAAATGGAACCATTCATCAAGCTAGAAAAATATCATCAGATTTTCACATTGCTGAATGAATCATGTGGTCTTTGTCAGATAAAATAAGTAAAATTTACCCCAAAACCGTGATCTTTCATCGAATTACTTGACTCAATATGTCTCAAGTATTTGCACAAACTAAATCCTGTAACAAACATTAAATGCTCATGAATGACTCGACTGAGACCAACAGACATGACAAAACATTTGTGGAACCTGCAGGCTGTTTAAACAGAGCAGAGGAGAGGACAAGAGAGGTTGTAAGGAGAGCCTATAAAAATATAAATAATCAAATGTTTGAATGAACACTGATGGACACTTGAAAATATGTAGAATCCATTTAATTCCAATATATTTAAAATAAAGTATCAAAGAAATCCAACTAGTGTATTTTCTATTTATGATTTATGTCAGTATGATGGTTATTCTGCACAAAAGTAATTTTTGAGTTGTTCCCACTTCTTGTCGTGATATATTCTATATTCTATTCTATATATTGAAGTGAAATACTGCGCCACAGTGAGTTAAATGTTAAAGGAACGAAGAAACGCTCAGAAATTGCTTGGGGTTTTGAGGGTTAATAGTTCATCATGTGAGATGTGACTATAAATGTGTAATATTTCTTATTGTCTGCAAATTCCATGGAAAGACCAAAAAGGCGTTAGTTCACATTTCAATACCTCTGAGTTTACGTGCCTTAGGTTCCAACAGTTGGTTGAAGTTTCTTAAAACCACAAATAAACAGATTTTTGAGCCGCAGAAAAGCAAAGATAATTAAATTATGTGAGGCTGTCTGAATTAATACAAAGGCCAAAACATGGTTCAAAAACTGAAGTGAACAATTCTACACTATCAGAAATCTGGCAAAACTTTCTTTACACTGTCTTGACATATATGCTAACAAACCATCTGCTCCTCTGTCTTTCCCTAAAACTATTTGTCTTGCTTTTCATCCGATTTGTCTTTAAATTAAGCGCACAATTGGTCTGTTCCCAAAAACTTGCATGCAGCCTCACATGCAGGTCAACTTACATGACTTTTGAGGTTATTGTGCTGATTTTAAATAAGTTCAATATGGTTATAAGGCAGGACATTCATTTACTTATAATTATTATTTTTAATTTTCCTTTAAAAAAAAAAAGCATTTTCTCTTGAAATGGAAATTGAGATTATTGTAAAAAATATTATTATTAATTTTACTGCTCTTCACTTCTTTCCAGAAATAGCATTTTCATTGTATTGTTGTCTGTTCTACATAATACGTAGTTGGATGTTTGTTTTTTTGTGGCCACAGTGTGTTATTGTTTGTTGTTTTTGTCTATGTTGGAAAATGCAATAAAAAATATTACCCAAAAAAAAAAAAGTTTAATATGTTGTTTATATCACTCGATCAGCCTATTTCCACCTGCGTAACATCAACCGTCTCCGTCCGTCTCTTACACCTCACAGTACCGCCATCCTTGTTAATGCCCTGGTTACCTCCCATATAGATTTCTGCAATTCCCTCCTTTTTGGTCTACCTCTCAAGCTTCTCCATAAACTCCAACTGGTCCAGAATTCAGCTGCCCGGATCATCACCAGAACCTCCTCCATAAATCACATCACCCCTCTCCTCCAACAGCTGCACTGGCTTCCTGTTAAATACCGCATTGATTTCAAGATACTTCTTCTTACTTTCAAAGCTCTTAATCACTTCGCACCTCCGTACCTTTCTGATCTCCTTCATGCCTACACACCCTCTAGGACCCTCCGGTCCTCCTCCTCCATGCTCCTCTCTACTCCTCCTGCCCGCCTCTCTTCAATGGGGTCCAGAGCTTTTAGCCGTGCAGCCCCCCGTCTCTGGAACTCTCTCCCACAAACCATCTGCAACATTACCTTCCTTACCTTCAAATCACAGCTCAAAACTCACTTGTTTAGATTAGCCTTTTCTGTTTGACCTTGCCATCCTAATTTTTGTTCTGTTTGTTGATTTTATGTAGTTGTTTGTTTTTATGTAGCTGATTGTGTTCTGTTTTTATCTAGTGTTTTTTGCTCTGTTCGTAAGGTGACCTTGACTGACATCAAAGGCACCCATAAATAAAATGTATTATTATTATTATCATTATTATTATTATTATTATTATTATGTTCATGGGATAATGAAAAGTTCTTAATACATGCAGCCATCCCTCAAACTGAAGACAAACAAGCCAGAGGACACTGAAAGACCAGTCTGTCTGTTTTGAAACACAATGCAATCTTACATCTATGTCCTCCTGGCTGAAGTTCTCCGGGTCTTCTCCCATCATGTTCGCCAGGTGACGTTTCCCGATGTGATACTCCTCCACCTGCTTCTCGACGAACTCCGCCGTGAACTTTTCTGGCCCTTCAGCCGCCAGGTTCCTCCCGTGGAGGGCAGAGCTCACACAAATCTGCCTCCTCAGGACCTGGAGAGGAGGAAACGTGCTGTTATTGTGATGTAACGCTAGCATAACTGGGCTAACTTGCTAAATATCTAGAGCAAATCACAGCCGAACTGTAGTTAAGACTCCAATCACTTAAATGAAGGTATCACAAACTGTATCAGACCATTATGAAAATAATTTTGCAGGGTTTGAGTGTAAATCCAGCAATCAGTCAAGCAAGTTTCGGCTAACAGAAGCTGCTGGATGATGCTAGCTCAAGGACGTTGTTGTTAATTTCTGTGAGTTCACGTTGGTTTTAAATAAACAACTTTTTATGAAAGGCAAAATATTCTGTTCACCTGTCGGGATAACTGCGACGAGACTGTGTTCACACTGGAGCTGCAAGTCCCACATTTTCGAAGAATCGAGCCCACGGTCCGCACACAGGACGCCGCCATGATTTCTGACAGCGATGACGTCAGGGGCGGAAGTTGTTGTACGTCACAGACAAATCGAAATTAAAACACTAAATGTAATATAAATTAATTAATTGTTAATTTATTGCTTGTATAGTAGGTTTTGCTTACATAAATGCAAAATAAAAACACCCCCAATTTCATGTATTTCTTGTGAATGTCAAAAATATAAGACTCTTAAACGAAATAATAGAACATTTAATAAAGCCGTGAAAATGTATGGTGAGCTCTTTCGACAATATTTTTATTTTTTAAAAATGTATTATAACGTTATAATATTGAAGTTTACTCACCTCAATTCTTAATTTAGTGAACATCAATTTGGTTATATGATATTGCCGGCTTTATTTTGAAAAACTACAATGTAAATTTAGTGTATGGCGATAGGGAACATTCGCTAATGTTTTTTAATAAAGCCAACTAAAGTTTTGACAAGTGTATAGTGTGGTGTGTATTCCAGGATTCTTTCATTTTTATTATACAGGTTTATTTAGTCATTTTTTAACCTGCAGACAAATAGGTTCTCTGTATTTTTAGCATTTAAGACTTGGCTAAGACTTGGTGATGGCTGGTGTTAATTTACAACCTCAAAAAAGGACATGAGGAACAGTTTAGGACCTTGGATCACTTCTAATTTGGTTTTTCCATTCTAAAAATTTTATGTGGTCCTTTGTTGGCTATGTAAAACACATTGCACCTTTGTTTTGTTGAAAAGTGCTGCATAGATAAAGATATTATTAATAATGATGATTCTAGAAAATACTGTAAGCTTATTCCAAACCCTGAGCCTTTATAAACAAGATACAGACACAGAAGATATAGTTTTCTCTCATTTATTATGCATTTATATTTATTATTATTATTATTATTATTATTATTATTATTATTATTATTATTATTATTATTATTATTATTATCATTATTATTATTATTATTTTATAGACAACAAACTGGTTAAAGTTTAAGATTTAAAAACATATCCGAAATGGAAAAGACGTAAGCGAAGGAGAAATAAAAAAAAAAAACATTAAAAAAATCTCTTCAAATAAACATAAAAGAAACAAATGGAGAAGGAGCAGCAAAAGAATGGAAAGAATAAGAAAAAACAAATGAACTGGATAATCCAAGCCACATGACCACAGACCACAAAATTGCATAATCTGCCTAAAATGACAAACAAAGCAGATACAATGTGTAAAATTCCAACAAGGACAGAACATTTTAAAACAATTTAGCACAGTCACTTGCAATGGGTACTTCAATTACTCCGCCTTTTTATCCCTTCAACATCGGCCCACATCACAATGTCACAGTTCATTGAAGTCATGTGTTGATCAGCATGATCATGAAAATTCATAACATGCTGGCCACATGGTGTAGCTAAAAGCTAAATCTGCAGTGATCCGGGACAGTAAAACAGTTCCTCATGTCCTTTTTTTGAGGTTGTAAATTAACACCAGCCAGCACCAAGTCTTAGCCAAGTCCTAAATGCTAAAAATACTGAGAACCTGCTTGTCTACAGGTTAAAAAGTGACTAAATTAACTCATTTTCACTGTTTTACTATCAGAAATCATGCAGAAAAAAGATCCTTAAAACCAGATCAGTGGCTTTAATAAGAACATGTTGCTATAAGTTTGATGATATATCAGTTTTTTTGCACTTGAATGTCCGATTAAAGCTGCATGTGAGCCCCATCTGCCTTACATGTAAAAGTCAGTGACAATAGGAGTACTGTAAATGTCACGCCACAGGATTTAAAGGCAGCAGATCCACATGAGTTATCAGAAATAACACAATGAAAAAAACGCTCAGTCACCCTCTGCCAAACACGTTGGCACAGCTACACATAAAACAGATTGTTTTGCAAATGTGGTGCAGTCGATGCTGGGCTGTGCGGAGATGGATTAACTCAACATTTTGTGTGGATTCTTTGAGTAGATGAGCACAAGCTGCCATCTTTGCCAAACTTCTATTCATTTCCTCCATAAAGCGGAAGACGCGTGAGGGCTTTTCAGCACCTCTCAATAGAAACACATTCTTTATATTGCTTGTACATGTCATTTATCTTTTGCTATCATGTCATCATATTTTCTTTAACCTCTGAGTGACTGCTGCTTAGAAGAAGTGGGGGAAAAAGGCTTATGTTCACGTTTGATTTTTTAAATTCCCTAAATTTAGTGGGTCATTACCATCTCAGCTGTTGAGAGTTGCACATGCACAGAACGGATCAGGAAGGGTGCACAGATTGGGTAATGTTAAGAAAAAAGGTAGGGTTAAAAAGAATAGCTAATAACTGGATGGAGTTGGCTTTGCAGGGAGCATTATACACTTAGCATGTAGCACTTTAAGCTGGTATTATATTTTTTGTATTTTTATGTAATTGCATATTTTTTTAAGACACCATATAAGGTAAAACAAACACTAAAATGTATCGAACAGGGGCAGTGAAAATCAGATTTTGTACATTTATGTGAAAAATATAAAAATGTGGATATTCTGTATGATTTGAATTTACAAGAAAAAACTCACATATTCACTAAAAATGATAGATTATACAGTTCGCCATCACACCACAGATGCTGTGTATTATACCTGCAGTTAACCTTATCATTTGCTATCAGATAAAACAATATGGGAATATTAAATTTGAAATATTCACTTGTAAGTATCTTGTCTTATTTTTTTACTGTGATGTGTTTATGTGCTGTGCTCTTCTACACCTGAAGTCATTCAAGTAAGAGGAATCAAACTACATGCTGCAGAATTAAAATATTTTGTAATGAGGATCTGTTTGACCTTTTTGACCTGTTAATCACCTTTGAATCATGTGTCAGAAACACCATCCTGTGTCTTGTAAATGTATCTTGGTTATTAAACTTAATTACTGTCATATCTGAAATGAGACAGTTTAGCTTGTTTATCATGTACAATTAAAGGTCTGTTTGCCAATTATAATGCATGTAAACGGGAATTCATTCGGTTAATCATAACTTGAGGAGAAGCTGCAGCAACTGCGGCCTCTTTCCCCTCAGTGTGTGTGTGTGTGTGTGTGTTTTGGGCACAGTAGTATGCTGTGTTTACAGATCAATGCAGTGTGTCTTCACTTAGATTACTTTGATAGAGTTGGAACAGGAACACGAGGAGATTAATCAAAGTGAAGGGGCACTGACTCCCGGCCCGTGCCAGTCGATACGGCTGCGTGGTTAATTTGCCCCGAGGAGGGCTGTCGTCAGGCAGATGATAAACAGTGTTTGCCCTGTTTTTTAGCCACAAGCGTGCTGCTCACCAAGAAAAATAGTTTCGACCCATGGTCTCTAATTTACAGTGGGGGGTGAGAGGTGGGACATTAATCATCCTTCTGCTGTGGCCCGTCTCTGACAGGCGAGCCACCGTGGGTGGATTGGGTGGAGATATTCGTTTGGCGAGCTTACCCTGGACTTGTGGACTGCAACTTGACCGAAAACTGAAGAATGTATTCATTTTCACAAGGATGCACCTTGTTAACCCCTTAGCAATTCTGCTAATAAACATTAACCCTCTGGAGTCTCCAAAAGTTCCAAATCATGACTTCTTCATCACATCCAGACTAGAAAACAAAGCAGCGTGGAGCCCTACTGAAAATTTACCTCTAAAGTTCTGGCTGTAAACTCCATGAGGCCAGTTTCAGTTTGATGATGAGGAGACAAGATCAAATATATTTAGTATAAAATGATAGAACTGGATGTTACCCTCTTATATTTTATATTTGCAACATTTGTTCACATTTGCAACATTTTAAATTCTTTATTGAGCATGATAGTGTTTTGAAAGTAATTAAGATTCAAAATCACATTTTATGTTGGACTAAAGGACAAAAAAAGACACAAAATGACAAAAAAGGACACAAAAAGACACAAAATGACAAAAAAGACACAAAATGACAAAACAAAGACATAAAATGACAAAAAAGACACAAAAAGACACAAAATGACCAAAAAAGACACAAAAAGATGCAAAATGAGAAGACAAAATGACACAAAAAGACACAAAATGACAAAAAAAGACACAAAAAGACTTACAAAAACACAAAAAGACATGAAAAGGATTCAAAAATGGACAAAATATCCCAAGACTCCGTAGAGATAATTTGCCTAAAAAAACATTGAAAATGTAAATTGAAAGGTGTTCTTGAATAGTTTAGAGTAAATCTGTGGTTTTGGTTTGAAAGGTAACACTGTGGAGTTTATTCCCAAAGAGTCAAAATAAGAGTAAGTGCTGCTGTTATTGAGTGATGGAAGTTGAAACAGTGAAAAATTCGTTTTTATTGTCCGTCTGAATATTTTTGGTAAATACAGGCCTGCAGATCATTACAGCTGGGACTTATTAGCTGGAAAACACAATGGGGTCAACATCTAAAATACAACTAATCCCAGTTCAGATCTGATGAAGATTTCTCAAAAAATTACCATTTTACACACATTTTTATAATTATCATAATACTGATTATAATTATGTACTTATGGAGACTACAATAGCATCCTCGGTAACCATGGTGACATACCAAATGTTTATAAATTTTGAACCCTGCAGCCTACAGTCATCATTCTGGACTCTAATGAAAGGTAACATGTTGCTGTTGTGGTTGTATCTTAAAATGTTAAAAATGTGGTTTTAATCAATAGTATCTTAGCTTTTCAATGACATGTAGCATGAACTCAAACACAGTGAGTTTGTACATAAGAGTAACAGTGTATAACACCCCTTATGTCCCATATACGGGTCAATGAACACTAACAGGTTAATGAGAAGCAAACACTGACAGTTGCTGTGAAAATGATGAATTTGCAGTGAAAACAGTGCTATGACGTGAAGGTAAAAGGATTTAATTTAGGGAACCTTATGGGCACTGTTTTCATGCTTGGCATGTGCCATCAATGCTTCATACCAGGCTGCAGCTCGGTGCCAGGCATTAGAGCGCTGGCTCTGGTCCAGCTGCTCCAACAGATCTCCATATGGACAACAGGGATTCCAGCACGGCGTTGAAAAGGAAACACCACAATAGGGTGACATTGACCTCCTCTAAATTTGCCCCATCCCCACATTGAGTGACATCCTTTTAATTGTATGGCTAAAACAGAGATGGAGCAAGAAATAATGGAGGATATCACACCGTGGAGATGTGCCAAGTCCGCTCCTTTCCCCTCTTTCCCAAGGATGGAGTGCTGGAGAATTGAGGGCTTATAATACTAGCAAGCTGAGGCTTTGCTCCAGTCATCATTTCCATGCTGCTTTACGCTGATTCCCTAATATCCTTAGCGCCTTGCGTAGGGATAAGCCCATCGTGCCGAAACATGGCTGTCATGCCTATAAACCGTTCACGGCTCTAAAGAATCCATTATGGTTGCTCCACAAACATGGGGACTCAAAGGGCCACTTTGCTCAAGCTCATTTACTCTTTTAAAGCGTATTTATTTACCCTTAGTGCCGTAGTAGAAGGGATCTCCAATACGCCACAATACATCACACAAGGATGTAGAAATGTAGTATAAGTGGTCATTTATACCACAAATCCAAATCTTTAAGACTCACATGTTGATCTTGCAACATATATAAACCTGCAGGCATCTATCTGCATGAAGAAATCACAATATTTCAGTATTCTTTTATAAAAAGTAATAATATTTTTCCTGTGTGGGCAATGACTTACCCTCTCTTGCATTAATTATTACCTAAACATATTTTAATGTGTCTTTATTACATAAAATTTTCTTAAATAAATGGAAATATTAAAAAATCAATCATTTAAAATTAATTTTAAAGGGGTAATTGGTCAATTCTTTCCATATGGCAATGATGCACAATCATGGAAAGTCGCATAAAATCTAAATTTGTTCTAAATCTGTTTAATTTTGTTAATAATATCAATCCAACATCATTTCTGTTATTAAGGTATTGATGGTTAAGTTTTTTGTAAAATGTATATTACATAATCCATTGTCAAATTGTCAATTGTCAATCCAAAACCAGGCAGGTTTACTTGAATCTGCTTTTTGAATAGAAATGTACACAAAACTGGGCCATTATATAATCTGGGCAGGATATTACAATTCCTTATGATTTCCAGTGGTGGAATTTTATAATCCAGATGATATGGTACAGTTAAAAAATGTCTGAAATGAAAAAATATAAATAAAAACATCAAAACTTTTTTGCATATCATATAGGGCTATCACATTTGAACTAGTTCTAATGCTAAATTAAAAGTTCATATGCTCCAAATAGTGAAAACACATTTTTATTGAAGGAATTTTATCTGAATATGGAAAAAATTGTCAATTTTTGTAGCCATCTAATCGTGACCTTCTTAGTGGAAAAGGGAGTTGTAAACAGGATTTTCCTGATCATTTATGTGATCAATTATTTGTCATATAAAAGTATAAATCCCTTTTTCACAACTCAAAATTAAAACATGGATTTTATATAACTATATAGAAAAATTAAGATAAGTCATATATGTGTCAGATTAAGGTCAGGTCAATGAACTCAATATGCAAATTTCACAGCTTCTATACTATAAAAACACAACATGCAGTGAAAAGTGTCTAAACTTGGTGTCTTCACGAGGTGGTGTGAAGTCTTTTAAATGTCATATAGATTTCTCAGGTTCCGTATAATGTGTGAGTGCCTTTAACGTGTAAAATAAGGAGGGGGAAAGAAAATATAGAATCCGTCATACCTGTTCCTGTCATATCCATCACTCTCACATCACACTGATCATCTCACCTTAGAGGGAGTCTTCTCACCCTGTACACACACGGACACACTCACACACACCACCATCACTCACCAACATAGGTCCCATTGTCATTTCTCATTTAATTTTTCACTCCCTTTTGCCTTATCTATTGCTATTTCTCTTCCTATCTCTAGTGCTATCCCCATTCATATTACTATTCCATTTATTTTGCATTTTTATTCCTATTCTCATTTTACTCCTACCTATTTCCATTTCATATGCATGTCTCTTCTCCATCTATTCTTATTCCCCTCTCTATTTTTTCGAATTTCACCAACTTCTATTTGAAACAGCATTCCCATTCTTATTCCAATTTCTATTATTCCTGTCCCCATTTGTATTTTTATTCCCATTTACACTCTTACTTGTATTCTCATTTCTATTTATTCTACTCTTTCATTTATTTTTCTTCCCATTCTCATTTCTTTCCCATCTCTATTCCTATTTCAATTTCCATACACATTTCTCTTACGTTGGTTTTTATTCCACTCTCTTCTGACATTTCTAACATATTTAATTCCCTTTTGTCCCATTCTTATTCCTAAAATCATTCCCATTCCCATTCTTATTCCAATTTCTATTATTCCTGTTCCCATTACTATTCCTATTTCTGTCCCAAATTGTATTCTTATTCCCATTTCAACTCTTGTATTCTCATTTCTATTTATTCTACTCTCTTTCATTTATTTTTCTTCCCATTTTCATTTCTTTCCCATCTCTATTCCTATTTCAATTTCCATACATATTTCTCTTATGTTGGTTTTTATTCCACTCTCTACTTACATTTCTTATACATTTAATTCCCTTTTCTACCATTCCTATTCCTAAACTAATTCCCATTCCCATTCTTATTCCAATTTATATTATTCCTGTTCCCATTTCTATTCCTATTTCTGTCCCAATTGTATTCTTATTCCTGTTTCCACTACTTGTATTCTCCATTTCTATTTATTCCACTTTCACCTTCCTATTATTCTTATTCCCTTTCCCATTTCTTTCCCCTTTACTATTATTATTCCCAATCCATTTCCATTCTTATTCTCATGTTTACTCTTATTCCTATACCAATTCCTGTTTGCATTTTTACCTGTTTTCATTTGCAAAAACATTTCTCTTCCCATTTCTATTCATATTCCCCCCTCTTCAGTCATAGCCTTTAAATTAAATTCCCATTTTTCACATTCCAAAATCATTCTAATTATCAATTCTATACTTATTCTTATTCATTTCTTATTCCTATTCCCAATTCGACTTCCATTCCCATTTCCTTTCCAATTCCGGTTCTATTCTCATAATTTCCATTTAAATTTCAATTCCCATTCCCAATTCTACTATAGTTTTATTCCAATTAATTTTAAGCTCTATATCTTCCTAAACTATTCCCTCTTAGAACTTTGGTGTTAATTTGTATTATTTTAGTCTGCTACAATTAGTATTATAGTTTAACCACTACTGTTACAATTCCCATTCTTATTCCTATTCCCAATTCTATTTTCATTCCCATTTCCTTTCCAATTCCTGTTCTATTCTAGTGATTGCAATTTCAATTTTAATTCTCATTTCCATTGTATTTTTATTCCAATTCATTTAAGCTCTAAATCCATTTCAGTTGCATTCTCTAAACTATTCCCTCTTAGAACTTTTTATTCTGCTACAACTAGTGTAGAAGTATATCCACTACTGTTACAATTCCTATTGCGCTTTTAATTATAATAAAGAAAGCTGCCACTATTACTATGACTTCAATAAACACATTATTCATATACAGTAATACTGAAGCAAACACAACAGTGTGCTACAGCCTAGTGTGTAGCGTCAAGCTAACACCTACAGCTATCTTTATGTGAGGTAAAACCAAGTTATATGTTATGGTTCAGAGCTCTGTCAGGGATTATTCACCCCCCCCCCCCCCCCCCCTCTCTCTACACACACACACACACACACACACACACACATTTTCATAGGGTAGATTATCAACAAGTATGGTCATTGAGTGGAAATTAATTTGCCACCGGTAATGGATAGAGACATTTTGCTGAGATGCGTAAAAACAGCTGAACTGCCAGCGATTACCTGCTGGAATCAGCCTTCATCAATATCAGGATAATTACAAAGCACTTCTGGCAGTGCGTGAAATGAACGGAGCGTGCAACAGATTGGGCGGTGGCCATAGATGTCTGCAGATATTAGGCCTTCTCCTCAGAGCGGCTCCACGGGGGAGAGAGCTACCTGAACAGACTGAAGCTGCTGCTGCTGCTTCTGTTGCACCAGCAGGTTCAGCAGGCAGATTCCTATTGAAGGAGAAAACAGTCAGAACAGAGCTGACTGTGACTGAATCTAATAAAACTGCACAGTCTGAATATAATTAGAAGGAGTATAAAATAGAACAGAAAGCACTGGAACAGAATAAAACACTACACGATGCAAATAAATTGAAAATAATGCACTGAGCAACTGACACTGACACATAGATGATACAGAATAAGGTCACATAAGAGTGAAGGAAAATGCAGAACAGAGCAACATCTGGAATTAGATAAACTAAAGAACAGAACAAAACAGCACAGAATAGAGTAGAACAGGGCAGATATAATAGAACTTGTAAGGAAGAAATGGAGTGGAAAAGAAAACTAGAGCACCATAGAACATAAGTGACTAAAACAGAAGAAAAGGTAGAATAAAATCAAATAGAAGGATACAAAATAAGACAAAGCACAAAACGGAAAAGGCAATTTTAAGTGCTCAGCCAAACAAACTAATTTTACTGATTTTTTTTAATATTGTTTGGGCAATACATTTTTTATTATATTTTTTATTATTATATTTTAATTTATTTTTATCTTATTGTATTTTATTGTTCTATTGCTTACTTCATCTCTTTTTATTGTGCTTTTATTGTGTTATATATTTATTGTTGTGCAGCACTTTTGAAACCTTGTGTTTGCTAAAATTGTGCTATATAAATAAAGTGGATTGGATTGAAAAAAGATTTACAAAAAAAACAGGACAGTGAAATACATTTAAGTAAAATTAAATAAATATATAATACATTTAAATGAACTAAATAACAACAAAACAAAACAAAATAAAATCTTGTATTATAACATATATAATAATAGAGTAAAAATTTTCTGAGAACTTAAAACATTTTTGCTTAAAAGTTGAGGTTAAAGAGTGTTTATATGTGAAGTTGCCATACTTGACGCAATTTTGAGGTAATTGGGAAGTTGTGATACATAAATACTTCTTCACTGGGCTTGGTTCTGCTTCAAGGCTTTATACCGGTTCATACTCCTTATTATGCAACACACAGACGGGAAGATAGGCGGATTGAGAGACCCTGAACAGTCATGCAAAAGCCCACACCACCTCTAATACACAGGAGCAAGATGCAAACTTCACTTTTTGTTGTTTTGTGTCTTTTTGTAATTGTTGTGTCACTCTGTAACATTTTCTTTTGCATCTGTGGTTGTTTTGTGTCTCTTTGCAGCTGTTTTGCATCTCTATTAAGTTGTCTTTGTCCCTCTGTCGTCATTTTGTGACTCTTTTTAGTCATCTTTGTATCTTTGAAGCCATTATGTGTCTAATTGTGGTCATTTTGCCACTTTTCATAGTTCTTTTGGGTCTCTTTGCAGCTGTTTTGCATCTCTTTTTATTTGTCTTTGTCTTTCTATCATCATTTTGTAACTCTTTGTGGTCATTTTTGTATCTTTGAGGCCATTAAGTGTCTCTTTGTGGTTGTTTTGTTGGAGTCTATTTTTAAGTCTCCCTGCATTTGTTTGGCATCTCTTTGCGGCATCTCTCAATCTCTTTTCTCTGGTTATTAAGGGATGTCTTTTAAGGTAAAGGCTTTTTTTTTAGGAAAATAATAAATATATTAATTGAGTAGTGAAGAAGGGGTAGGTTTAAATAAGCATATGCTTCATCCTTCTCCTTTTCGGACATGTTGCGTTCACATTATAGCTTTTGATTTGACTATTGTTTTTTTGTTTTTTGGATTATTCTCATTGGATTTGTTTGTTTTGACTTTGTTGTGTTACTCGCACATGTTCGAAATAAAAAAGCTGAACTGAACTGAACTGAGGGGCGGGGCCCTTTGTGCCTTGGACCTGTGCAATGATTGAGTGGAAAGAAATGTCCATAAATCAGAATAAAAGAGAGAAGATCTTGAGTGTCCAGAGGGATGCTGCTGATCAGAGTGATGGGACTCTGTAAGGTGAAGAGAAAAGGAGGGGGAGTAAAAGAGATGGGTGTTCAGGGTGTTGATCCCTGTCTTTCCCAGACTTCACTTCCACCTCTCACATGGAACCACTTTGGTTTCCCCCCTTCCCCTCCCCACCCGCTCCCTTCTGTCCTCTCAGACGGCGAGCTGGAGGCAGTATTGGGTTTCCTCTCCAGCCGAAGGGTTACTTCAGTCCATCTCTGGGATGAAAAGATGACTATTTCCCTCCCCTTCTCCCATCCGACTCTTTTTTCAGGTGAGAGGCTCGGGAGGAAGGAAACTATTACATAGAGGGTGAGCCGGGGCTCTGAGACCCAGCTGCCAGCCCTGCCCCGGCCTGTCAGGGGAGGAAGAGGATCTGGATCCGATGCTGGATGGGAGAAACCTGAGATCTCTGGAAAAGGCTGGGAATGACCCAAGAAAAACTTCCGCTGCCCCTCAACCATCCTCGTCTCGTCCTGTGCTGTCCGAAAGCGTTTCCCATAATGGTCTCAGTCTGCCGAGGCGGCGGGGTTCCCTAAAGGCCTGCAGACTCAAACAAGCATGTGTGAAGGCACGAATACAGAAACCACCCATGGGAACAGACATATATACATATACACTTTCACTGCAGTCATTCTGAGGTTTTACCACATATAAGATTGTAAATTAGAAGCTTAGATTATAAAGCAGGGATGGAGGTTTATGTTAATCTGTCCAGTGGTGTCTGTGACCTCCTCGAATTTCTGTTTTGGCTGCACCGACACCTACAGGTTTGCAGAGAATGATGGAAACCAGGCACAGCTGTTCGTCTTGCGGTGGAGGCAGATTTACATATCTGGGTGAATTTTTTAAATGCCGGGCTGGATCTAAAAATCAGGGAAATTCCATCCTTTAGAGAACGTTTTTCATATTGTTTCCATTTCATCTGGACGGACGCTTCGAGCCAGCTCTCGCATGCAGTCGCACATCAATCACTGCCTTATTATTACAGGGAGGGATTTGGCGGAAAATAATGCTTTTTATCCGAGGAATGGGATTGTATAATTGCTGCTCGTTTGACCTGGAATGTGGAGCGGTTTGACAACATCTACACCCCGTTGCTTTGTCTGCAATTTGTTGTTCTCTATCCACGGCAGCGTAGCACACTTAGAAGTGAATCTTCCCTCGGCACTGCGTTGGACGACTAAAGGGAAAAATGAGCAGCTTTTGGAGAAAGTGGGTGCATTCAAAACTTCGCCACAGAAGTCTTGGCAGTCTGTTGCAAAGAGTTTTGGGTGAAATGTAACAATTAAGTTGAGGAAATGAGTCTCATAATAACAGGAACAGTTGCTGTTTTCTTCTACTTTTGCACAAAAACAAACTGCATAAACATTTGGGACATTTTAAGGGAAGTGTGGATAATTATTTTTAAGGTTTTTATCGCAGTTCGTAGTCATACTATACCTATAAAAAGTAATGTCCTCTAATTTGTACATAACCCACGTACTTGTGAGCCAGAAGACGCATTTTATTATGACCCATGTTGACAATTACTGTTAGATAGCGACCTCTAGTGGCTGCAGTTATTTTGACAGGATGGAAGAAAAGCCATTTACGGCTGACAGTTGCGATTGTGGCTAGGTCGAATAAACCCTTGACTTTGAACACAAAGACTGTTGTTCATGCCCCGTTTGAAAGTAAAAGCCAAGACTGTTAATTTCAGTTAATTAATTTCCATACTTAGATGAAGTGAACTAAACGCACCACTTTGCAACTAATTAATTTGGATATGAGCATTGTTAACTTTGTTGACATCACTCACACATTGACAGCATTTGTTGTATTGAAGTGTGCTTCCCCATTGAATAGTGTTTAAATTGTCATTGTTCCCTGATGACCGGTGTTACGGTTTAATAAGCGACCATATTAACTGGTGACTCATAGCCAAATGCAAAGTAGTTTCTCATAGGGACAGTAGCTGTTAAGGTGTTTTTGTAAAAGCCTAAGTTTTACTTTAATCAACTTTAAATACTTACTCATCTGTATTTATGATCTACACCATCGATTTAGGTAAGTTACCATGAGCAATCATGTATGCATAAGGCTGAAAGTTACGGGTTAACAGGGTCACTATTAATTCCATGTATCTATTTTTTTATATTTCTTTGTCTTGTGCTGCTGTAACACAAACAGTTCCCCTTGTGGATAAAGTATATCTATGTCTATTTTAATCAATTCATTAATTGAATAATTAATTCATAAAATAGTTAAGGACAGGTGTAGTTATTTAAAACTGAACCATTATGTTTTTCCGAACTGTAAATAAGTAGTTTTGGTGCCTAAACCTAACCAAGCGCTTCCATTTCACAATGTTTTATAGAATGATCATATTTCGTAAGATATCATATGAACAGTTGTACATACCTGTTTGTAAAATATAATGTACCCCTGTGCTTGAGTATGTTAATCCTTTATATAAGTAGCAATTCTTCCAGTAGCATATGAGGAAAGACCTCTTCATACTGCACCTCACCAGGTGACAAATTGCTGGAGTGATTGAACTGAGGGACTAGTTGCTAGGTTAATATCTACCATTGATCTTTTCATTGATCATTTGTCCCCCACTAATGACTGTGACTGGACTGATTTTAAATAATATGTCTCGCTTGTAACCTGACATCAGAGGAGGGGATGAGGATCGGAGTACGAGCATTTCTCCGGGAAGGAAACCGCTGTGAGAAATCAGCTTGAAAGGCCAGAGGAAATTGAGACAATATTAAAAAGAAAAAGGTTCAATCTGCGAGTTTTTTCCCCCTCCTGCTGATCAGAAGGGCTGCAGACTACCGCTGGGCTCCTTAACATCTGGCTGGGCAATTTACCCCGCTCTGACGACTGGAAAGGTTAAACCACTAAAATCTAATATTTGCCTAGAGGGGGTCAAGGCACTGCAATTACAAGGTACAATCGGCAGGGCTAATCAGCTAGTAGCGCGTACTGGGGGCTCGGCCGGGCAAATAAGCCCTGATCAGAAGCACTGTTCTCTGCCTCTTCTGTTTACTTATTAAACCCTGTTCTCATGTTCAAGGGCCCCTCTGCAGCCTCTGGCCCCACACACCCCAAGGCACCGGGGAGTAAATTTAGCTCCTGACGCTTTTTAAATGGGACTGCGCCAATTGGCTAGAAAGTAGCCCCCGTGTTAATCAGTATCTGCGGCCTTTGTTGCGAAATGATCTCAAATTACTTTCCTCCAATCTGGCAGGCATTAACACCTTGGGAAGGAATGGGATAGGTTGGGATTTGTACCCTGAGGAGGAAAACAAAGTGCAGAGCAGTGATACACGTGTGTGTGTGTGTGTGTGTGTGTGTGTGCGGACACTGACGAAGGCCCACATGGGCGTCACGTCTCAGAAGGATGTGTGTGTGCTCCACAATGCTGTTTACATGATTGCTCTTTGACACACATTTCCTAATTGACTGAGTATCAAGTGCAGGATTAGTGTATAATATATCAGAACTGTCTGGCGCGCAACACTTTTGAACAAGGCTCGGGGAACAATTACTGGTAATTAAATATGTGCCAGTTACTGGAAAAGATAATTATGTCCTTGGTGTATAACACCAATTAATTACTTTTATTTCAGCGAGCAAAGCTTTTAAACGGCAGCGGAAGCCATTCGAATGGCGCCCGTGTTTGAGTGCAAGCAACCTCTGTGTTTGCTAATGTGTAAGTCGTGTTCTGCCTCCACGGAGATGAGCATTTAGACGCAGCACGTGAAATTGTTTAAATTATTTGCTCACGTTTACTATGAAAAAAGAAGAGTTTCAAAATGTGACAGTCTTGTTTTCGCTGCAAACAAGCTCTCCGGTCGGGCTGTTTTTACCTCTCTCCTCTTTCTCCTTAAGCATTAAACATTGACATAATAAGTTGAATGAAAAAGAGACTTCTCTCGGGAGGCAGAGCTCAACTCTCTCTTGCTAAGAGGATTGGTCAGATTGGATATAGAGGAATCATGAGCACTCGTATATCCTCACACCTTCTGTACCAACAACACCTCACCACACCAAGATAGCAGCATGAGATCAGCTAAACCTCTCCTCCCCACAAACATGTGCTCTTACCCACATATTAAAGTGTTTTTTTAAGAATCGTAGAGGTGAAAATGTACGGATTAGCAAATGATCTCATTTTAGGCATCCACGTCTAATGTCTAACTTGGAAATACCTGTGGCCGATCATTAGTAATCTATTAAATCCACCGCCTAGAAATGGTTACACTGCAAGCCCCTCTGAGCCAAACGTGGCTGATGTTGCTTTTCCAATCCCCCTCTCGCTTTGGTTAATGAGATACAGAGTGAGACGGCCCGAGCGTGCTCTCTCTCTCTCTTCCTTCACCTCACTCTCCTTCTCTTTCTTTTCTCTCTCTCGTCCTGCAGCACACACTACAGTGAGGTTTTTTTTTTATCTGCCAGCTTGCTCTCGACTCCTGCACCAACAGCTTAATCCACGCATCCATGCAGTCTCCTCAAACAATCAGTCTGTCAGGAGAGTGTGTATGTGTGTATTAATGCTAATGAGAGACTTGTTTTTCATGTCTTTCTTTTTCTTTTGCTCAAATGTGTATGTGTAAATAACACCACAACAAGTGTGTCTATAAGCCAAAATGTACATGCAATATGCCTCTAAGTCCATGTGTGTGTAGGTACACCTGTATACATTACAACACGGGGACTCCCTACATTAGTGGACAAAAAGGGAACACATGAGCTGTGTCCCAAATCCATAAATGTAAACTTATCTTGATGGTATATACTGTTTTTGCAGATACTTTGTTTTATATTGACAGAAAATGATGCAAAGTGTGCATATCCTTACAGCAATTAAATTCTACAAATAAAAGCAAAATGTTTTGATGTAATGTCTTGTTTCTGATCTACCAGTCTCAACAATGAGTTAAATTTCTCATTTATTTTCCTTCCTTTCAGTTTCTGAACTTATAACCCAAAACTCTGCACCAAAATTACTCAGATCTTCTGTTAAATATCCCACAGAGCAGACTCCAAACAAAGGAAGCTTTTGCTTTTACAGTTTCAGCTCCAACACTATGGAATTGCCTCCCCCTCAACGTCAGGTCAGCTGAGCCTGTAACATATTTTTAAAACTTCTAAAAAACCCACTTATATAAGTGGGCATTTTAATTACTGTGATTCTAATGTCTATTCTGTTTTGTTTGTTATTTGACTTTTATTGTTGACTATCTGTTCCTTTAAAAAAGTTGCATATATGCTGTGTACATGTATACATTGTCATAATTAACGATTTTAATTGTTTGTTTTTGAGTGAGGGATGTGATCATACAGCATACTCGAGACCCTAGAGCTTAGAGTTAGGCTGTAGCAGGATATTGGGACACATGTTTGTTCGGATGAGGTTAATTTTAGGGTTTGGGCGGGTTTAGGCATGTCGTGGGTTTGGTTGAGACTTGGGCAAGCGATGTGTATCAGTTTGAATGTGAATGAACATGTGATATCTTTGTTCATTATTTCTTATATTTTTGTGCCAAAGTGCGAATCTGTTGACGTAAAAATAAAACCACAACACAATGTGTGAGTGTGTGTGTATTTTGCACCATGCATATGTTTGTACAAGAATCTGGTTTGAGTTTCAAAGCCAAAATACATACCGCATGTTGCGCATGCAGCATTTCTATTTGAATGTTTATATACAGAAAATATGTCTATATTTATGATGGGGACACAATGCTGTTCACACAATGGGGTCATAATGGGGACTCATTGCCTCTTTAGGGACATAAAGTAACCACAATGTCCTCCTAAATCATAAAAACAAGTATGTGTATGTGTCTCTTAATGATTGTAAGCAAATGCATGTGATTTTTTTCATGTTTTTCTTGTTTGTTTGTTTATTAGTGCCAAAATATGAATCTGTTGACATGTAAATAAGACAACAACACAATATGTGAGTGTGTGTGTGTTTGTATGCTGCACCAAGGGTAAGTTGTATGTGCTAGTAAAGTACGTGGTGTGTTTCTAAGCCAAAACACATACTGTATGTTTCCCATGTAGTTTGTCTATGCATCTAATCTAAAGTATAATTGTCTCTGCAGGGGTACTTGTACAAGGACAAAACTGTTCACACAATGTCACATAATGGGGAGTCATTGCACATTTAAGGACAAACAGTGTCCTTCTAAATCATAAAAATAAGTTTGTGCATGTGTCTCGTCATGTTATAAGGAAATGCATGTGATTTTGTTCATGTATTTCTTGTATGTACATGCCTTAATGTGCTTATTCTGGTGTAAATATACATTGCATACATTTGTGGATGATATTACTTGTTAGTGTGTGTTTGCAGGTGAGTGTGTGTGCTCTCAGGAGGGCCCCAGTGTGTGTCACGACGGGCCCGGCTCCCCCTGGATCTAAGCAGTATTGACAAACCCATCAGAGCTGGTGATGCATCGGGCTCCCTGCTCGCTCCCCTCCACCTCACCCTCCAGCCCTCAGTGGCGCTGCGGGGCTGTGCTGACATGCTGTCACCTTGGTAACTGCTGCCAGAGTGAACAGCCTGCTGGGATAGCTGACCCGAGCTGCTGGCCGGACGGCGGGCTGCAGCAGGAGATGTCATCGGCGGACCCCTGAGGACCGGCTCGACCCCTGCCTCTGTCCCGGACCATCGATCCGTCTGCTGCTGAGATCCGTCACCACCCGGGATGCTCGCTGGGATAGGACAGGGCACACACACACACACACACACACACACACACAAACGCAGTCAGTGAGACACAGATAGACACATTAATGGACATTTGCATTTCAACATATAAACTGATAGCAACTCCATGCTAATATGCTATGTAAGATTTATTATATATTTTCAGGTGTCACTGTATTTTATTCCTTTTAATTATATGCTTGTTTTCATTCATTTGAATAAGCCACACAACCTCCAATAATGAAACCAGGGTAAACAATACAACCTTAATATTTCTATATAACTGTAACCTTTAAAGTTATGTAACATACAGCCAAGCGACCAATAACTATTGGTGTGCTAATGTTACCTAGCTATGCTCATGTCATTAGCAAACTTGTGTTAACATGAGATTAAATTATTACATTAAGCTTTTTGCAGCTAGCTAGCAAGCTCAACATATTTTCTGCTGCTAAGCTAGCGTTAGCTACATTACACAACAATTCATGAATTCTAGCTAATGATTCAAACAAAAAAAAACAGAAAAAAGTAAAAAGATAAGGCTAATGTTGCCTAATAATTTCAGCTCACGTTAATGTTTGTTTGTTAATGACATTAGCATAATAAGCTAATGTCAGCAAACTCACAAGGTTCTTTCAAATTATTTGTTGCTAAATGTTACATGATATAACTTAGTTGCATGTTCTTTTTTTAATATTAAGGTTGACTTTATGTGTGGTTTTACATCCTTTTAATTATTTATTTTTTCATTTGGGCCTAAATATTTTTTTCCCATTGCACTGATATTATACACTGAACCTTTTTATCTGTTTGATTTTATTTTTTAATCTGTTTAATTTTAAAATCTGATAATTTACGACTTGTCTGTTTTATTTGCTGCTTGTAAAGCATTTTTGTATTTTGAAAAGTGTTTTATTAATAAAGATTACTGTTGTTTACCTTGCTTTCATTAGTTGTGGTCATGCGGCTAATTCAAACTAGTGAACATATTTTATCCCAAGGACAATTTCAGACATCACTTCCTTCTCAAAACTGGGGTCTATGTCTGGAGCTCTGCAGCTGGATCCTTCTCTTGTAAACACATGTTGTATTAATTTGACAAAAGAACTCTCCAAGAAAGCCAAAACAGATTCTAAAAATGTCCCCAAAAGCATTTCTACAAAACAAAATCAGCCTGAGAAAGTATCTCAGTTTAAGAAATAAGTCCTCCTCCATGTGAGGCAAAAGTCCTGGCACATCTTTGGAGAATCGCTTCTTCTTTTCTACTTTTTCGAGGTTACCAAGTCATTACTTGGCACCTTCTGAATCCCTCTCTCTGTACGATCATTCCAGGAGCCAAAACAAACAGCGATTTGTTGGCAGCAGCCCGTCGGCGGCTGTGGGCGTCAGTCTCCACGAATGTTCAGAGTCCTTTGAAACGCTGACCAGCTTTTTGACACGAGGCTTTATGAAGCAGCCGAGCTCTCGCTGCGAGATGCCGGGTGGGTCTGGGTTCAAATCTCGGTGGAGAGAGGTGCACTTACTATCACGAGGCAATTTGTTGGAAGAAAACTTCATGGACACACGCCACTCATGCCACTAGGTCTTAAGAAAGAAGACAATACTTCATTTAACACATTCTTTTAACTCTGTATCAAACTATGACACCTAAAAATTGTAGCATTACTGAAAGTTTTTGAATATTAAATGCATCTTAAACCAGCTTTGTTGCCCATACTTGCAAAACTTTGATCACGATCCTATTTTTTTCCCAAACTAAATGATATAATTTCTCCTTCTTCCACTAAAATATACAACAATAGCCCCCTTGGTGGTGATAATAGATGCCATCAGCATCAACAAAGCAGTCTTTACTCCTAATAATCCTCAAATAGCATCACAGCTTTTGCACAATGCTTTCCAAATACATGCACGCCGACTGAAAAGCCAACTCTCATGTCGCATGCATAAACAACAGGAGAAGATGTGAAAGATCACTAACTAGCTTCCTGGTTCCCATGGCAACCAATAAAGCAGGGCCAGGCCGTCTTTTATGCGGGATCATCAGCACGGGTGGAGCACGTGTTCAACCCGGCGGATTGACTGGCTGAAACAAGATACTGTGTGTGTGAGACTGAATAAAACATGTTCAGGAGAAAAAAAAACTGCACAACAAGAGTTCTGCAGGAAACCAATTAAGGTGGAAACATGACTTTAAAAATAATGTGTATATATGAGATTGGGACTTTAGGAAATTAGCCAAGCCTCAGAACATGCATTGCATGAATGTCACTGTCCTAGGAAAACCATGCAACTCCAAAATGTCAACTTTATTTAGCTTCAGATTTGTAAAACCAGTGAGGCCTCTTCAAAGTAAAAGTTCAGATAGATAGATGGATAGAGATAGGCTTGGGGATTTTCACAATATGATAACCATCTATGAAAGTATCACAGCCTCCTGGTACAACATATTCTCACAAATAGATTTGTGTCATTTCTTCTAGCTGTCCTCATAAAAGGTTTATATGATTTCCTAAGAAAAGTGAAGCTCTGGAAGTCATAGGAATCCCACAGAATTGTGTTCAGTCACAAAGTTAAATAATATTAAAAGGAAATTGAGTGTCAGGTGAGTGGGAGGGGTGGAGGATGAGTGAAACCCTCCAAACTTTCAACCAAGAGGCTGGTATATATGTCCCATTGTTGGAAGTTACAGTATGTCTTGAAGTAGTGTTTTTTAAGCCAAACTGTTTTTTCCCTAACCTTAAGGATGTGGTTTATGTGCCTAAACCTAAAACTTGCCAGAGCAAAGTTTTTCATTGCAAATCATGCAAACCCCTTGTTGAGAATCTGCTGCTTTCTTGTAAAAGATTTTGAGCACAATTCATATGATACACATGTGACATGTCACGACTGCAACGCATTGTTAGCAAGTGGGGATTACTGCTTTAAACAAGTCACAATCGCTGTTTTAAACACGTTGTTAGTGTTGTAAATTTGGCCGGGAAAAACACTTGGCTGTGGTTAAGAAAAAAAACATGGTAAGACTTTCAAAACACTACTTTCAGACATAACTTTGAACAGCTGGAGACAAACACTGGTCTACAATGACCTAAAGAAATGAGAAGGGTTGCATTGGAGAAAGCTGAAAAAAGTTAAATAAAAAAGCTGTTAATCTCCTGTTAGAAAGTAAATCCATCAAGTGTGTGATGCACAAGTTGACAAGTCTGACTGGTTGCATTTTTTTCAATAGGTCTACTGTAAATAAGTAAATACACAAGGTATGATAATGGCTAATTTACATATCATAGTACCGTGAAACGGCGACAACTCTAGAGGGACATAGATATCTTTGTCAAATAAAAGATTTGGCTTTTTTCATAGAAATTTAACAGGTTTTAAAATGTATTTTTAAGATAAACCAATAGGATAATTTATAATGATCAGAAAACAGGGCTGGAAAGTTTACATTTTTGTATAGTTTGACAACACAGTAGTGACACTGTGTGGATCTAAACTTAAATTAAAATATATAAAAATATACATTAGATGTGCTATTTATTTACTTGGCTGCGAGCAGAAATTGAATTTGAACTCTAAAATTGTTTGCATTGTTTTTAAATCAAATCTCCAACACTGATGCTGCAATTATGACCATTATTTTTTTCATTTTTTCGTGTAAAGCACTTTATATTGTTCTGTTGCTAAAACGAGCAATATAAACAAACTTGCCTTTAACACTAGTAAAGATGCTCTTTTGCATGATAGCAAACTTTGAATTAATTTGTGAGGAAAATTTTCCATTCAGCACTGAATATTTTTGCACAAAGGCCTTAAAACAACACAGAGTGCTTTAAAAACATGTAAAGTGGCTTCGCACTCTTACACAATCTAAATCTTCACAATCAAGACCTCGTCTTTATTAATTAACTTTGATGAAAGCAGTTGATTCTGGTGAAGATAATAACAGCAGCGATTAAAAAAAGCACCACTGGGTGGCGCTGTAAGGTCAGGCAAGCTGCACAGGAGACATCTACTTGTGTGCGTTTCATCAAGAAGGAGAGTAAATATGTCTGCATAATAGCTGTGTTTTATTGTGGAAATTATATTTATAAAATCATTAAAGAATTACTGTTTTAATAATTATCAGAAATTCTTATAAAAGTGCATAATTAAACGGGTTTAAATGCTTTTATTTGAGTGATTCTACTATTTAAAGCTGCTTCTTTTCTGCACCTGAATGCAACAAACAAATAAACTGTTTTCTGCTTATTTATAAGAAGGCAAAGAAGAGTTTTCTGCAGCAAATAATGCCAGAATCGTCACTAAGCATGCGTGAAGTGTCCTGATATGTCCGCGTGGGCCTGTTTATTATTACTGCTGCAACTTTTTATGCTTTTTACGCCAAATCTCTCATTTCAACACGACTGAGACAAATGAGTGACCGAGATGAACCTCACACAGGCTGCTCACACAAATAAGCATGTCCCTGCTATATTCTATTTTATTCTATTTATTATTATTATTATTATTAATATTGTTGTTGTTACGTGCAGAGCGCTGCTCACTGCTGACCTGCAGGTTATTTCTCGGGCCAAAAACTTCTCCAATAAAGAACTTATTATACTCCAGAGTGTGTGTATTAAAAAGGAAAACATAAAGTGAAAATAAAATACAGTAAAGTTTAAATACACTTAAACCAAGTGAGTGTGAAAAGTGATATAAAATTGTGATATAAAGTATATAAAACCAGTATAAAGTACCATAAATAAATATTAGCCTATTGGAATATTATAGAGATATTTCGTATATATTTGGGTTTTATAGTTTAGTTATCATAAAAACACACTTATTGATATATATAACAGGTCAATGATTAAATGTCCTGAGTAGTATCTAATTATTATTATTATCGGGATTATGATGACGAAACGTCACTGAAATAATTTTCAAAAATCATCAAATTAAAAGTAGAATATTATGAGAACAGGAAATAAAATAAAAGCCTTTAGAAATAGTTTTTTTCTTATAGACTGGATGCGCAGGCGCGTTATTTTAAGGCAGAGAAGTTTATTCTCACTTTACTTTAAATATCTAACTAGAAAATGATCGATGTTTGTAAAAGAAGACTGCCAGCTATAAATGTGTAAATTAAATCCGACAAAATCACTCATGTTGTTGAATTAAAGGCGTTAAATCCGCATTTGGATGGAGGGAAGAGTGAGGGAGGACTACAGCAGCTTTATGTGCAGATGAGATGCTGGAGCACATTACCTCCTACAGACTCCATTCACCCCTCCTCTACCTATCCATCCTGCCTGCTCACAAAACCATGACCTTCACAATTTATAGAGAGGAAACCCCCGAGAGTCACGTCATATTTTAAAACGTCCTCCTCTCTTTTCTCTCATCTTCTTCTTTTTTATTCCTCTTCTGCTGCCACAAAAACCACTGGAAGAGAACTATTTACACGTAGGCCTATTGTAATCTTTTGTTTTTGTATTGTCCTCAATTTAATTGTTTTTATTTTATTCTAATGTGGAATAAAGAGAAAGATGCCCCGTAAATAGTGTTATTCTGTCCTCTGAATTTGTACTAACCTGCATAATAATAAAAATAAGAATAAGAATTAATAAGAAATCCATGGATAATTTGTCCAAAGTAAATTAAATAACTGCAAAATTAATATTAATTACATTTAAATTAAATTAAAACTTAAATTATACGAAAAACGCACATGGATGTTTATTGTTGCAGTTTATGACCTAAATAAATGTTATAATATAAAATAAAACAATTAAAAAACGTCACAAGTAAATTAAATAACTGCAAAAAAAATAAACTAAATTAAATCATAGATGAAACGAATTATAACGCCAATTGCTCAACTATTTAGGATCTAAATAAAATGTTGTTGTTATAATATTAATTATAATAAAGTGAGCCAGAGTTTTGCAGCGTAGCCACGGTGCACGATGACAACAAAAACACAAATAAGGGATGACTGAGAGAAAATAAAGCCACCATACTTACTGTAAAATAACAGTAATAATAATGATCAAAAGTCAGCAGTCACAAGCAGACAGAAGGATATTTTTTCTGAGCGTCTTTTCTGCAGCAGAGATAAATCCATGTGGACGTGGAGAGAGGAAGGCTCCCTGCGGAGAGCAGCTCACAATAATCCATATTCATGCGCTCGACACGTGGAGTAAATACAGTATGAGGGGGACCATTGTGTACATGCACATTTACATCAGGTTACATCCTACTATACATTTATTATAGTTTATATTAAAGCAAGTGTAACTGCGCCTAAAATGTGAGTGTATGATGTGGCAGAAGCGTGCATTAATTATACTTTACATCATATCTTAATAAGGCAAAAGCATCGTTTTTCATGCACTGGAAATTTTTTTGAAAGATTTTTGCTCATTTTGCTTCCATAACACGTCTTTTTCAGACCAGTGGAGATAAACCATCCTGTTTTTTTTATTTCACTACAAATTGCGTTTACAGATTTCTCCCAAATTCTCCAAAAGTTACCATAAAATACTGGCTGAATTGCATATTTAAACATTAAAATATTTGAAAAGTTGCAATGTAAAAATAAACATTTTTAAAAGAAGTTTCATGGTGATATGTATTAGTGTGTTTTAGGTTTTAGTTTGGTTTAGATGTCTAAGTAAGTCCAACTAAACACCTGTGTATATGTTTAAAAGTGAATATAAGTGTGTTGTATATTCAAACATATTTCTGAGGGTTTAGCCTTATAAATAGACACAATTATATGATATTTACAAGCATAAACAAATTCTATAGGCATGGGCCTAAAGCTGTAACCACACACCACAGTTTAAAGTGTAATAGACATGTGTTTTATTATGAGACTATTAGGTGGATGTATAAAATATTAGAGATGATTTTATTATATTTTAAGGAGCAGAGTAGTGTGACAAAGAGCTGCTTTAATTAGCGCGAGGAGCCTGTTGGGCCAGTGGCGTCCTAAATCAATAGCAGGGGAAGCAAAGTGCTGCTAGGGCCTGAACACACACACACACACACACACACACACACACACACACACACACACACACACACAGAGAGATAGGCCTGCCACACACCCATGCTGCTGCCAACATGGTTTTGAAGACCCATGAAAAAGCTAAAGCTGTGTGAGAATAGGCGGACCAAAACCCATTATGAGATTTGAAACTCTTTTTGTGTAAAATCTCTCACTAAGATTTGGGATATTTCTGCACGAGCCATGCAGGCTGCTGGCTCCTTCTTTAACGGGATCCACATGCATGCACGCGCAGGTCCGCTGCATGATGGGATTTGTTCTCGAGAAACTTAGGAACAGCAGCGAGGAACCTGAAGTGTTCTTCTCCTGCGCGTTGGCTTATTTTAGCACGTCATGCGACTTTGCATTGGATTTTCTGCAGAGGAGCACAGGAAGTGCATGCATAATGAGCCTCACTGCACATGCTTTTATTTTTAAAAGGCGTATTACTCTTTAGGCATGCGCAAAAAATATAAACAGTCCAATCCTTATAATTAATTTTATTTATGAGGCCTCACAAGCCCAAACGCCCTTGCAAACACCATCGCGGATAGGTTATAAAATCTAAACTTTTTGCACATATAGCGTGCCTCTGCTGCCACTTTTGCTAATGGAGACAAAGAAAAATGATGCCCACTTCTCTATATCATTGAATTCAGTTGCTAAGCAACTAGTATGGGAAATCATCCGCGAAATTCAAATCCTGCAGCGAGAGGACACGTTTTGTGAGTTTTGCTGAATAGGCGGGGAAGACAAGTGAAGAAAAAAAAAAGTTTGGAGGACAGGAACATTTGCTTCTTGCAGGCGTGACGAAAAAATAGTCCTAAAGTATATAATTTGAAGTTAATATAGAGGATAAAATAAACAAGCGCATTAGGAGCTCCTTTAGGGAGATTTCCCCTGCACCTGTCCCGCACCAAGCCTGTCAAAAGTCCTGAAACAACAACCCAGATATTAATCTGCACCACTCCGACATGTCAAACAGCTCTTCACCGTTTCATCCTCAGTAAACTGAAGTAAACTGGAGCCTGTGGGGCTGCAGGCTGCTCAGCTCTGGACAGACACAATCAATAAGCTCTCTGACCCAGTGCCCCGCATCCTAACACAACATGTCAGCTCACACAGAGCTGGAGCTGCTGCATGCACCTGCACCGTTTATTCTGATATTAATGTTGCATTCATACTCCTGCATGCAGCCAGCTATAAATTCAATTTTGCATAATTATTTTGCAGATAATTCACTTTTTGTTGCGCCTGGATCAGCCTATTAATTATGTGTTTATGAGTATTATGATGCAGGATCTGGACTGTAAGTTGCAACGTAAATATTACATAACACACACACATGACGCTATATACATCATACTCCACTTTTTATATAATTTCTATGAAAGATTTGCCTGTCTGCAGGCTGGGGTTAAGGCTGATACTTTTTTGCCCAAAGGCCTCAAG
Source organism: Centropristis striata (assembly GCF_030273125.1). Lineage (NCBI taxonomy): Eukaryota > Metazoa > Chordata > Actinopteri > Perciformes > Serranidae > Centropristis > Centropristis striata. Next base: position 10,193,069 of record NC_081540.1, on the reverse strand, counting down.
AGGCAGCAGATGTAAACAAACAGACGAGCCATTATTTTGAAGGCCTGCATGTGACCGCGATGTTTCATTTAAATGGTAATAACACAGTTATGGGGTGATGATAACAACGCTGGTGGACATTTATTTAAGCTCAGGTTATAACTTATGAGCCCTTAATACCGTAAATGCTGCATTAATATAAATTTATCTTTTTTATATTTAAAAAAATACATAAAAACACATTTTTTTCAGAATAAAAGGTGATTAATTTCATTTTCCCTCTACAAAGACTCTTTGTTCTGCTTTATTCTAAGGGAGGTTATTATTAGCACGCAGCTTCATCATGGGACAGAATAGTCCACCATTTTCTTCATTAGCTCCTGCATGCAGAAGGTAATTCCCCTTTCAAAATAAAAAAAAAGCACGGTAAGAATATAAATCTCAAAACACAACATGATTGCATTTCATTCTAACAAATTTATTGTGTCTCAATCAGCTCGTACGGAACCACTACTGAAATTAAATTACAATCAAATTATCACATCAAAATATACCCTTATTACCTAACAACGGTCAATGTCAGCTTATGATGATTTGTGCTCCTTTAGAAACGATAATACAAAAATTAAACAAATAAGGGCAACAACCAAAAAAATAGAAGAAATAAATGAAGGTAAAACAAGAAAAGGGAAAGCATCTTACACAAGTTCCTGGGGGGAAAATAAATTACCGTTTGGAATAATTCATATGTATTCCGAATAAAATATTAAAACAAGTCATTCTTGATGAAAAATATAAAGTAAATAAGTCAGATCAGTATCTGATCTAGTGATCTATATTGCCGGCTTTACAGAGTTTTGTTTATTAAAACCTACCAAAGAATACTGCTTAGAAAGGGCAGCAATAATAGTATATCCACAGCACCCACTCAGTCACACTTGGCAACAGATTTTTTTCTCAAATAAGTGCAGAAGTCTTTTTCAAATGTCTTATGCTCTATTTGTTGGGAAAAAAGAGGAGAAATCCACTCACGGTGTCCATTAAATAATAATAATAAAAAACCCAAAAGGTGATCTTTGAGATCAGGGGGACAGTCCTGGTCCTCTTTTCTTTCACGAGGGCCTCAGGATGACAAAAAAAAATCCCTAATCCTCCGTGTGTGTGTCAGTGAAACCATGCAGTCCACCTCAGCGAAAAACTAAAAATGCTGGAAATGACGATGGAAGCGTCGTGGATGTCACTCTTGTTCATATTGTTGCAGTTTTTCCCCTCTTGTTATTGTCATGGAGAGGAGGGAAGGCGGTTCAGTCCCATTTCTAAATATACAAAATGCCTGCTCCTTTGTTTCTTCAATCAAACACAGGATAATGAGGGGGAGATTTTTTGGAGAGGGGGGTAAGAGAAAAAAAAGAATAAAAACAATACTTGGTTTCCTCTTGGTGTGTTTTAATGCGCCAAAATTACCTGGTGGAATGAACTTGTAGTTGTCACCCTCTGGTCGCTCGCTTCACTTGCATCTTTTAAGTAATCTACTAAAAAATGCCCCTGAAAGAAAAAAGCAGAAGGAACCTTTTAGGTTAAGACATTTCAGGGCCTGGAAGAAGGTGCGTTTGTTTTCTGAGGGGGGGTTGGGAGGAAAAAGGGGTGATTTTTTTTCTCTTTCTGTTTTTTTTCTGGTGAAAAATAGATAACACATTTGCAGTCTCATTCATATTCCCTCACAATCACAGTATCAAAAAAATTTGGCTATCTTGGCGATAGTCTGTATGTTTTTTTTTTAACTCAGTTTTAATTTCATATAAAATATTCTTGTGTGCTGTTCTATGTTTCACTGAACATTCTTTTGCAGTCCATGGAGGGGGGCGGTGTTTCTGCACTCACATTGCCGACCTGAGAGTACACATCCTCCGGCGTCTGTGCCACTCCTGGGGGCGTCATCCGTTTTTCCTTCTGTCTCCTATTGCAAAACCACACTCTAACCACCTCCTTCTCCAGCTGCAAGTTGTCCGCCAGGGAGGAGATCTCCTGCGCCGAGGGTTTGGGGCATTTTAGGAAGTGGCTCTCCAAAGCCCCCTTGACGCTCACTTCGATGGATGTGCGCTTCTTTCGCTTCCTCCCCTGCGCCGCGATCTTGTCGATGCTGGTGGGGCTGCCGGTGGACGAGTCGGCCTCCTCAAGCCACTTGTTTAACAAAGGCTTGAGCTTGCACATGTTCTTGAAGCTGAGCTGCAGAGCCTCGAATCTGCAAATGGTTGTCTGAGAGAAAACGTTCCCGTACAGGGTGCCCAAAGCCAAGCCGACGTCCGCCTGCGTAAAGCCCAGTTTGATCCTCCGCTGCTTGAACTGCTTGGCGAACTGTTCCAGGTCGTCCGAGGTCGGCGTGTCGTCGTCCGAGTGCGGGTCGTGGCTGTTGACGCCTCCGTGGTGCTGGTGATGCGGATGCTGGTGGTGATGGTGGTGGTGGTGGCTGCCGTGGTCCAGATCTGGGGTGTCCCCTCTCACCAAGCCCGGGTGCACCAAGGTCTGGCTGCCCGGACTCAGCATCCCGTTCACAGTGAACCCCCCCGGCTGGGAGTAGATCAGCGACTGCTGCTGCTGCTGCCCCCCGGATATGGAGTTAATGTGCGCCGCAGTCGTGCTCCCCCAAGCCCCGGCGTGAGTCTGATGGGGAGCTAAGTGAGGCGGCCTGTGGTGCAGCGCGGTGCCCGTGTGCAGATCGTCTCTGCCGGAGCTTTTCACATCCTGCTGCTGCGGGCTGCCCGTCATCCCGACGGGACTCGACGACCAGGGTGATCCGGCTTCGGCTGCAGCCACCGCGGCTGCCGCTGCGGCCGCTGCAGCGTGCGGGAGGGATGTCACCCACTGGTGGGCATGGCTCAGCATGTGTCCCCCGTTGCTCGCTGCCATTGCGCCTTGCATAAAGTCACTCTGTACCATCTTGACTGAGGGGTCTCCCCTGTAGCCCCCAGACCCCGAGGTAACCGCAGCACTGCCCGGCTGCATGCCACCACCTCCGGAGTCAGAGTGCACGATGGAGCCGGACGATAAGATGCTATTGCTGGGCAGATAAGGATTGGAAGCCGCGGTGGCCATGCCGTCAACCCTTATGAATATGTTTGTGGATAACCCCCCTCCCTTTTTACAGTCACTTCTTTCGAGCAGGCAAATTGTATCTCATGAATTATTCAAACTTTAAAAGTATGAGTAGGTTTTTGGCAATACCATGGACGCGCGTAAAAACGCAAAAAAGCTTCAAAAAACGGTGGCAAAAAACTGAATAAAATCCGCATGTATTTACAACATGTGCATGGATATCGGCGAGTAAAAATCCAGGTTTTCAAAAGCCCTTTGAAACCATGTGCAGTCCGCTTGGAAAGTTTTGCACTGGGATGAAATTGTGAGCATTAAAATTCAAATATAGAGGAAAAAAGCGTTGTCCCATACAAACTTTTGGTGGCCGCAAAAGACAAAAAGCCTTGCAAATTCTCCACAATGTACAAAGTCCCAGTTTATGTCCCCTTTGGATGTGAAAAACATTAGCAGAGTGTCCTTGGTTCTTTTGTAATTCAGTCGCAGAGATTTCTCCCTCGCTTTATTCTTTTCTCTCTCTTCTTTTATAGCACTGTAGAGCCTATCTCTTTGTTCTGTTTTGATGTATATAAACCTGCCAAACCGCAAACTCCCGATGAAGTACAATCCAGTATAACAGTGTACGGCGCTGCTTGCGAGCCTCTTCTCTCATTCGCTTGTTCTCTCTCTCCACCTCTCTCTCTATATCGCTCTCTCGCTCTCTCTCCCCCTGACAGGCTCGTGTAGTCCCGCCCCTCTCCGAGCCTGACGACGCACGGATGTTTACCCCGTGCGTCCCCGCTCATTGGTTACCCGGGGTGTGATTGGCAGCTCTCGCCAGCCTTGCTCCGGGCGCACGAGCCCTCCTTCCGGCTGTTCCAATTGGCTGATTTTTAATTGCAGTCCAAACAAAACGGGGAACACAACTTGGTAGTAAATAGTACTGAGGTATTAGTACACAAACAGGGGTGAAGGGGGAATAAAAAAGGTCGATAAACTGTGACCTCCATCATGATAGCCTCAGAAAACCTTCAAAATACACTTTGCCTATATTTTATATAGAAATACACCTGATTGAGAGCTTGTATTTTAATATAAATGCATGTTTTTATTTTATTTTTGGGGCTTAAATAGAATAAATACTCCCATTTAAGTATTTTATCTTGTGTAGTTCTTGTTCCAGGACTAATGCAAGGCGCACTATAAGATATATTGGTAACAATTATAATTATGTGGCAGCCTGACCTGATTGTGTAATAGAATAAAGCATCCATACTGCCACAGTCAGGGGGTTTAATCCCTCTGGGCTACTCGTGAAAAATATAGGAAACAGTCGGAATAAAATAAGAATAAAAAGTGCCCTAAATGGCACATGATTTATCTTGTTATATTACATGCAGATGAGGTGTTTAGCATTTTATAACTGTTTTTAGCTGCTCAGGTTAATTGTTCATGAGCATATTAAAAAGGCTCATGGTGACACTGCACCCTAAAACACAACCCAGAGAGGAAGTGCGTGTCATGCTTTGAGTGCAAAGAGGTATTGCTTTGCAGGCGGCTCCTCAGGAGTTAAACGCACAAAGGTTGCGGGGATGCTTCCATGCGGAAACGCCGCGCACAGGCAACCTCACTGAAGCACAGTGAAAGAGAAAGTGGCAACCAAAACAAGGGCAAATTGAGCAGTCCTCTGGGGGGGCTTGTGCGTGCAGGGTGCAGGGTGGCGGGGCTGGAAACGTGTGCGTAAGAAGAAGAAGAAAATCTAGAGATATAGCGTTTAAAATGCGCACAAGATGACCACATAACCCCGCAGATGAATGGGGCCTTTGTTTGCGCGCCCATGGGTGGTAATAAGTGCCAGATACAGAGCTCCAACTGCACCCATTGGTTGAGTTGAGGGTGTCTGCAGCCTGTTGAGTCCACCTGACCAAAGCGAGGCCTGTGGCAGGTGATTCTGTGACAGGATTAACTGCAGGTTAGAGCTACATGTCATGCGTAACCCCAACACTCCTCCTAAGCTCCCCAAATCAAAGATGACGCAAAGATTTTATTGCAAAAGGGATTTAAGGGCAAATATAAGGCAGATTGTGCACAGGCTGCCATGCCAGTGCCCCCCCTCCCTCCTTCTTCTTCTCATCCCAGTAGATTTAATTTGGACTGGGCTCAAAACCGAGGGAGCCTCGTGGATTTGTTTACATTGAATAGGCAGGCTAGGGGCCAGAACCATGGGGCCCTCTATTCATTAATATACAGTGAGGATTTCTGTCTAAATTACTGCTGTTCAATCCACACTGCACGCTTTGAAAGGGCGTCTCAGGCGGCCAGCAGAAACGTGACACCAAGGGTATGCAGAGAAGAAGACTCCTAACCCCTCAAAATGAAAATAATATATGTTATATAGAGAAGAAGAGTCAAGAGGCGTTTCAGAAATGCTCCCCGAAAATCACCGCGCGGCGATAAAGAAAAAAAAAACAACTCTCTGATATATGATGTGTTTATTATTTATTTGCTTATTATAAAAGGTCCCCAAGTTCCCTGCTGGGGGAGTTCATTTATTTTGTATGCAAAAAGAAAAAAAAAGAAAGAAAGGGGGGAGAGGAAAAAAAATCATCCCCAAGTATAACAAGAGACGAACAGTTAGTGCTGATTTTCATTTGCATAAATTTTCATATATTTTAGTGAAAATAATAGCGGGAGCCGAGGAGTGCTCCTGCTCAGTTGAGGCAGAGGAAAGAAAATCTTAGGGAGCACCGAGTCGTAGGAAAGGGAGATAACCATTTACAGGCTGCATATGAACAATGTGAAGCTATTTCCCTTTTCTTGGACACATGGTAAGTAAACAATTATCTATGCGGATTTCTTTTTACGCATGAGGAATGTTGGAGTTTATCGCGCATTGCTGCACTGTGCCTGCGCCCTTATAGACTCCTCTAAATGATATTTCAGCCTACTTCTAGCGCCGATTTCTACTCTCTTATATTTAAAAGCGAACTGCAAATGTCCTTTTTTCCGCTTTTGCTGTGAATGCGTAAAAATCAATACGCTGTTTGCTTTTGCGCCCCAGCCCTTTTTTTTTGTTGCTTTTATATAAATAGCGGGCAGATGGATAAGCTGTGCTGTTTTGTAGTGAATGTCCACCGGAGAAAAGTGCAATCAATCACATTTTAAGCAGCGCGAGAGAGAGAGAGTGAGAGAGGGAGTGAGAGAGAGAGAGACCCCTTGGTTGAATCCTCCAGAGGGATCGCGTAGGCAAGTGTAATATGAAATCGTTTAATATAAATCGATCTCGCCGCTGTAAAGTTTGTTTAAAGTTTATACTCGATCCTAAACTGCACCCATCACACCACACAAAGCTTATAAATAGCCCAGTGTTAACGGATTCTGACCGTTTGTTCTTTATTTTGCAGTTTTTTGCTTTAGGAGCAAGGAAATGTCACGAAAACTCAAGCTAAAAAGACAGATTTTTTAAAAGAAGCGATTATATAGAGGAAGTCTTGGTCACATGCGAGTATTTAATGGCATGCAATAATCATTTCAGTATCTGTCACAGCTTTCGGCTACATTTTCAAAGTCCATCACTCAGGATCTAGCACACATTAACCCGAATTTGTGAAGAAGAAGAAGTCGGTGTTCTTTGCAGAGGGTTATTTTTTTTTCTCACGGGTTAACTCCCTTTTCCTTCATTGATGGGGAGTGCATTTCTGAGCCCAGCACTTGGTCGCCATGGTGAGCCCAATAAAAGGGGGAAACACTAGTCGCATTAAGCTGTATGTTTGTGCACTGGAGTCGAGATGAAAAGAGGCTCGGTGTCCCGGGCCAGTAGCATCAGTGCTGCTGGGCTGTAACGCGTTACAGTAACGAAATTACTCCATCTGCAGCACCTAAAAGCAACAGTTCGTTAATCTGCTTTATTGCATGTCTTAAATTGTAGGTTGAATTATGCAAAAACGATGATTATGTCAGTGGGAATGGAAAATATAAAAATCTCGTGTTAATAATTTAGGTTTTATTGAGGCAACCAAGTTATCGCGATGTTTAGATCAAAAGCAATCATTTTACGCTGCGTAACAGAACTTTCCACATACCCGCAATTTATTATGGGATCTGAGTCACAAGTCATCCAGCATGGGTCTCCAGCACACTGCTGCTGCTGCTGCTGCTTGAGTCAGGGTAGAGGTGAAATAGATTTTTTTTGGTTGATCATAAATAAGGAAATAATCATAACTACCGCCAGGTGTCGCACTTATTCATGATGCAAATATGTATAGCTTACACTGCAAAAAATGTACATTTTATGTCGAATGCATGAACATTATTAACGTTTTTAAAAATATTTTTTATTTATGTGACTAAATTGTATGCGGTACGCTGATTCCACTTGCTTCTAGTGCAGATCTTAATATGTATTTATTGTTTACATGGTAATTTTACTTTCAAGTAAAATCTCTAGAATAATATAAGAATATTTTTTAACAGTTTCTTTGCACTTTGCGCATTTTTTACAATTTAAAAGTGACATTTTATGACTGAACTACTAAGATTATTATATATATCTTTTTTTTTTTTTTTACAGTGTGTAATGTTTATAATTTTACGGCCCTCGTTTTAAGAACAGACATGAATTGATGGTTGGATGGCACGATTGGCAATTAAGATATCAGTGTGCTGGAGGAGGAAAATGACTGAGCGGGTCAGTGTAGAAAACAATGTCACACACACACACACACACACACACACACACACACACACAGCGTGTTATTAATAAATAATGATATGCTGCATCTTGATAATTCTTGGGCCAAAAACAGCAGATAAAACGAGGGCTCAGACTATATTCTGGTTCATCCCTCAATCCCAGAGGCAATTAAATCACCTTAATTTAATTATCCAAATTTTAAAGATACCCCACCCAATTTTAGTGAAGGCTACACCCGCACATGCACTGTTATTTAGCACATATTTGTGCGCCATCAGCATGAGGAGTTGCATGCTGCTGCTTGTATTGATCAGTGCAGGCCTGTGACAAGCAGCCTATCAGTGACAGCCCTAGTTGATATGCAAATAGTCTGTGATTAGAAAGGCCCTGCACGCTGTTTTAAGCCAGTCGCCATCTGCAGTAGCCTATAAGCCATAAGTGTGAGGCAGCAGGTCTGTGTGGAAACGTATGACTGCCCGGCGACTTTAAGAATTAATAGCAAACGAGGGCTGGGCACGACTCATGAATCATCCCGGGAATTAGTGCATTGCAATTTCTCCGCATGCATGACCGGCCATTTAGTGTTTGCACCATTCTGCGTTATTCTTCATCATCGTCATCAGCAGCAGCAGCAGCAACAAAGCATCAAAGCAGCTCTGTGCGTTATTACTCTGCATTATGCACCCATTCTGTCATGCTGCACAATGACGAGGACATTTATTTATTTATCCCTGCAGGAAACAGATTGTCTAATTCATCAAGATGCTTTCATGAACTTGCAATCCGAAATTTAAAAATTTAATTAAACATTTAAATGGGAATATAATGAGCTCCAGTGTGGGGTAAAAACGTCCACTTGAGGATGACCACAAGACAAAAACCAAAATCAATTTACCCACAACATTAATTCTCCCTCATAAAACATCCTCACAGTCTCATCACTCTGATTCTGCAGGAATTTATGACACCTGACATGCAGATTTATGTCAGTCCTGGAAAGGTGGGTAAACCCCGCGTGCAGCTTCCCCTGGTTACAATATTCAGATTAAATTGATGCAATTCCTGCCGTTTTAATTATGGCCTATTTAAGTTGCCTATGGGCTACATAATTTATTTTCTTCCCCTTGGTCCAGTCACTAATCCGAAACGACATACGTTGAGTGTGTCTCACGTCAGGCCAAACGTTGATTTAAAGCCGAATCCAACTTGGAGCACTTAAATGATAATGTAGCTACTATACCGTTAATTAAATGGGCTACACTGAATATCAGTGTAAGCATTAAACATGCCTTCAATTTCAGACATGAATGGGATTTTTTTCTTAACCCATTCACACGAGACTGAGGCTCTTTATTAATATTCTATTAATAAAAGGCCAATATAGAGTTATATACACCTCTTATTCCACTACGTGTGCTTAGTAATTGCCCTGCATTAGCTGTGCAGCGTCTGGGAGCATAAATGGGCTGACATGCAGGTAAAGATGATATGTTTAGTGTTATCACAGAGCTGCTCATTTCACCAGGAGTCATGTATCAGCACAGCTGGTATTGATTAGGGTTTGGAAATCAATATGGATGTCATCATTTGGCCTGAAATAGGGTTAAAAATGCAGTTTAAAGCAGACGATGGTGTTTGGGTTGGCAAATTTCTTTTTAGTTGTGTTTTGGTATTAAATTAAGTGATTAAAATCTGACAATAAAATTAAAAGTTTTTGCATAAGAAAGAGTTTCAATTAGGCGGAATTAATTAAATTTTTATTTTGGGGTGCTAAAATAATGAGCAACAGATTATAATGAGTCACATTATGGCGTTAGAAATAAATTTGAGGCGGGAATTAATTTGAGAATACAGGTCCAAAAGTTGCAGTTTTATGTGTGTTTTTTTTTTCATTTAAAAAAAGAAAAAGAAAGGGAGGAAAAGTATGGTCTGATCCAAATGCAGGTGCACATACACACACACACACACACACACACACACATAAAAAAAGCCACTAGTGCTGCTTGTGAGGAGGTGAGTGACGGGGGACAGATCGGCAAAGATAAGATGAAGTGCAGCTTTCTGAGTCAGAGGCGGAGGAGAGAGAGAGAGAAGAGGTGTGTGTGTGTGTGTGTGTGTGTGTGTGTGTGTGTGTGTTTGGGGTGAAGAAGGAGGGGGGTGCTTTGTCTGTCAGTCTTTAGCTTCACCCCACCCCCACCCTCGTCCCTACACCCAATGGGTGCAGGTTGCCTCATAACCCCAGCCACAACCCTCCTTCTTCTCCTCTCTCTGTGTAACTCCCACATACATACAGATGTAAAACACATCAGCATGGACACACATGCTTAAACACCCCCACCTCCAGCAGCAGCAGCAGCAGCATCAAAACAAACCACAGTGTTATTGTGTATGCAAATCAGCAGACGGACACGCTGGTATTTTTTCTATTCTATTAGACTGTATTACACATGCTAATCAAGAATGATATTGTGTTATTAAGCTGAGTAATTAATAAATAAACTAAATCCGCTGGAAATCAAATCTATAGAAGTCTGCAGCAGCCTGGTTTGTCGCCACTGTGCATGTCTCTCCATAGTCCCTGCTTTTTGTTTTTGTTTGTTAAACAGTGGCGTTCCCTGAGGATACAGAGGGGGGGTTTGTGGCACCTCCCTGCCCAGGATTACATTAATCAAAGTATTTATTTCCCTCGGGGAACCAGGCGCAAATCACTCCAAATCCCAGTAAAATTGGATAACAGAAGAACGGGCGCATCTAGGGTAACCCTCTCTCGTGCTTTTTTTGCTCATTTCACCAACTTAATGGATCTAGTTCTATCTAACTTTGTGGAGCAGTGTGTGTGGAACAGCGGGGAGGGCGGGGGGGTCTGCAAAGCTAGAGGTATTGAGGCCTTTGAGAAGACAAACAACATAATTGGATGGAAGCAGGCGCTCAGGTAGAGAAAAAACAACACTAACCACATCCCCAATAGGAGTGACTCGGGATATAGAGCTGTACAAATAACAGCCATTCTCTGATTCCCTGTCGAGGCTACAGGCACGTCTGGGTCCGAGCCAGCAGCAGGAAAAACTAGCCCCCCGTCTGTAATAGATGCGTCAACCCTCTCTCTCTCTCTCCGCTAAGTCTGGTCAATCCATCGCAAACCCCACAAAGTCGTAAAAACAACAAAAAATTCCTGATACCGTCTTTGCACTATTTGCTAAGTAATTACGTGTGATGTTTGGGCTAATAAATCAGCAAATGTTTACAGCCAAGCCAGCCGCCCCTGATAAGGCAATAAATACAGCACCCAATATGCTGCCTATTACAGGTAATGCAAATAAAATAATAGGGCTGTAATTTTTCCTTATGTGTTGCTGTGTCGACAGCGTCGGTTTTGATATTCATGAGGGAAATGGGGAGGAAATGTCGTCTGTAGGTGTTTACGCGCGCCACATTGTAGCTCGAATTCAACTCTGTCGCCTTTGTCCCAATCAGGAATAAATGATGGGCTCATTGGAGGCAACCCTGCCACCCTGAAACACACACACACAGGCTCTTAAATGCATGCAAACACAGTAAGACACATGCTTGCACACATACTGCTGCTGCTGCCATGTATGTAGCTGGAGTCCCCGGCGGGGGCCTGACTCAGAGCCAGGCCTCTCAGGGTAAAGGCAGCCTGCCTGCATGGTGTGCATACATGGACTTTGTGTGCACAAGTGTGTTACGTGGCGGAATATTCCACTTGTAGAGTGCAAAAAGCTGCACAGTTGGTTTCTATAGCATCTAGTGTATGCGTGAGTGTGTACACAGTATCCATACTTCTGTATACAAAGCTGCCAAGTTTACCCAGCCACTGTGTGTGTGAGTGTGTGTGTGTGTGTGTGTGTGTGTGTGTACAGTATACATGCATAGAGGTGCAGGTGTGATACAAAGACAGACAGCGTGAACTGTTCACCATCACATACTGTCTGATGATCCATGATGCTTCGCAAATGAGCAGAAAATCTACAACTCTAATGGGACCAGTGCAGGTTGAGTGGAGGGGGAAAGTAAAGGAGGTGCGATAAACTCCAAAATCTGAAGGTTGAAATAACAAAGTGTTATTGTGCAAACACAGGCTTAATATTAGCACATACATTTTTTGTTATACAGTGCTGTGCAAAAGTTGTGAAAAAATGCTGTAAAATAAGAATGCTTTCAAAAATAGAAATGTTAATAGTTTATTTTTTGCAAAAGTGAGTGAATAGAAGAAAAACTTTTGCACAGTACTGTACCTTTAAAATATTGATACGTTTTTAAGGGAGGTATGCCTTTGCAAGCATCCATTGACTTCCACTCATTTCTATATGATATGAAATGTTAGGTTATAAATTATGACTGCAAAAAGTATAACTTTGTTTTATTATTTAAATTGTTATATAATGCTGTGCAAAAGTTTTAGGCAGGTGTGACCAATTAACAAAATGCAAAGTCAGTGAACAGAAGTGCCTAGAAGATCAGAAGTGATCTTCTAGGCATTTTTCCACACCTGCCTAAGACTTTTTTTTACAGCTCTGTACCTTAAAATGATCGATACATTTTCATGCATCCATTTACTTCCATTCATTTCTATGTGATATAAAATGCTAGTTTGTAAATTATTGCTGCAAAAAGTCTAACTTTGTTTTACTAATGGCCATTTAAAAAAAGCATGCTGTAGAGTTTGACAAATTTGAATATTATTTTTCAAAGGGCAGCCATTTATTTTTATTGATTTCCCAACTTGCTGTATAAGCAGCCTCTAAATACTTTAAGTTACATAAATGTTATGCGGTAAAACAGGCTTGTCATACCAGTCTGCATCACTGATGAAAAATGTACGCAGTCAGGATGTTCACTGTGTACGAATAACCAACTTAAAGAACTATTAAAAGTCTGCTGAACGATTTTAATACTGCACAGAAATGAATGGAAACCAATGGCAGTCAGGGAATGCATCCAGAATTGCACAATAGTTTGTTTCCAAAGTGTGCTAATTGACTTTCACATTACACAGAAATGATTGGAAGCCAATAGCTGCTTACAAGAGTTGGAAAAATAAATCCAAAACTCAAACTGTGCTGTCTGGCAGCGTAATGCTGCCACTCCAGAAAAAAAGAAAAGTAGCAGAAGTGTAAACAGTATCATGTTATGCTGTGAAAAGTTGATCTTAAAATGTTTTTTTACATTATAACAACATATGTTCAAATCATTACGACATACATACTTGTTACATTATTATCTAAAACTTGTCTTTGTTATTTATTTTAGTGTGAAAGAAGATAAATAGTATTTTTTATTAGAAAAGTTTTTAGTTATGACGTGATCACTTATTGTTAAAGCATTTTTTTTATTATACATATAGTATAAATAATAACTAGTACTGTTATAACAAAGGCTATCATTTTGGACCATCATAACTTGGTAAAATGTTAAATGTTATAACAAGATAAATTGTATATTGTTTGAACTAGAAAGTTTCTTTTTGTAATATTTTCAGTTTGTATGTTGTAAAGATGTAAAAATATCTCGTCATAACATTAAAATAAATTGTTATAAGACAAACTTTTAACATTATAACATGATACTGATGATACTTTTCTTTTTCTGGCGTGGCAGCAACGAGCTTCTGTCGTGCAGAATGAAAAACTGCTTGGAGAAATCTAAAACATACATGAATTTGTATAAAGAAGCTTAAAACTTGTGAATATATGGTCCATTTTAAGCCTCCACAGGGCCCCGGTTTGTCCCCAGGCCACACTTTAAGACCCCTGAATAAGGCAATGGAGGCTTTGCATGTATAATATTGTTCTGCCTGTCTATCACACACACACACACACACATACACACACACGGAATAAACATGTATGACTGGCTGCAAGCTCGCTGCAGCTCCAAGGCGTCTATAATAATGATCAGTGGCTCCTAACTTGAGAACGGGGCGGTGCTGTTGGGGTCTGCGACTGTTGTTGATGATATGCGGCCGCGGGTGACATGTGCTATTCATACGTGAGCTTGTGTGGTCACGTTCAGCAGGCGGGAAGTCTTGATTCATGCGGGCATTATGCACGCCGGACGCTTATGGCACCTCTCCCTGTTGCCGTGCAGTCAGGCCCATTTGTTTGGAAATGGGTTTACATACATCTTCTTCCAAATGACTCCCTCTCTTCCCTTCTCTGAGCTCACAGCTCCTCCACACACATTCAGACCGGGTAAACTACAAACATGCAGCTAAATCAACTGCAACAGAGGGCATTTAGGTGGTGTTATTCACCCTCTGTCGGCCATGTTGGAGGTATTAAGCAGAGCAGCTGTGGTTATGAACGACCCGTATGCTTCTACATGTTGGATTCAATGATCTTGGGTCATTTTTTTTGGTTTTAATCCAATACAATTAGCTTTTCAAGCTCAATAACCATCACAATTTGGGCACCTTTGGATTGGCTTCCAGTTGATTTTAATGCATTGGTCCAGACTTAAAGGCCCTGAAAACCTATTTTCCCCAACCAGCTTCCAACCAGCTATCAGCAGTACTACCCCACATAAATATACGTTTTTGCTAAATGTAAATACGTTTTTGTAATTTCTGTATTTGTGTTTTTTGTTGGTTTGAAGTTGGTGAGGCTTGATTTGGAAAATGTGATGTTTCTGCACACCAATCAGGATTTTAGCTGGATTTTAATAACTCTGATGACTGCTGTTGCCAGTCAATTACACTAGTTTTTGGGTTTTAAATTATTCCTAAATAAAACTTTGCTTGCTACTTATATAGTCATGAATATTTAGTCTCATACGGATACACTAAAACTACATTTTTGGAGTTTCATTTTTTAGAAAAGTCCATATTCTGACATTTGTATAAAATACCTCACATCCTGCAACACAACTCCGCTAGACGTCCCCTCTTTTTAGACTTAAACAGGGCACATTAACATGTATATACATATTTTGAAAATATCATGGTTGAATGTTTAAAAAACACATTATTTTCTCACATTGTCCGTCTGAATATATATCTGTTTTTAACCCTCCATCTGAAAAGCCCAGTCTGCTCTGATTGGTCAGTGTTTTCGGGTCTTTGGCTTCTGTACTCTCTGTGTCTCTGCACCTTCATTGCAGCCGGGGAATGACTGTAACGGTGATGTTGCAGCACTTTTTTTTAAATAAAAGAATAGTTGTGACTTTAGAACCTTATGGAAGTCCTGACGGCTTGTTCAAAGGCAGTTTGTTAACATGGGTTTTGTGAATATCTCAGTGAATTGAATGTTTTGATACTTTCACTGTATTAACTTGGCTCCTATAGTTGCATTATGATAAAAACGGTGTGGTAATCCCTCTTTTTACAGTTTTAAAACTGCAGGAGATGTGCATTTCCTATCATGGACTCAATCTGCACTTCAGTGACAGCATCATTTCCAAAGGGACTTGGGGACTTGATAAATTAATCAATTTCATGTATAAACTTGCATTTCTGCACTATGCGGTCATTTTGAGCCCTGTCTACTATGGCTCTCTTGATTATATTTGTCATATTTATCGTAAAATATTTGTTAAGGTGCTTCCCAAGAAGATTTTGTACATAAGTTATTATTTTACGAGAGAAATGTACATGCTATCACTAACAATACTTTGCCAAATTAGCCTGGTTCGTCATTAAGCAATTAGTATTTGCTTCTTCGTGTTAAAAGCCAAGTTTCCATCCAAATGTATTGCAAATTTTAACTGAATTTAGAGAAAATAGGCAAAGGAAAATGGTTGTTTCCACCCTCGACAGTTATGCAAATTTTAAGAGTTGGATGCCAATTCTTCAGCTGTTGAACCATTATAGCATTGCATAAGAAGAACGATGCAACCAATGCAGAAAAATGCGACTTTTCCACCTCAGTATAAAGCTTAAAACTTAAAACCTAATTTGTGAAGACATTTTTATGATCATCAATGCTGTTGCTCTTCCGCCATGCACAAAGAAGTTAACAGAAAAAAGAAGGTAACAGTAAATAAAAAAGAACTTTGCGACCTTTAAACTCTTTATAGTCTGGAGCAGAGACACCAGACGTGGTTTCTGGATGTGTCACAGCTGAGAGCCTCCACAGCAGTATGACTGGCCACACTTACAGGCACGCTCTCTCTTCCCTGCTTCACAGAGCTGCTGCTGCTGCTCTCCCCCTCCCATCCCCTCCCCTACTTCTCCGTCCAGGCCTGGCGTGAGCGTTCAAGCCAGCAGCATCACAAAAGCGGCTTTGAGGGGATTGCATGCTGGCCGCCGACCCCTCTGAGCTCACACCCAGCACACATTACTCACCAGCAGGCCTCGGTGCAGACTGCAAACCAGGCTAGGAAACAGTGTATGTCACAGGACCGGAGGGGGGACTCAGTCATACTACCAGCCTCTCCCCTCCCAGCTTGTTTTTTTTGTTTTACTTTGAAGGGGGAATCTTTAGTATAAATGATGACTTGTTAGAGGAGAATTAAACAATGCGGCACAGAATCGAGCACAATAGAACTTTGTTATTCAACCATGTTTGGAAATTGCCTCAGCATGGACTGTCAAGTCAAATATCCCTCCCAGCTTTTGGCTTTTGGTCGTGCGCTGTCAGTTCGTCATTCCAGGAAGTGATGCTGACTGTGTGTGAACATGTGTGTGTGTGCGCTTCTCTGGAGCTTTTTTTTCTTCATAACCGCAGTTTGTTTTTAGCCGAACTACATTAAATCTATCCGTCTGGTTTGTTTCGTCTTGATAAAAATACATTTTTGGAATATTTCTCACCCTGCCAGAGAGTTAGCATCACATTGAACCCATTATGCGTCTCAAATTTTGGGGGAAAAAACACATTAGGTAATGGTTCAAATCAAGGCCCTTGTACGTATTAGCATTTGTTAATATATATTAAAGCCCGTATAAGATGCTTATTAACATTATTATGTGTAAATAGGACTGTATATGTGTTAATAATAGCATCATAAACACATTTGTTTGATTATAAGATACCATCATTATGAGCACTTAGAGGAAACTTGTACATGAGTGTATTAGTTTAAAACAGCATTAAAAACACATGTATTGACTAACTTATCTATTTTGTTATTGTTAAACTTGTACTAAGCGTTTTTGTTGCTTTATTAACTTTATTACATATTTATTAGCAGTTAACTATGTGTTTTTGCAGCTGTCAGAAGTAAAGAGAGGAACAATGCCTTATAAGTGTTAATGAAGCCTTTATTGTGCACTTATTAACTTAGAATTATGCTTTTATCCCCTCTCTACCAAATCTAAAGTGAGAAAAATCCCATTTTTTAAGGTAATAAATCCCTGTATTAAGCACTAATTAAGTTAGTTATGCTTTTTGCAGCTACCGGATCCAAAGCTAGAAGAATGCCTAATTATAGCTAATAAATAAATTATGGTTTGTGCATGTAAAAGTGCATTATGAAGGAATTATTAACTTTATTAAGGCATTATTCTTACTTTAGATCCAGTAGCTGTGAAAAAGAGGAAAAAGGGATTCATTTGCAAAGAAAATACATAATAACATATATGTTAATCTTAATAAAGCGACAACAAAGTTAACCTAACATTAACCAGTGACAGAATAAATACATTGAACTCAATTAATGTGTTTGTAATACAATAATAAGAGACTCACAAGGCTTTTATTAACATCTTAAGCAGTCTATAAGTGCTTATAAATGTCTCATAATCCAACAGTAAATGTGGTAATGATGCTATTAACAGACTTATTAACATGTATGATTATATTACACAGACCTCAGTATACAATGCTAGAGTTTTGATACATATTGCCTCAAACATCACTATCGCTGCTCATGTGGATGTCGTCATTGTCAAAATAGGAGAAAAGCTTCTATTATGTTCCCACAACCTCCAAATCAAGGTCTTCCACAGGGACGCCTCTTTTGTACGACTGAACTTGAGATAATGCCGGGTGTCATGTAAAATGAAATTACATGCAGCACGCCGTTCTCTCCTCTGCACATCGCTTCCACGTCTCAGACTCTAACCTTCATATTGTAGGTGTGAAACGAAAAAGCTTAGCAAAGCATGGCCAATTCTCAGCGGCTGCGCCTGTGGTTGGCGACTGTGTGTTTTACATTCATTCCTCCCCAGTGTGCGCGGCTGTGTTTGTCGTAGACCTTTCAGGATTAGCAGTCCACAAACACAAATCCTCCCAACAATGCCTAACTCACGTCTCGATACGTCTTCAGTATCTGCCACAGAAACTCTGTTTAGCCTACATTTATCAAACCTGTGCGTTCTCCTGCAGCTAAAACTCTGAATGACACTGTTACGTAACGCCGCTCTGTTCTCACAGTAATCTGTCTTTGAAAAAGCTGCACCCACAGGAGTCTATGTCAGAGCTGTGATCCATAAATGTTTGAGGAAATAGCTGATCTCAAGGTACTGTGGAAGCTCACATTTTTTGTTTTTACTCAGCTGCGATCACTTACAGCATCACCCAGTAATAACTGAATCATTATTCAAAGGCTGATTCACACCTTTGTACCCAATTATGTTTAGTTTCAAAATAAAAGTTTCAAGAAAGAAGAAAAATGGCAATGCATAAGCAGCTTTGATGCAATCTAGGAATAACCAATATATAATAATTTTGTCACCATCTCTCCTGGCTCGCTGCTGTGTTTCTGCACTTTCCAGCAATAAGCTGTCAGTCAAAGAGTGTAGGCGGCACTGTTTTGTCATTTTACATACATTCTCTGTTGTTGATGTTTGAGTATCTTTGCTGCGTTTGTTCTCAGTTAGCAGGGGCATCGCTGCTTATGCTTTCTATGGTGTTCTTCTTCTCTTGCTTACTGCAAACAAACTGAAAACACATCATGTTCACGGTAAAGAGCCACCAGCCATGCAGTGTTTAGAGCGGAAAATGGAAGGTTTCATGAACTTGCTACAGGCAGTAGCAAATATCTGCACAGATCTGTTTTGGCACAAATTGAACCTCATGCAAAAATGTCAAAGATTATGACTTAAAGTTCTGTTGAGAAAGGTTTTGTAGTTTTAATATAGTTTTGTGTAGAAGTACCCAGAAATATCACTTTCGTAAAAGTTTATATGTAGAAATATTTCAAAATAAAAGTCCTGCTTTCGGAATTTTCATTTCTTGATAATTATAGAGAGCCATTATAAAGTATTAAAGTCAATGTAGCGATGAGGAATAACTTATTTCAAATAAAGGGCTGCTCATAAAGTTGGAATCAAATATTTTTTTTTTTACCTCTTTCCATGAATTATTGTGACAATGTGATTTATTCTTGACAGATAAAGTGAATATCTTCTCAAAACTTGTACATTACAACTTTTCATGAGCTAAAAAACACTATTTTAAGCTTTGTGACATACAGTATTCTGTATTTGTGTTAAGGGCTTAAAATGAGGAAATATTCAGATCCTTTACTTTGGTAAAACTATGAATACTACTGTGCAACAATACTCAAGTAAAAGTCCTGAATTGAAGATGTTGAGTCAAAGTATGAAAGGATAAACTAGAAAATTACTTAATGCAGAAAAGTATCCCCTAAATATACAGTACTGTGCAAAAATGTTAGGCAGGTGTGAAAAAATGCTGTAAATTAAGAATGCTTTCAAAAATAGAAATGCTAATAGTTTTTGTTAATCAATTCACAAAATGCAAAATGAGTGAACAGGAGAAAAATGTAAATCAAGTCAGTATTTGGTGTGACCACCCTCTGCCTTCAAACCAGCATCGATTCTTGTACGCCTAAGACTTTCCGGCATCCATTGACTTCCATTCATTTCATATGATATGAAATGCTAGTTTATAAATTGTTGCTGCAATAAAGTATAACTTTGTCTTACTAATGGCCATTTAAAAAAGCATGCTGTAGAGTTTGACAAATTTGAATATTTTTTTATTACAATACAGCCATTTATTTTCATTGATTTCCCAACTTGCTGCATAAGCATTTTGACAAAGTTACATAAATGTTTTGCAGTAAAACAGACTTGTCGTACCAGTCTGCATCACTGATGAAAAATGTACGCAGTCTGGATGTTCACTGTGATTAATAACCAGCTTAAGGAACTATTAAAAGTCTGCTAAATAACTTTCATACAGCACAGAAATGAATGAAAATCAATGGCAGTCATGCACAATAGTTTGTTTCCAAAGTGTGCTGATTGACTTTCACATTGCACAGAAGACTTTTGCACAGTACTGTATGTCAATTAATTTCTGACAAACAACTGATCAATTAAGCTGTACTTGGGGGCAATAAAATGTTGGGTAGTTACATTTAACAAAATATGTTTCATGATATCTCTCTTTGTTTTGTGTGCATAAATCTTAATTTGTAAATCAGCTAAGGCTAAATATAGTGAAGTAAAGAGCACATTATTGATATACTGAGATGAAGAGGAGTGAATGTATGAAGTAGCATGAAAGCAAAAGACTCAGTACTTGAGGTCTGACTTAGTTACATTCAACCATTGGAGAGTTGTTATAATGCATGCTCACAGTGGTCAAGATAGAGATGATTGTAGTCTTTCTTTAGAGTGTACACTTATAGGTGATGGTTTAAAACCAAACTAAACGCAGACAAACAGCGACACTCTGTACCGACGGCGCCTGATAAATTAAATTCAGTCGAGCAACATTTCTACCTAAGAAATTATCTTCATCAGACACTGTCAAGTAAGCACCACGGAGTAGATACACTCAGGTGTTTGCAATCAGCTTGATTAAGAATCAATCTGCTCTCCGAATAGAACAGCAGTATTTATAGAAGTACATTAATCTATTATAATGCATCGTTTTTTTTAAACCTGTATGCAAAATCTAGACCCTGTAACATTCAGAATGTTACTAAATGTAACTAAAGTTTGAAAGTAATGGTGGCAAAACATGCTTAAAGCTTACATTGTATAATTAAATTATTATGACTGATTCATATTTGTGTAAGAAGCACGTTACTGTTGGAGTTGGTACAGGTGGAGCTATTGTAACTACTGGTTTATTCTGTAATTATAAAAAAGACATAGTGGAGTAAAAAGTATAATTTTTGCCTCTGAGTGTAAACTCAAGTACAGACTTGTACTCGTTCTCTTCCACTGGTTTCGTATTGTTGCAGTGATATATTTAATATAGTCTGACTATTTTGTTTTTGAGAGTGCACCCATCTGATTCTAATGTTTTTGTCTCTTCCTCTTTCAGGAGACTCCCCTGGCAACACACACACACACACACACACACACACACACACACACACACACACACACACACACACACACACACACACACACACACACACACACACACACACACACACACACACACACACACACACAGAAAACTTTTGTCCTCCTTTGACTCCCCTCCTTGTCCCCCATCCTCCCCCTGATGCACAACCTCTGGAGGTAAGGGCCTTAGCTTGTGTGCTTGCTTGAATGTGTGTGTGTGTGCCTGTACCGTCTCTCTCTCTCCCCACCAGCAAAAGCGGACACGCCGTCTCCCCAGCTTCCGTTTTCCTCTGCACGCCCGCTGCTGGAGTATTCACGCTTCAGGCTGTTTTCTTTGAGAGAGAGACAGAGAGAGAGAGAGTATAAAAATATGCAAATGCTATTGTTGAAGCGCAGAACGAAGAAGGGGAGGAAGTGGAGGGGAGGGAGGGGGCACTTCTTTTACACCCCCTCACCTCCCTGCTGCCGCCACTGCCACCACTGCTGCTTCCGCCTCCATCCATCCATCCATCCATCCACTACATGGAGAGAGAGAGAGAGAGAGAGAGAGAGAGAGAGAGAGAGAGAGAGAGAGAGAGGAAAGAGGGGGCTTCAGGTCTAAGAGAGGGGGAGACAACAGGGCCAGAATATTGAAAATATGCTGAAAGGCAACTATTGTGTTTTTCAGTTGAGGCCTTTCTTCTGGACCCAATTGTAAGACATACACAGACACACAGACACACAGACACACACACACACACACACACACACACACACACACACACACACACACACACACACACACACATCCTTGTACTTCTATCTTTGTGAGGGCCCTCATTGGAATAGTGAATTCCCTACCCTTACCCTTAACCTAACCTTCACCATCACAACTAAAAGCCCAACCCTAACTCTAACATAAGCCTAATTGTAACCTTGACCCTAAAAAACTCTGAAATCTCAAACAAGCCTTAAACGAAGTGAGGACCGCCCAAAATGTCCTCACTTCTCAAAAATGTCCTCACTCTGCTGGTTAAAATGTGTTCCGGTCCTCACTATGTAGGAAGTACAAGAACACACACACACACACACACACACACACACACACACACACACACACACAGAACGAGACAGAGACGTGCAGCTATTGAGATAATGAAATCCATCACACAAACCACAAGGCAAGACCTACAAATGTCCCAACGAGAGGGATAGAGAGCAAGGCAGAGGCCTCTATCATGCACTGTATACTGTACATAATGTATGCATATGACTTAACAGACTCCATACTGCTCTGGGAGCATTGCTTCTTAATACCAGTAAATCTCAGCTGAAATGAAATGATAGACACAACAGAGAGAGAGAGAGAGAGAGAGAGAGAGAGAACCTGCACAGCAACACAGGTGTTAGTAACTGCTGGCTGATTAGACCTCTGCTCAGGTTTAAAGGGGATTAAATGACGTCACTTGGCTCTATGTAGCAATAAGGATAACATAGGTGTAATTAGTCCCGCCCTGATAGTGAAAGATGTCAATCAATCACAGTCAAAAGGAAACAAAATGTAGACTGGCCTCTTCTAGAGTGTTAAATTAGTATGCGTGTTACATTATTGGTTTATTTTTATAGGTAGTGTGTGGCTGTATGAGGTATTTATCAATAATCCATGTATAACCTACAGTAGATGGCTGTCAAAATGTCCCCAGAGGCAGTTATATGTATTGTGGCCACCTAAAAAAATCAGTTGAAGTGTATTCTATTTCTAGAATATTTTTTATTGTTTTACTTTGGTGTCCTGTTTTAGTTATGTTGGGCGAACTCACAGAACATGGGAGTTGCTGGTCAAGCGCTGCTTCAATCAATTGTGTTGTTGTGTGACTTTTTGAACCAACCCTTGAACCCATGATCTTGGTATTTTAAAGGGTTAGTTTGGTTTGATCCACCACCTTTTGGGCAATGCTGAGCCTTTTAACTGTAATGAGAACATTGAAAGTTTGGATTGGATTAACTAAAGTCACAATAAGACATACAAACTCACTGATTGAGGCAGCTGTGGACCAACAACTCTGGTCTGCTGGCTTTGAAGAGAGCATGCTGCTGCCCAAACAAGGCTGTTTGACATCAAGATAAAGCAATAAAAATAGCATACACTTCAAACTATGGTTTTAAAATGCAGCATTCTAATGTAGTAGTTCAACTGAAAAAAAATTATATTTTTTTGTATTATAGTGCTCATATGTTTTGCACCTTTACCTGCAAAGTAACTACTGATGTCAAAATGAATTAGTGGACTTAAAAGTAGTATAGAGGCCGTATCCCAAATCGGACACATCTGCAATGCCTCACTTTCCGATGTTTCACGGTCATTTCGAATAAGATTGCCACCACCAGTGTAGGTATAATTGAATTATACATATTTATCAATCTACATGTGAAATTTAGTTTATGTACATGGAGATTTACATGTCTAATTACAATACTAAAGTAGTTCTGATGAAAGCAAGCAGTAAGAATGTTTGGGCGACAATCATATAGTACCTCTGTATTTTTACTGCACTGAATTCAATTGTGAAGGACAGATGTACGGTCCAGGTGTGTTGATAATGAAGTTGATAACAGTGATATTTATTTGACTTACCCAAAAACATCCAATTCCCTCAGAAAAACTCAGCAGCCCCCTTTGTTTAACAGCGAGGAGATCCAAGTGTCCCAAATGTGGGATAATGTTAGCGCACGGCTAATTCACAGACTCTGGTAAACCCAAGGCTAACATACACAATTAAAACTCTATTTCATACCACTTAGTTAATTGGAAACATAACACAATCATTTATATTAGTAGTTCATGTGAAATTTTGATAGAATGTTAGCCAAAAGGTGTCCGATGTGGGATACAGTTAGCACACGGCTAATTCAACGGCGTTAGCGTCCCTTTGGTGACTCTGGCTAAGGTACACGGTTAAAACAATATATGGTTTGAAAGATAAAAAGTTAGACTTTAGTTTCTCACCATTTAATTAATTGGAAGCATAATATGATCATGTGAAATTTTGATAAAATCTTAGCCAACGGCGTCCGATTTGGGATACAGCAATGTTATATTTCTCTTTGAAATGTGGAAATATTTAAAGAAAGTACAAATATAATATCTACTGGCTGACAGGAGGTCTAATTAGCTGCATTAATTAATTAAAATCACCTGTGTGTGTTTTTTACACTGGAAAAGTATATATACATATACACATGCAAAGTGAAGGACATGAACACAGAAAAAGACAGGGACAGAGACAATCACACACATGCACTAAAGTAGAAACTTAGACACACACACACACACACACACACACACACACACACACACACACACACAGAATAAGAGTGTAGCTCAGTGATAGTGGGAAGCCCATTTGTAAAGCCCTCACGCTCTCTGGAAGACTTTTTGAAGTGATTATGAAGACAGTTCAGATCAAAGGATTTGACAAGTCTGAGTGCGCGCCAAATATGAGGCCGGGTAATCACACTCAAGCCCCTCCATACAAGATGGCAGTGGTCCCCCCAGCTGCTTTGCGAATGTAATGTGACACTTACGGATAAACAGATTATCAAGGAATGGAGGGGTGGGGTTTTTGGGTTGAAGGCACCAAAAAAGAAAAAGAAAATCTCCACAAGTTGTGGAAATTGGAGAGGGAGATATAGTTTATTTAATGAACTCTGGGGACGGGCAGTGTCAGAGAAACGATGATTAATTCTCCGCTGCTGATACAGGTCTAAACGATATAATTTGGGAATATTAGCGGGAACATTAGATGATGAGGCAGTATTTCTCGTGGTGGTATGGTAGACTCGGGGCTCCAGAGACTGTTTTTTCCTCCCTTTCTCTTTTCCTTCACTAGTTATTATAGATTAATCCATAATCCTCACCACCTAAAGACATTTTTGTCAGTGAAGCTCAGGGATAGAGCCGGTAGATTTTTTTTTTTTTGAATATATCTCTGCTCATGCTCATTTCCCCTTAGCATGATGTCACATTGTCACGTCTCCTACTGAAAATACTCTATCGCCAGCTTCCTCTCAGATATACTGTTTCATAAGGTATTTTGGCAGAGCTGAGGTGGGACTTATCAGTTTATGTAACCGGAAATTTTCAACATCATGTACACTACTCCTTTTTTTTCACCTTATGCCATGAAAAATGTGATGTTTAATGCTCATAATAAGACAAAAATGCTCATAATGTGCTGATATAAGTGTTTTTATGAATTAATTCAAGTAATATAGGCCATAAATGTATTTACATCAAGGTAAATGTAAGTGTCTTTATGTCATATAACACATTTGTACTGTGTTAAGACAGATTTCTTTATGTTTAGAGGTTTTCAGGTCCAAACTCCATTGAGAAAAGTATGATTTTTATTGCTGCTTTGTTCTCTCTATCTACACAGCATTTAAGGACTCCAAAACACCAAACTATGAGTAAAGATAATGTGGTTTGATTATGCATTAGATCTTGCAAAACAATCTGACATAATACATGTCATCGATGTCCTGTAAAAACGTGTTATCTCTAAATTTTTCCGATAAATTGAGGGACAATATTCTGTTCAGTTTTTATGAATGAAATCAAGTTGTACCAGGTTATAATATATCCACATCAACGTAAATGTCAAGTTTTGCAAATGTGTCATAATGTCAATTAACACAGTTGTACTATATTGGAAGGGTTTTCTTCAAACTGGAATGTTTCGAGGTTTTTAATACCAAACTCCATTGAGAAAAGTATCGTTTTTATTCCTGCTCTGTTCTGTCTGTCTTTACAGCCTTTAAGGACTCCAGAACATCAAACTTAAAGTGGTTCTTCATGCCGATGTTGTTGCAAAATGTTTTTTGTCAGTGTGTAGTGAAACCATGTATCTCCAAATTTGGTAAATTTATGATTGTTTTTCACATATAGTAAAAGATGGTTTTCTGAATGTGTCTCATAAAGCGTTCAGTTACGGGCTGGGAAAATGAATCTAATATTTAAGAAACGAAACAATAAAAAAAACAGATTATGTTTAAAATGCTTTGTCACATAGCTAAAAACACACATTTTTTGTTTTGGAGATACATGGTTTTCACAGAGCAGTGTCCTCAGAAAAACAAAGTACCTTTAAATACTGTATATTTTGATTGTTTCATTCATCAAAGTCTGCACATTCAGTCTCATTCTGCGCACGCAAAGACTTCCCTGCTTTACTGCAATAAATCTACAAAAAAAAACTTTACTCCATGTCTTTTTTGTCCTTTAAGTGTTTCTACATTTGCTTCTCCCCATTAAAAACAAAGTCCTTTACTTTCATTGTACGAGACGATTAAAGTGGTCCTGAAGTGCCTCACTCAGAGTCACCGAGTGTCCATTTGTCCAGTCAGAAGAGGGTGTGCGTCTTTCTTTCTTTAGCTGCATGTGTGTGAATGACCCTTGTCGGGGGACAAACGTCCTTTTGAGGGCGCACGGACAGATGGACGGACGGGGCGACTCAGCGACAGACACAGAGGACTGAGGCTTCAGTGTAGCCGCCGCCACGTGGCCCTTTCATCTCCACAACTCGTCCATTTCCTGTCCCCCGCGCTCACACAAACACACCGAACCGTGATGCAGCACACTGCGGCGGATAGATTCAAGGAAAAGGTTTCAATGATAACTACTTTCAAACGGCTCCTGGCCTTATTTATTTATATCTAAATATTTTTGGTTTGGTTTATTTTGCAAAATACATGTGCCAAAAGCTGACAAGAGCACGGAGACAGAGAGGCAGGAAGACAAACTGCGCGGCTGAGAGAAAGAAACCCCATGGAGCTGATAAAAATATCTCACCCCAAAAGAGAAAAGAGGGAAAAAAAACAAGTTCACCAGCAGAGACACAGGTGAATTTGTCACAGAAACAAAATAGTGCCAAAAACTGATACAGAGTGGCACTGTGGAGTGTGTCTCTGCATACAGAACAGAGTAATCATTAAAAAAACACACATTTGTGCTTGTAAATGCATCACAAAAGCAATGATAATTGCAACACCTATATTCACAATTTCACAATTACAATTATTCTTTGAACAAATCATGTGTGACGAATGGATCGGAGAAGCAACCAGACCTAAGGTTAAAAAAGTAATATTTAATTAAAATCACTTTATTCTAGGTGTCTTATCCTAAATGTTTAATTAATCAGCGAAGCCATATATGGCTTGGTTGAGACCAACATTACGGACAGGTGACGAAAAATCCAGTGAACTTGGACAGAACTGCGGTCTGTTTACACAGATCAGAGAGGAGAGGTTGTAAAAATCGTAAAAGAACAAAAATAGTTGAATATGTATGTGGAGATTTTTCTTTCCTGATATATAACATGTGGGCACTAGAAAGAAAGGTTCTGAATATATATACATATGTTTACATTTTAGCAAACAAATAAATAAAATTATTCTTATATTATTGTTATTTGTGATATTATAACTTATATTATACTGAACAAAAGATAGTCTGGAGCTCTCCCTACTTCTAGCCATGATTGTGCTGTTTTCATGGAGGAGCAGGACTTATATATTGCAATAAAAAAGACCACATTGAGTAAAATGTGACGGAAGCAAAATAAAAGGCTAACAAAGGGTTAATCAGACAGCGTAATCATTAAAAAACACATTTGTGCTTGTAAATGCATCACAAAAGCAAATATAATTGCAATTAATGCACTTTCAGCAGCCATTTATTCATAAATAACTTGCACAGATCAGAGAGGAGAGGACAGGAGAGGTTGTAAAAATTGTAAAAGAACAAAAATAGTTGAATATGTATAGCATGTGGAGACCCCATTCTTCTTTTCTGATATATAACACATGTGGGCACTAGAAAAAAAGGTTCTTATTATATTACTGTTATTTGTGATATTATAACTTATATTATACTGCACAAAAGATAGTCTGGAGCTCTCCCTACTTCTAGCCATGATTGTGCTGTTTTCATGGAGGAGCAGGACTTATATATTGCAATAAAAAAGACCACATTGAGTAAAATGTGACAGAAGCAAAAAAATTTTTAAAAAAAGGCTAACAGAGGGTTAATCATACAGTGTAATTAAAAAAACACATTTGTGCTTGTAAATGCATCACAAAAGCAAATATAATTGCAATTAATGCACTTTCAGCAGCCATTTATTCATAAATAACTTGCAGTTCCTTTTCTCCTGCAGTTCGTGTCAACAAGAGATGTCAATGTGATTGGTCAGTAGCGAGGGCAGACGGCTATTGATTGGCCGGTCATTAGGAGCGAGCGGCCCGGCGGGAGTATCAGCCCTGACACCGTTAACACCGAGCGTCGCCATGTCGACCGCTCTTTAACGAACAGCCATCAACCGAGCGGGACCTGGCCATTGACCCACCGGCTCCTTGCAATCCCTTACTGGCAGGCTGGAGTGTGAGTAAAGGGCTGTGGTGTGTGGTGGTATTGATCTCTGGATGAGACACCGAGGCAGCGCGGGGAAACTGTATCGGAGACAAGTTTACAATCGGATCGAGAGTGATTTTTAGCTCTCAGCGTAGAGCCTTGAGCGAGTAAAAAAGTCTTAAAAACAAACAAGAAAACCACAAAAGGAACACATTGAAACGGGCACTTCCTGAACCCTTTGATATCATTACCAGCTTTTTTGGGTCCTTGAGTGTATATTTATATTTTACACTTTGTTTCACACCGCTCTGACACGCTGACTCCGTTTGTCTGGAATCTACAAAGATTTAAAGAAATAAAACACTTCCCCAAAATATGCTGCAGCAACTGTTGTGCTATCTGCAACCAACTGGATGCAAATTGGACAGATTTTTTTCCTGCAGAGAGTTAAAATAGATTACAAACAGGAAACAACTGCAGAGATATATGGAAATTGATTCCTGTTATTAACATAATTATGGTCTGACAAATGTCTGTCAGTCGGTGTGTGTTTTACATGGAGGAATGAGGGGAAAGTGATTGGGGTCCTCACTTTGCACTCTTGTCTTTATGTTCCCTGTTGCCTTTACATAAAAGTACATCAGCTAGTGACTCAGTTACGTTTGAACAGAGAACGATGCAGTTAATGCAGGCAGAAGCTCTGCGTTTTTGTTTCTGAGTCACAAAATTGTTGTCTCCATACCGTGGATTTCCCTGCATGGATTTCGGTAGTTAATAAATACAATATTTGAATATACCAATCATTTATTTTTTATTGTTTTATTATCTATTTTTTATGTGATTAAGTTTTATTATTGTTGGATTATATTTTCTATTGGTTTGTTATAATATTTTGTTGATTTATTATACATTTTTTAGTGAAACATTTTCGCTAGTTATATATTTATAATTTTTTGATCGAGTGAGTAAGCATCTGAATGAAAAAAAACTTTCCAATAGTATTTTTTATTCTTTCTTCATATATATTTTCAATTATTTTATTATAATAGAACGTTTCTTTTATTTTTTTAAATCAGTAGTTAATTAATACAATACTTGAATATACCAATTTTATTTTTTTTAATTATTTTGCTATTTTTTTATTGTTTCATTTTCTATTTTTTTAACATAATAAAGTTGTATTATAGTTGTATTATGTTTTCTATTGCTTGCTTATAATATTTTGTTGATTTATTATATAATTTTTGTTTGAGCATACATTGATTGAGTGAGCATCTGAATGGAAAATAAACTTAACTTAATAGTGGTTTTTTTAATAGTTTTATTATATATATTTTCAATTGTTTTATTATAATATAACATTTCTTTTAATTATTTTTTAATCCTATTTTTTGTAGAATTATTTTCTGTTTAGGATATTTTTTTTGGTAGTTTTATGATGTTTTTGTTTTATTTATTATTTATTTATTTTTTATTTTAAGGTTTATTGAGATATCTAACAATCCCAGCAGGTATTCTGAGGTTGAACAGATGTTTGTTTGACGGCCTGTAAGAAACTTTATGAATCTCTAAGCTGCTCCTGCATTGTTTGTTGTAAATATCTTCATATTAGTGCACAAATTTCCCAAAGCTGTCAGCCTTGTATTTTTGGATCCTGCAGCCGTGCTTCCTCAGTGAACGACCTCATTCTCTGAGCAGCATGCAGCATTAGCTAAATGCTTAAAAAAGTGAGTTAATGCTGTGGATCTCAGGTATTTGGCCATTTGGCTGATCAGACGTCTTCATAGTGAGAGTTGGCACAAGTACAAGTCAACAAAAGCGGATTGGTTCAGCGCTGCTGGGCCTTCTGGGGTGCCTGCACATAAATCTGTGTGTGTGGAAGGGGGGAAAAGATGCGAGCTTGTGTGTGTGTTCCTGTGAAAAAACATGCCTTCAGTGTGTGACAGCTATAGCCTGCTTTGGCACAACGTACTCACTGAGATATCATTAGCTGTACTTATCAGATTAGTTGGAGAAAGGGATTATCATGATTGTGATGCCTGTAAACTGGTTTATTCAGCTGCTCGTAAAATATCAAAAAATATAGTTTTTTTGATCCTGATGAAAATCTATTTTTAATGGAATCTGGTGAGTTTGGTGAGCGATGGCGATCACAAAGTGAACTGTCAGAGCTGAGGAAATATTTCATGACATCGGGGGAAGTGAGGGACGAAAATAGCAAATAACCACGATGGAGACGGTGTTGGATGTGTGTGTGTGTGTGTGCAGCAAGTGTGTCAGTGAGTGTGTGAGGGAGAGAGTGGCAGGCTGTGATCAGAAAGTGAATGAGCCATTTCACTGGCTGCAGTCCCCCCCCCCCCCCCCCCCCTTCTCTGTGTCTCTCTCGGAGGGGAAGCCCGAGCTGTGGACAGCAGTGGAAATGAGCTCGGCCGTGCAGTAAGTGTGGCGACCTCGTGGCTAACCCCACACTGTTTCCACCGCTCTCCCCACTAAATGCTGCCTACTGTATCCTGCCCAGGAGGAGCAGGACGAGGAGGGGCAGGAGGAGGAGGAGGAGGAGGAGGGGGACGATAGAGCCAAACCCCCCCCCCCCCCCCCCCTCTCAGCTGCTCTCATCAGCCAATCTGAAGCAAAGACGTGCTTATTACAAGGAACATTTTGTGCTCATGTCTTTCACTTAAAAAATATATGATTGTGCCATTTTTTTACCTTGTTTATTCTTTATTTTTCAACATTTCCCCCCCAAATTTTTCCTTTTTTCTGTATTTTTCTGTGTTTTTTCCAATTTTCTCTTTCCTCTGTTTTTTTCTCTTTTTTCACTATTTTTCTTCGTAAGTAAAAGCAGCAATTCATTAAAATTTTTATTTGAGTAAAAGCATCAAAATATACTTAGAGCACCAAAATGCGATCGAAGCAATTATATATTTAACTTAAATAAAATAGGAGTATATGAGTATGTGTGTGTATATATATATATATATGAATGATAAAATAGGAGTTTATATTATATTAAATGAGTATATATTACAGCACCAAAATGTGATCGAAGCAATTATATAATGAACTTAAATAAAATAGAAGTATATATATATATAGATAGATAGATAAAATAGGAGTTTTTATTATATTACATGAGTATATATTTAACTTAAATAAAATATGACTATGAGAATTCACTTTTTTGTCTTTTCCTCCTATTTTCCCATTTTTTTGTATTTTTTCTTTTTATCTCTTGTTTCTTTTTTTTCTCTACAAAAGTAAAAACAGCATTATCACAATAGAAATAGAATATAAATATAGCAGAAATACTCATACAATGCAAATATTTAACTAAACTAAAACTATTAGGATCGAAATAAACTTTGACAACCAGAAGTATTAAAACCCCGTTTTTATAAAACCTGCAACAATTCAGCCTGATGAACTGTGTTTTATTTCTTTAAAAATACTTTGGGATGTTGAATGTAAAAATAAAGTTGTGTGGGTTTGAATAATGTGTTCATGTATGAGTTTGTAATGATTAATGATCCAACTTAGTAAATGCCTTCTGGGCTTTGGAACGCTGACAATCCAAATGTCAATAAAAATATGAAAAACATTTTAAGCTGTCTGTCTTTTATTTTACTGAGTTACATTATTGCATGGCTACGAGCATGGGCCAACTTCCTGCTGTAGCAAAGTCTCTTATTTTAAGGTCAGCACCTCGACAAGTCACAAGAACACGCTTTACTTCGACAAAAACAGGAAATTGTTACAATGGATTCTGCAAAAATAACTTTTAATATACAAACTTTCTTAAAAGAAAATACTTATTTGTGTGCGAAAATGTCTCTGTCTTTCTGCAAAAATAATAATAATCACCCACAACTAAGTTTCAGATCACCTCAGGGGGTTGGTGCATTTTTATTTTAATAGAAATAGAATAAAGTAATGGATGTGGGTTCTCAACCTTGGGTCGTACCCCACTTGGTGTCTTGATCCATGGATTTTTAATACATATTTAATAATGAGAGCAATTGGATCAAAACCTCTAACTTTTATCTAACTTTTAGAATATTTAATGCTGTTCAGTGAATTTTAATAATATAAATAAATAGAGAAATACATAGAATTACAGCTTTTCAGGCCTGCAAAAACTTTTAAAGTGTTACATAAGAACCTCACAAACTGCAATGTTTCTTTTAACCACTTATTGTATCCAATAACCATAAAAACAGAAATTATCATTGGATTTTCACAATTCTCTTTGAACAAATCATGTGTGAAGAATGGATCGGAAAAGCAACCAAACCTAAGCTTAAGAAAGTAATATTTAATTGAAATCACTTTTTTTTATTTTATTCTACACGTCTTACTTTTAAATGTTGCCAAATATTAATTAATGGCTTGGTTGGGAGCTGTGCTGCACTGTTTACGGGCTGGGATTTGTGTATGTATGTATATTTATATGTGTATGCATTTTTTGTTTTATTCTGTGTATTTTTGTTTAATATGGTGGATTTGTTTGTGTTTAAGTTTGATATATTTTGTATGATGTTTGACATATAAGAAAAAATGACAAATTAATGGCCTGGTTAAGACCAACGTTACAGACAGGTGACAAAAATTCAGTGAATTTTGACAGAACTGCAGTCTGTTTACACAGATCACAGAGGAGAGGACAGGACAGGTTCTAAGAAGAGGTTCTAAATATCTAAAAAGAACAAAAATAGTTGAACATGTATAATGTAGATACCCTATTTTTCTTTCCTGATATTGGTAACATATGTGAAAAAAAGGTTTTGAATATATTTAGTATAAATAAATTATTAAAGGAATTCAACTTGCATTTTTTCTTGTTTGTTATTTGGGAATTTCTAACTTATATTATACTGCAAAAAAGACACTCATTATATTTGTCCAAACAAATGTACCTTTAGTTGAACCCGGCATTAAAATGAACAATAAATTGAAGTAAACAAGGGTGGTGTAATAATTTTTCCATGACTGTATATTGCAATAAAAAAGACTAGATTAAGTAAAATGTGACAGAAGCCAAAAAAAAAAGTTTAACAGAGGGTTAATCAGACAGTGTTTTAAGCCCTTTGGTGAATATGTTATCCTAAAACAGATGCAAAAACAAAATCCAGACCCAGAATCTAAAGTGCATACTGCATATGGATAAATTGACAGCTCTGTAATATTTGGGGTGAACATCTTTATCTATAAAACAAGAAACAAACCATTTTTACTCAATGTTTCTCTCCCAACATAGTAGATAATTCCAGAGCAACATTAGGCTTCTGTTAGCAGTGTTCAATACTGTTGATGACAGATTAAAGATGTATGTTTTTGATTTTTATTACTTGACTTTAGTACTCTTATCCTTCAGCACTATGAGTATCTTTCTCAACCAAACCCCAACTAGACTAAATTCCCATACATACTGTCAGAGTACTCTGCATCATGGTTGGGTTATAGCATCATTCATATTTTGGTTCACTGGCAAAATTCTAATAAAGGCCATTTTCTTTTGTTTAAAAGCTCTAAATTAGCTGCTGGCAGATCCACAACAAAAGATTTAGCACTTATCTTTAACGATTGACAACTAACATCTGGGCGAGCTGGAAACTGCAGAGTAAAGAGGCCTTTAGGAGCAGCAGAAAGGCTTTGGAAAGGTAGAGTAGGGTGAAAGAGAGAGGTGGGAAGAAGAGGTGGCAAGATCCAAGAAGATAAAGAGTGAGAGCCGAGAGAGGAAGATACACACCTGTCGAGAGAGCGAGGTGAGGAATAAAGAGGATGGGAGTGGGGAGAGAGAGAGAGCTGCAAACATCCAGCTCTGCTCTGAGCTAACCCGTCCTCACAGGGGAGCCAGCTGGGCAGATTGCATGTGAAAAAGAGGCTTTGATGGTTGCAGGTAGCAGCTTTTTTGCCCCCCTTGCCCTCCCCATCCCACCCCTCCCCCCTCCTCCCGGTTCCTCTCTGCGGAGCAACAGCGCGAACCAGCGCGGCCCTTCAGCAGGCACAGGTGGTATTGCTCACTCCAATTTAGCTCAAACGCCAGACTTGAAATAGCGCGGCTGTCATAGGCAATCTGCGGCGCGAGATGGACCGCTGACTCCGGCGGAGGGGAGAGAAAACGTTGGAGCGATGGAGGGGAGCGGAGAGGGGAAGGAGGAACCCCCCGCTGAGCTCCTCACATCCAGCAGCAGCACATGTTCGGTGCAGGCAGAGGTCAGAGTAGCCAGCAGTTTATTTATTACAGGATGGGACCGGCCTGCCATATGGGGGGTCCAATCTGTTAGCGTCCGTCCTGCTGTCCTCTGGAGGGGACAAGGTGCTGCTCTCACACAGGGCAGCTGACTGGAACTAACTTTCAAACAAGAATGAAGTGAATATCATATCTGGCTCTAATAATCCCAGTAAAGACCTTTCAGGCAGTGGTCAAATGTTAGTTGATCAGGTGAGTGTACGGCTACAAAGATGGGTATGCTCCTATGAATTCCATGGCTGATTGGTGGGTATACTTTAAACTACCCTGTGGCAGCCATATTGGACATCAACCTTAACCCTTTACTGGGCAAAGAACCATATTTGGTAACTTTAGCAGACATCCGAAATAGAGTCCCCATGCCTCGCCATGAGGTCATAGAACCACATGGATTTCCAGCTAATCAGTGAAAATCAGGCTACGTCGCAGATAGTGGTACCATTGCATCTGACAAATCAGTATAATAATGACAATATAATAATAATAATAACTCAATTAACCCTAATTTGCAACATAACAATGAAACCTTTTCAAAAATAAGTCACAAATGTAAAAGTCTTGAAATGTCCGCCATAACACTTTAGGGTTGGAATTTTCAAATTCTAAGTATTTTATTGAGTGCCCCATAAAGGGTTAAAGCTTTTATTGGACTAAAGAGGTTTTGATTAGATATTGGCTCTTAAATCATTGACATTGATCTGACTGATCTTGTAATCAAGAAATCTAGGTGTGCAACAAGTTCTTCAACCTAAACGACAGAAGAGGTTGTGTGTCAGTACCAATAATTAAATATAAAAATTAGCAACAAAATAGCACAACGTACGGTTCACGTTTGTAAAAAAGGCAGCAGTTTCTGTGCTTTTAAGTAAAACCACTGACCAACGTTTAGGGCAAAACACTTCCTGGTTTAAACCGCAAGTTACATGAAAAGTTGTGTTCAAAAATTCATGTAACTTAAAAATTGTTTACTTTTGTTTTCACACGGGATGCGAACCCCGCTCTCCTTCGACCCATCCATCACCCCAACCTCCAACTAAAGGCAGAAACCCGCCATTTTAACTTTGCTTCGCCGTCAATCTCTACTATGTCAGCAAGATGGCGTCGGACGATTTGCATTGGTTGGTGAAATACGTCAATATCGCTTTTTTTTCGATGACTGTACACACACCTATATTGCATTTTGATGGGAGAACAGGCTGGAAAAAGAGGTGGGTATACCCTGTGGCAGCCATATTGGACATCTTAGCTTAAAGCTTTCATTGGACAAAAGGGGAATTGGAAGTTTTGATTAGATACTGGCTCTTAAATCATTGATAGACATTGATCTGACTGATCTTGTAATCAAGAAATGCACTCTGATAGTGGTACCAATCTCAGTGTGGACTAGGCGTAAAGCTCACCAATCTCTCCTTTGTTGAACTCCATTTTTGCCCAGGTTATTTGTGCAGAATCTACTGGTAGAGGAATCTACAGGTGGAAACAAACTAGCAATGACTCAAACACACCTACGATTTGTTTCAGTATGACTGTTTGTTTTGTAACGTGTTGTTGTTACCGGAAGAAGTGGAAATGTTATGTAATGTATTTTTGTGTCTTTTTTTTTTAGTAATTTTGTGTCTTTTTTGTTAATAGTAATTTGTGTCTTTTTTTGTAATTTTGTTGATTTTTGGGTCATTCTGTGTCTTTTTTGGGTCATTTTGTGTCTTTTTTTAAAAGTAATTTTGTGTATTTTTTTGGTCATTTTGATACTGCCTCCAGCGGCCCCCAGGTAATTTGAGTTTGAGACCCCTGTGTTGGACCATTTAATGCAATTCAATGCACCTTATTGACAGATGGGTCGAGGTATATTAACAGGGACCACATAGGATCAAATCACTGCTTGGAGCTTTAATGCTGGGATGAAGCACAGGCTCTTTAGAGGTTAAGATGCTGCCAGTTTGTGGGCTTACATAGATACCAACAACCACAACAAGAGGCACATGTTGGACAACTCACACTACTTGCTGAGTTTCACAAAGCTTATGCTGCCTAGAATCTAGACAACATTTGGACAGCTTGGGAATCCAACATTTCTGACCTACAAAAAGTACAAAGTAACGCCGCTCAAAGTCAGAGTTCCTACTTGTAATCTTGGGGCTAAACTATCCAACCATCCAGACTTCATGAAGACGCAATTGTTTGACGTCACACAACAATGGAAGTGCACATTATAAATGGTAAATCACCAAATAAAAGGCAACTTTAACTATATTTGCCTGATTGCCTGACGTAAAATGAAATGTATAATGGTGTCTTCCTCCAGTGACTCATTTATAAGTGACATGGCTGGACTGCTGAGAGTTAAATTGTGAGTACACATGGCCAAAAACATCAGTTTTTTGTTTACCTGTGGCGTCATGCACCTTGAGTGCTTTGAGGTTGGGAGTTGGAAGTTTAATTTGGGAATTCGGGCCGCCAATTTTGACTCGAACGCAGCATTGGTAGCAAAACATGTTAGATACGTCCTAATCTGAGTTTGTGGTCAAAGCACTTAAAAGCATTATATGATTCTTTCCCAGAAAAGGTCAGAAGCACAATTTTTGGACCATTTCTTCTTCTGTAAATTCACAGCAGCTGCATCAAGGTGGATCCCACTTCTGGAAATAATTGGTGCGACTGAAGATACAAGTGTGTTCCTGCCTTAAAAGATACAACAGATTCTCCAGAAATGAGATAGCCAGGAAAGATGAGTGTGTGTGTTGAAGACTTTGAGGTTTATTTCAGGGCCTTGCAATCGCACCTTTTTTGCAACGAACGTTCTGAACCCAGAACAGAGGTGAGGAAAACGGATTTTGGTTCAGAGGAATGAAACGCAGATCGGATTTTACGCAAAGGCATAGAGAGCTCTTCTTCCATCTATTTTCCTATCATCCTCTCCGTCTGTCTCACTCACTCTTTTCTCTTTGTCTCTCCCTCACACACACAGAAACACAAGCCCACAACACACACACCTACACACCCATCTGTGGTATAATTGTCTTAAGTGCAGATGCTCTCTTCAGAGGTGCATTAACTGGTAATGCCTGCTTCTGAGGATCCCTGGGTGCCTGATATCCAGGGAGCAGACGCAGAGAGCACCCAGCAGTGTCGCACAGCTCACAAACAGCACGGGGTTTACACAAACGCACACACACACACACACTCGTACACAAAGCAACAAAAACAGGAAGCACACGATTAGAATGAGCTCAGAGAGACTGAGAGCGTTTCTTCTTCGACAGGGTGCGTTTAAAGCCTTGTTGTTTTCGCCCGCAGCTACAGCCAGCTCAGATGATGTTGAGTTCCTTACAGAGGGTGAACTAGGCTGCTTAGGCTGCATGCTAATGTAGACTACAAATATCTAAAAAAAAAACATGCAAGCTCACTCTCGTTGTGTAGAGTCTAATGCCAGTTTTGGTTAAATCAGCTAATTTTGTTGTTGTGCTCAGAAACCAAAATGAAGCTTCGCTATACGTGCAGACGAGGAGCATTATTTCAATGTGATGTCATTTAGTTACCAAAGCTGCATGTTTTTTTGTTTTTCCAACTACTGTTTCCGAGAGTATTTTTAAGGGTTTGATAAAACCTGAAACATGTTGTTCTGTGTCTACCCATTTTTAGCAACACGTTCCCCGATTACAACTGAAGCACGGTTTGAAAACAAGTCACATGACCCCGTTTGAAGGCATTTTATTTGGCGGATGTTAAGATAATCTGTTATTCTGTCTCTTTTTCTGTCTCTGTGTATGGGTTAGGTCACTATCTGTGTGACGAAGGTCACTATCAAATGCATGCGTAATTCACTAACTGTGTGTGTGCCCTCTCTCTATGCAATTATGGATTAATCATGCAATATGCTTTTGATACCATGATTATGATCGTGTGTTAATATTGGTTTAGAAACTGTGATTACTCTAAATACATATATTCCATCTGCTTAAACTGATTAAGATTCTATAATCACAAAATATATATATATTTTTTGTGAACTGTGCACACACAGTTAGTGACTTACGCATGCATTTGATAGTGACACACAGATAGTGACCCCCAAGACAGACAACAGAGACAGAAAAAGAGACAGAATAACAGATTATTTTAATGGAATAAAAAGAAAATAGTGAAAATCCCAAAAGGAGTAACAAATTCTAATGGAAAAACCAATGTGCAAATCAATAAACCCAATTTGGACCCAAGGACCACCACCAACATTACATTTGGTACCAATGAATTTACATTTAACACTCCGTCTTTTCTCAAAAGGAACATTTTCTCCCATCACGTGATCAAAGTTTCTTGGATCCACTTGGGCCTCCAACATAGAAAAAGTAAAGCTGTAATTCAGGAAGATCTAATTCAGCGATGTGCTACTACAGTGCAAGACACAATGAATTTTGATCCAGGAAATCCAATTGGAACAGTTTAATACCTTTAAAGGCTTATCAAACGCCAAAACACTACCCAGTGGTTTGTAATACTATCTAATCTAATCCAACATTCCCAATTTAAAGCAGAAATAAACACATTTGGTCTGGTTTCGGTTTCTCTAGCTAATGTTGTTGAATGTTAATGTCTCTAGCTAATGATCCAACTGTACGATGGTTGAACTTTTATATATTAAGACATGTTGCATGAAGCTCACAGAATTCGCGACCATCCGCTTTGGCTGTCTTACATGCTAGAAAACTTTCAATGTGCTGGTACCCCGGTGCATGCAGATGGTTCATTTTTTATATTTTCACCCCTGAGCCTCAGACAGTCTGCTACTGAAGGAGTGTTATTAGTTTTTCCCCAAAGTCAAGAAAGGATTCTCAAACGGCTGTCTTTGAAAGATACTACTACTATGTTCTGATGCTTTTGTGCACCTATAATGCAAAATTGTCACACTGTTAAAATAATCGGCTAAGTAATTTTTTGTCAAAATTGTTTTTTTTTTGCCTAAATCATCTCCTCATGACGCCGGCCACCTATGGTAAAATCTCCTCCATCCTCAGTTGATCAGATCATGTGATTTTGCCCCTTTAAGATAATGGCCTATGTCAAGTGTGTGACTTAAGCGCATTTATTATGCCTAAGTCAAAATAAAATGTGACTTAGGCAGTTTTTTGAACATGCCTTTGTGATTTAAGCTAGATATGGTAACACTTTATGTTGAAGGTGTCTACATAAGAGTGACATGTGCGTGTCATAAACATGACATGGGATGTGTCATGAACATTAATGACACTTTGAAGTAACATTAATGCTCATGATACTTGCCATGTCATGTTCATCACAGGCTTGTGTGACTCTTATGCAGAATGGAAAACAACAGTTCTTCGAAAAGTGGAACATGTCAGATGAAGAGGGATGAATTGCAATTAGTTTTCATTTTAATTTTATTTGTCCAGTATGGAACACTATCTTCTTTTGAAATTAGTTGAATCAAAGTGATAAAAGGTCCTGTAACCTGGTGCAGTTTGGGAGAAAATGTAAAAGTTTTTTTAATCGCCAGTGTTTAATGACAAACATATCTTTGAATATTCCATTTAAAAAGTTACAATCATAGTCGTTATGAAGTGAGATATTCAGAATCATCCACCTAACTTGCAATCAGTGCATCACTAATTTGCAGTGAGGTAATATACAGGTGCATCTCAATAAATTAGAATATGATAGAAAAGTTTATTTATGTAAGTAATTCAATCCAAAAAGTGGAAATAACACATTATATAGAACCATTACACACAGAATGAAACATTTCATGTCTTAATTTATTTAATTTCTTCTAATTAAAATGATTACGGCTTACATTTAATGAAGACCTAAAATACAAAAGACCAATTTCAAAAAATATGTTTAATATGCAAATGTTGGCCTCTGAACACTGTTCCATCTATATGACTCAATACTTGGTTGGGGCTATTTGACTTGAACTACTGGAAATCGACTTTTCCATCATATTCTAATTTATTGAGATGCACCTGTAGGTTGTTTTGAGTGCTTCAAAGACCAATGATGTTATTCTTGTAGTGAGGACATTCTTCAACAGCCCGGCAGTGAGCTATACACTACAATAAAACAGCAGTAAAACTATAACCATAATGATTTATTCACAGTTTCTGCACTGGATTAGGGTTGATTCTGACCACATTTTTCTACTTTAATGTGGCTAAAACACACATACTTGCACCTTTAGTTCTCACACACACACACACACACACACACACACACACACACACACACACACACACACACACACACACACACACACACTTTATCTTGGGGGACCAAACTGAGTTCAGTGACACTCACATCATCCCGATCTACCAAGAGCTCCGTCAGGTCAATACTCTTTCATCTGAGGAAAAAACGGCAGACTGTGCCTTTAATTAAAGAAGTGGCCGGCCACTGAGATGTCCATCAGAGGCGTTAGAAGAGAGAGAGAGAGAAAGAAAGAGAGAGAGAGAGAGTAAGAGAGAGGGAGAGCGAGCAGGGACTTTCATCCTCTGGCTTCAAACACTCTGCTGAAAATGGAGTTTTAGCTACTCCGGCGCTAACGTAGCGGACGGCCCTCAGCGCGTGACGACTCGCACCCCGCGGCGTCAGCGGGGAGCCTGCTCAAAAGCCCCCCCACCCCACACACACAGAATGAGACAACTCACACACACTACACATGTACGATAATCGCACACACACACACACACACACAAGAGAGAGGAGGAACTAAGTAGTCGGTGTGGAAGCTCCGGGAGCATAATGACTGCTTCTGAGGGAGACAGACAGCAAAAGAGCAGAACATTTCTCTCTGAAAACTGGACTCTTTTATGTAACAGCTCTTTATGGAGCTATAAACTAAAGCAACAAAATGTGTGTGCAGCTGAGAAAGGATGCAGTTAACTTTAGAGAGCTCTGAGTCATCTTTCCACATTGACGGCACGCCGTTCGTCCCCATCTCTTAAAAGTCTGATAGGATAATGTGTCTGGGTGCTTTACTTTGAAACAGATATCCCGAGAACTCCTACGTAAACTCTCATCTGTGCTAAGGTGACAAATGAAATAGCATCGGAGCAAGAGAGTTGAAGATAAATGGCACAACCCCGGCGTGGAGCAATTAAACCTCTTTCTTTGCCCACATTATTCACTTCCTCCTCCTCCCCGCTCCTCCCTGCTCCTCTCTCCAGGGGGTCCCAGCCTCACTTTGTTTGTTTTAATTATTTTTCCGTATGCAAATGTGCCTTTCCTTCATAATTGCTGCATGAGCTCCTCGTCTCTGATTTGGAGAATTGAGGAGGGGAGAAGTTTAGAGGAGGAGGAGGAAGGGGGGGACGAGAAAGAAAGAGCAGTGGTTATCGATTCCAGGGGAGCCATCTTTGGAGCAGTCATCAGCTAGTAGCAGTAAGGTAATCAATCGTTCATGTACATCACCCCCCCCTCCTCCTCCACCTCCTCCTCCTCCTCCTCCATGTACTAGCAGCGTGAGAAGTGTTAATGCTACCTCGCGACATCAATCACACACTGTGAGACGGGCGGGGAGGTGGGAGGAAGCAGAGACGAGTGCGAGAGGAAGCGAGGGGAGGCAGAGGAAGAGAAATACAGGCAAAACAAGGAGAGAGGAAGAAAGAAATATGTCAAAGGAGTGCGGAATAGAAGGAAAGTGGCAGGTTGAAAGAAGAGACAAAGACCGCTCTGATGATTGCTTTCCAAAACTACAGACATGGCTACTGACACCATTTTCCTCCTCCGCCTCAGATCATTTCTAAAGGGCAGGAAGTGTTGGGAGTTTTAAGCACCTTGGTACTTAAACTGACAAGAAATTGACCTTTGACATAAACACTGAAGCAATAGGGCAACAGAGACAGTATTTTCTGAGGAGGTTAAATGTTTTTAACATTAACAGGATCCATCAAATCAGACCTGACCTTCTCACTGATTGGTTTGTATGGGAATCGAAGAACC
Source organism: Centropristis striata (assembly GCF_030273125.1). Lineage (NCBI taxonomy): Eukaryota > Metazoa > Chordata > Actinopteri > Perciformes > Serranidae > Centropristis > Centropristis striata. The sequence goes on along the minus strand of NC_081540.1, from coordinate 10,150,501 downwards.
AGTTTACAGCTGGTGTTTATACGCGGCCTGTATCTGGATATTTCATCTGGATGGAGATAAAAATGCATTTGTTTGCAAACTGAAAAGACATCGATTATGCTTTGCGATCATATCTCTGACAGGTGTGAAAGACATCTTTAGAAACATGTCACTGAACATGGAATATCCTTCTAATTAGAAATATGTTACTTCTTCACACATAGAATAATAATTAATAGTATTACATCTGCACTATTATGTCGGCTAGACAAAGGCAGGTTACCATCCGAATGTATTGCAAACTTGCAAACTCTCCAGTCAGAAAACTAAACTATTACACAACAAAAGGGTGAAAGAAGATGATGTAAAATAAAAGAGTGTCAGTCAGAGATCAGACACTTTAGAAAACTGGATAGAAATATCAAATTTCTGTTGGTTTCATTCCCTCTGTCCCGTTCTTGTTCTCTCTCTCTCTCAGTCCCTCTGACTCACTCTCTGTCTCAGTGACCTCACTGGGAGGATAACGCCCCCATTAACCTACAGTTAGAGGCTGCCAAAATGTGATATTTTCCTAACCCTAACCACGTAGTTTTGGCTCCAAAGCCTAACCAAAATTCGCAAAACAGGGCTGAGGTGACTGATCTGTCAGTGAATGATGGCCAACGTCTATAAACTGAGAATGAGAGGTGGGAGAAAAATTTCAATACAGTATAGTATTTCAATATTTTGTGTATCAAGAATCGATATTTGGCATTCCGACTTTCGCCATTTTTTTTTCAAAGGCCGTATGTCACTTTTAGGAATATACTGGAGAAACTGGTATCATATGAAATAAGAAGATCTAAGGGATCTATAGGCCCCATGTGGGAGGGATATCTTGTCTGGAAGTTGTCGAAATGACGCTGCAAAGTTAGGCATTTTTATATGTTTCATTCAAAATAATTCAGAGCAGTGAAGCTTAAAGTTGAGGAAAGTTTGATAAAATGCTGCAGTTGTTGTCGTCCATACATGTTTGATATCAGTTCAGTTCAGTTTGACTGAATACTTTGTTGGTCACTCTGTGGGTTTGACTCTCATTGTGGAGAAATAAAAAGACTGAAGTGAGATAAATAGACAAAACAATTCTTGATTGGATTTAATTTTGTGGACACAAAAGCAGTTAAACACTTAAATCGCAATATATTGTATCACAATACTCACCATATGGCAAAATGCTTAAAATGGCAATAATATCATACCGTGACTCAAGTATTGGGATAAAATTGTACCGTGGGGCCTCTGTTGATTCACAACTTTACTCATACCCACAGTAAAAGGGTAAAAATTCTAGAATGAAAATACATTGCTATGGTTATATATTGACTAAGAAGTTGTCGTGGTAACAGTTTTGTCAATCACAAAGTAGACCCTCCCAAAAGCATAGCCTTTTAATGCCTATTTTACTCTAAATGGGACCATAATTTACAAAACGCACATCATGATGTACTGCAGAAGAACTGGAACAAGCAATTGAAACCATAAACTCATTAGAAAATGTTTACTGAGGTAATTAATCAAGTGAAAAGTAGCAGAATTTTCTCATAGACTTCAATACAATCCTTTGACAAATATTGGTGCCCCATTGCAGCTGTGAAGCACTTCCGCTTTTCAGGCTCAGGACAAGAGGTTGGGGATAAATGTAAAGTATGCTTAACCTCCCCTTGGACAAAATAAACAACAAAACCTCTGTGAGCAAAAGCAGCAGGAATTATGGGAAATGTAGTTTTCAATCAAACAAAGACATGAACTAACAATACTACTGCTGTGAGACAGAGGCTACTAATCATCTTGACTGTGGCCTCATCTATTCCGGATAATTATCTCAAGGTAGAACAGCTAATTAGACAATGATATATTGATGTTTGAAAATGATACACATACTGCCTTTAATAAACACAACAGATCACAGCAAGACAAAGGAAAAAAACTGAAAAATACAATTCCTTCCTCTTATATCGCCTCTTTGACAACAACACAACTGAATAGGCCAGACGCTAACTTAAAAATACAACAACAAAAAAAATAAGGAAGATTGGTGGGAAAGTGGCAGAAAATATGGCAAATAAGAAAAACAAATCAAAAAATAAAATTCATGCTGCTTTTTTTGCATAAATAAATCAGTCAATTTCTATCCCAAAGTAGTGGAATAGATGTTTTGGGGCAGGTGTCTGTGTGTGTTGGGATGGCGAGACTGATGCTGCACAGCCTTAATGAGGTATGCTATGAAAAAAATGAAATATAATAATAATAAAAAAAACAGAAAAGGATGGAGATGGAGACAAATATTGAGAGGGAGACATGGAGATTTGGAGGGAAAGACGGGGAGGGAGAGGAAGAGAGTACAGTGAGTTGGCTGTGTGCTCAAAGACAAGAGAACAAACCCCTCAAAGTCATTCAGCTAATCCATCTCGACAACACTGAAGCCTCATCATATCGACCCCTCCCTCAGCTGTACACACAAACACACACATATACACACATTTCACTCCTTTCCTGACAGCCCCCCCCCTTACCCCCCCACCTCCTCCACCAGCAGCAGCAGCAGCTCCTCTCTTAAAAGGAGAGAGGGATGAAACAAACAGGAGGAGGAGGAAGGTCAGGAGGGATAAAGGAGGGAGGAAAGAACAGCTGAGGTTCACCCCGTGGGCGAAACGGCGGCGTGGACGGTTGGGTGCCTGAACGCCTCGCCCCCCCCTACCCCCACCCCCACCTGACTACTACAATAACTAGTAACCTCCCACGACTGATGGCTTCACTAACTGACCACCCACGTCAGAAGAAAGGTGGGGAATCCTCCCCGTCTTTCCTCCACGGCAGTTTTTTTCAACTTAAAATTAACCCTCTAGAGTCCATGAAAGCACCTGCACATGACTTCTTCATGATGTGAAGACATAAAATGAAGCAACATTGAGTCTTGCCATCAGCTTCACTCTAAAGTTCTGGCTTGAAACTCCATGACAGATTTTTTTTGATGATATTCGGCCAAATAAAACCGGAGATAATGTAAAATATATTTAGTTTTAGTATAGAACTAGAGATTATCCTTGTTTTACCTCCTTTATGTTATATTTGCAACCTGTGTCCATATTGCAACATTTAAAATTATGTGTATTGAATTATAATTTTCAAGATCAGATGTTATGTTTTCCTTTGTTTCTCTTGGGTTCAACATTTTTATCAAGTAAGTCAAAGTTAAAAATTAATTATCGGGACACATAGGTGAGGTAACCCTGAAAACACTGATACCAACATGACATGGTAAGGATTTTTAACAGATTTTTTAAAGGACATAATAGCCGAAGATTTCAGAGGGTTAAAAGATGACACGTTTGCGGATACTCAGCAAGATTCAGGACCTGATATAAGAAGGTGAATTTCAAGCTGCAGCTTTTTCGCCCGAAGTGTTTTTACTGGGCTTACCTTCCATCCTCCCCCTCATTTGGTCGAGTTCCCGCCCCAACGCTTGTCACTCAGCTTGACGAGCTGTCAACCTTGACTCGGTGTCCAGCCTGAGGCCGAGGCAACAGCCAATCTGCAATTAAATGCAAACAAAAATATGACTGAGTTCACCTTTCTTTTCAATGGCTCCTCTGTGTTGCATTTTAAATCATTGCACTCATGTTTTTTTTTATTATTTTAACCACTGACAACTGTTTTCTTTAAAAAATATAGCTTTTTTAGACTTTTTCTATCTTCTGTGCAGCAACATTTTATCATAATATGAAAACAGACTCAAAATGACCCAAAACTTTAAATATAAAGGGTCACTGATTGACAATAAAACTTCAGTTTTAAATTGTAAAGCAGGACTATAACTTTGGGAAGAAGAGACAACACATGTATTTTTATATAAATTAAAAGCTGCGTCATAAGCAATAAAACACTCTAAACTTTGCACTTTTTGAAGTTTGGGTACTACAGCTTCACTTTGGATACTTACATGTAGTACAGTGTGTATAGGGTTGAGTGAAGTACCTGTTAAAGATAATAAGTAATACCTGAGTAAAATGGCTGAATATCTGTATTCTTGTGATTAAAAAATTCGATCTGAAGCTCAGTTCTGAGGTTTTCTGAAAACAGTTTTTAAATGAATAATAAACATAGCAATTTCTGATCAACAAATACCAATTTCAGGATTTAAACGTCAAATTAAGTCGAATCCTCTTCCAAGTTAAGTCACACTTTCTCGCAGTTTAAACTATAAACTTTTAAACCATTTAGTTTGTTGAACAGTTACAGATACAGATAATAGTGTACTCATTCATCTCTACTACACTATTAGGGTGATGTTTTCTCAAATTAGGACGATTACAACATTTTACTGCTTTTTTTTCTTTTGTGTTTTTTGCAATTTAATATGGACGGAGCTTCACCGCCAACATTTGATCAAGATTGACGCCCACGAAAATATCTGCTGGCTTGTTTGCTCCTTTGCCACTTTAATTAAAACTGAATTAAATGAGCGTGGTTTGACTTGTGTACAACTGAAAAAAAAACACACCCACTACAGCTTCCTCCGTTATAATTTTAACTAGTTTGGCTAACAAGTGGAGTAGTCACATGGTCAAAGGGCATCAGACCACTGGGATATAACACATATGCAGTAAATCTTGGTGCACTTGCCAAAATGGTTCAGGGTTCAAGACCAGCAAAGATTAGGCACCGGCTAAGCGAGCGATGGCTTGCAGTCAAAATAGCAAGTGTAAGTACGTAAAAATACACATTGAGACACAGAAAAGTTTGGTATGCCCATTACCTTCCGGTGTCTCATTAGTTTATACCTCACTTTAACTTTTGTTAGTGATAAAACTATTGATTTGGGGTTATATTAAAGTATTACATAACGTTTAAGATACCTATACAGTCAATGATGTTTTTCTTAGCTTGATAGCAGATAGAAATGTTGATGCTTCACCATGTTGCAGAAAGTTACACATTGTAGCTTTAAATAGAATAAAATGTAATGTAACAATGTAATGTCATTTGCAACATATGCATGGATCTTTTATATTATGATGAACCTGTTTAAAATAATAAGTGTATTCGTACATCAAGCCAATCATTTAAAAAAAAAAATATTGCCATAAAAGTACACTTATAAGACAGTGAATGAACTGAAATATGAATTTTGAATCCATATACCAGCTGTGTATGAACTCCATGTGACCCCTGTACTTCATACACAGGGTTTTATTCAAATTCTATGCACACAAAGCATGTTAAGCTGGTTCAATGGCATTTCTTAGTCATACTTAATTTTGACAGTTACCTCTGCCAGTGCGAGTAGAAAATGGTTATTTTTGAGCAGACAATAAAAAAGACAATAATAAGCAAGAGATTTTTACAAATTTTGGTAAATCCTCACTTTGCTTCTGATATGTGGGATCTCTTTCTTAATTCATGCTAAATATAGCCTATTATAGAGCTCAAAAAGAAATGTCGAAAATGAGCAGTCAGACTTAATGAACAGGTTTACACATTATTAATGGTTGTTGATCAAAATCACCATGGTGACCAGAAAGCAGCAGGCCGTTGCGACATTAAGCCAACCATTTTTTTTCTGTCGCTCTCTCCCCCCTCCAGCAGCAGCATCCTTTCTCAGAACTCAAATGGTGAAGCGCCGCCAGAAAAGTAAATTTTTCCTGTCCGACAGTGGATTGGCTGCCCGTGGAGAGGGGGATTGTGGGAAGGCAGGGCGCCGAGGCTCAGATGTTGTGTGGCCGCTGGCATCGTTCAGATGCTCTGCCCCCAGAACCGATGGCATTACTAAAGATTACCGCGCCATGCTTGGCAGCAGTGTGTGTGTTTTATTGTGTGTTTCTCCCATGTTGAGTGCGTTTATATGTGTGTGTGCTCTGATAGACAGTGTGCATGTTTGTGCATGTGTAATAATTTATATGGCTGGATGTGCATGTGAATGGATCTGTGTTTGTGTGTGTGTGTGTGTTTTTCCAGCCTGTATATGTGTGTGTGTCCCCTCTGGACAGCTGGTGTGCCAAAGCCTGTTGAGCTGTTTGTCACACTTCTCTCACTCAGGAGAGCTCAAACGGCGTGTAGAGGCCTTTCACGGCTGACATGCTGAAGACTGTACTGACACACACACAGACAGATACACTTTCTTACTTTTTTTTAAAATTCTAAGCAGCGATTCCCACACGGGGAAATTATCAGGGCATGATGCATCTGACTCTTTTAGTTCTTATTATTCTGCGGTAGACGATGAGACATGACACATTTTTGACAGCACTTTGCAGAGAAAGGTGAACAAAGTGGGAGCTGGTTTTATGTTTTAGATAAAGTTAAATTCAAGCCTTTTAAATCATTCTGTAGCTTCACAGTAGTGTTACTGAAAATTTGGTCAAAGTAGTCCTTTGTCTTGCAAAGGCTTTCCCAGAATCCTATGTTCTTACATATTTCCTGATCCATAATCAATCAAGTGTAATACCTGTAGTAGTAGATGGCAATAGTTGGTTGATTATTGGTGTGAGTGACTCACTAGCTTAGGACCTCAAAGTTCTTTGCACTTGACACAAACGTCAGAAAATAAAAGTCTGGAATCCAAAGTTCTTAATTTGTCTCCTTACTTATGAACTTATGAATGATACAGTATAAAAACTTAGTGATCTTTCCTTTCTGGGATACATCAACTGAGTAGTGCAAGAATTAAATATAATTTGCAACATAGGGGTGGACCTTATGATGAGCATGTTTAAAAAATAAGTGTATTTGTTCACCAAACCCATCACTTATTTTTAAAATGTATATAATAAAAACAGTACCCCAATAAGATAGTGAATGAACTGAAATATGCATTTTGAATCCATATACTAGCTGTGTATAAACTCCATGTGACATCTGTACTTCATACACAGGTGTTTATTCATATTCAACGCATGTTAGGCTGGTTCGATGGCATGTCTTAGTAATACTTTTACTTTTAGTTTTACAATTACTATTTTGAGAGTTACCTCTGCCAATACGAGTAGAAAATGCTTATTACTGTCTTACTTTTATAGTTTTGAAGTTAATCGCATTTTTCTTGTTGTCTGTATAAAAATAACAGAGATTTTTTACAAATTTTGGTGAATCCTCACTTTGCTAGCTGTTCTACACACAAAGCATGTTTAGCTGGTTCTAAAACATTTCCTAGGAATACTTAATTTTACTTTTATTTACTATTATTTTAACTTAAATCTGACTTTTGCAGTTGGAGTTAGTCTGCAACAGGCATTCACAACCTACATATTGTCTTATACTTTAAATTTGTGCATTTGTTTTCATTTTCCCAAATAAGCTGGTAAAACCTGTGATCATTTCCTTGCTTTTTTGTTCCAAAACACAATTGTTAAACACTTTTGTCTTTTCTTAAGCTGCATGTCAGTGTTGGATTTCCTGCTTTTACTACTATTTGCTGCACAGTGTAAGCTACATCCCTTAAATGTGACATACAGTGTAGTGTACTTGTAGAAGCAAACGCAGTAGGAGTCTGACATTTAACTGAAATCCTGCAGCAGCATTCAGAGAAATGACACACTGCTCTCTTTCCACATGTCAGAATATATGAGATTCACTCTGGCAACTAGTAGTTCAGTGTCTGCCAGTTGTAGTCAGGAATGTGAGGGGATACAGCTCATTCACATTGGAAATAAATTGTATTTATTTGTGCATACATACTGTATAGATACAGTCAGGAGTTGGTCTGTGTGTTTGCGTGTGTGTGTGTGTGTGTGTGTGTATGAATACATTTCTGCATGAACAATTCTCCAAGTATTAATTTGGAACTGCTAATCCTTTTACATTCCCCTCCTACTCCCTGACGCTGAAAGGCTCTCTGGCTGTGAATCGTACAGCAGGGCCACACACACGAATGCATGCACAGACACACACACACACACACACACACACACACGAACACACGCACACACTCCACCTCCAGCTTCACGGGTTTTACTGTACGAAAACCAAAACTGACATGGTTTCAGTGGCCTTCACATATTGCTTTTGGTTAACAGGATTTCTGGCTACTGAAGCTATTTGCTGTGAGTTTTATGGCTGCTTTTCATTTGACTCGCATCTTTTTGAATTTGAAATAAAGTCACTGCTTTGAATATTCTCCTTTATATTATAATGACGTTGATTTTGTTAGTTTTTGTTCACTATTTGTGATGTTTTTCCCCCATGTTTTTGTGGCTAATATGGCTTTAAAGACCCAGTGAAATGAAAAATATATATTGGTGTGTCCCTGTACTCGTAATTATTTTGATATATGCCAAATATATGTCAGTATGAGACATTTAAAATGATTTCAAATGTTTAATGACTCATAAAAACCTTCTTATGACCCTTTTTTAATATGAAGAGGAATAGGAAGAGATGCGTTTAAAGATATAAGCAGGCAAAAATGTTTAACAATATGGCTGAGGTCTATTTCATCCATCCCTTCCTAGTAGTCAGAGCCACCAAGACGGAAAAATACATGACGTATGGTATTAGATAAGAAAGAAAGTGAGCCGTATAATCAGAAACGCCTCTAACTTAAGTTAAAAATGGTTTACTTTTGTTTTAAACAGGGACGCGAACCTGCTCTCCTGGGTGAAAATCTGCCATTTGTTTAACCCTCCCACCACTTCAGCCTCCAACCAAATGTGGAAATCTGCCACTTTAACTTTACTTTGCCATCAATTGCTACTACATCAGCAAGATGACGTCGGACACATTGCTGCGGTCGGTGAAATACGTCAATATCGCTTGTTTTCTGACCTATATTGATGTTTTTGACTGGAGAATAGGCTGGGAAAAATTATAGCAGAGCTCCATTCGGCACTTTTGTGGAAACACAGTATGAAAATGGCTTAAGTCAACAGTACTCTGTAGCTCTGCATTGGCTAAACTGTAAAACAACTTTTTGCGCATTCAAATGCAAATTATGTGATTCCAATCTCTAAAACTATCAAATATTCAGCTTCATTGGGAAATACGTCACAGTGGAAGGTAAAGACGTTGGAGCTTCTGTTTCACTTGGATTTAAGTTAAAGCCTCTGCAGCCTGCAGCGATGTCCTCCTGAACTGAATATTTACTAGAACTGGTAGAGGGAAGCCTGCAGGAAGGAGTGAAAAGGAAGGATAGGGGTAAAAATGTAGAGAAATAGGAAGAGGGAGGGATGAGGACAGAAGTAGAGTCGGGGAAACGTATAGAGCAAGAGGAATAAAGGAAAAGAAGGTGGAGGGAAATCGTGAAGAGACGTGGGGTAGGGACTATTTTGGGCGCCCTTGGTCACGGATGTAAAACCCTCATTCATTTTCTCCTTGGACAATTTCAGGTGACTCATAGTTGGAGAACTTCTACACCTTGGATGCGCATAAAACTCCTGATTGAATCATCAGCACGAACAACGAACACGAGACAAGACGGCGGACTCAGAAATAACAGGTGAGATGTTTAACTACGACTCCCGGGCTGCATTTTTGGGAATCAGAAAGCTTAAAATTCTGCTTTGTGTGCCACTAACGACGAGGTACAGAGGAAAGAATGACACTTGGAGAAAGAAGTAGGGAGAGGAGAATGCAGATTAAAAGGAAATACATCTGATATTAAAGGAAATTGATATGAAAGGACCTCAGACAGCCTGTACATCTTCCGCCGCAGGCTGAAGACCTTCCTCTTCCAACAATACCTCGGTTAAGTCATCGTCACCTAACATATATATAAAAAAAAAAAAAAAAGAAGCTCTTCTTCTTCTTTTCTCTTCTTTTCTTCTTTAACATATAGCACTCCTGTAGCGATGATAGTTAGCTCTTAAAGTTATGTACATGGGTCAAAGACGAATAAGGATTTAAAATGTGAAAATATATGACAGTGTCTAAAAATGCCTATTTAAGCTCTTTCTATGTTTATTAGACTGTTCTGTATACAACTTAACAACAGAGAATAACTTTAAGAATTAAATTTGCGTATTTTTTGTGGATTGTATGCAAAATGTATGAAAAATGTCCTTCCTGGGTAACGGGAATGGATTTTAAAATAATTCAAATTTCTACCATTGTTAGCTTATAAAAGTTAATAGATATCAATTTTTAGAGTTAAACAAACAATTACTGCTCAGAAAAACATAGTTTTATCAAAAATGTTTGCGATATATTTGGTTAGTTATACTGGAATGGGCTTATTAGGTGCTCTTGATCGTACAATCTTTCATGCCAAAAAGAGAAAAAAACTGGAAAATGTATTAGAATACTTTACAGTAAAGGCAAAAATATTTGTAATTGTATCCTCAACTCAAGAAAACCTGATTGTGTAAGATAATATTACATTTTAGGTTAGATTACTTCACTGCATCACTGTTACCCGGAATGACATGCTGTTATCCAGGAATGACGTACTGCAAGATTTCAAAGTTTTTCACTACTCATGAATATATCTTTTCAACAGTCATACATAGTACAAAGGGAGAGACACTGAGAACTGTTAAATATTTGAAAAATAATTTTTCAATCTTAATTTCAAAAACAGAACTGACCGTTTAACAGAAGACAAGTCAGGTTGAGAAAGAAAGAGGGAAGGAAAGAGAAAGAAAGAAAGAAAGAGATGGAGTCAATTTGACCCTTGAGGACGGTATGAGGGTTAAATGTAGGCATTTCATAAATTAATTTTGCTGGCATTTCATAAATTGTGTGCGGGGGGGTTAACGACTCTGCCTTTTGAATGATCACAAATGAGGCCTAACATTAATTTTAATGCTAGGCTCCAAACAAATCTTCATAACTCAAAACTGAGGATCTCACTATGTAAATTCATAAATTTTCAGAAAGAGTAGGACCTGATGTATGTAGGGATGTACTGTATAAAGTGTTCATGTAGTATGAAATATGTGGACATGTTCATAGTTCAAACTTGGAAGAAGAAGGAAATCTTAACTGTTTCTATCATGAATTGAAGAAAAAATACAACTAAACATCATAAAATATCAGACACACATAAGTATATTATTAATATAATATTACAATATCAACTTGATGCTTAAAAACTGACAAAATACGAAATAAAATACTATATTCATCAACATGTCCATTGTGGATAACAGAGGACATGTCCTGGGTAACAGAAGATCTTCGTTATCCAGGGAGGACATATTGTTATCCAGGGAGGACAAATAAGCTATTTTCCCGCCAAAACTTGGCCAAACAATGGCCTAGATAACTAAAACATAACGTAGTCTTCATCACATCAATGATAGATTTCACACGGAAAAGCCATTTTTTAAATAATAAAACCAGCATATGTTTTATAAGCGTTATCCAGAAAGACACATGATTTTAGGACATCATACACCAGTGAACAAAAAGGTCCAAATATCAGCATTTAAAGAGAGACTTATTGACCTTTCAAGAAGTTGTCTGGGTCCATCAGAGTCTTCTTGATTATGATGTAGCTGGTCAAATGACTACAGAAATGCTTTATGGGTAATGGTGGAATTTCAATGTCTGTTACCCAGTGAGGACATTAGGGAAATCCAAAAATGCGGACAAAAGTATTACTTGTGTAAAAATGTAAAAAAGCCTTGGGTTGTTACTGTATTAGTAGGTATTATTGCAAACAACACCACAATTATGCCCAAGTAGATTATGTATACATTTCTTAATTTTTTTTGCCATTTTGTCAAATTTTTATAGTTAGATTTAAGCCCGGACGTTACTCAGGAAGGACATTTTGGTACTTTTGAGCACCATAGCTCCTTAAATGTTTATTTCTTACAATAGGTAATGATATAAGTAAGTAAAGAGGAGTGAGTTGGAGAACATAATGTAGTGTTTTAAAATGTTTATTTATTTATTACATAATAAATATGCTTCAGACCCTGAAATTGAGACGTCTCGTCTTTGACCCACTTACTTGATTCCTGTGGTCTATGTCTAGTACCTTCAGGTTGAATGCACTTATTGTAAGTCGCTTTGGACAAAAGTGTCTGCTAAATGACATGTAATGTAATGTAATGTAAAAATAAGAGAATAGAAGAAGGAAAGGAGGAGAAGAATTGGAGGGAAAATGGTGAGGAAGGAAGGGAAGATGTAGAGAAGGATGCAAGGAAACATGAGAAATGTAAGAGATGGAAATTGAAGGGAAGGAAGGAAGCAGAGTGGAAAGGAAAGGATGGATGTTAGGAGAGAGAAGAAAGGAAGGATGGAGAGTGAAAGTCGTCCCCACTCTGCCTTCCCATCCATAAGCTCCAGAGCAGTAAATTTCTTGCCATTTCATGGCCGTCAGCCGGGGCCAGTAAAACGCTGCTGCTGCCGCCGAGAAGAAAGACCCCGGGGGGCCGAGGTGAGCCTGAAGGACGAGCTGTCCCTCACACACACACACACACACTTGCTCTTTTTCTCACTAACTCACAATTTCTCTCCTTCCTCTGCTCTCTTTTTGTCATCCTCACACACACTTTCGCTCCCCTCTCTCTCTCACACACACATTCCCTTCCTCGTCTCCTCTCACACCCAATTCCTCCTGTTAATTTTTCTCTTTTTGCTCTTTTTCCTTCACACACACACACACACACACATGAACGCCATCGTTCCCCGACGCGGGAGACCCCCTGGTGTCCCCGAGTCCGGAGGCGCCTACATATCCCAGGGAGCCTCGCTGTGGGACCACGAGGGTCACAGACCTCGGAGCCCAAAGTCCCATCCTTCATTTCCTCTCATTTCGGAAAGGACAAGCGGGAAACTCCATGGGAAAAAAAAAGGAATCACAGGATCACACAAATCAAGGGCAACTGAGTTAAGATGTGTGTGTGTGTGTGTCCACTCTGCAGCGAGAGAAAGAGGAGAAGGAGGGAGAGTGTGAGAGATAAAGCGCATTAAGGGTGTTTGGGAAGATGAGTGTATGACCCATAAAGATATAAAGAGGCTGGCGGTGTGGGCTTTCCGCAGGCTTTATCCATTAAACTGAGTCCCATGGCGCAGAAATGACAGATAATACACATTCTGACTACTTGTAACAATCCCTCTGTCGGCCTCGACGGCCAGTCGGTCAGCGCACATGTAGTGTTAAAACACTGGAGAGAGTCAAAGAGAAATTTTAGGAAAGTGGGACAAAGAGGGACAAAGAATCTGGCACAAATATTGGAAAGAAAGATAGTTTCCGATATTTATATTCTAAGAAGCAGAGCTCGGCTAAATACACTTATGCTACAGTGTTAAGAATCTAAACCTGTTTGATGCTAAATTAGCTATAGTGGGGTTCAAGTAGATATTTAATTATGGAAAAATATGGTTTAACATGTATTTCTATGAGGTAAAACAATCGAGGGGGCATCTTTCCTGCAGAAAAAGCATCACTGATATGTGTTGTCAAACAGTTGGGCTGCCATATGTAAGACAAAATGCTGCAAGAGAGAGAAAAAAAAATCACTTTATATATTAATGCCTTATTCAGATTAGTAATTGAATTATTAGTGGAATATTTCACTAGAACGACTGAATATGACAAAATGTGCAACACACTTTTTAGACTCATAAAGAAGAAAAATATGCAGGCATCAAAGGGAGGGGTGTGGCTTGTGAAATATGATTCTAGGCAATCAAGATAATGGTTAAAGGTAATAAGGAGGCTTTAATATATATGAGTTAGTGCATAAAAGATAATGTATTTCTTTACACTCGCCTTCTTTAGGCTGGTAGGGTGATTCCACACAGTTACAAACACATAGAAGTACAAAACTCAAAGTGATTCGAATTCCAAACATATACTTGAGTACCAATGGTTGTATATTTTGAAGGAAAATAAAAAAATATTTTAGGTCTTAAAAATGTGACTAGAAGAGTCTATGGTTCATTTTAATGCTGTTTAACGATTAATAATTGGTTATTGAAGGTTGGCTTTCTGTCAAAATAAACATCCCTTATTAAAAATGAATCAAAATCAACATAATTTGACTATTTTTAGACTTGCACAGACGAGTAGCGTGCCTGGCTAAGTGTGACTATTTATACTAAACTATTATAAATAGAGGCCGTCCTCCCACAAAATATGACCCCATGTGTCAATGTACAGGAGCTTATTAAAACCCATATTTACATTTGCAGTTAGAGATGCCCTCTAATGGCCGTAGTTATTACGAATGCCTCGAAGGCAGAAGTGATGTTAGAGTCTAGAACCAATTTATAAAGCATGATAAAGACCGTTTAGGCGTGCTGGACACACAACTTTAACCCAACAACTTAAACTTTTTAAACTATTTTAACAGCCTTTTATAAAACCTCACCATGTGTTTTTTTACCCTTACCTTGGGGAAGTAGTTTCGTTTCAATATGTAACAAAATTCAGACCACATTTATTTTTTGCAAAAAATGTGCTTCAAATTCTCTTGGCAGCTGAATAGAAACACTGCTAATTTCAACTTCATCTTAAAAATTGCCTAGTAATCTGTTATAAATAGAGGCCATCCTCCCACAAAATATGACCCCATGTGTCAATATACTGGAGCTTATTACAACTCGTATTTACGTTTGCAGTTAGAGATGCCCTCTAGTGGCCGTAGTTATTACGAATTATTTAGAGGCGGAAGTGATGTTAGAGTCTGAAAGCAATGTACGGGACCAATTTATAAAGCATGATAAAGTCCGTTTATGGTGTGCGGGAAAATAATATTTGACCATAACCTAACATTCATGTTTCACATTTTAATGTCACTACCTCTGGCAGTTATATGCATTTATTTAACTTTTTTAACAGCCTTTTTATGAAACCTAACCATTGGGTTTTTTTGCCCTTACCTTGAGGAATTAGTTTTGTTGCCTAAATGTAACAAAATTCAGACCATTTTAACAATGTTAGTGACATGTTAAACATGTATGAGGGCAATGGTCATCTGGGGGCTAAGTGTTCCTTTAAAGGAGGCATTTTTGTGTAATAAATGCTGGACCATGAGTCATCGAGACTATTTCCACCTGTGATTTCTCTGCTTTGAGAGTTCAGAGTCTGTTGTGATAAAAGTCCATGAATCTGATTCATTTCACTTCAAATGGGTGCTTCAGTTACAAAAAAAAAAAAACATACTTGTGAGCCCATGGGAGTTTTCTTGTGACTTGTATACAAAAAGCAACAAAATGAGCATTTGTTCTGGACTAAAAAAAACACTTGATTGTGCTCAAAGATGTATAAATATCTTTCTCCGTTTCTGCAGGACACCAAAGATATGGCCGTCCGTTCCACAAACAGATGCAGCACAGGGTGAACAGGTGCCCCACAGGAGGTAGAGGTCCTACAGTACAAAGACATGGAAGTGTGTGTGTGTGTGTGTGTGTGTGTGTGTGTGTGCCAGCAGGGCAGCAGAGGGCCAGGCTGTCTGAATCCCCTGACAGCCACTTGTCACTCTCCCCTCAGACCATCTGGGCCTTTTCCTCTGTCTTATCTCCACACAAACACACACAAACCACACACTTTCTCGCTCACACACACACACCAACACACACACACACACACATGCACGCATTGCGCCAATGGGAGCTGGTGGTGACAGTGGTGATGGCGGGGGTTGGGAGGGCAACAGATGCCAGTTTCTCCACGTTTGTTTCCCTCCATGCTTTTCACCTTCCCACCTCTCTCCATCTATCTCTGTCTCCGTCTGTCCCTCCATCCATCCATCCATCCATCCATGCATGCATCCCTCTTCGCCCTCCTTTTTTCCTTCCCTCCTTCCTGTCTCACTTCCCTTCTCCCCTCTTTCTCCACCTCCTCCGCTATCTTACTTCATCTCTCCATCCTCTCTCTCCAATTTACTCCATCTTCCATCTCTGTCATGTTTGGGCCAGCTGGCATCTCACAGTCCTCACCACAATCTTACACACACACACACACACACACACACACACACACACACACACACACACACACACACACACACACACACACACACACAGAGCCATATGCTGGAGCTGACCTCCACCGCTGCATTAGTCCAGGGATGTAGTTTTTACACAAGGCACTCTCACTGGGAGCTAAACGATTCATCAGGGACCAGTAACTCTCTTGATGCAATATGTGGCACAGTTGCAGCTCAATGAAAGCCTGAAATGGAGCTGATAGTGTTGTTTTGTTGTCATTTCATGGTGTATTCTGATTGGTTTGCAGATGTCATAGCAGCAGTCAAATTGCATTGATTTGGTCTTTAATTTTTTAACATTGTCTAGATTTTGTCTTTGAGCGCCAAAGTTTTACATCAGATATTGTTGGATGTGTTTCATGGGGTAATTTAAGGCCTAGCATGTTTGATTTATGATCAAAGATTTCAGCATGTTTCTATCTAGATTCATCAGAAACATCTCTGAATGGCACATTCAATGGCCACAGGAATGAGTTCTTAGGAAGTCAGTTAGCATTTTAGCGCCATGGGGTTTAATCTTTCGAACTCAATGAGGATTTTGAATGGGTTTTTGGTTCGATCCCTGAAATAACATCTTTGGTTAACACAAGCTGAAAAAATGTTCACGTTTTGTTGTATGACGGAAGTAAATACCTCCACTTGTAAATTTTGGAGTTTCTACGTGGCCGGTTGCTAACAAGTGGCTAAATGAGACTACAGTGGTCGTTGGGGATATTAAACGTCATCACGCTGGACACCAGACAAGAACTCTGTCACTAGGACACCTCTAGTCCTGTTTTTCAGTGCTCTTGCAAAGTCTTGTACATTGTAAATTATGCAAATAAACAATTAATTTGGCTACTTATTCGTTAGCTTGTCAAAACCGCTGGTTAGCTTGTCAAAGACCGTCTAAAGCTAATGGTAGTGGCTTTCAAGTCATGCGACCATGTTGTAGTTTGCAATAGCATAACGTTAGCTTTTTACTTCTGACTTCATTAACACTTCAATCATTCTTAAAGTGGTGTTCATTTGTGAAGATGATCCTGCTGAACAAAATGCGTAAGCATCAGAAACGAGTGTTTGCCACAGATCTTATTTTCTGCCATGATCCAAAATCCAATGCAAAAATCCCATAGACGAATTCTCAATAGACCCCATGGAGATGCTACATCCGGTCTCTCACATACATAAATTTCCAACTTTATCAAATACAAAAAGTTGACTTGATATTTGTCATTTTGACTTTTTGCACAAAATTGTATTTTAACTTTATTCCCAACGTTTTTCTCAAAACTGCATAATGAAAAAAAAATCCTCCTCTTATTAATTTTTCTCCCACCTGGCCCCAATCCTCTAGTTTTCAATTGAATATATGTCAAACTGAAAAACTTTTGTTTTAGTGAATATACACTTGAGAGTAGTGTATGTGTGGGTGTGTGTGTGTGTGTGTGTATGTGCGCTTGGACATTTTGTGCATTTTTGTTTTTCTTAATGTTTCACACAGTGTCCCCATTTAAAAAAAAAATTGAGGTTGAAATTGAAAAGTCAAGCTTATGCTTTACAATTTGAGGGGAAGGGGGGAGTTTCTGCCTCATTATCACACTCGTTTCACAAACATATACTGCCCCTAACAACTACTCTGACTTCCAATGTGTCCAGAATACTATGAGACATAAACACTGAGAAGTACCTGGCCCACTCGACTTGACATCATTCTTCTCAACACTTCATCTCTTGTTCCACCTCGTGACTACTTGGGATTTCTAGGGTCAAAGCAGAGCTAATTAGCCTCTTCCTCCTCCTTCTGCTCTTTCTTTCCCTCCTCATCCCTCTCTTCTACTTCCCTCTGCGGCTCCCTGGCGTCCACTCGTCTTTGCTGTTATTGAGCACTCGCACACCTCTTCCTCTCCTTCATCCCTTCAGGGAGGACGGCCCATCACCATTCGAGACACATAACCAGTCCCACCAACAAGTGACAGCATCACACACACATACACACACACAGAAAGCCATAATCCGTCCATGCACACATACACACTACTCTCCATCCGTCACATTTACATTTCAAACTGCCTGCGCTTCCACCAACACATCCATTATTTACCAGCCTCTGGCCAAAGAGGAGAGCACTGTATCCACACTCCCCAGGTAGTGTGTGTGTTCATGTGTGTGTGTGCTGCACTTCCTCTCTGCTGCTTCCCTCAGCAGCCTGCAATTATATTTCCTAAACTTCATAAACTACATTTTCCTTCCTTTTCTCATTTCGCTCCCTTTTCCGCTTCTCGTCCTTCACGATCTTTTAAAAGTCAATTACGGGCCGTTTGGTAGCGACAGCGGTGTCAAAATTACTGTAGATCACCGGATATCAACAAAAATAAAAAACTCCCAGTAGATTTTTGTTTTTGAGGAGCACAAGGACAACAGTAAGCTGTCCTTTTTCATTGATGCACATAAATATTTTTCTTTTGCAACTTTTTCAGCCGCTCCCACTTCAGGTTTTTGTCCCTGAGATTTATTTTGTTCAGGTATTTTTAGTTCCTGTTGCCACAGAGAAAAACAGAATCTGTTTCTCCACTTCTCCTCTTCTTAATGCACAGACATGTATGTGCTTACATGTGTGATTCACATTCTGTTGTACCACATAAATAAATAAATACCTAGTACAGGTAAATACCTCCACTTGTGAATTTTGGAGTTTCTACGTAGCTGGTTGCTAACAAGTGGCTAAATGAGACTACAGTGGTTATCAGGTTATGGTTATTATGGTTATTAGTGGTTATTAAATATCATCAGTCTGGACATGGACGACAACTCTTTCCCTAGGCCACCTAACAGTCTCTAGTCATGTTTTTCAGTGCTCTTGCAAACTTTTGTGTGTAAATTATGTAAATGAACAATTTATTAGGCTACGGATTTGCTAGCTAGTCAAAACAGCTGGTTAGCTTGTCGAAGCTGTCTGAAGCTAACGGTAGCGACATACAAAATTACTGTACATCACCGGATATCAACAGAAATAAAAAAAACTCACAGTAGATTTTTGCATTTGAGGAGCACAAGGACAACAGTAAGCTGTCCTTTCCCATTGATGAACATAAATATTTTTCACTTGCAACTTTTTGAGCTGCTTCCACTTCAGATTTTTGATCTTTTTGTCCCTGAGATTTATTTTGTTAAGGTATTTTAGTTTCTGTTGTCACAGAGACAAACCAGAATCTTTTCCTTTCTCCACTTCTCCTCTTCTTAATGCACAGACATGTATGTGCTTACATGTGTGATTCTCAGCGTGAAGGTCCCGTGTGATTCGTGTTTCACACCCTGACCGCTGTCTTTAAGCGTGTAACTGACGTGTGCACACATTTGTTTGTCAAAATGCACGCGATTCACACTCTTTACGATGTCAGAGCGGCACATTCTGTCCATCTTGCGCACACCTCCTTCTTGCTGTTTTTCTAGCCTCTCTGCACCTCCTGATGCCTCCTCACACCTCCTCCATATGAGGTGAGAGCTGGAGATGTTGACTCTCATTTGTAAATTGTTTGGAGGATACTACTTATATATTTGTTAGGTTGTGATTACAGCCTTTTCTTTGTCTTTATGCAGCATTCTCTATGCAAAAAATGCATTTTCCCAGCAAATGACTGAATGATCTGTCAACTTGTGAGTTTAAGAAACCCCTCTTGCTTTGATCTGTTATGTTAAGAGAAGGGAGGCCAGCAGGAGGAGAGCTATTGTGGGCTAGCGGCTCTGTAAAAGTGTGTGAGGGTGGCCTAGTTAAAGCTCTCATAATGGATTACATTATGCTATAAACACACTCTCCTCCCGCCGGTCGCCTGACTTCTCCACCCGTGTCATCTAAATGAGCCAGTAAATGGATGGATGGGATCTTTTGCTAACAACAGTGAGGTTTTGACCTGTCACAGTCCGGGGTAACCAAACAAAAGTAGTAGACAGTAAACCAGACAGTGACACGATGAGATTTTGTGAATAGGGAAAGGTAGTTGGCCCACAATTTACTGTCTCAAAAGGTATTCCTTTATTGCTTTGTTAAAGCTAGAAAATAAAGGCCAAAGAGTTTGTCCGCAGCATCATTTGTTGATCTACATTACTCTTGTCCTTGTAAATACAGTCATGGAAAAAATATTATACAACCCTTGTTTTCTTCAATTTCTTGTTCATTTTAATGCCTGGTACAACTAAAAGTACATTTGATTGGACAAATATAATGATAATAACAAAAACATCTCATAAGAGTTTCATCTAAGAGCTGATATCTAGACATTTTCCATGGTTTTCTTAATAATGATTTTGGTTATTATCAAAATATTTGCATCTTTAGTTGTACCAGTCATTAAAATGAACAAGAAATTGAAGAAAACAATGGTCTTATAATTTTTCCATGACTGTAGTCATGTCAACCATAGCTGAAATAACCACTATTCATTCTTTGTACCCATTGTGGAAGTTCTGGAAAAATTGGATAATTTCAACACCTTCACCAAGACCTGTGTGTGTGGATGACTGCCACCACTACAGTGGTATGAATCCAAATTTAAAAGATTCTCCTTTAATTTAATTGCAATAAACTGGTCAAAAGGATGCCAAAATTGCTAAATCATGATGCACATGTGTAAAAAGTCTGAATTTATCTTTTGTCAGGTCTGTCCGTAAGATGACAAACAGATAACTTTTAAAATGTTTGTTTTCTGAATGGAGTTTGGGTGGATTGGGAAAATGCAATGCAGGAGAATCCTCATCCTGGAAGGTTTTCACAGCACAGTGTCATCCAAATATTTGAAAATAGTTCCAAGCAAATGCTCTATAAAAAAAATAAAATGATTCTCAAATATTTTTTGACATATACTCAATTGAATACAGTAAAAGCATGGTTGGTTTTGGGCATAAAAATACAGAACAAGAACAATGTCAGCTGTAACCACAGGTTGGTTCCTCAGAAAAAGATGCATCAGGTGATTTCACCAGAGCTCAGTACAAACGTGTGATCATTTCTCTAATATATTTGATGTTTTATCAAAACAAATGACACTCCGCCCTGAATTGATGCAGATCCAAAAGCTCTCGCTATGGACTGGAGGTCTCTTCCTTCATCAGTGACACGCACCAAAGGATTCTGGGATAGCTGGCCAAGCGTCTTGGCATAGGCCCCTGTGGTTGGCTGCTGCCACGGCGATGAAGCGGTGTGATGTTCTCTCCAGCAGACCCCCGCGATCGCTGTGCCGGTAGACCACAACAACACACCTTGGCCGGCTTTCCTGGCTTCAATCCTGCCGAGCTTCCAGCACCAAAACAGCATGCTTCTCTCCTCTCTCCTTCACTTTCCTCACCACTCCATCCTTCCTCCCTCCTCCACTCCTGTTTTGTACCTTACTTTCTCACCTAACCAGATGAGCAGACACCGAAATAGTGAGCGGTGTATATTTATCTGTCTAAAACATCAGAGATGTCACAACATTGCTGTTGCTTAGTGTTAGACATCTCACATTGCCTTTAATACCGCCTCGAGCCTTACCACCCGCACTGTGGACAGCAGTCTGTTCGTTCACACCTCTGCAGCATCATGGAAGGTGTGATAATTTATCAGTGCAAAACACCAATGAGTTTGCTTGTCGGTCAACTTACCTGCACCAATCCACCCATATGTACGTATGTTAGGCTGAGTTACGTGATTCTTAAAGATAAAAGGAAAAGGACTCCTTTTAACCCTCTGAACCCAAAGCAGTTACAGGCTTTTTCCTCCTTTTTTTAAGCTCCTGTCACATTTTTTTCAGTTTAAAACGTGCCAGAAATCCTAAAAACAAAAAAAAAATACAAGTTGAATTTCTTTGATAATTAGGAAACAATATAAAAAATAAATTATACAAATTTAATATATGAATGCAACATTTTTGGAAGAACCCAGAAATGTTACCAATATTAAAATGAAATAAAAAAAATAAAAATGGGAAATCCACGCTACTTAATTTTTTTCTAAATCTACATCTAGCCTCTCCGCTCTTGTCCTCTCCTCTCTGATCTGTGTAACATCCTGCACTTTAGTCCAAGTTTTACAGAATTTTAGTCACGTGACTGTTGGTCTCAGCTGAGTCATTCAAGGCTTTCCAAATGCACTGAAAAGAATATATATATATATATGTATATATATATATATATATATATATATATATATATATATATATATATTTTAATAAGTCATATTTAATAAACTTATTTTGATTACATTCCACTATTTTTAGCTTAGATTTTGTAAGTTTTTCCTGACGGACGTGTTCATCATACATGATTTGACCCTTCAGAAATGTTTAGTTTACCATAGTTTTTAGTTCACCAATAATTAGTTTCTATAGTTTCTGGTTGGAAACCATACCATTCAGAATTGCCTCCGTGTCGTGGGGTTCACAGGGTTAAACCATATCTGGGGTAAATTTAACCTTTAAAAAAACTATCTACATGATTAGTTTTCCCCTAAAGTTTACCGCCGATGATGAAACCTAACGAGTAAATCCACCAACAGACCAATCATTCAAACCCTGACACATACATGCTCCACTAAAACACACCTGGCTGCTCTCACTGAGGACTCATTTTTCAACAGAGACAGTTTAGCAAAGCCCCTTTTTATAGTACAAATTACCACCAAAGAAAAATTGTTTCCAGTCAAGTGGAAACACATGGACTTGACTCAGTTATATTTTTAGGCCATTTTGTAAAAAACAGTCCAAATCTCCTGCAACATGTGTGGGCCATACACTTGTTTGGGACATCCTCTTGGCACGGCTACAGTCAGAGGTTTGCCCAGCACCTGTGTGTCCTGCTCACTCTGCTCCTGTACGTGTGTGTGTCGATTCAAATTAAAAACCTGTGGCACCTGGTCATCTTTAAACACACGCAGCTGCTGTGTGAAAATGTAACAGGAAAAACAAACAGTTTGCGCGCATACGTTGGGCTGCATGTGCGTGCATATGTGAAATTACATCACATCTGCAGGACCGCGGCCCCCGAGCACAACATGTCCCAGTTATCTTCACTTAAAGTCTGATTTTGCAGCGACTTGCAGCGCGCACGCTTGGTTCAAAGCTGACTGCCAGCTAAATAATAAACACAACACCTGTTACTTGTTTGCACTCACTGCAAATCCAAGGTCATTTTCTCTCCATTAAGTCCTGTTGTAAACTAGTGTTCACCAGTACATTCACTTCAATGGAGCTTGCATTACATGAGTCAGAAAGATTGGAAACTGTTCTGTGGGAGCACGAAACATTCACAGATTTAAAGTTTTTTGAAAGAGTTTGCAGCATAAAAAGGGTAGTGAGCAGTCAGTTTGACCTTCTATTATAGTCTCTTCTTTACCTAAAATGCAGCCTCTGAATGGTTCCAGGAACTTTATAGCCTTCATGTATCTTGATAGTTTCTTTCTGACTTCATGTGTGCATCACAGCAGTCTTTTAACCTTCTGTATTTCAATAAAGTAAGTTACAGCTAACTCAAGAGTGCAGTATGTGCCAGCAAAAAAAATACTACTGCTTAGATCTTTTGGCAGAGTTTCTGTTAGCAGTTAGTCATGCTGGATGCAGTAGAGATGTATCCGAATAACTCATTCAGGAAAGCACAAATAATGTGAGGGAAATAAATATTTCTTTCACCCAAAGTATTATTATGGGGGGGGGGGGGGGGGGGGGGGGGGAAGCCATGATTATTAAGTTTGTGCATTAGCCATTAGGTTTACAGGATGATGATTTTAAAATATATTTCTTCTTCTACTTCTGGTCTTCTATATGAATACAGATTTACAGATGGATAATTTTGTGGGCTGACTTACAGACTGTACAAAAAGAGTCTACATCGTCACTGTGACGACCAATTACTTTGTGCATGCCAGTTTTGAGGCCTTAAGTATGGCATGCTGGCCATTGCCATCTTGGTTTATGGTAACCATATTGTTTTTTTGCAACCAGCACTTAACAGATAACAGATCGGGGACCAGAATTACACTACATCATTGTATAACGCTAGTTCTGCCTAGCTGGCTTGGTTAGAAAGACACTATCGTTTAGGATTTAGTATCCCCGCTTTATCATCCATTTCAATCTTAATGGGACCATAATATACTATATGAACATCATGCTGTATTTTACTTGAAACTAGCGATTGAAACACATTAGTAAAATGATTACTGTGGTAATAAATCAACTGTAAAGCATAGGTCAATTTCACAAGACTTTCAAACAAATGGGCTTCTTTTTGCAGCCAGTGGAGTCGCCCCCTGCTGGCCGTTAGAAAGAATGCACTTTTAAGAATGAGGCACATTGGCCTCACTTTTCAGGTATAAAGGATGCCACTTGGGTTGGACAGATAAAGATACAGAATCAGATAATGATGTCTCTGTACACCTCTAGGATGGAGCCATTAAATGCAATAGTATGAACACTAGAGAGGCTAAATTATGGCAGAGAATAAGTAATCAATTGCTCCTGCTGCCAAACCTCTCACTTGGCAGAATGATGTTGTCATGTACTTGAGGTGATGTGACTTTTTGTGAATTCTGGTTCACTTGAAAATTGACAAGTGGGAACACAAACAAGCAAAGTAAACTTCCAACCAAAGTCTGCAGGTGTGATTGCACCTTTTTATTCAACTTTAATCCCATTTCCTAAAATCTGCAGCTTGTGATGAAAATCCACTGCGTGTCTCCAATTCACAGAGCTCTTGTCACATTAGTCAACAAGGCCCCGCGACTACAGGCTGTTTACAAAGCGAAGCCCCTCTCCCCTCTGTCACGTAGCGCTGCAACTGGAGGGGAGCGCGCAATCAAAGCTCGCCGAACACACGTCATCCTTTGAGGGGGTCTTTGAAATCTGGCCCTCATCCGCACACAGGAGCGCATCACACCGCATTAGACAGTTTGTGGAATAAATATTTGACGGCCGGCAATATCACAAGACGCAGAGAAACCTCCTAGCACGCAGCTGTTCACCCAAACCCCCCTCCTCTCTCCCCTCCCATCCTTTATCCTCCCCTCCTTGCAGCCCTCCGCCCTGCCTGCCTGGCTCCTGCAGACAGAGAGCTGGTTTAAAGCTCAATTGTGCATTTTGCAGATAAAGTAGCAAAACTACTAGAGGCGGTGTTGTGAGCACTCGTTGCCAGGGCAACACTGGTAGGGAGACCTGGTTCTCCATTACTACTTAATTTAGGCGCTCTAATTGCATTCCACACAATCTGTGGCCACAGTGTTATGCAGAGGAAGAGGGAGGAAAAGTTGGGGTGGGGGGGGGGGACAGGTCTCCGGTAAAGCCCCCTGCCTGGGAGCAAAAATAAAACGCCTCACAAACCGAACGCGGGGCAAATGGCTTTGGAATTCTCTTTATTGCTATTTGTGGCGATAAAATGTTTCGCTTAAAGATGAACCAAAACATTAAATTTCAATTTCGCACAAGTCTCGAGAGCGCATTATCACGTCGTCTTTAATTTCAGGACAGAGACCGAGTCGCTGGAAATGTCATCAACTGCTCAGAAGTTAAATATATTGTCTGCTGAATGAAAGAAGGGGAGACTACAGAGCACCAATCTTTGTTTGGGAAGGCTTGTGTGTGTGTGTGTGTGTGTGTTTGTGTGTGTGAGAGAGAGAATGAGATACGGAGGGAGTGAGAGTGAAGGAAAATTGCTCTAATTGTTCAAGCTTCTAGCCTCTGAGCTCTTCTTTCCCTTCAAAAGACTACACACAAACACACATACACACACACACACACAAATGCATACACACACACACACACACACACACACACACACACACACAAATGCATACACACACACACACACACATACACAGGCCTGTGAGCCTCACTGTCCCTTTGAACCTCCACAGGCCGTGGCCCTGAGAGAAAGCTGGCCCACGATGCTTTTCTTCGGCCGGGGGTTTGAAATGATTGGTAACTGTTGAGCCAGTGTTTTCAGGTCCCTGACCCCCAGCACTGAAGTGCCACAGACACTAGATACAACATCGCTCCAATTATCCCTCACTCTCCCCAGCCACTTCACCAACTCAGTGGACTCCCCGCTTCACTTCCACTGCAAAAAAACTCCCAACGGTTGATTCGTGGGATCAAAGTATTACTTTCATTAAATACAAAAAAGCTCAACATTTAAAGCTATTTGGTGATAACAGTCACCTCCGAGAAGAATCCATCAGTGAGGCAGAAGTTCATTTTACATCGTTACCACCCAACAAAATGAGGTTTATTTGTAATACATAGAAAACAAGCTCAGTGGTGAGCGTGATCAATGAGAACTGCCACAGAAGAGTCTCTGATCTCAGAGTCCTGATGTTCCCAAATCCATGATTTCCTGGATTCCTATTAGATATTACTCATGTCTCATCTAAGACTCATCTCCAAGGGGCTCCAACTACAATATTTTTGGTCATAATACAGCTGAATATGTTTGGAAAATGGGATAAAAAGGAAGGCTAATCTGGCATTAACAATATAATAGAAGTTAGACATTTTATGAGTTCAAGGTGGGCATTGAACTCATTAAAACTTTGGTCCTGGACAGAATATAGAAACTTTATCAAAGGGAATCTTTTTTTGGATGCATTGACTAGATGAGTATCTAACAGGATTGTTGAGTATGATTTCTTGCAGAAACGTTTGCAGCATGATTCGTATGATATCCTAGTAAGCATTAGACGTCACAATGGCTGTTTTAAACACATTCATGTTGTACAATGGTTAGGTTTAGGCACAAAAACCACTTGCTTAAGGTGAGGAAAAAACAATCGAGTTAAAAAAAATACTTCTGGAAAAAACTTCGAACAACAAGACAAAAAAGGCCAATATTAAAACATAAAAATAAGCACTTCCCCTTTCATCATTGATATTAATATTTCTTGTGCTTTCTACTTATGTTATTTTGTGGTTTTCATAATTTTCCACTTGTTTCACCTGTCATGTTATTATCTGATCGATGTGATCAGCTGCCATTGGCTTTTAACAGGCCAAACCTGTGACACTTGTTTGTTTAAAACCCGGATGAAGACCAGCAGTCGAAACATGCTGGCATTTTTAACGATTATATGATTTATATATCAAATATACAAAGCAGTCTTCACTTTTTCCATGTTTGTCACAGTGGAGGACAGTGAATTAAAGCCACTTGAGCCAGACGACCCAATGCAATGGACGTGAGCACAGATTCAGATGATATTTTTTCACATTATTGTATTTGGGACAGGCAAATCATAGTCAAAGTCTACACTGGGCTTTATGGTTTAAGAGGACACACACTGGAGAAGACTTATTTCTCCAGTTTTCATTGATTTCATTGGTTTGATTGGTTGAAATCATTGGATTTTGCAGTGATCCATGCTCAGGAATGTGTGTATTCTGTGTGAGAAACTTTTTTTCCATACGCTGGTGGCTGAAATGAAAATTTATTATGTGTGTGTGTGTGTGTGTGTATCATGGGATGTCTGAGTTTGATAGGGAGTTTCAGTAGATGTGTGGAGGGGGTGGCTGGCAGTTTTGACCCCTGCCACTCTCTCCGACCTGTCCTTTGTCTCGTCTCACCCTGGTCCCCTCACCCCCCACCCCCCTGTCCCCTCACCCAAACCAACAAAAGGACCTCTTGGATGAGGAGGAGGAGGTGGTGGTGGTGGGGACCTCTTTTATGACTTCTTTGCCATTTTTTTCTCCCCCCCTCCCATTCGGTTTTCAGGCCCATTCGTTCCTGCCTCGTCCTTGGGAGTTGGGGGCCACCATTTATATCGTTGCCTGGGAATTAAGGCCCCGTGGCCCCTTTTGTTGCGAGGTGGGCTGGGGCAGCGGTGGCTGGGGCAGGGGGCGAGGGGCAAGGGAGGGCTGCCCTTTGTTCCAGCCAGAAGAGTGGGCTTCAGTTCCCACAGACCTGGGGGCCGACGGGGGAGCCCGGGCCCCCACAGCATGACAGTGATGAGGTAATGTTTACAGAGCCATGGGCCCTCACACATGCAGCGCTGACGCATTTACGGAGCCCGCATTCACACGTAGACAAACATGAACACCTACAGGTGTGAGAGGTGGACACACACACACACACACACACACACACACACACACACACACACACAGACACAGACACACACACACGGTGAGGTTTGAAGACTTTCCACTGACTAATTATAAAAATAAAACCACAACTAAACTTTACTTAACCACGACCATTAAACAATTGACAACCATAAAACAATTATTTTAACCCCAAATGGAATAATAAAGAGTTTTTACCCACTAAAGGATATCGATTAAGTCCCATTTTTAGACATTAAGACCTCCAAGAAATTGATTTTCTTAACGATGCAAGACCACCTGTATTTATTTCTAAAAAGCTGACATTTTTAAATATTTACATAGACGAGCTGACATGAAAGAACAGTCATAAATTGCCGAATTGAATCCAATTCCTTAAGATTTTCTCTTATGCGTGGCCAAAGTTTTCCGATAAGCAACCTCTTTTTTGTTGTTTTTTTCTCTATTAATTTACTATTTAAAATATAGAATAATATGTTAGTAAGGTATATTTTCATTTCTACGTAATGAATATAGCTATAGTATATTAAATGTATAAAATGTAAAGAATGTATTAAAGATCCCGATTTTGAAGCTGTGCCATTTTTTATATTCTTGGTTTTATTTTTCGTTTGTTTTGTTTTTTTCTCTCACTATCCGCATTGTTAACTCTTTAAGTTTGTCTTATTTTAAGTTGTATGTACTGTATTATATGTTGGATCCCAGGAAGAAATGCTACAGTTGTGCTGCAGCTAATGGGGATCCAAATAAAAAAATAAAACAATATATAAAAATGAGTATCACAATAATCTTTAAAGAAGAAGGTCAAAGATCAGGGCAGGGAGACACATATACACTTCCACACACTGCTCTTCCCTGTTTGGACTTCCAGTCTACTGCTGTGGTCAGAGGCTCATCTCCTGTTTGGGTTCTTACAGAAAGAAAGACCTGCTGTTATTATCTGTGCCCTCCCATCCCACACACACACACACACACACACATTACTCTCCTCCCTGCCACCCTCCTCCTTCTGCCTCCCCAAATATTTAGAAGCTGTTGAGCTGTTGATGCCCGCAGCTCTGACAAGCTAGAGTTCATTCAGAGTTGCAAGAGATAGCTACTCTACTAGAGTGTGTGTGTGAAGAGGCACAGAGAGAGAGAGAGGGCGATGCACACACAAACACATATTCATACGACAGCGACAAAGCCAGCTAACAAAACCGCCTACACACAAAATCCCACACACACATCAGTAGCTTGCGTCGTCTAATAACAGTTACTCTGAAGAGCATTCGCAGTTTTTCTTTTCTTTTTTGGGGGGAAACCTTTTCTCTTACACACAAGAAAGCTCACAATAGGAGAAGTGCTGCAGAAATAGTTGTCAATAACTGCTGTGCTGGGATTAGTGATAGTGATGGTTTTTATTATCGGAGGAAAGTTAATGATCTCGGTTACTAGATCAACAAGTTCTCCAACATAAATGACAGAAGAGGTCATGTGTCATTACCATAAATTACAACACGTAGGTACGTAACGCGGCTCGCGGTACAGCGGCGCGTTCTAAAAATCGCACACACATACAGCCCGCGGTTGTAAAAAAGGTAAAAAAGTTGTTGTGGAAGTTACATTCAAAAACATGATTCATATAACTTAAGGTAAACGTGGTTTAAAAATGTAAGTTAGGCTCAAAAACGTGATTCCCGCAAGTTACGTTAAAAAAAACTTACGCAAGAAACGTAAGTTACGATCAAAAACTAAATTCACGCAACTTACGTAAACAACTTACGTAAACAACTTACGTAAACAACTTATATAAAAAACGTAAATTACGTTCAAAAACGTGATTCACGCAAGGTACGTAAACAACTTACGTTAAAAAAAACTTCAAAAGAAAGGTAAGTTACGTTCAAAAACGTGATTCATGCAACTTACGTAAACAATTTAAGTTAAAAATGGTTTACTTTTGTTTTCACACGGGACACGAACCCCGCTCTCTTAAGTGAAAGTCCCGTTTATTCAACACATCCACCACCCCAACCTCCGACCAAATGTGGGAATCCGCCCTTTTAAACTTCGCTTAACTGTCAATCGCTACTACGTCAGCAAGATGGCGGCGGAGGCATTACAGCGGACAGTGAAATACGGAGACGTAGCTCGTTTTTTGCTGCCTGTACACATGACTTATATTGATGGGAGAACATGCTGACTTGATAGTCTATTCTCCTTCTTTTATCGTCGTATCTTTCTTTGGATGGACCTACACATCCTTTGTCCTCTCCCCTTTCACCTCTGGACTTGCAGGTGTAGTGATTTTTCCAGCTGTCACAAGTTGAAATTGCAAAAGATCAATTTACAACTGCTGAACTGCAAGCAGAGTTATTGACACGGCCTGACCCGTCAGCCTCTCTCTTCCTCCCCCAGCCGATCCCTCCCTCTATCTCTCTCTCGACTCTGGACCATCTTCTGCAGCTCATTTATAGTGAAATAGTGACTGTCTGCAGCCTATGGGCCTCTATCAGTAATTACTGCAGGCAAACAGCTTGCAAAGGTAAATTAACAAGTGAAGCTGGTGCTAGTTTCAAGCCCACCACCTGTTGTGTGACCAATAAAACAGCTTAAGCTTTCTATCCACTAGTTCTTAACAAAGCTGGTTACATATAGATGTTTTGAATACACATATATTCTACAGACCTGATTCCAAAAAGGTTGGGATGCTGTCCAAAGCGTAAAAAAAACAGATTGCGATCATTTGCAAAAATATTAAATCGAAAGAGGTACAAAGACTTTATATTTAATGACCACGCTGAAAAATGTAATAAATATACACTCATATTGAAATATGTTCCAAAAAAGTTGGGACAGGTGCACACAGTGAGTGTTTAGAACTGTGGACAGTTAATTATTCAAGAATGAAAGTTTAACTGATTAATTTTGAATGTGAAATTCTTTTCCATTCTTGCTCGATTTATGACCCCAGTCCGGGGCCTCTATTGCCGTATTTTGTGCCACACATTTTCATTGCGGGACAGGTATGGACAGCAGGCAGGCCAGTCTAGTACCTGCACTCTTTTCTGTCAAAGCCATGCTGTTGTGCAGAATGCAGCTTGGCTTTGTCTTGCTCACATAAGCAGGGGCATCACTGGAAACGACTGCTGGATGGCAGCATGTCACTCCAAACCCAGTTTGTACCTTTCAGCATTAATTGTGCCTTCACTAATGTGCAAATTAACCATGCCATGGGCACGAACCCCATCACAGATGCTGGCTTTTGAGCTTCGGTAACATTCTGGATGGTCCTTTTCCTTTTCAGCCAAGAGGGCACAATGTTCAGGATTTCCCAAAACAATTTTGACTCCTCAGTCCAAAGGACATTTTTCGTTTATTTGTCTTTTTTTCCACCTATTTTCGGTCTCTTGGCTAATGAAATGCATCAGAATACATGTGGGAGTGTTGCAATGCAACACGTTGATTTAAAAAAAAACTTTATTGAAGGTTTGGACAAATAAACTCAACTTCTTTCATTTCTATCTGCTACAGAGGCTGAAAAATTGATTATTTAGTAGGAAGCGTTGGCACTTCTGTTGAATTTCCAGAAAAACGGGTTTTAGGGGCTTATTTTAAAAACGCCCAGAGGTTTTACAGGCATTTTCCCCAGGCGTTTTAGGCCTAAATGGGTTTAATAAACTTGCATTTATAGATGCAGTGACAAATTGTGTTTACTGACAGTGATTTCCTAAGCGTTCCTGAGCCCATGTAGTAATGTCCTTTATACAATCAGGTTGGTTTTTAATGCAGTGCTGTCTGAGCACATCTGATGTTGGTTTGCAGCTTTGCCTCTCCGGATTCTTCAGATTTTTAGATTCCTTGGTAAGACTTATTAAAAGACAGTTTAAACAGTAAATAAATGTGCATAAATGCGGGAAGTGAAGTAGCTACAAGGGTCAAGTGACTACTGCAAGTTATGTAAAAAAACGTAAGTTACGTTCAAAAATGTGAATCACATAATTTACGCAAACAACGTAACTTAAGTCAAAAATAATATACTTTAGTTTACACACAAGACTCGAAGCCTGCTCTCCTGGGTGACAGTCCGGCATTTGTTCAATACATCCACCATCATCATATTGTCTTTGTGCAGTTTTCAATTGAATTTATGTCACAAAGAATTAGCAAATGATCTGTTTATTTTTATTTCACAGAGCGTCCCAACCTTTTTGGAATCAGGTTGGTACTATTTGCTGTCTACAAGTAAGGATTGTCTTCAGTCCCTTGTGTGGGAGATGCACGATAGCAGCTTTTACAATGGCTGCTATTGTCGAGTCTAATCCATAACAGTGATATGATGCTAATGAAGGGATGTGTAATCATTATCCATGGCCTGGCTCATGTTTTTGCACTTTGAGAGGATTTGTGTTGCGGATCCTGGGATCGGGGGTTAATCTTGTTTCAGCTTCGGGTCAACTTTGACACAGTGCTGCTGTTTAGTTGGACTGTTCGGTGTGTGTGGTGTGAGCTTTGTCTATCCAAATGCCTGCGTGTGTGTGAGCACTTAAGGGCAAACGAGGATATTTTTTCTACATTCGGTTATTGGTTGTTTTAATGTATTTTCAGGTGATTTCAGATGCTTTTTACTGTTCTGTCCCTTCTTTCTCTCCATCATCACTGTAGCTGTGATGTTGGTGATGCTGTGATTTTAACACACATGAACCTCACAAAGCTCTTATATTTTTCAGCATCTTTTTTCACCTCAACAACTAATACCGCCTCCGTGTCCACACTGGACAGAGATAATTTCTAAAATGGTGCTAAGATGCTCATGTGGACCAAGTTCGTTTTAGCCACTTTAAAATGAAGACCCATTAGTCTGGACATAGTCTGAGATGTTGCTAAATCAGCTTTTATGATCCCAAAGTCTTCTAAGATAAAGGAGGCATCATAAAGTGTTCTATTTTTTTTGAAAAAGCTAGATTTGTTTGGAGCTAGAAAGGTTGCCTAAGTGGAAAACCAAAGGTCAAAACTGAGAAAAAATGATGTATTTTCTATGTGATGGATTGGATGGATGGATGATGAGTGTCTGGTCTTAACTTGGCTACGTGACGCTTGAATTTTCTCTGCAGTTACCTGAATGGTCATTCATTGGGCTTGGTATCGACACTTGATACCTTTAAGGTATCTTTAAAGCACCAAGCTGTATCGAAACTACCTCCCTCAATCCTTTTTGTACCCAGATCTATAAATACATGACTATTTGTATGATTTTACTTGGAGTTTGCTTGGAATCAAGTTAGGTACTCTTGGTATCGGCTTCACTTTAAGGGTTTTGGTATCATCATTTCTTTCCATGATACCCAGCCCAACATAAACCCAACTGCACAGCCATCCCTCTGAAAACGACACCAGTATGTGAAAACACTTTTTGTCTGATCATGAGAGAATCTGACAGTTTTGCCAAATTCCAGCCAACTGTATCCAAGCAGGCTTCTCAAAAATCTTTCCACTAAAGTGAATCAATACAGATCAATTCCACTTAATACGGACGAGAAAAGGAAATGGTGTGTTAGCCAGTGCATGATATTAGCAGGTCAAATATACAAAGCCTAACTGCAACTACATTTTTGGTAGAAATTGAGTAATAAGTAGTTTTAGATTTCAATTTTGCTTTATTTTAGAGAAATAATATAAAAATTGCAGTAACTACAAAATCCAACTCAAAACCAAAGCAGACTGCAGTAATTATACTTACCACAGTCTGCTTTGACAGTGATACAGTGTAACCTTGTATAGTAAACAATGATTATTATAGAAAGAAAATTATAAGCTTATTTGATAGGGACATTATTATCTCGAAAGTGATTAAGTAAAAAAGTGATATAAAATTATATTAAGAATAAAATACAACATTACTTTATAATATTAAACCTAAAATATGCAATACACTGATAACAAAATCAAATTTGAAAATGTTTATTCACTAAAAGAAATATAAAAGCTGAAAGAAGACAACAACATTGTAGTTCTTTCCTCTGTCTGTAACTTCATTTTTGGGGTCAAAGGTCAAATAAATCATCAGGATCTTTAAGCAGAAAACTTACATCATCACCAAATGTAGAAATAAGTGTTATGGCACTTACCTATCTATAACCTATTTGGCTAGTTAAAAAAAAAGAAAAAAAGAGAGAAAAAAAAAAGCTGTTCTCTTTGCATAGTTATTGCAGGTAGGCTTTGTAGGGCAGTATGTGTCAGATTTTTTTTTGGTATAAAAGCATTGTAAAGAAACTATAGTGTCAGAAGACAGACAACACTGTTGATAACAAAGGGAGATCACAGAAATATGCGATAGTGAAGGCTGGAGGAATTTAAAAATGTACAAATATTGAAGAAATGTGGTCCGAGCTAATGTGTATGAGTGTTGGCCTTCTAAAAATCACAGAGTAAAGTGTATTTTAATGGCTCATGTCGTGTAGATCACAAACTAAACACAGCCAATTCCATTAGATATTCATTACAGTCTCATATGTCCATCTGTGCTGGCATTAAACAGTCATACAGAGCAACTAGAGTGCAGGTGGATTTTCTCTTTCAGGTCAGCAACATTTTACCTTTTCCCTCCTTAGAGAACCCTGTCAAAACATCCCGGTGAAATCCTCCCGTGGCTCGGCCCCTGCATCGCACTGCTAATAAGCCCCGACGCACTCGCAGTTACAAAAGGACAATTGCGGCAATTTCCTCTTTCCCTTAATCATCTCCTTTTTTATGATAAGGATGTAACTAACTGCGGAGGTGAAGTTACATTCTAATAAAGTCAGCCGGTTAATAATGTAATCTTAAATTACGCTGTAATTACCGCCTCTTAGTCACCGGGGGAAGCTCTGTAATTCAATCACTGGCCCCTGCGATACTGTACAACAAAAAAAAGGCACGTTATCGGGGCTATTTTACCGTGGAAATGAATAGCCCTACCCACCGCTGCTCCCACATGGGGTAATTAGACAGGATAGTCTCCGGCTGCACACAAGCCCAGACGCTCAGTTATCAGTGTGGAGGCCTTATCCATCAGGGCTTTAAAAGCTGCATGTCTGCAGGGAGGTGTGTGTGTGTCAGTGTTTATATGTGTGCATTTTCCAGGTATGTATCTATATGTTTACAGGCCTGTAGCTGTGTTTCTGTGTGATGTTCAAGTTGTTTTCTGCGTGTGGGAATCAGTGCGTAAACCTGCAGAAACGCCAAAGCTGCAGCTTCTTTCTAACTCTGTAAAATCTCTCCCTGCAGTCCTCCTTAACCCCCCAAACCTCCTCAGATGAGAAGTTCTCCACACACTGGGAGCAGAATGTGTGGGAATTGTTTTCTACCTTCATTCAGCTGGGTCAGGGTTCACACGCCGCGTAAAAAAAAAAAAAAAGGCAGACGCACATGCAGAAAAGCTGCAGGACCCCAAACCCAATTTGTCATTTATTTTCAAGAGGGTGATTTCTTTAGAGGCACTGCTTGCTTGATATTATGTGGCAGGGAAAATCTAATGCCCCTCAATAGGTTTTCCCCGGGAAAAGGGGAGAAATTAGATTTGCGAACTGGGAACTTCATTTGGGAGGACTGGCTCTGACTCGGAGAGCGTGGGGAGGAGGAGAGGAGGGGGGGGATGAAAATCTATACTGCAGTGCTGAATCAGCAGCGTCTCATGTCCCTCCTTCTCTTTCTCCCCTTGTTCTTCAAACCCCTCCTCCCCTCGCTGCTTCTGTTCCTCCTCATCAGCACAGCGGATTCCCTCGCCATTGCCAAGAAGCAGGCGCTGTTGTCAGCCTCTCTCGGCGTGTCACTGCACTATTTTGTCCTTTTTTTCCCCTTAACACCGTCTCCTAGTCAAACAGGCTCAAAGTAAAGTCGCACAAGGCAACAGCAGGAGCAAATAGGCCCCTGTCGAAGGCGCCGCCACGCACCCTGAGCCCTTTGACCCTACCCCCCACATGCTGGGACCACTGAAGAAGAGATAGAATGGATGACAGGCCCCGGCAGAGAGGCCAGGTGCAAGGGCACGCCAGGAGGAGAAGAAAGAGGTGGTGGAAGTGCGGGGGGTGTTCCAATTTGTTGGGGTGAGGGGAGTGGAAGATGAGGTTTGGATGGAGTTTAGGTTCCAGGGGTCACCACCACCCCTTTTACCCCAAATGGTGTCCTCTTACAACATGAAAACAAATACATTTTCATGTCACGCTGTCAGCCAGTTGATAATAATAAACACACCTCCAACCCAACCTCAAACACATCTCTGCATGGGTAGTCACGACGGCGGCGAGCGCAGGGTTCATGGGAGAAACAGGCGACGCGGCGGAGGCATGATAAATCTGACACGGGCGCTCTCATTTTCCACGGTGACGGGAAACAGTCGCCCAGGTGTCAATGCTTGATCAGATGGATGGAGACGGCGAGGTGTGACTCGGGAGCAAACACAGACAGGTGTAACGGTAATCACGCGGGCGGCGGCGGCGGAGGGTAGGCTGATCCAGATGCACGTGTGTCACACTGTAAACACACAGAGCAGGTGACGGGAGCTGAACCCTCCGCCGCAGAGTCTCAATAATGATGTGAAACGAGCACGGACTCGGAAACGCAGATTATGGATGGTGGATGCGGATAATGTGAAGATTACATTCTTCCGCCATGAGAGGATTATGTGACAACAGCTCGCATTGGACACACCGTTTTCACGTGTTTGCCACGTGGTGAGATTTCATCATGGCTATCAATTTAGTTAAGGGTTAGTTGTTGTAGTGATGGAGATCAAGCTACTGAGAAACATGTACCGGTCCTAAAATGGCCTTTGAGGACTCTATACACTCATCCTCAATCATCATTACCTGCCAAGGAGGTTATGTTTCTGGTTTGGTTTGCTGGTTTCTTTGTCTGCGTATCAGCATTTTGTAGAAATGACTGCCCCAATTTTCATGAAACTTGATAGAAGGGTGTAGCATTGTCCAGGAATAAACACAATTTACACAGAAATACCAATATTACCGATTTTTCCTACTTTTGCTGACATTGCAGGATATGGCTTTGGTTGTGTTTGGTGCATTAGTTTCTGAATGTTTGAGACTGGTCTCCCCTCAAAAACGACAATATAGGCCAGCAAAATACAATTCGAATTTACATTTACAACTATCCTCTGCCGCCATCTTGCTGACATAGTAGCAATGATTAAATGATGCTAACAAATGGCGGACTTTAACCAAGGAGAACGAAGTTCATATCCTATGTGAAAACAAAAGTAAACTACTTTTTACGTAACTTCCGTTAATTTACGTAACTTCCGTTAAATTTACGTAACTTGCGTTTTTACGTAACTTCCGTTTTTACGTAACTTGCATTTTTTACGTAACTTGCGTTTTTTTAATGTAACTTACGTGCCATCCTCGTAACAACTTCTCTTCCAGTATTTGCGTACATTAACTTACTGTTTAAACTGTCTTTTATAACACCTTACCAGGAGGTTTTTGCCCCCTAAACCTAGGTCAGTGGTTTTGTAGCCTAAATTAAACAAAACTGCAGCCTTTTTTTTTATCACCGCAAACTGTATATGTATGTATAATGCATGTGTGCTATTTTTAGAATGCTCCAACGCAAAACACATTTTGACAAACCGTCATACAGTGAGCACAGCCATGCAAAAGGCCCCACCTTCTACAGGAGCTAGGAGATCTTAAGCCTCTTTTTGTTGCCGTTTTGTCTCGCTTTACATCTCTCTGTGGTTTTATGTATCTTTGAGGTCATTTTGTACTGTAGTTTGTTGTTTTCGTGGGAGGTTTTGGCACTTTTGTTAGGAATGTTGCATCTTTTCGTGGTTGATTTGTGTCTCTCTGTGGTAGTTTTGTCTCTTTTCATGATCACTGAGTCTTTTGCAGTCATTTTGTGTCTCTCTTTAATTTTTTTTGCCTTAAAGTTGTGTCACATTACTTTGGGGTTATTTTGATTTTCTTACTGGTTGGTACACCTCTCGTTAAGCGCCATTTTTTCGGTAAAGGCGGAGAGGTCTTTGCCCAGGATGTCAGTTTGGTAATCCATTCATATTGAAGACACAGGTGGAAGAATTAAGCTCAGGTATGCCCTTACACAAAATAAAACTCTAAATGTATTAATAATGTATAATCATAAATGTATAATCTCTTAACCCCCGCATGACAAAGTCTGCATCATGCAATCATACACTATTGAGCTGACAAATGAACCCAGAAACCCATATATGGCTTTGGTTTCTCAAACCGTTGTGAGGCCATGATGTATGGTGTAATGATTCACTTTCTGCCCACAAGCTTCCATATTGTTTTATTGGTTCACATTGGGTGATTTAGCATGAAAGAAAAGCAGCAGCCCTCTGTAGTTTTCTGTCTCTAAGCTGAAACAGCTCAGGAAAGGAAAAAAGGGGAGACCACAGAGAGTTGGAACATAAGAAAGTTTCTTTAAAGGGAAACTTAATTGAAGACAAACTAAATATAGCAAGCAAACCAAAAAGGGTGGAAATAAAGGGAGACAGACTGAGAAGCTCATTGAGTCTGTCCAGGTGAGCCGAATCTCTCAGATGAAAGTAGGCTGTAAATTCTACGCCTTTATCTTCCTGTAAAAGTGTATCATAGTTTAAATCAATTCTCTTTTGATACTCAGCAGAAAACATAAATTAGATTCAACTGGAATGTCAATTTTCTTAATAACAACACAGGCTCCATTTTCAGCAGTTGCTTTGCCGGTGAGATTGGATCATTTTTGGCTTGGATGCAGCTGTTTTTTTGGAAGAATATCATCAATTAATGTTACAGAGTGTGTACAATATCATTACTGTATTTGCAGCGTTGGTGGCCCCAGTGGGAACTAAACCCCTGAGTGTTGCATTTTTAATATTTTTACTCCCATGCTCGATGGAAGAGAATTTTGGGACGGTATCCCTTTTAATCCTGGCAGCGTTTTGTTTCTTTTCCATGCTCTACCCATCAGGTTACACTGTGGAAATGCTGCTCTGTGTCGTGTTGGACGGGGCTTTGGTGCAGCTGCACGCCAGCAGCCTGTGTGTTTAGATTGGAGGATTAAACTCAGTCTAGTCTTTCAGACCCTGACCACAGTCTAAGGCCAAGACCCACATTTAGATTTGCTTCTCAAAGGCTGCTCACACATGTCTGACAATGCCACAGAGACTATAAATCAGTTAGACCAACAGGGTTGTGATAGATATTTTCAGTCATTTCTGTCATTTTTTACTTTTTGGCTTCCTAGCAAACACCTGGATTTCCATGCTGCGAGACAGGTTTTTAAAAACTTCCAAATCCTTTCAGACTGGTGGTGGTGGTGTAACAGTACATAAAGTCGTGCGTCAGGTCATTCCTGGGTTTAGGGGTCACAGTTCACTGTGAGTTCAGTGCACCAAAAAAAGAAAATGCCTCAAAGATATCATAAAATCTCTTACTAGAGACTGAGGAAACATTTTGCCCTCTGGCAACTTTAAAATAATAAAATTCTTTTATGACGAAAATAGTTTACCAAACACTTCTATATTACACTAAAACAACACTGAACAAACACAAGACAACATGTCACAATCAGCTATAAAACTGAAAAGCATCTGTTATGCTATGAAATCTAAAATAAACTCAATGCATATAGAATATTAACAAAAATAAAGCTTGAGCATGAGTAATGCATTTCAATTAGTTTTACCGTGGTTATATCCAAATGTTTTAAAGCACCTAAACATCTATGGATGAAGCAGACAAATACGTTTGCATGTTGGATGTGTTTCCATTCTCATAACCTCCAACAGGATATATTATAGATTCCAACCACCAAACAGTGGTTGGCTTGGTTAGTTCTAAGCATTAGGAATGAGATTTGTTAGGGTAAGAATATTACGGTAAATCCAAAAAGAGGAAGAGTAGGGCACTCTTTATTTTGCCATAGTAGGAAAAAAACACACTATCCAATCCCCTATGCTGTAGTTCTTCGCATTTACCAGTGTGACTCACATGCTAGTACACTTGTTGTGCTAACCTCTGCACATGTTGCTAACACTGTGTGGCTAAAAGTGTCCTTTGGTTCTGCATTATGTGCATCCAACAAATTTGCCAACCTAAACGCAGAAGAGGTCTTGAGTCAGTATCGCAAATTACGGCATGTATGTACGTATCGCAGCTCGTGTTTCCCAGGTTGTGGTACAGCGGTGCTTTCTAAAAATAACACACACGTCAAACACTCGTGGTTGGAAAAAGGCTGCAGTTTCTGTGGATTTATGTTATAAAACAACTGACCTAGGTTTAGGGCAAAAAACTTCCTGAAAAGGCGTTATAAAAGACAGTTTAAACAGTAAATAAATGTACAAGTTGGTCATGTGACTACTGCAAGTTACGTTCAAAAACGTGATTTGCGTAACTTAAGTAAACAACGTAACTTAAGTTAAAAATCATTTACTTTTGTTTCACACAGGGCACAAACCCTGCTCTCCTGGGTGAAAGTCCGCCCCTTTTAACCTTCGTTAGGCCGTCAATCACTGCTACGTCAGCAAGATGGAGGCAGACGCATTACAACGGATGGAAATATACGTAAATATTGCTTGTTTTTCGCTGCCTGTACACACGACCTATACTGACGTTTATTGACTGGAGAACAGGCTGGCGCACTAGTCTGCAAACCATGTATTCTGCATGTGGCTGCTTGCATAATTATAGTTCGGTACAAATACATGATGTACTGTTAGAGCCCCAAAAAATGGCGATGGAAAATACTGGTGCACATTAAAATCAATGGCTTATAATAAGAAATATCACCTGATAATTACAAGTTCAATAGATAGTCAATAGTTAAGATCAAAAGTTGAAGTTTAACTTTTGGCCTTTCAGTGTAATGCTACATGTTGTCAAAATTAGACACCCACAGTCAGCAGACAAACATTCAGTTAGTACACTTTTCTGTGACTGACAGCTGAACTGATGTGATAAATCCTCTGTGTCAGGTTCAGCAGTGTGAAACAAAACAGCATTTGACCCACGTCTGCTTTATATAGTGTGTACACACGTCAGCCTAATAGTATAAAACAGGATTGACTCTCTGTCTTGATGAAAATCACTTGTTTTATGGCCTGAGCTGCCGTTGCTTCTGGTGCTGAAACCATCACAGTTAAAACCACAACTGCATCATCCTCCAGACCTGCTATTACACCAACACACACACACATACACACATACACACATCGTAAAGCATCCAAATCAATTTGTGTTAAAAACATGTTTCTCACAACCTTATTGGGTGGTTTTAGAGATATATGATGCACCTTCAGCTGCAAAGGAGGAAAAATCGCTGGCGCCCAGCGAGCCCATTTGTCCGGCTTGATGATGCTGTGGCCCTGTCATCGTCGCTGCTATTACGGAAAAAAAAATAGGGGGCAAGGGGGGACCTCACCCCTACATCTCACCAGCCCCGTGGTCCACAGACCGCCTGCCACGCCGTACACCACGACCAGCACCGAGCTCAGGGGGCATAAATCAAGATAATTCTCCGCACGCCTTGACCTCTGACCCTGCCACAATTCACACCACAAGAGGAGGGGGAGACGGAGAAATGAAGCAGTGGGGGAGGACGGGGAGTCTGAGAGACGGTGAGGTAACATGTTTGTGTGTGTGTGTGTGTGTGAGCATGTACGTGCGTCCGTTGCGATTAGTCACCGCCGTCCAGATTGAGGCGGCCGTCCCATCTAAACGCTCTGTCTTTATGAGCCATTAATCTTCGACTCAGGCCATTTTCATTACCGCCAAACCTCGCTTTGGAGCCACCAGCTGCATGATACTGCATAGTGGAAATTAATAACCCACCCATCTCTGCCTTACATTTTCCCCCTCTGCCACCCCTCCTCCCCTCACACACCTCTCCATCAAGGCCCCGCCCGCTTAGGGCCTTGCATTTGATGGAAGACGCAAAAACGACGTTCCACGCCACTTTTTTGGTGCGATTTGCGTCACTGCATCCCTGGCAAGCTTTCAGTTTCCTCTCCTTACTCCTGCACCCCGTCCCCACCCCCCCTACCACCACCACCGTCACCTCTCCAGACACCCTTTCTCCTTGTCTCCTGCTGCCATTTGACTCCCCTACCTAAGACAAACAATTCATCCAGAGCATTTAAAATTCTCCCAGCGCCTTGATGCCGTGATGCTGCTGCTAGCGAGGAGGAAGATAGAAATGAAGAGAAAGGAAGACCTGGTGACAGAGAGAGAGAGAGAGGGAGGGAGAGAAGAAGAAAGAGGTGGAGGATGAGGACAGGAGGGGGGGGGGTTATATTAATTCCTCTGTCTTAGTTTTTCCAAGTGAAGTGAAAGAGAAAGAGTGGGAAACGACCCCCTGGGTCCCTTTAAGGCCGCTAGGTGCCTTCTGCTGTGGTTGTTAGTGAGCAAAGGGACTGAACATTATTAAATACTGTACGTGCTTAGGTGACTTGCAGGGAGGGAGAGAAGGAAGGAGACAAATGAGTGAGAGAGGGCTATGGGGGAAGATAGAGGATAGAAGAAAAGGATCTGAGAATTCCTGGAAGACATTTATGTAGGTAAAACCTACTTATTCAGCCAGACATTTGATTTAGAATGGTTTGTAAACCCGTTTATTCACTTACTCTATTATGTTATTTAGGCCCATTTTAATTTATTTATTGGGATTTTTTTGTTGTATTTCTTCATTTTTATTTTTATTTCATTTTATCTATTTTATTGAGTTTTTAGTCTTGCTTTTTTCTTTAATTTATTTATTTTTTACATATATTATTATTATTATTATTATTATTATAGCTTGCAACTCAGTTTTATTGGCTGTCATATTTTTTGGTGTAATATATTTTTAATATTTATTTGCTATCAAAATCTTAAGTATTTTAATTGACTTGTCACTCATCTGTAAAGCACTTTAATTTGCACTATTTTTATTTATTTATTTATTTATTATTATTATTAATATTATATTGCTTGCAACTCAGTTTTAGTGGCTGTTATATTTTTGTTACATTATCTTTTTTAAATATTTATTTGCTATTAAAATATTAAGTCTTTAAGTCTTTTAATTGACTTGTTACTCATCTGTAAAGATTCAGATTAAGATTTCCTATATTAATCTCACAAGGGGGAAATTTCAAGAGTTAGAGAAGCAAAGTGGATAGCAAAAAAACAATAAATAGTAAACAGCAGTATAAACTGGAAATATAAGCAAATAAACAAGTAAAAAGTGTAATAAAGTATTAACAATTGACAATATAAACAGGTAGAAATATGAAAGACATTATAAAGTTAAAAGGAAAAGAAAAGGATTAGGGGCGGAGCTTCAGGGAGACCAGGAGAGCTTGTGGAGTGGCAGGGAGAGATTCAGTATGTGACAGAACTAAATTAATGGCCCTCATCGACCAATAGGAGTCAGAGGAAATTAACACGGTGGTGGTTGTTGCAGCTAACTCACAATGATAAAGTTTTAAAGCAGAGCGGCTTAAAGTTGACGGCTGCAGCGGCCGCTCTTGATCTCTGTTTATGATACACATTCATTACAAGTCCCCACATGAGTCGCCTGCAGGGGTGACCAGTAAAGCAAAGGGAGTGACACTGTGGCAAAATTGAAAAGTTGGAAATTGTTTTTCCGCTGCGGCGTGCCATCGGAGGGGAGCCTGTCTCATTTCCTGTTGAGAAGTGCAGTGCATTGTGGGCAAAATATATATAGGAGCTTCTGTGATATGAATCGCGGCTGGTCATCCATCACCAACACAACAGACAGTCAGAAAGTAAGCAACAACTTTCTTGGACAAAGTTTAGATTTATTGTATCTCCCTGTCCTCTAACACTCTGTACTTGCATTTAATACACAGTGGGTTAAGAATTTGCTAATTTCCTCATGCAACCCAGTCGCCAGAACTTTACGTTTCTGCAAAACGCATGTATGGAATCTCAACATTTTTGAAACGCAAATCTGTTTAACGTGACTGAACTTCTGCAGCAAGTTCTTATTGTGACACGTTATGACTGCTGGCTTCAACACCTTGTAAACAAGTGAACATAAATGTTTTAAACGAATAAAGATAGCTGTTTGAAAAGGACGATTGCCTGTTTAAAACACTTAATTTTTTATTAAACATGTGATGACTTGAGCTGTTTAACCTGTTATTATACTGCCCCCCCCCCCCCCCCCCCCTTTTTTTGAGAATTGGGGGAGATAGCAGGTCAACAATAAATGCCATGACATGCAGCTCAGCACTGTGT
Organism: Centropristis striata; assembly: GCF_030273125.1. Taxonomy (NCBI): domain Eukaryota; kingdom Metazoa; phylum Chordata; class Actinopteri; order Perciformes; family Serranidae; genus Centropristis; species Centropristis striata. Next base: position 10,106,323 of record NC_081540.1, on the reverse strand, counting down.
GTCAAGTTGTTCTGGTAAAAAATCTAAACACGACATAATCAATTAATTAATACATTTTTTTTTTATTTGTAGCACACATTTGATGCTGAATTACGCAATTTTTTTCATATCAAGAATGGATAAAAATGGCCAAAAAAGCCTCCAAAATATAACCAATTATAAAATAAAAAAAAATAAACAAATATAATCAATATATAAAGACCTTTGGAACAACATAGAAGAATCCATGCTGTGATTTGGATTCAAAGGCTTCATGGTGGTCATTTTGGAGATTTCTGCATATTCAGCGATTGGATGACAAGCATTTCTGTTCTCTAAACTGCTGAGAAACCTCTTTATGGTAAATATACATAGGGAATCTGCACACCCTCTGAATGCTCTAGGTCTCTAGTTTGTGGTTGTAAAGTTTCATGAGGCGGTGATTATCCTAGAGGTCACAGCAGCTCATTTTATATAACAAGGTTGAGACTCAAGAAATGCCCTCACTGCAATGAACTGGCTACTACTGATGACTAACATCATCCCACATGAAGAGAACTGGACTCATTGAATCCACAAGAGTCTCAGTTTTCCAGTCATACCGAGTTTATGTGATTCAGAGTTTTATCATGATGAAGAGGTCACATGGCTGCTTTGAAAATAACCATGCTAAATAAAAAAGTAGCCCAACTTCACAGCATTATTTCAGCAACTTCCGGCCAGTATTCCCCCCAGTATCTTCAGTATATGCCAAAAATTGAGCTACACCACAAAAAAAAAAACATCAAAAATTTACATTTTAGAAACTGTTTAAGGACAATACCTGTTGTAAATGTGATGATTGCAGTTTTAAACTGGACGGCAGCTGTTTAAAACATGACAAACGCTACTTTAAACACATAATCATATACTGTTTTTATGATTGCGGTTTTAAACACGTAACAATCTTTGTTTTAAACACTTGATTGTGGTTTTAAATACATAATAATCTTTGTTTTAAACATGTAACAATCTGTTTCAAACACAAGACAATCTTTGTTTTAAACACGTAACAATCTTTGTTTTAAACACGTGATGACTACTGCAACCACATGGCCTCTTCATGGATCAGTTTGACACTCCTGCTTTCAAAACACTTCAATTGAGCTTAGGCACCAAAACCACTTGGTTAAAGTTGGTAAAAATAGTACAGGGTTAGACTTAAATAATACTAATTCCCAACATAACTTTGCAACAATGGAATGAATAACGGCCCTGTGGTTTAAGTCTGGATTGGTCGGTATTAGAGGTGGGTTATCGATACAGCATAGTATCGAAATTTTTTGAATGGCGATATTATATCGATTAATGGCTGCCAAGTATTGATATTTAGCGTTCATTTAGCCTCAGTTTTTTTGCTTCACTTTTAGGAATATACTGGAGATACTGATATTATAACAAACTAGAAGTAAATTTTTAAGATCTATAGGCACCATGTGCTTCAGGATATTGTGTCGGGCAGTTGTTGAAATAACGCTGCAAATTTAGGCTATTTTGATGTTTGATGTTTGAAGTGAAGCTTAAAGTTTTTGAAAGTTTGATAAAATGCTGCAGTTGTTGTCGTCCATACATGTTTGATATCAGTTCAGTTCAGTTTGACTGAATACTTTGTTGGTCAGTCTGTGGGTTTGACTCTCATTGTGGAGAAATAAAAAGAGTGAAGTGAGATGAATAGACTGAGAATTTTCTCTTATATGACTAAAGAATTCTTGATTTGATTAAATTTTGTGGACACAAAATGCAGTTAAACGGTCAAATCACAATATATTGTATCACAATGCTCACCATATTGCAAAATGCTTAAAATCGCAATAATATTGTATCGTGACTCGGGATAAACTCGTATCATGGGGCCTCTGCTGATTCACACCTAGTTGGTTTATGGCTTTTAACATCATATTGCTTCATCACCGGACAAAAAAAATCTTTTGGATCAACATATCTGGTTTGCTGGTGACTGGGCTGCCTCATCAATCAAGCTGATATTCTGCAGACTTAATACAGGAAACAAAAATACCAAGCAACTTTTCTATACAGAGAAATATAATCAATGTAATAGAAAGTTTGAAACAGACGAGGCCTCGGCTGACTTCATCCTGATCCTTCAAAGCATCAGGATCCCTCTAAACACAAATCAATACAAACAGTGTTCAGACATATAAGAGACTCTAAATGAACTCCACAGATTATGCTATTCCACGGCCTCTTGCATCCCTCAGCCGCTTTGCATAATGAGATAAACAGCGTATACAAGCCCCGGCGACCCGCGCCTTGCCTCGGCCGGCCCGTGTTTGTGTAGGAGAAGAGGTAAAGTCAGGCGGTTTGACCTGCCTCTGTTTTCAACCTGGCACAGCTGATAGACGAGCCGCGGTCTCTCGAGACTTGTATCAGTTTGTTTATTCCACGGAACATGAAATATTCTGCTTAACACATCACTTCTGTGAAATGTGCAATACTGTTAATAGTAGTTTGACTCAGGCAAGTTGTGTTAAAGTGCAAATCGAGTTATCATTCCTGGCACATCACTTAGAAATTGTGTTTTTCTATCATCCATAGAGATTGTATTACATTTTTGATAATCTTAAGGACATTTTATATATTGCAGCCAATGGATTTATTGCTGTCGTACCGGTAATTCCTCTACAAACACTGTTTCACAGCAGCTGACAGCGAGTAATTATGTTGTATGTTTCTGTCTGCTGTGATTTCTCCGGACAACAAGCTCATAAAGCAAGCAGACAGAGGAGGTGCTTTCGCTGTCTCCCGCTGATGATGTCATCGACCTCACTACAGATAACCTCACTCGCGCTTCTCGCGATGACATCATGTGCCAAGTCCTCTGCTCGCTCCATTTTCTCCATGGCGGTCATGAATCAGTCATGTTGGATGAAAGCTGAGAGCTTTTTTTTTCTTCTCTTTTCTCCTCCACATCACCATCGACCATGGACCGAATTCATGAAGATGTTTGCGGGGTGAGGCGAGGTGGGCTGGGTTTAAATGCCGAGAAAGTTCAACATGCCTTCAGGCGTCCAAGTATTGGATTTGAACTGGAGACCTGCGGGGTGTCACAGTTCTAGGCCCTGTGCGTTTTACGGGATTGGCCCAGAGCCGCTCCGTGCAGGGCGGGTTCAGAGGGTTCGGGGTCCCGGCCCGTGCAGCTAGTGGGTCTGCAGGGAATTATGGAGTGCCAAGGTCTGGCCTCCTCCTCCTCACCTCCCTTCATCATTCCTCTCCTCCAGGCTATCAACAATCAGCTGCAAGTGCAAAGAGATGGAGCAATAGAAAGCTGTTTTTTAACTCCTTTTTTCTTCTTCTCTGGTCTCCGTCTGGCACCGAGAGGCTGCGGGGAAGATGTTTGTGCTTCAGAGTGGCTTCAGTAAGGGACCTATTGTTCTCCTCCCATAGGCTCTCAAATCAATACCTCATCTCTCCGTCTCTCTCCGCAACAAGGCGCCACAGAGGAAAAAGGCCCCATCGACTACACAGGACTCACTTTCATGATTCACGCCACTGAAGAAGAGAAAGACAGAGACAGAGAGGGGAAGTGAGAGAGACGGGAGGGAAGAGAAAGTGGCTGGGAGGAGGGAGGGGGGACACTGCGGGGGCCGGCTGAATAAAGACACTAGAGGAAGGAGGTAACCTCAGGGTCATCGCTCTCCTTAGCACCGCACACAGCCGGGCTATCTATAGCTGCCGAGCCCAGCCAGATTGATCTCATTGTCTCAAAGGAAGAAAGAGGGGTTGATCGGAGAAGGCGTTAATATCATCAAGCTAACAGCATCAGAGCAATCTTATGCAGGGAAAATATTACAAAATATACCACATCGAATGGTTTTTGGCCTTCTATTCTTGGATCTTCATCATAATAAATGGCATTTATAAAATACTGAAAACTTTTTTGGCAACTGTGCTCAAACTAAATACAGTTTTTAAATTTAACCTGTTGCTGAAGTTGAACAAATGTCCTTCTACTTGTTTTGTTTTGAAGGTATAGAGACTGTATCCCAAATCGGACACATCTGCAATGCCGCAATTTCCAGTGTTTGTGCACCACCAATGTAGGTATAATTGATTTATACATATTTAATAATCTATTTGTGAAATTTAATTTCATGTACATGGAGGTTTACATGTCTAATTACAATACTAAAGTAAATCTGATGAGAGAAAGCAGTAAGAATGCTTGGGCAACGATCTTGAAAAGTACATCTGTATTTTTACTGTACTGTATTTTATTGTGAAGGACAGAAGTACGGTCCAGGTGTGTTGATAACAACGGTTGATAATGGTGTTATTTATTTGGCTTACCCAGAAACATACAATTTCTCCCGAAAAACTCAGCAGCCCCCATTGTTCTACAGTGAGGAGATCCAAGTGTCGGATTTGGGATACAGTTAGCATACGGCTAATTCACTGGCGTTAGCGTCCTTTAGCCGACTCTGGTAAACCCAAGCCTAACGTACACGGTTAAAACAATATACGGTTTGAAAGATAAGAAGTTAGACTCTAGTTTCACACCATTTAATTAATTGGAAGCATAACATGATCATTTATATTAGTAGTTTATGTGAAGTTTTGATTGAATCTTAGCCGAACGGTGTCCGATTTGGGATACAGTTACTTTGAATTTATATTTCTGTTTATTCTGTCCCCTTAATGGACAATTCAACTGTAACACAATTTATTTTGCTATAGTTTTGGTCAGAAATTCTCTCTATATAAATAACTTCTTGACTATTATGTCAATTGCTGCAATCTGGCCACCTTGTATGGTTACAAAGTCTTAAACAAAACCCCATGTTAGCCATCTTATAGGATGAAAAAATGAAGGACAACTAAATTATGACAAACTGTCTGCTGTGAACATCCATCATGGTTACAGTTAGACTTCCTAGATCAATTTTACCTGTTGTTCTTGCCAGAGATTTTAAGTGCATGTGACATTTTAAAGTGCACTCACTTTCGCTTTTACCCCCAAATAAAGGAGTCATTTATAAGAAAAACTACTGGTCTGATTTTCTTGAAGCATGTTTTATCATAGTCCAAAGAAAAACTTGAATATTCTGGAGTGGATCTGAATCACAGGTTGGTTACAGAGTTATAGGACATTTGGCCGTGGAGGTCTTGACTCTGAGTGCCCTTCAGGTTTAAATATCGGTCTTGTTCAACACTTGTCAGATCGTCAGACCACTAATATTTTGGCCTGGCTGACATCACAGTCTATAGTAGATGCAATGACTGAAATGAAACTATGGAAATAAGATTCAAGTTGGAGTGGAAATATCCTTTAAGTGTGTCTAGAAGATAATATCCCACTTACGGAGCCAACATAATTAAGTTCTGGTCCAAGGTTGATTTGTTAAAAAAATTCCTTGAGAATCAATCCAACAGATTACCTCAGGGTGGAATAACCTCCATATTGATTCTTAGAGGCATGCTTTTAGCTTATACATGGTCTTATGGCAGGCCAAAGAAAAGAAGGGCTTCTGTTTGCATAAAGGCATTTTGGCAAGGTAGTTTCTTGAGTCTGGGACACCAAATTTAAGACCTTATTTGAAATTTACCTATATCACTTTTCTAAAAGACTGTACATTGGAAGTGGATGTAGCCACTGGAACGTCACCCATTTGTGGACTACCATTTTAAAGCCCTGACTTTGGCATTTTGGTGGTTGCCATCTTGTTTTTTGTGTCTACAAGTGGCTACATTTGGAAGACAGGGTGGACTTGGAAAGGTTATGTACTGCTGATTGACAGGTCACCATTGTAGCAACCTGTCAATCACATGATAGCCATGAATACCCTGTTTTATTGCCTATTTTACAGCCTGTTCTCCCGTCAAAAACATGAATATAGGTCGTGTGTACAGGCAGCGAAAAATGAGCGATATTGACGTATTTCACCGACAGCTGCAAAGTGTCCGCCGCCATCTTGCTAGCGTAGTAGCGATTGACGGCAAAGCAAAGTTAAAATGCTCAATATCCACCTTTGGTTGAAGAGTGGGTGGGTGAACAAATGGCGGACTTTCACCCAGGGGGATTCGAGTCCCACGCGAAAAGTAAACAATTTTTAACCTAAGTTACGTTGTTTACGTAAGTTACGTGAATCACGTTTTTTTAATGTAACTTGCGGTAGTCAGGTGACCCTTGTAACTACTTCACTCTACTGGCATTTACTTACATTAATTTACTGTTTAAACTGTCATTTATAACGCCTTACCAGGAAGTTTTTTTGCCCTAAACCTAGGTCAGTGGTTTTACAACATAAAAGAAAATAGGAACAGAAACTGCAGCCTTTTTTATAACCGCGAACTGTACGGGTGTGCAATTTTTAGAATGTGCCGTTGTACCGCAAGCTGCGATATGTAGCTACGTGTCCTAAATGAGTGGGACTCACACACAACCTCTTCTGTTTATGTTGGAGAACTTGTTGCTATTTTACTACAGATGGGACCAAAATTTACAAAATCAACATCATGCTGTCTTTAAGAAGACTTAAAACTAGCAACTGAGACCACAAACCCATTAAGAAAATGTTTACTGAGATAATAAATCAAATAAGAAATAGTTCAATTTTCTCATAGACTTCTATTCAACCAAACTTCTTTCTGCAACCAGAATGCAGGTTTAAAAAACAAGGAAAAGAGGCTTCACTGTTCATGCCCGGAGGTTGCCTCCACCAAAAAAACACAAGACTCACAGCATTTAATCCTCTGACTCTTGATCTGGCATGGCCCTCGTCATGTTGGGTCGGGGCCAAAGCAGTGAAATTTAAGAAGCATAATGTGTGTTTTTTTTCTAATTCTTCACCAAGTCTTCTCTTTCTGTATCACTGCACAATTTTCACAGCTGTACCGCGGATTATGTCTTCCTCGAATGTGAAAGAAAATGTAATTCTGCTTTCCGCAGGGGTAACGTCTTTATAGCTTTTCCTACACAGGTGTCTCTGCGTGAGCGAGCGAGATAGAGATAGAGAAGGGGAGAGAGGGAGCGAAAGATGCCTTAATGGAGTTATGCAAATGGAGGCGGCCCCATAATCCCCTGGCTAAGTATTCCACCGGAGATGTGGACCGTACAGCTGTGTACAATGGGGATCCACGCTGCGCATTTCCTCTCTGCTTGTACACAGAAGCTTCTGATACAACTATACATCTCCATCCATGTCTGGATGTGAATTAAGTCCCCCCTGCACCGCCACCACCTCTTTTAGTATCTTCTCTTTCCTGTCACTTTCATCACATAGTATCTCCACTGCCAATAAACTTAGATTTCTAAATGTAGGCGTGCGTCCAGATTTTATATTCCTACATTCAGCACATGTGAACATATACGCATCCCTTTGTTTATTTATAATGTTGCTCGTGTGGGAGTTTGTTTACATGTTTATGGGTTATGGCATATGATTTCTTTCTTTGGATACATTCTAGAGCAGGAATCTTTTATGCTTGAGCGCTTCCAGGTTGAAGATTTATGTGCGAGTGCGCTTTTTATGGTTTTCTTCTGTATGTGTGTGTTGCTTTATTTTATGCTTGAGTGTCTCTGTTGATGAATGTGTCCTTGAGGCCGATTACATTTGGCGTAATGTGTATATATGTGCAATTAAACTTGTGAATTAAAGGGGATTTTATTCAGTGTGTCTGAATAAAATGGCCAGATGTGAGCAGTGTATGCCTCCTGTGTGTATTTCTTGCATAAAATATAGTGTGTGACGTCTGAAAATGAGTCAGTCGACCTGGCCGGTCCTCTCTGCAGAGTGAGTGACCTCTGGCTCACAGAGGAAGAGAGAAAAAGGAAGGGAAGAGACGCTGGGAAGCCTCGCTCCCGTCCTCCTCGCCGTCTCCCTTCCATCACCCCCTCCGGTGACTCACACACCCAGCGTGAGTGTAGGCCTCTACCCACAACCCCCTGCTGCTTGTTTAGAACAACAACAGAGGGAGACAGTGGGATCACAGAGGAGCTGGCAGGGAGGAGAGACAGTGGGAGAGAGAAAAGAGGAGGGGAGAGATGAGGTGGAAGAAAGACGCTGGATATTTTACGCTTTCAAAGGACGCTTGAAATTAGATCCTGCAAACAAAATGAGACTTTATTTTAATGATAAGACCCGTGACGATGAGTTGCTTTCCAAAATGGGCCATCGCTTTCACTATAATACATGACCAAAAGCATGTGGACATAAGCAGTGGTGGAAGTACATTTACTCAAGTACTGTGCATAAGTACAATTTTGAAGTACTTGTACTTTACTTGAGTATTTCCATTTCATGTAACTTTATACTTTTACTTCACTACATTTTGAGGCAAATATTGCATTTTTTTACTCTACTACATTTAGCTGACAGCTTTAGTTGCTTTTCAGGTCGACATTTAACCCTCTGGAGTCTCCAAAAGCACCAAATCCAGACTTCTTCATTACATCCAGACTAGAAATCAAAGCAGCGTGGAGGCCTACTGTAAATTTACCTCTAAAGTTCTGGCTGTAAACTCCATGAGGCCAGTTTCAGTTTGATGCTGATATACCAAGTACAAATGGAGACAAGGTCAAATGTATTTAGTATAAAATGATAGAACTGGATGGAACCCTCTTATATGTTACATTTGCAACCTTTGTTCACATTTGCAACATTTAAAATTCTTTATTGAGCATGATAGTGTTTTGAAAGTAAAAAAAGATTCAAAATCACATTTTATGTTGGACTAAAGGACTAAAAAAGACACAAAATGACCAAAAAGAGACACAAAATGAATTTAACCCCCCCCACCCACAAAAGACATAAAATGACCAAAAAAGACACAAAATGAGAAGACATAATGACCAAAAAGAAAACACAGAAGACACAAAACGACCAAAATAGACACAAAAAGACTCACAAAGACACAAAAAGACATGAAGAGGATTCAAAAATGGAAAAAATAGCCCCAGACTCCATAGAGTTAACATAAAACATGATCAATACATGATCAATTTAAAGTGATTATACATTTTATTTTATTTAAACCTCACAACTGTATATTAAGTAGTTAAAATGAGCTCTATCTTGAGAAAATTAAAACCCTGCTTACAAAAATGCATCATGAATAATAATCACATAATATATTTGGAATATATTAAACAATCTGGGTGGGTACATTCTGCATAACGAGTACTATTACTTTTGATACTTTAACTACATTTGATGCTGATATGTTTGTACTTTTACTTCAGTAAGTTTTGAATGAAGGACTTTTACTTGTAGTGGAGTCATTTCACTGTGTGGTATTAGTACTTTTACTTAAGTAAGAGATCTGAATACTTCTTCCAACACTGGACATATGCATGATGTATATGAATGTTCTGAATTTGTATACATGGTTGAGTTTAAATTAACATTTTCTATAAGGAATATTCAGAAGTTATTTTTGCCCAATTCCGACAGCCAACGTTTACATATGTAAACTTGGTTTTATGGATTAGAAGTGAACCTGAAACCATTTGTCATCACACAGCAGTCATTTTTTTTTATTTAGTTGAAAAGGGCAAGTGTGTGCAGCATAAATATATGTGTACAGAGGGTGACAATGCACCCACAGGTGATTTATGAGGTGTTATGTTCCTGACCCAGGTCAAAGGGTTACAGATTTACAGACATTAAATAAATTGTAATTTATTTTGCTTTGCTCCTACGGGACACAAAAATATGGCATGATTTTTGGAAGCAGGTTATTTTCTTAATATATTTGAGTTCAAATTAAATGTTTTTATAATGGGTCTAAAATACACTGTGTACAAATTTACTACCCTTTATGGCCGTTAAAGCCAAAAATGTCCACTTACAAAAAGTGCAATAAAAACTTTACAGATTCATATTTTAATGTATTTTTTTCCTGCATTAACCTCTTAAACAACTTCCACCCTGTTCAAAACTACCAAACATTCAAATATTTTGAGGATTTTAACCCTTTAAATGCCAGTTTGATCATATGATGTCACTGTTTTTCAAAGAAAAAACACAAAAATGTAGTTATTTTCCATATACCGGTAATAAATATTTTTTGGCTGGGGTGTTGCTTTCGGTCCCTCATGCTCGTACAGAATTGGGTAAAAGGGCGTTTGTTAACTGACATGCTACAGAAAGACTGGAAGCTAACTGACTTAATTTCTTTGAGCACTTAGATTGCATCGATTCATCCATTTTTTTGTTTAGTTTGCAGAAAAATGCTGCACAGTTAGCTGATTAACAGTATAATAATCTTAATAATCAGCTAATCAAGATTTTTTTCATGCAAAAATGGCAGAAAATCCAGTTTTCGGTCTAAAATATAGACTTTTTATAGTAATTTTCCTCTGTTTTATATCATATTAGTGGAATAGTTGGGGTTTTTGAGGGGACAAAAGATACATTTTAAATCCTAACTTGGACTTTGAGGAACTGCAATGGTCAATAAATGCAAATTTAAATCTAAACTGAGAGTTATTGAGGCCAATTCCACAATATGTTGTTTCTCATAACACGTTTAAGGTCTGTGTCTTATAAATATGTAACTTTATTTTGTGTTTGCTGCCTCTTGGCCAGGGCTCCCTTGAAAAAGAGATTCTTAATCTCAATGGGATATTCCCTGGTTAAATAAAAATTCCGTGGTTAAAAAAAAAAAATCTACAAGAAGAAAGATTGGCCAAAAAAAGAGTAACAGGCCGGGTTAGAGCACTCAAACACAGGAATATCTCGAAATGTATGAATCCATATAAGAAAATTGAATATTGATTTTAAATCTTTAAACCCAGCTCTATAAGAGACGGCAAAATCATTCTTACATGCTTTCTGTCAGGTGTCCACATACTTTTGTCCAAAAGCCAATGCACACATACACATACTGGAATGTGCTGTTCCAAATACACATAAACACCTAAAGATGTGTAGCACGTGTGCACAAACACATTTTTCCACAATCACACATCACACACTGTGCATGCTGACTTAAATAAACACATTACACACACATATTTAACCAGAACTCTCCACACACATGCACCTGACATTCCTGCAATCCCATTAAGACGTATTTAAGGATGTCTAATGGAAATTGATCAGTGATTAAGATCATTTCAGGTTAATCCAATTAATCAATGCCTGCTGATTAGGACGGCGGCAAAAAAAGCAGAAAGGTTCATCACAACCCCCTTCGGTCCTGCTGTCCCCTGCAGAAGCTCTGCAGTTAGCAGGGAATTTTAAACAAGCGTGTCACCTTCAGGTCTGCTTGGACTCCTGTTAAAGAAGATTTGTGCCAGAAGTCAACTAAAGAAAGACATCTGGCCGGGAGACGAGGTGACTAAGAGCGTTTAGAAAAATAAGGAATGGCAAGATAGAGAGTAAGTGTTGCTTAGTCAGAATGAGTCCCTTCGGCAATGTGTGTTTTTTCATGAAATTAATTTAACTCAATTGAGAGATGGAGAGACTGGGCAAGAGCTCTGGAGAGGAATTCAAAGTACCTGGAGAAAAAGGATACAATGCTTAGCTGTGACAGACAGACAAGAGCAACATGGTCTCACAGGAATCTGTGAAATAGCCACGGATTTGCTTTACTCAAAATCCGTGGAATAGTCACGGAATCACTCAAATTTCGTAACTTTTCGTGTCGTGAAACTGACACAGATTTCGCTACAATGCAAGTTAATGACAGTCATATCCCGTGGCTATTCCAACATACAAAGTGATTATGTACATTCACTGAGTGAATATTTAGAAAATAAAACATATATTTCTCGCTAGAAATGTTTATTTTTTATTTTTTATTAACATTGTTATTATTACCACCACAAGACACGCATACATACACATACACTCATATACAAAAGCAAATTACAAACATAAATGGGGGGGGGGGGGGGGGTCATTGCCATTGCAATGGTCAGTATTGACCATTGCAATTAATTGTTCTTTTCAAAATCATGTTCATAATCTTTTTTCAAGTTAATTTACATTGAAACAAGGTGACAATGTGACAGTGGGCTCTTACAGGGCTGCAGAGCAAGGGTCCTTCCTCATCTCACATTTGGAATTCTGCGATAATTCCCATAACTTGTTCCCAATTTATTCCAATTTCTCGCTAGAAATGTGATCAAAATCCATTTTTATGCAGAAACTAAGTCAAAATATTGATTTTTTTCAAAAAAAATGTTTTTTGTTCTGACCGCCGGGACCTTAAAAGTCACATGACTTGGAACAAACCAATAGGAAACAATATCCATGGAATAGCCTCGGGATATGACTGTCATTTACTTGCATTGTAGCGAAATCCGTGTCAGTTTCACGGAAATTTGAGTTATTCCGTGGCTATTCCACGGATTTTGAGTTAAACGAATCCGTCTATTTCACAGATTCCTGTGAGACCAGGTTCGACAAGAGATAGTGAATGAGTTCTCGGACATGACTCAAATCATCTCAAAATCCAGCGATAGCACTGTCATCTCTTGCAGACTTGTATGTTTTGTTCGCTCAAACCACACCTTGTAATCAGCCTCGAGCCTTTGACTGCTTCGCTCACACTGAACAACACGGACGCTCTGGTTGGATTTGTCCTTTGACAGTTACTATAAAGTTCATTAACCCATTTAGGCCTAAAATGCCTGGAAAAAATGCCTGTAAAACCTGTATTTGAGAGCTTATACATGTGACTTTTATAAGAAGTTGAGTTTATTTGTCCAAACCTTCAATAAAGTTTTTATTTTTAAATCAACGCATTGCATTCTGACACTCCCACATGTATTCTGATGCATTTCATTGGCCAAGAGACCAAAAATAAGTGGAAAAAAACTACAAATGCTACAAAACGACGTATCCGCTTTCCCGGCTTAAATGGGTTAAAACAAGGCTATCGTGTCCTCAACAGTGTTGGGTAACCACTGGTGGAAAGTAACTAAATACATTTACTCAAGTACATTTTAAGGCAGATATTGTACTTTTTACTCCACTACATTTAGCTGCCAGCTTTAGTTACTTTTCAGGTCGAGATTTAAATAAAAAAAAATATGACAGTTAAGTGATTAAAGTGACATTTGTTTAAATTAAACCCCATAATAGTATGTTAAGAATATAATGCTTTTATGCATACATAATGCATCAATAATCATCCAGTGATATATGTGGAGTATATATAACAATCTGAGTGGGTCCATTCTGCATAACAAGTACTATTATGTTTGATACTTTAAGTACATTTTGATGCTGATACTTTTGTACTTTTACTTCAGTAAGTTTTGAATGCAGGACTTTTACTTGTAGTGGAGTAATTTCACTGTATTGTATGAGTATTTTACTCAAGTAAGAGATCTGAATATTTCTTCCACCACTGGACATATGAAAGATGTATGTGAATGTTCTAAATTTGAATAAATAGTTGAGTTTAAATTTAAAAAATGAATACAAAAAAACAACAAGCATTTCCCCTTCCATTCTCTCTGTCACTACCCATAAATCAAGTAAGGAACCTGAATACTTCTTCATCTACCACTGTGGGTAATATTATTTTTTAAAGTAACTCATTACTTACATTAGATTTTATACTGAGAAAAGCAACTTGCAGGATGAAGAAGAAAAAAGAAAAGTATGGATCTGCAGTCCTAGTCAATACTACAGTTAACAACATAATGTACCACTTCAATAACATTAAAACAACCTCATTCCTTTTTTTCCTTCTTCATTTGATAAATTTGAAGATTTTGGTGATTGTATGGGTTGTAGCTGCTGTGATAGAGTGTAGATCAGATATTGCGTTTAACTGGAGAATGCTTGGGTGGTTGGCTATAAGCAAAACAACACAAACTAAAGAAAAAGTCACTTTTTTCTTGGTCTGGGTGCAAAAAGGATGGAATATAGACTTGGTACTGGGTTATTTTGGTCGATATCTTTAAGGTATTGAGTATAAAACTGCACTAGAAACTCAGCCCGATCTTAAATATTGAGCTTAATCCATACAAGTGTCTGCCCAGCTTAAGACACACTTCTTATTTTTTTCCACAAATCCTTTGGGAAAAATCAAAAGCATGACAATCTGGCGAAGTGAACCCATGTCTCCTCCGGATCTCACTACAAACTGTCACATTCTGTTGGCGTGATGACAAGCAATTTAATGACCTAAAGGAAAGCAGCCACAGAAACGTCACAACCATTATGATTAGCTCAATCAGGAGCGGCTAAATGAAGGATGATTGACACCGTCTGTTGCCAGACGGAATTTACAGGATGGTTTAGAAAAAAATAAGGACACAAGCGGACTTCCTGACCGACGGAAAGCTTCTGCTGCTTCATTTAATACTTTTTGTTAATGATTATATAGAAAATGTCATTCTCTTTGGACGGAGTTCTGCTTCAGGTTGATCGGTTTGAATTTTTTGACTCTTAACAAACACTTCTTTTTCCTCAGTTTAGGCAGTTTGTTTGCCCTAGATTGCATTGATTCATCCATTTTTTTTGTTTAGTTTGCAGAAAAATGCTGCACAGTTAGCTGGCCACCATTGGGAATTCATTCACACACTGATGAACGCACCATCGGGAGCAATTTGGGGTTCAGTATCTTGCTCAAGGATACTTTGACGGTATATATTCGACGGTCGTAGCTGCCATGGTCAGGGATCGAACCACCAACCTTCCGGTTACTGGACAAAAGCTCTTCCAACAAGCCGTTGTAATTTGTGGTACTGAAACACAAGCTCTTCTGCCGTTTATGTTGGAGAACTTGTTTGCTTTCAGTCTGGGAATGAAATCGTACAGTTTAACACGGAGCTAGGCTGCTAATCATGTCAGTGATCGTCTCAACACAGATTTGGGGGCAGAAAATACTACATTTCCCTTTAATTTGTGCACATACTGATCTTTTAAACCTCTGAAGTCCAGGAGATTTGGTTCAAATTTGTCAACTTCCTATGCATTCATTTCTGTCTCTGTTTAGCATCTTTCAGTCTCTCCTTACATCACATGCATGGCTCCTTTTTCTCCACACAAACTTGGCTATCAGTCAGATTTTTCATTTTATTTTAATTAAAGTATAAAAAGCTGCCAGGAACCAAAAATACAAACAAAAGACACAGGTGTCTATGGAAATGTACCATTTTTAAAAAAAATTTTTACCATTTAAACACACAGGAAAAGGCAGAAAAATCAATTCCCATTGTAAAAATGGTCTAGAAACATAAATGGCACACTGTGAAAGCTCCTATGATTGCACTTTCAACTGGCTTTCTCAGCTTGTCTACATATCATATATAAATAAAGTTATTACTGTAAATAAAACATGTGTATTTTCAATAAATAGATGGACTCCAGAGGATTAAACCGTTGCCCTGGTTGTCCAGAACTGGAAACCCAGATTGTTTCATAATTTGGTTTCCTTTCAGATGAAGGTTTTAGCTTGGCGGCATCTTTCTGTCTTTCTCACAAACCAGTAGTTTGTCTCCAATGTTTACACAAGAAATACTCTCAAAAGTTTCAATACGCCTGCAGTTAGAATGTTCTGCAGTGTGTGAATTGAGGTGAAACCTCCGCCCTGGGTCAGAACTCGGAGTGGAGTAAGAGGTTGTTTGGGCATTTGGCAGGCCAGTGAGAGCGTCGTAGCCAATGGGCTGGTTCCTGATAGAGTTCGGTGACTGGACTGCGAGTGGCCAAACACAAATGTGAGCCCGTGTTAAAGCGGAGGACAGACAGAATTTATAGGCCAATTTATGAGAAGTGTTGGAGAGAAGCGGGAGCTGCCAGTCCTCACTTTCTCTCTCAATCTCCCAACACTTGGCTGCACGCAGACACACATTCATAAATTTTAGTGCGCGCAGGAAGCCCACGCATGCACGCCGCGTCACCTCACACACTCAATCTAAAGCAGTTCACACATGCTTTACTTAGAGGATGACACACCTGGTGTGGGCTGTAAGTCATTCATAGCAGCACGGTGAGGCAGACAACACACACTCGCTATAATTCAGCCTGCCTGTCTGACTGGAGGAAGGACAGAAGCAGAGATAGAAGGATCTGAGCAGAAAGGCTTCATAGATTTTTTACCTTAGTAGTAATATTTTTTATTTTGCGGTATTTTTTTCATACTGTAGACAAATACTAAATCTAACTCTGTATAGGTAGTTTCACAGCTTCAGATGTGGCCAATTCAAAGCTTAACTGAACATTTTTTGAAATTTTGTTTGCCTTAGATTGCATTGATTCATCCATTTTTTTTGTTTAGTTTGCAGAAAAATGCTGCACAGTTAGCTGATTGACAGAGAAATAATCTTAATAATCAGCTAATCAAGATTTTTTGCATGTACAAATGGCAGAAAATCCTGATTTCAGGCTCAAATATAGACTTTTTAAAATAATAATAATAATAAATAATAATAATAATAAATAAATAATAATAATTTTCCTCTGTTTTATATCATATTAACTGAATATTTGGGTTTTTTTGAGTGACATATTGCATTCATTCATCCATTTTTGTTTAGTTTGCAGAAAAATGCTGCACATTTAGCTGATTAACAGCAAAATAATCTTAATAATCAGCTAATCAAGATGTTTTTCATGTAAAAATGGCAGAAAATCCTGTTTTCAGTCTCAAATATAGACTTTTAAAAAATCATTTCCTCTGTTTTATATCATATTAGTTGAATATTTGGGATTTTTTGAGTGACACAAGATGAAATTTAAATCCTAACTTGGACTTTGAGAAGCTGCAATAGTTAAAAAAATATGACACAAATAAGATTAAAATAATACTGATGAAAAAATAACTAAAGTAATTGAATCAAGTGCTGACAACAAATAGAAAAAAAGCTTTTCTGAGGTTTCTCTTCAAAGGGCTGGTTTGTTAAAAAGCATACTTCAGAGTGTGTGAAACTGTCTTTAATAGATGATTATGGATTTTTAATTTGGTTATATTTCCCCACAGAGACACGGCGAATGAAAGAGAGGTATGTGGTGGGGACGGAGAGAAGGGATAGTAAAGGGCAGTCGTGGGTAGAATGGAAAGCAGAGATGAAATACAGGAAACGAGGGAGGAAATGAGAGCTCAGGGGGTGGATGAAGGAAAGCTTGGTTTAAAAAGCGCCGTTTAGTGGCTGATTAACTGATCCACGTGACCTTTCCGGATCATAAAACACGGATACGTCTCTACTTTTGGTCAATCAGGCTCTAACTTTGCAAAAAGTTATCATTCCGTACAAATAAAGTAAAATCCACATTTGCAGGGTGCTGAGAAAGCAGTTAACCTGGTGAGAAACAACACATTTAGACATGAAACTTCTTTGTGAGGGTGGAAATGTGCGAGCAGGTGACAAGTGTGTGTCCTTACACACCAAATACACACCACATACACACCACACAAGTGCTGTTTTCTACCTCTACCTCTCCATGTATGTTTAAAGGGCTTCGTTCCGCTAAATAGTGGTTAAAAAAGGGCAAACTGTGCTCAAAAAAAGCCGAAGAATGGATGAATGACAGCGAGGCCTCCGCGCGATAAAGCACCCGATTGAATTATTTACCTCCTCCATAAACATTTTTCCCCTGCCACCTGAAAGAAAAGGGCCTCCTCTGCTGAGTTATGACAGTAAACTGGTTTCAGCAGCGGGCCTCTTCAGGAATAATAGGCCTTTAAGGGCTAAGTTATAGCGCGGGGAAGATTCTCCCTGACAATTCGCTCGCTTTACCCCACCGAGTGCCACTTCGCCACTGTGTAACCTGGCATCGGGAAACCGCCGGAGGGGGTTTGGGAGAGTAATGAAAGGCCATTGTGCTTACTTCATAAACTTGTCACAGCTCCTTTTCATTTTACTTCCCCCGAACAAACCCGATCATTCCTCCCCCGCCGGTGGCTCACGCAGCTACGGCGAGGGTCAGTTAATAAATATATCAGTTGCCTAAAAAGTGCTGCAGCATTAAAAAACGGCGCGGGGATAAAATATGGATGAGGCTGCTTCAGTGCTCCAGGTGTGTCAAGTGTGATTTAATATGAGGAAGGGAAGCACGGCGAGGAAAGGGAGATTGCTGAGGAGAGCACAGACAGACAGCGCGACCTTTGACCTCTGAATTGCAGCCAGTCAGCTAATACTGCTGAGCTGAACCTCACAAAACAGCCACTGGGGAGACACCCGCCTAAATCCATCAGCTTTACTGATCAGGAAGAAGAGCACGTCAATCTCTCACCAATCTGTTAGTGTTTGTGGGAGTGTGTATTTTTGGGATATAAGGTGTGAAAGTGTGACAAACCGTGTGCATGTGTGTATGTACTTGTCAGTTTGTGCGTTGGGATTAGTCACCGGCCTGCTGACTGACTGTGCATGCATGTTTAAGGGTGCTACCTTTATTTTATGATATTAGGAGAACTGCAGCAAACAAAAATGAGACGATCGCTGACACGATTAGCAGCCCAGCTCCGTGTTTATACTGTACCATTTCAGGTCGCGTTTGGAAGGAAAATTTCTCATTAAAAAGCCTGATGGACAAAATCATTTTCAGCATGTTTTCAGGGAAGCAAAAGCCAAAATCGTGAACCATAGAAATAAATGAAACAAATGGAGTTATGGGAATGTGGTCATTATCGAACAAAAATGGTATGGCAGATTAAATTTTCTGCAGGGGTCTCCCAATTTAAAACAATAACAAAATACTGGTGATGTTGCGAAGCAGCATGGGATCATAGAGTTGTTATCTGCTTCTCTTTGTTCGGATTGCTCCAATATTCATCAGTCAGGAAGTTTTTACCCGGAGCAGAATTATCTCCAGATGTCTCCTCTTCTCCAAAACAAACAGACTTGCTGATTTAAAAGGGTAAAAACACTGAATAAAGCAGTTTCACCTTTAAAATCAGTGTTTCTTCAACACAATTTGGTGGACACAAGACATCCAAGAGGATCTTGGTTATTATCAAGAAAACCATGGAAAATGTCTAGATATTAGCTCTTAAATTAAACTCTAATGAGCTATTTTTGTTGTTATCATTATATTTGTCCGTACGGTTACGTTGTAACCTTGGTTCTCTGAGTGAAGAGACTATAGCCCCTTTCATAGTTAGGGCATTCACAGTGATCCCCGAATGTGATATTCTGCTCTTTCATAGTGCAGTCCGATGTCAAGGAACGAGGTGGGAGGAGATGATAGTGACGCTGCACAGTAGCACAGTGCTAATAAGCTACACAGTTAGCTCTGTAGCAGTACAGTGTGTATGTGCTGCAGCAGCATGTGTTCACTTAGTGACCTCCGTTTGTTTACAACAAGCACCGGACATTCTGTGCACGGTTAGCGATGCCGGTTTGTTTACAATTAGCGGCGGACACCACGTGTACAGTTTGCATGCCAGTTTGTTAATAATAAGCGGAGCACGCTGTGCCAAGTTAGCGACGGCAGCCTCAGTTGTTGTGCAGCTGCCGATTCGATGACTGTCGGACCAAGTTGGAGGTGTGTGTTAGACGTCACACGCAACGTCAAATATTCCCACTTGCCGGGATGTCCCATTCATAGTGATCCCGCTTCCAACAGTCCCACCAATTTTCCACCTCTGTAACTACCTCTGGGGGAGGTAAATTGGTGGGATTGATCCCGGCATCCTGCTTCGGGCGCCTTCATAGTGCAGGTGAGACGTTACAGAGCCGTAACTGTCCCGGCATGAAACGCCACTCTGAAAAGGGCTAGTATCTCCAGCCACCCCGTACATATTACATATATAACAGAGGAGATAAATGAGCTTGAGACGATAGAGAACTATTACTGCAGTCACTGACTGAATTACTGAGATTTAAGAAGGTGGCAACATTGCTAAAAAGAAAAAAATCAGATGGGGCAATAATAAGAGAGAAGAGAATAATAGAAGGTTTTCCTGTTCAATGACAGATAAAACTGACGGTTATGGAAGTATAAAAATAACACCCACATTGGAACAAACCAAAACTACCCTTTAACTTGTATGAATAATAATTGTGAAATAATGTGAAAAATAAACTTTGAATCATGCTCGCTATGGTCTCATTTGTTTACGCTCCCTGAATGCACCACCATTACTTCGACGATGATGTATTGACATATCCACACATCATGTTTTAAGGTGTGTGCATGACATGAGGTGTAATTTGTGTGTGTGAGTTTGTCCTCCACTGGTCACAGAGCCACAGGCTAGGAAATGGGCTTTCCTGTCGTTCAGAGGGGCCGAGCTGACAGAGCATGAAGACAACCATAAAGCCCCAAACTGCCTCCTGATACCGGCCGGCTCGCTGGCTAATCATTACACATCTTCCTCTCATCTGTTCAGCACTTTTTACTCCTCTTTTCTCACTCTATCCACCCCCACTCCTCCTCCTCCTCATCTGACCCCGCTCTCTCACCTCCCCTTGCGCATCACTTCTCCTTTTTTGTGCGAAAGTGACAGTTTGTGTGTGTGTGAGAAGAGAAAGAGTGCGTGGTGCGCGTGCAGGATTTCTGTTCTGAGAACTACCTTGCGTGACCTCTAAATGTGCTGAGCGCTCACAAAAAGGAACTCTTTGCTTTTCCCACTTTCCCTCCGTCAGAATCTCACACGGCGGCGAGGAGGAGTTGTACTTCCACTGTGCAACACAGCAGCTCAGAGAAGGGGAAGCACCGCCTGCTGCCAGCCTCCATGTGAAGAGCAGTCACCACTTTCTCCCCAAGTGTCACTCACAGGCAGCAGAATGTGCCGCTCTTTCAACTGGAACTCAATTCTACCAAAAAAAAGAGGAAAGCTTTTAAATCCTGGAGGTGACAGAGTCGTTAATGTGCATTTCCTCTTAATAAACAGTGACATAGTGACAAAAAAAGAGAAAAACTTCCTTTAAATTTCACACACAATCCACTATTACCAGTGGACAGGGCTCACTGGGCAGCCGCTGAGGCATGAGTGACCCCCGCTGACCGCGGCCCAGCCACTGGGACAGACCCACAGGTAGTCGTGCATAATTCCACTTCCTGCCCTCAGTAATGGCTTCTGGTGACCTCTGGCTGCACGCCGAGACCCATCATGCCCCATCAAGCTCGCCCCGGTCCTCACAGCACGGCAGCCGCCTGGGGCAGAGTGAGTGAGCGACTGGGGAGATCGTTCTAAAACATACTCTATTACTGTCACTACTTTTTATTTCCTCAAACCAGGAATAACTTCATTATTTCTTATATGAATTATGATTAACTTAAGATCTGTGCCATGTTTTTTTTCCGCCTTTATGGAAGGAGTAAATGACCTTTAGCAAGGTTCTTTGTGGTGTATTTATAATATATAGCTTGTTTTTCATGTTTTTATATTTTTTTTGGTGTTTTACAATGTTGTGATGCTTTTATTTTGAAAAGGTGCCATCCACTGTGAAACAGGTGCTTGAAAGGAAATAAAAGGCGGAACGGTAAAATGAAAAACTGTAAATAATAACGAGTTAATAACGAAATTAATTTTTGTTCTGTCATATACATTAGTATGACTTAACTATTGTAAAAGTGTTTATTAGCTAAATTGCTAATGCTAATGTTTGCTATTGTTTTCCCATCTCGTAGCTCTTACAGTGAATAAATCTTGGGAACCATCAGTTAAAGAGTCGACCATCATTCAGCCAGGGCAATAAAAAAGAAATAGATAAATAAATAAATTAAATAAACAGACATAGATAAGAGAAATAAGTAGATGAGTACTAAATGAATAAAGTAAAATAAGTAAACAATTCTATTATATGTATATATAGTATAAAATTATTATAATTTGCATGACTTTTAGGAGTAAAAGAAACAAATCAGATAAGCCATGAAATGTGGAACAACATTTTAGACAACTTTCCGAGTTAGTTCTTTCTACTTGAGAGGATGTACATTTTTTCAGCCGGAAAGTAATTTTTTCAATTGCTCCAACAGCACATGAATGCAGCACAACTGTTATATCTCACAATGTTGTTTTTTTTCTTTTTTAAAGTGTCTTCCTTGGCCCATACTACACCCCCTCCACCAAGTTTCATAATAAATTGGACCAGCAGTTAAACAGTAAACATGACCCCCTTGGTGGCGGTAATAATAACACAATCTTGATTTAATATTCCATATATCCTGTGTTTCTAGAAGCAGCAAGCCTGAGCTGTATATGTTTTTTATGTATTCCATTGTCTAAAGTATACGTTATGTGTGAAACAACAGCTATCCACACACACACAAACACACTGGGCTGCAGCTGGCTGGGATGACATGTTAAGGATGTGTTAATTCACCCCTCTAAGTTTCCTTATCATGTCTGCTGCTTGGCCATTCATTAATAGTCCTGTTTTAATTAGCCATTAGTGAACACACTCCCCATGTCAGAGATATGAGATGGGAGTGTATGTGTGTGTGTGTGTGTGTGTGTGTGTGGCATGGAGAGGAGAGTGGGAGTAGGCATACTGCAAGGAAGGTGTTAGAGTATAGATGTGTAGTGTGTGTGTGTGTGTGTGTGTGTGTGTGTGTGTGTGTGTGTGTGGACAGCTCCATTCTCCCACTGTGGCGGCAGAACAATTGGCAGGGACACGCTGTTCAGTGGGGCCTCCTCCTCATTATTGGCCCACTGCTCACTTGTGAGCCATATCATTGTATTGCAAGACAATGGCTGCCAGGGGCCCCACCCGACATGATACCCCCCCCCCCCACACACACACACACACACATTCCAGTCCAGCTATAAGCTTAACTCCCCCCTCCTCTCCCTTCTCCACACAGCGACCCCCCCCCCCTCCTCTACATCTCCACCCCGCAGTATCGCCGCACCTGATTGGCTGCAGCGCGGACACCCGGCGCTGGTCAGAGTCCACGGCGAGAGAACAGGGGATTAAGCCTAATTAGCATGAACAATAAAAACAAACAAACACTGATGGGGGAGAGGGGTCACCGAGGCAATCCCACTGTCTCTCTTAATTAGCATTGTTTACCAAGTGACACAGTTGGTTCATGATATCCTCCACATAGCCACACACGTCTATTAGATTCAGTCACGTGGGTACTGAGACACACAAAGCATAGAGGTGTGTTTTGGGTGTATGTGTGAACGCATAATGCCGAAGATTATTCATATTTATTGATTTAAACTTCCTTTTGGTCAAAACCTTTGAGGTGGTAATCTCACTTTTATTAGAATAGTTTTTGCTTCTGCTGTTGGAGGGATGATGGACATCCAACTAGAGACAGGTGGATGTCGGACATGGTTGCTTGTGTGCCTAGCGAAAAAATTCTGTGCAATCTGCAAAGGAAACCTGGATATTTTTGTAATATCTGGGGTCGGTTTTACAGATTTCATGGATATGTTACATCTCAGAGCTGCATGAGCCAATGAATACAGAATTTAATGCCACTGTCTAGTTCTAGCGTGGGAAAAACTCTCTTTTTGTCCAATATTTCCTTATTTTATGATCATTTTCTTCTCAGATTGTTACCATGTGTAAATATACTGCCCATCCATGTATTGCTATTTAATGTGAATAATGTGCAAAACTTTAATAAAATCTAGGTTAAAAGAACTGTAAAGTGGGTATTGCTGCTGTAAAGTTAAAATATATGCCTTAAATACACTATGTTGCTTATTATGGACTACATTTGAAAGACAAGTACTGTACTTTAAAAAAAAATTTTTTTTTACTAAATTTACTAAGTAAATATTACTTTTGAAGCATAGTTTTCTTTTTTTTTCTCTAAAATGTAGTTGGCCATATTCTGAGTAAAGATGGATGGAGATGACAACAAAACTGTACTGTTCACTTAACTTACAGTACTGCAGTGGTGGAAAAAGTATTCAGAAGCTTTACTTCAGTAAAAGTACTAATACCACACTGTGGAATAACTCCACTACAAGTAAAAGTCCTGCATTCAAAACTTACTGAAGCAAAAGTACAAAAGTATCAGCATCAACATGTACTTAAAGTATCAAAAGTGGAAGTACTTGTTCCAGGCTGTTATGGTTTTGGAATGAGATGATCAGCTGTGACAGTCAGAGTTTAATGTGTCCACAAACTTTTGGCCATAAACTTCTTTTTAGTCTGACCAGTTTAAAAACTTTTCAAACTGTGTGGTGGTTCTGGAGTCATAAGGTTTCCATACAGTCACTTAGATTGTGCACTGCTGCTGCTGCTGCTTTCTCACAAACACCACACTCATGCATAAAGTTCCTCCAGCACACTGATGAGCTGAATAAAAAAATAAAAAACTCCATCGATCGCCACACCACATGTATAAATATTAGTGATGAGATGATTGATGATAGGATTTCTAAATCTCTTTGGCATCGGAGAAAAATTGCATTTGCCTCCGAGTGTCTGCCCGTCTGCGATGCTGAAGGCCCACCCCTGGGGAACTCATAGCTGCAGTGGGGGTCAGTGAAAACTGGGCCAAATCAAAGTGATTAAGGACCTGCAAATCAATAACGCCTTTATATTAGATTTACTCACCATCCTTGGATCGCACAGAGTCAGCAGAAAGACGGGAGGAGGCTGGGGCTGAAATGAACCCAGATCCAACTAAGCATCGGCAGATTGGGTGCTGGTATAAATCTTTAGTCTTTGAGGCGTAATAAAATAATAGAATCATCTCTGAATGGACGGGAGAGGAGAGGTTGAGGAGCGTCTTTTGTTTCTGCTGATCTCCTAACTCCAGTGTTCTGATGATGGGTAAGGAAAACCATTACCCAGAAACCATCTGGGGGGGATCTTGATGGTTACCTTTGGTGGGATGTAGTTGTACAGTATAAACGTCTGTAGAGGCTGTTTGAATGTTGAATTATGCTGAGGATAGAGGTAATCACCAGGTGCTGTCAGATAGATAGAGATCATGAAAAGATA
This sequence comes from Centropristis striata, assembly GCF_030273125.1. Lineage (NCBI taxonomy): Eukaryota > Metazoa > Chordata > Actinopteri > Perciformes > Serranidae > Centropristis > Centropristis striata. The sequence continues at coordinate 10,081,521 of NC_081540.1, read as the reverse complement.
GTGATATAAGAGGCAACAATGGGATGTCTTAATACCATGAAAAAATACAGTAATCCAGGTCTACTCATATGGTATTGTTTCCAATATCAGGTTAGAGTTTAAAGACTAAATCCTAAAACAGGTACGCATCATAACTTTACTTTCTGCGCCAATACAGCATCTGGGCTTCTACGCAAAACCTGACTGCATCATTGAAGTTACTACAAAGAGACACAAAATGACCACAAGGAGATTCAGAATGAACACAAAGAAATACAAAGTGTCTACAAAGAGACACAAAATGACCACACAGAGATATAAAATGATTACAAAGAGACAATAATGACAACAGAAAGATACAAAATGAGCACAAAGAGACAAAAAACACCTACAAAGACACAAAATGATTACAGAGAGAGACATAAAGTGACCACACAGAGACACACAATGACCACACAGACACAAACAGCTACAAAGAGACACAAAAAGCTACAGAAACACACAAAATGACCACAAAGAGAAGCAAAACACCTAAGAGTCACACGGTGACCACACAGAGACACACAATAACTACAAAGAGACACTACACACCTAAAAACAGACACAAAATGACCACAAAGACACACAAAAAAAGCTACAAAAGACGCAAAATGACAACAAAATCACCACAAGACACAAAACACCTACAAAGAGATACACAATTCCTACAAAGAGACACAAAATGACCACACACAGCCACAAAATGACCACACAGAGACACACTAACTACAAGGAGACACTAATCACCTAAAAACAGACACACAATGACCACAAAGACACAAAAAAGCTACAAAAAGATGCAAAATGACAACAGAATGCACAAAATGATCACAAGACACAAAACACCTATAAAGAGATACACAATTCCCACAAAGAGACACCAAATAACTAGAAAGAGATACAAAATGACAAGACAGAAAATTACCTCAAAGAAATATAAAACCATGAAAAAGTGCACAATTACACTACTTAGTGACAGAACTACCACAAAGTCTGTGTTTCCTTCTCCTACATATGTACCTGGGTGAGGTACTGGGGCCCTTTGCATGTCTGCGGGGGCCCACTCACCATATATATATCTTCCTAACTGGAAACAGCACAACGACCCAGGAAGAAAGCAGGTCCTGATCTCAGACAGCACCACACCTACACACTTACAGGCCGCGGTTCAGCTAAATGAGGAGACTCACATGTACATGAATAATGTGTGTGTTGTAAATGTGTATGTTTCACACACACAAAACACTACAGCATTCTTCCTGAACACCAATTAGTAAATAAATAGCTTACTGGTGACAATGACTTGCACGCCTGAGCATGTGCATACACACTTGTGCACGCACAATGTGCCGTTTTCCCTTATCTCCATGGAGACAACATGCCCCCCTACCCCCCCCACCGAACCAGTGTTTGTCTCACAGTAAATCTAAATTGGCGAGTGCAGTTAACCCCCTCACCTCCTCCTCAACCAGCTCCTAAGTCTCTGGATCTCTGCAGCAGACGATGAGAGAGAAATACAATCAATGTGAGAAAAAAAGAAGAAGAGCTGAGGACGGGAGGGGAGGGGTAAAAGAAAAGGCAGTGGAACGTGTTAGCACACAACAGAGCCAGGGTCACACAGAAGCCACATGTTTTTTTTTGTTTTCGGCACTGAAGATAAAGACTAAAGAAACTTTCATTCCATGCATGTGTGTTTTACAGAAAGGGAGGTTATTCTGCACGATTCTTTGATGTAATCTGGTGCGAGCGTGGATATGGTATGTGTGTGTTTGCGTGTTGGAGAGGGCTCTGAAGGAACCTCCAATCTGTTTACAGCTCTGATTGGAATTACACAATCAATTACCACCCCCTGCTGTGGCCCAAATGAGCCAACCCAAAAGACAGGGGAATTGGTTAAATGTTATTGTTGGGAGGCCATTATCCAACAATCGGGGTGGTTAATGCAAGAAAATGACATTCATTAAAAGGCTCGACGGGAGGCTCCCAGGGGCCAGGCTGCAGCTGACCCTCATTCACCGCCAGGCTTTGTGGGCCCTCGTCCACTGTGGGGAGGGGAGATCATGTCAAAGGCACAAAATGCTCCTCTTTTGTCACAGAGTGGCCTTCAGTCTCTCTTTGCAAGCCACCGAGAGCCAGAGAAAGTACCTGTGACTGCGAGCGTGAATGTTTTTGTGCTTGAGAGAATGTGTGTGAGGTGTCAGAGAGAGAAAAAAGGGATAATTACATCATTCTGTGAATTAGACGAGTAAAGGGGGAGAGTGATTGAGCCCCCCCCCCCCTCCTCCTCTCGCCAATGGATGCACATGTAATCCTGCAGTAATGAGGCAGCACCAGAATCATACTCCACACACACTTAGTCCTATAATGTATATCATCAACGCTACAGCTCGGGAAAAAATGCCCCTTTTGCGAGTGCACTTCCAGTCGGCGACGGTGATATCATCTATCAATGCAGACAGAGCTATCAAAAGCCAAAAGTCAAAAGTAAGTGCAGACATCAGCCCACAGAGAGAGGGAAGAGAGCGAACCGGTCGTGCCATTATTTTTGATACAGGATCCCTGCGAGAGATTATTTTTGCAAACTTCCTCCAACGCAAAAGGCTTTCTTTGTCTTGTTCTATTCAGAGAGTCGCAGATAGGACGGCGGGTCAGCGAGGAGAAGACAGCCGTGGCCTTGTTATTTCTGCTCATCCTACAGGAAACAAGAGCCGTTTCATTTATGAGACGCGAGGAAGAAATATGTTCTTTTGTGGCTAAAGAGTCACAATGTTGATGCTTGAACAGTGTTTACAACAGAGGAAGAACTATGACCAGACAGCCAAGAAACCCAAAGAGAGAAACTCAGCACCTCGACGCCTTTTAAGTTTCAACTGCATCTAAATTGATGGTTTAAAAATGATTTGGATGCTTGAATAGGCTGATTTCAATCACAGAGGTGATCAGTACTGCAGACTCAAGTTTGACAGTTCCTAGATCATCTGAAAGTCCTACCTGGGCCAGAGAAGCATCAGGACTTTGGATCAGGAACCAAAACTGGAATAAGATTCTGGTTCGACAGATTCCATACAGGAGAGATTAAACCGCCATTAACCTGGTTTGTAGTGTAACAGGTAGCCTATAGGAAGCAGGCAAATCTGCCATGTCGTGTTTTATTTGCTCTGGTAGATTCGTCTAGTCCCCCTCCCCTTTAAACAGATTTCTAGGCCTTTGTTGGGCCAACCACAACCACTTATTTATGGGGTGGGTTTCAGGTAATGACTGTCAACCTGCAGATATAGCAACACTCGTTCACAGACATATTGATGCTACACTATAAACTGTAGCTTTATATGCTACGCTATCACAGCTGATCTCTGTTGCTTTGATTGGTGGCAGGACTATCCAATTGCATCAAGAGGTTTTTTCCACCTACTTTTTTACTTTGTCTTGACAGGTGGTGAGGATTTATAATTTCTCAACAGTTTTCAACAGGTGCAATTTTAAGTAATGTAATGGGGAATCAGGTGTGCTATGAGGTCAAAGTAGATGGTCCAAATAAAATTTTGAACAAACTTTCACCCAGGAAAACGGTTTTGTGTCCTGTGTGGAAACAAAAGTAACTGACATTTTATGTAACTTAGGTTTTTACGTGACCTACATTGTTTAGGTAAGTTACATAACTTTCGTGGCTCACGTCACCCTTGTAACTACTTCACTTCCAGCATTTACGCCCATTTATTTACTGTTTAAACTGTTTTTATAACGTCTTAACAGGAAGTTTTTTGACCTAACCCTAGGTCAGTGGTTTTGTAGCCTACATTCACTGAAACTGCAGCCTATTTTACAACCGTGAACCATATGCGTACATATGATGTGTGTGCTATTTCCATGTTTATTACATTAAATTTGTTTCTTCTATATTTACATTGCATTGTATTTTTTCTTATTGTGCAAATCAAGCGTCTCAAAGCATTTGCTCATTAACATTTCTTGGTAAAAGCTGTTTGTCTGAAAAATTCTAACAAATTTTGCTTTTTTAAAGTAGTAGTGACAAAATTAACCGTTTCAAATTGTGTATATGACCACTATGATAACATTGCTTGGAGAGAAGAGTTTATTCAAGAGAGGAGCTTCTTTCACTGAAACGGATGGACCAAAAAAACAGCAGTGGACGGCTCCTCTCTCTCCGTTGCAGGATGGAGAGATTCAAAAGATCCTTCTCTCCTACAGCCATCAGGCGGTCTCATTCTTCAAGAGATTCTACCAGACTAACTGGGGATGAATAAAGTAATTTTGATTTGATTTGATTTGATAGATTGAAATAAAAAATGAACTGAGAGCTTTCAGATGAACTTGTATTTGTGTTTTGGTCAGCCGAAGGAACAGGTGGAGGACAATTGTTGAATTGTTGAAGTTGCAACAAATTGTAGGGAATTAATCAGAAGATGCGGATGATTGCTGTCACCATGGTTCCTACAGAGGTTTTTGAAAGGGCTCTTGCAGGCTAAGGAGCATATATTTTCTTTAAAAGATCAATTGAAGAAAGATGCAGTGCTTTTATCTGCTATTTCCTGCAACATAAAGAGTCTTATGGTTCACCCTGACCTTTCATCATGTCCTCTTCTGCATGCTGAGTTTGATTTCACGACTCCTATTGTCCATGAGGGCACGAGGATGACGTCCGATTAGCACTGATAGCTGTTACTGATAACCAAGATAAGCGAGGAGACACAGGAGAGCGCATCCCAGCAGCGTGCCGTTGAGGACTGAATCAATTTTGCGCACTTGCCAGGTCCCTGGCTTATTGAACACACAGATTGACCCTCCTAATGGCGGCTGTTACCTCAAAGCCAAACACTGACCTCTGACACTTGACCATCTGTTGGCTCCTGGAGAAAGAAAAAAAACTCCAGAATAGCCAATATTCATTTTGGCAGGAAAACTGTATTTGTGCAGATAAAGGGATCAAATAGAAATCTAATACAGTAATTACAAAGCAATAGTTTAATGAAATTTTCTGCTTGCTACAGTTGCACGCTGTCTAGTGTGAGCCAGGCTCATCAGAGAGAGGTGAAATAATTATCACAGGCACCTGTTATGGCAAAGAACAGGTGGAGCTATAGCGTTTGTAATCTCACATCTCACGGTTATTATCAGGATGTGTGCGTGTGGGTGTGAGTGTGTACGAGCGCACGGATTCCATCTTTGTGCCAAGATACTGTGTGTGTGTTGGGGTGTTGAGTTAAGCCTCTGATTGAGAAACAAGCCACAGTAGCAACATGGCTCACTGTTTCCCTCAGCATCTGTCTTGAGCAGCATGGGGCCGCTGTGCGTACGGCGGCGAGGGAGGAAAGGAGGGGAGGAAGGAGGAAGCCAAGGAGAGGCGGCTTCCCTTTATCTCCCATTCCCCTCTCTCTTTCTCTCTCTCTTCTCATTATTTGGGAGGCAACATCGGAGTTTAAAAAGACCCTCTCTCCTCTCCCTCCTCCTCTCGTCTCAGTGTGAGTTTTTTTGTCTTCCATCATCTGCGAGTCAGCGCCGGGTCATATCACAACACGACGTGCTCTGCTGTGAGTTTAGCACCAGACACGCCAGCTCCCCGCCACTTCCTTTGCACAGACACAATTTCTTTGAGACATACTGCGCCGCACTGTCAAAATACTGGAGGTAGATAAGGCAGATAGTCGACCGGAGGAGCTGTCCTGAATGTTAGGAAAATCTCACTACCGCTTAGCTCCTTTACTGTTTCTGGTGAAGGGCGGATAGTGCGGGAATAAAAGTGAGAATATATTCCCAGTCGAATCGTTTAGATTGTTAACTCTGCCGAGGAGGTTTTGTGTTCGGCTCTGTTTGTCTGTCAGGATTATGGTAAAACTACTGCTTCTATTTTCATGAAACTTGGCAAAAAGGTGTAACAAAGACCAATGACGAACCCATTACAATTTGGATTGGATCCAAATTAGACACACAAAGTATTCTCACTTTCATTAAGATTGTGAATGAGTTCCCAAGCTTCACATCTTTCTATCGTCCATGTTGCTTCCACGTTGGAGTTACTCTTAACATCTTTCTCTGACTATCCCACGCTGTGGCAAAACTCCAGCTTGAGTCAATCAAAACTCCATCAAAACACCATGATCAATCACTAGAATCCAAATGCCAAATCATCTAAGCTCCAGAAACAAATCTGGATATCAATCAAAACTTTGGTCCAACGATTAAAATTCACCCTTTCCTAGATACCAGCCAATGATTGATTCCAAGAAAACTCTCACAGAAACATGATTAGAAACACTTGTATGGAGTAGTTGTGTTAAACAAGTAAAAGCGACAAAAAACAAGTATAGACGAACCTTTGTAGTGTCTATGTTGTTTCAAAATTAGACTCCTGAACCATCTGAGGAGCATATGTATGTACAATTTACCTTTTTGGGGGAATCTACGCTCTCTGAGTGCCATTCAAGTCTTTAAATTAGTTTTTTTTTTAAGAGTACAGCAGTCTACAGGTCTATAAGTCAAGAGTAGTTAAGTTCTATATATTCAGTTAACTATGCTATCAACACATAGAAAAATGGAAGCAGAAACATTTGGCAAACAGACATAATGAGACAATGTAGTCATTTCATTCCCATTGCCGATATCTCTCTTTAGCTGTAATGATTAGTAATAAAGGTGCAGAGTGAAGTCAGCTGGCTGTGAGATGATCAGCTCCATATGCTCGCTCTGCTGGAGTGCTATTTCATCCAGTTTTAGCCGGTCCACGATTTTGATGAGACAGATTTGAGGGATGTCTTGATTTTTATGCATATTTTTGCTTCTGCAAATTAGAAAATAGTCCAACAATCCAATATATTGTATGCATTTTATGGTATTTAGTCCAACACTATAAAGACTTATTTTCATGCTCAACTTCTGCCTCTTTAGTCCACCATGTTGCTTCAATTTGCTAACCCTTCTGTGCAGTTTCCGTGGCATATTGTAAGTTCAAGCTGCTGTGAGGATAAGGACGGATGATTTGTCCTCAAAACTAGCTGCACAAAAGTAAAACCTCACTTTCAAATAACACAATCGGACTCTAAAAAGCCTCCCGAGTGTTTACTAGTGAAGGTTTAACAACTCAGAGTGTCCTTGAAGAGGTAGACGAGTCTATTAATAGCAGTGGACTGTAACTGTGTGTGAGGCTGGAGTGGGATGAGTAAAGTGGCATTTCAGAGCCATTCATCCAAAGAAAGAGCTGTAGCTTTCGAGACAACATGTTGTTTTTTATGCCAATATGAGCGGTGCGAGTCTGCCGGCCTGCACGTGTCGGTGTACCTCGCCTTCTGTTCTCGTCTATCACATATCAGCACAAACACAATCACTTATCAAACAGTTGCTGGTGTTTTTCAGATGAAACCAAGAGATGGTATTAAACCCAGTTCATATAAAACCAATACGATACAGGATTTGTTAACTGTAGCGGATCTTAAATATATAGGTCTATCTTGGTTGGTCACTAGTGTGTTTAAATGACTTAAAGGCATATTATACAGGAACTTTGACTTACTGTTTGCCAACGATATTCAAACTTATTATATGTACATTTTTTTCAGTGCCATGATGGCTACTTTCATAGCTTCTTTCCCAAAGTGTGATGCCCAGAAACATCTTGAACAAAGAAAAATAAAGATGAAAAGTGAAAATGCAAGTTGTTGTTGAGTTAATTCTGAATCAAAAATGGATCAAAATGAGCTCTCAGTTTCAAACATCGACATCAAAAGTAGGATCAGAGAAATTTAAAATTTCATCATATGGCCTTAGTGTTGTACATTTCAGCAAAATCTGGCAATTGTATCAAATGTAGCCAGGTGTCAGGGCATAAAGCCAATGATCTGCTTTTTAAAAAAAAATTTATAACACAAATTAAGACTCCATACTAACAATGGCATGGCCTAAAACAAGCAGCAACCCAATTTGATTAATCTTGACACCCCTAATTAATAATTGATTGATAGGAATTATGTTTATGTGTATGTATACAGTGTTGGAAGAAGTATTCAGATCTCTTACTTTCTCTAGAAGTACTAATACCACATTGTGAAATGACTCCACTACAAGTAAAAGTCCTGTATTCAAAACTTACTGAAGTAAAAGTACAAAAGTATCAGCATCAAAATGTACTTAAAGTATCAAAATTAAAAGTACTTGTTATGCAGAATGGGCCCACTTACTGTTGCATTCTACATATTTGAAATATATTATTAGATTATTATTGATGCATTTCAATTTTCTCAAGATAAGGCTCATTTTATCTACCTAATATGCTGTGTTGAGGTTTAATTTTAAGAAAACGTCTAATCACTTTAAATTTATCATGTTTTTTTATGTTTAATCTCGACCTGAAAAGTAACTAAAGCTGTCAGCTAAATGAAGTGGAGTAAAAAGTACAACATTTGCCTCAAAATGCAGTGGAGTAGAAGTATAAAGTTACATAAAATGGAAATACTCAAGTAAAGTAAGTACCTCAAAATTGTACTTAAGTATAGTACTTGAGTAAATGTACTTAGTTAAATCTACCACTGTATGTATGTGTGTAGTGTAACGTACCATTATGCCAGGATTGTCATGAAAAAAGAGATTTAGATCTGAAGAAACCATCTGGTTTTGACTAAAGTCAAATTGAGAAAAAGAATATTGTAACTTGTAGACTTCGTAATCATCCGTTTTGTGTTTTTCCGTAATGAACGATGCAATTTGGTACAATTTGTGGAGAAATTACTCACATTGTTATTGTTTGAATTTAGTTTGTTTTGTCAACTTTATAAGTTGATTTCTAGGCAGATATCCTGCAAAGAAATGCTAAAATCTCAACGACTGGAAAAACTGACAGATATTTTCCTTGCATGTAGACAAATTAAACATTTTTTGCAGGCTAAACTTTCCCAATAATTACTACCACATTTCATTGTCCTTTCCAGGAACCAAATAGGTTATATGTTGTATCTTTTATGCCAAATGTGAAATAATTTCTCTCAGGGCCAATTCCACAACTATATTTAAGGTCAGTATTGTGATAAGGGTCATATAGTCATAAACCTTTAAAGATTTGCATAAAGTTGAACATGGAAGTCAACAAGTTTAATGTGGACAGTTTCTACTGAACTTTAAGGGGCTGAATGCAGATCAAGAGCGGTCAGTAATGTGTTCAATCATAACAAATAATAAAAAAGGGACATTGTAATACATAAAGTTATTCCTCCATCTTCATTGGCTCAGTTTCCTCTTTCACCCTTGGCACTGAATCTGCCAGCCAGTTTAGCCAAACTGGGATTCAGTTCAAGATGTGTTTGACACTGTTGCCATATTTTGAATATCTGATCCAAATGATTTTTTTCCCACTGTCAGCAGCCAGAAAACTGTATTCAAATATTAACTTTTCCTTTTCAAAATTATTCCAATAGAAGCCTCTCCACACTTCTGCCCTGTGAGGTTAGATTAAAACGGAGAGTCGATTACATTAATGTAAAATTATTGCTTTTAACTTAACATTTGATTCAGTTTTTGGCACAAGGATCAAGTAGGATTAAAATGTCAGTTATCAGGACAACACAACTTTTCAATGCTGGAAGCAGACATTAAAGGAACATTGTGTAGGAATATTATTTTATGTTTAGGCCCTTCAGCTTTAAAGTACAACTCACTTTGTCAATATAAATAGCTGTACATGTCCATTTCCTATGAACATATGATCAAAAACTAGTCGACAACTTTACTAACAACCAACTATCAAGCAAGTGCAACAACACAACACATAGCAAGCCAGCTAATATTAGCTCTCCACACTTCTGCCCTGTGAGGTTAGATTAAAACGGAGAATTGATTACAATAACATAAAATTATTGCTTTTAACTTAACATTTTGATTCGGTTTTAAGTATCAAGTAGGATTAAAATGTCAGTTATCAGGACAACAAAACTTTTCAATGCTGGAAGTAGGCATTCAAGGAACATTGTGTAGGAATGTTCTTTTATGTGGTTTAGGCCCTTTAGTTTTAAAGTACATCTCACTTTGTGTATATGAATAATATCTGCACATGTCCATGTTATGAACTCATGTTTAAAAAAACTAGGCAAAAACTTTACTAACAACCAATCATCAAGCAAGTGCAACAACACAAGACATAGCAAGCCAGCTAATATTACCTCTCCACACTTCTGCCCTGTGAGGCTAGATTAAAATGGAGAGTTGATTACATTAATGTAAAATTATTGCTTTTAACTCAACATTTGATTCAGTTTTTGGCACCAGTATCAAGTAGGATTAAAATTCCAGATAAAGGAAGTTTGTGTAGAAATGTTCTTTTATGTGGTTTAGGCCCTTCAGTTTTAAAGTACAACTCACTTTTTGAATATAATTAGCTGTAATAGTCCATTCCCTATGAACTTATGATCAAAAACTAGTCGTCAACTTCACTAACAACCAACCATCAAGCAAGTGCAACAACACAAGACATAGCAAGCCAGCTAATATTACTTACGAACATAACAGCAAGTTGGCCAGCTTGGCTTCTGTCTTGCAGCCTTTTCCCTCTCGAAGCTCTCTAAAAGACAATATAAGTCAAGGCCCTCTTGTGTCTCTTTGCCTTTGCCGTGATGTCTGAGTCCATTACCACTACGCTGCCCTCCTCCCAGTGGTCCAAAGCTCCCGTGTTAGTGTACGAACACTCCTGGAAGCCAACCGAGCAACCTAGCAAACAGCAGCTTCCGGTAACTTTCCTTTAACAACAAGTAAGGCTTTCTATCCATCAAGAAATCACAGGGAGTCAAGGTGGTGCAACTGGAGTACACCAGACTGAAAACCAGAAAACATTTTCTCTAAAATATGATCCAGTTTCAACAAAATCAGTGTCAGAACAGGTATGCTGTTAGTGCTGTAAATCCTCTTGTGACAGTTTGTACCTGCTCAACAAAGTTACATAGTGCGAGAACAGCTTGGTGTGAGAATGAAGGGGCACCATTGTCTCTATTACAACTCAGTGTAGAATCAAAATCACTCTATGCTGTTATGTAATTCAAATGTAAAAGACAGCATTATTTTGCTTTAAAGGGGTTAAACAAAACTACTAAATTGTTTCTGACTCAAATTAACTTGCTTTTTCTGACATAGGCTTTATACCTGCACATCAGCAAAACTAAATTTTGCCAGTGGAAGCACTGAGAAGCTCATCAAAAGACTGACTTTTCTGTCACCAACACACCATACACTTCGAGGAGAGCCAAGTCCAGAGGAAAGCCAAGTACACAGACAATAGTTTGATTGTGACAAGCGAAGGAGGCATATCATTAACACTAGAGTTGTAACTAGAAGGGGCCAATCAACACCTGTTTCAACTGTTATCACGCCATTTTTTGTGTCGAAGCATCTAAAGTGACATTTAACCAAAATATGAGTCAAAACAAAACCTTTGGAGCGCTCTACAACAACTCCTGTTGTTTCTCGAACTACGGTATTTGGGCTAACTGGCTGTTATGTAGCACATTCTTCGAGCAAAGCCGGGCCTATATAAAGCAACAATAAGACGGCGACTGTGGTGCTTCCAAGCGAGTCATCTCCGGCAGCCAGCCTAGCTATCATTATCTGTTAAAGAGCCTCCGTCCCTATGGATCATCATTACGAGGCGCATTAGAAAATACTTTGATTAAACTCCCCTAATCCAGCACAGACAGCTGCAGTCCATTCACAGCTGCCTAATCTCCCCGCCACTAAATACCACCGAGACAATGGGCAACAAATGACAACTTACGTGAGGGGGGGAGGCAGAAATAAAGGAGGGAGAAAACAAAGAAAAAGAGGGAGAGAAAAGGGAGGGGAGAGCTGATTCCTCTATCAAAGGCGGGCGGTAAACAGTGCTGATGGCAAGCCGTATCATACCAGGAGATAGCTGATGCTTTCTGTGAAATGAAAGGGGATACGGAGAAAGACAGAGGGAATGTGAGGTACAGGGTAAAGAGTTTAGTGAGAGGAGAGTCGTGTGAGGAAGAAAAGGGGGAGATAGAAGATAGAAGAGTGACGCGGGAGGACGGGAGGCGGGGAGGAAGGAGCAGAAAAGGATGATGGAGTTGCGTCTCCCCTCGGCTGGCAGATGAAATGTTGCACATGGAAGAGAGATCTCTTTCACCGCGACTACAAACAGGGCGAGGGTGCTGATGGGAGCTGCCGCAATCAAGATGAGAGCAGAGTATAGAGAGAAAGAGAGAAAAATGAAACTACTCCTCAATGGTACAAATCACCGCAGGGAGGTTATCAGGGCCGTCGGCAATCACTATAATGACAACATGGTGTGACATGATAGTTACAGCACTCAAAGAAAATCATTCGCCCGGGCTGGGGAAAAGATAGGCAGGCGGGCAGCTTCATAAATACTGGTCTGGTTGGGAGAGTGAGAGTATATGTGTGTATGTGTGTCACTGTATATATCCAGGTCCATGTGTGTTTTTAGTATTTAAGGTGAGGGGTGTGTTGGACGTGTAGCTGTTGAGTGGAGGAGGAGAGCTCGGTGTTGTGATTGAGTTGGACAGTGGTGATGGCGAGGGGGTGTGACCAGAGAGATTTGTTTGTTTTGATTGGGAGTCCACCTGTCAACTTGTGTTTTTATCATCAGGGTTAAAGTTTTTGTGATGTTGGAATAATTCGTTTTAGATAAACTTTTATGGCATAATGTCGTGACCACCGGACAAGAAGTACAAAGGGCCAGAAACCGAGTATAAAAAGTAAAGTGTCCACTTAGTTGTGTTCTTAAGTGTGATGAGTGATGACAGCGAAAACTCCATTAAACTTGTATTCTTTCTTGTGGCCAGTAGGGGGCGACTCCACTAGCTGCAAAAAGAGGTCAGTTTGTATAGTAGTCTATAAGAAAATGACCCTATTTCTTACTTAAATTCTTACCTCAGTTAACATTTTCCTAGAGTTTATGTTGCTAGTTTCAAGTCTTCAGCATGATGTTCATTAAGTACAGTGGTGGAATGTAACTAAGTACATTTACTTAAGTATTGAACTTAAGTACAGTTTTGAGGCACTTGTATTTTACTTCAGAATTTCCACTTTATGTAACTTTATACTTCTACTCCAATTCATTTTGAGGCAAATGTTGCGCTTTGGTTGAGATTTAACATAAAAACATGACAGTGAAGTGACATTTGTTTAATTTAAACCTCAACAGTATGCTAAGAATATGATGCTTTTAGGCTTACACAATGCATCAATAATAATCATCTAATAATATATTTGTATGTATAAAACAATCTGAGTGGGTGCCTTCTGCATGACAAGTACTTTCATTTTTTCAATACTTTGAGTACATTTTGTACTTTTACTTCAGTAAGTTTTGAATGCAGGACATTTACTTGTAGTGGAGTAATTTCACATTGTGGAATTAGTACTGAATACTTCTTTCACCAGTGATTTAGTAAATTATGGTCCCGTTTAAAGTAAAATAGACAAAGAGCAGGGTAAACTTTAGGGCATAGTAACTTTATGAAGAACATGTTGCTACCACAGTGCATTGTATGCTCTCATGCTAAAACTTTTCACTGTGTATTTTCAGTTCAAAGTTATTTGTAACTTTCTGGCTGCTTAATCTTAACCTTAGCATTTTGCATGCTCTTCAGCATCCCAGAATGCAAAACATACTTCTCAAACTCAACTCAAAGCTCAAACTTATGGAGTGCACCTGATATTTGGGTTAGATCACCATCCCACCATAAACAAACCACTCTCATTCCATCATCATCAGCATCAAAGGTTGCTCTGGTCAAAACCTCAGTATAATTACTGTTTTTAAACCTGCCCAGACAAACTGCACCAATGGGGAATGAACCAGAGTCTGATTTAACCGGACTGAAAAGCAGAAGGAAAATAGGTACGGGTACTCCGGCTTCCTCCCACAGTCCAAAAACATGCAGCATATGTTTAATTGGTGACTCTAAATTGCCCGTAGGAGTGAATGAGAGCGTCTATGTGTGCGGATAAGCGTTTAACAGACTTGTTAACAGACAACAGGTATTATGCCATTGAATGTCTGTTCAGTGTCCTCTGCATGATGTTAATGTATGCCAATCATGCTAATATGTGGCAATATAGTAGTTTTTCAATATAGTTCAGAAAGATTCCTGAAAATATTATTTATTATTATATTACCATCACGTTATGTCTAGCATATTCCTGCATCTTGACAATTTAGGACAATAGGAAAACACCATACTGATGTTCTTACATGCTTTGGTTTGTCTGCAAATGCTCAGATAGCATTTGTGCCATGAGGAGTTTATATCCTTTGTTAAAAGTGTATAAGTGCAATGCCACTACTTGATTGCGGCTACTTGAAGTGGCTACAACAACCTGATGAAAGTTTTCTATACAATAACAAGCCAACTGACAGCATCTTATTAAAACAAGATAAGTTATGAGAAGAAAAGTCTCCCGTTTGAAGGTCAAAACGAGAAAAATAAACCATTATAACGTGAAAATATCTCGTTAGCAAGAAGCGAGTACAGATGTCATCATGGCCATGAACACATAAGTGAATTTAACGGACAAATTCACATGAAATCATCACCTGGACTCATCTGGTCAGTGTATTTCTTGGAAAGAGCAAATATTATTTACATTTTGTGCACTCTGTGTGTGTGTGTGTGTGTGTGTGTGTGTGTGTGGTACGCGGGGTAATTTCCCTGAGCCATGCTGAGGTGCTTCTGGATGAATCATACATGGACATGCTCACAACACCCATGCTGAGGAATAATGAGAACCAATGAAGTGAAGAATATGAACACACCTCGTCTACAACAACACCTCTTTCTCACGCGCTCTTTCCACCCCCAGCCCCCCACACCCCCCCTTCCTCATATTCATCACCGCCCCCTCTCTTCTTTTCTGATCTCCCCCCGAAAAGGTGTGCCGTACAGCAGCGAGGCGCCTATTTGCGGTGTGAGCATGCATGTATTATTACACATCTACCCGGTGTGATGGCGGGGAGCGGCGGTGCGACGGATTCGGCGGCCACGGTTGTTATGCGGACGGATGATTGTGCTTGGAAACAGAAGAGGTCCAGGTTAATACGGCTCAGCTCCACGTCGGAGAGGCTGCTGGCAGGGGTCAAAGGTCAGCTGATGAGAAAACACAAAGCCAGCGCCGGGCTTCTCTCTGTGTTTGTGTGTGTGGGCAGCGCGGAGGTCAGGGAGAGTGAGTCACTGCAACCACACAGGCCTACACACACTAACACACACACACACACTTTGAAAGGCATACACACAAACACAACTCACTCACACACTGATAAAGACACACAGAAGGCTAGATTGCACTTTGATGCGCGCACATCCCTGCGCGCTGGGCCTCTGCTGAAGAGCCTCCGAGGTTTTATTTACAGAAAATCAATTAAAAACTGTTCTTAGCCCACAGGAATGCAGCAACAATATTATCATGTCTTACTGAAGTATCTCATTCTGCACTCGTGAAACAGACAGGCATTGTGCTACTTAGAGAAGTTGCACTTTTTACTGAATGCCTGCTGAACTGAAAATGTTGCTGCAGTCCAAAAACTAAAGTTAGAGTAGTGGTTGTTAACCTGGGAATTGGAAGCCCACTAAAGGGTGGTGAGTTCAATCTGACTGCTGGTAGATGATTAAGAGGATAGCAAAGGTAATTTTTTTCTCCCTAAATGTTTTATTGTGAATTTTACATTAAAATACATCACAGTGTTTCCTCTAGGATTTTATTCCAGCAGCGGGGGTAAAGGGTTATTTGTCCTCCGGATGTTGTGAGCGTGTAAATATCAATCAGCAATTTAGAAAGTATAAAAAATGGCAATCGACAGAAAAACAAGCTTTAGACCCAATGTTTCCTGCAGGATTTTCTGGGACTATGATGGGCGGACCTGAACAAAGTAGGGGAGTTTGGTGGAGAGGCCACCAAATGTAGGCTTTTAGGGCAAAAAAATTTGCCCTAAAAGCCTAAATTTGGCGGCCTCTCACTCATTCTAATGCCACTATTCCATCTTAATCAATGCATATAATAGGGGTTCTTCTATGTTTAATTTAAGACATCATAATTTGACAGTCTTCTTGTAAATTCTGTGGTGGACTCTGCTAACACATCCATGTGCTCTTATTTTGAAAGCTACACGTGTTTGCTTTTATTTTGAAGGCAGGTCTAACAGAAACCCTGCATCAAATGGTCCAAATAAAATAATCTGCGAGGCAACAATGACTCTGATTCAGCTTTCCATCACCTGTAGACACATGCAACCTGTGAAAAGGCTTCATATATAGACATCAAGAGGCTAATGAGTGTAAAAAAAGTGTTGTGAGTGACTGAGTAAGAGTACTGTTGTAAAGTCAGAGAGAGGAAAGTTATGCATCATGCAGTGCTAATGCCGAAATTTTGTTAAAGCACTGAGAGCAAAACTACAGACCTGAATATTCAACATATGTGCATCAGGTGGCAGCACATTCAAACTGCTGCAGAGGTTTTCACTTAACCTCTGACCTCAAGATATCTGAATAGAAATGGGTCCTATAGGCAGACATAAGAGACATAAAGATGGACATAAATGTGTTAATTTCAAACATTGGATTTGTTCATAGTTGGCTTTTGGAAGTGCATAAATTGGCTATGACTGAAAAACTCAGTGATCCTCAGGATCCAGTGAGTTCAATTGTATTTATGTGTTATGATGTTAGTTCCGGTAGCAGCCATTACATTGTAGTCATTTTCTATAAACGTGACCTCACTGTATAAAATTATCTGCTGTTACCTCTTGGATAATCACAGCCTCAGGAAACTTTACAACCACAAAGTAGACATGTAGAGCATTCAGAAGAGTTATAGATTTCATAGGAATATTGTAATTAAGTGGGTTTCTTAGCAGTTTATATTCTAACCATTTTTAAAAAATCTATTCTTGAGTGTTCGGAAATAGTTACATTTTGTAACAAATCTGGTATCAACACAAAAATTATTTCATTCAATCGACCATGAGAATGACCTTCATATATTACATAATGTTCTAACCCCCTTGAATACATGTTCAACCAAAACACAATGTTTTTACAACTTAATGACAAAAAAAAATTCCACACAGTGCTTATCTCAAATTAATCTTCAAGATCTTTCCCAGCTTTCAGATAATGTCCACCACTTCTATGTGGCATCTACTGTTGACCTGCTATCTCCCCCTAAAGACTCAATGACGCGCCTAAAAAAAGATAAAAATGGGTCTTAGCTTGAGTCTCTAAGGGCTAATACAAGCAAAACAACTGCAAAATTTGTTATAATGCCAATTTTTGAACGTGATTCCCATGAAACAAATTACCAGCAACTTCTTAACCTTCAGCACGAGTGTGTCTGAGATATACTGCTCAAAGTCACTCCATTATAACACGAGAAGAGCGCTAAGCTATGTTTTCCATATAGAGGTCAGCCACTGAGCAGTAAACAGAGCTACTCATCCAATGTAACCCGTGGTCACTTCTCCCCTCTTCGCCCCTCTCTGAGGTCCCCGCAATCATGAAAATGATCACTATCACGGCAGCAGCCTACGCCGCCGCCATCGACTGGACTTCAGGACTCTGCCGTGCTGAGACAGTATCAGTCAGAGGCCATTTACATAATAACAGCTCATCATTCAAAAAGGTCCTTTTGTTTGCGGTATAACAGGAAACTGTCAAGATGTCACCCTCGGCTGGGGCCTCAGCACGCAGCGCCGGTAAACAGCGGAGGAGGGGTCTAATTGTGGTCGGCAGCAGCATAGTGAGGACGAGGAGACAGAGGAGAGTGAGATGCTGTAGAAAAGATACAAGTGGAAACACTAGAGATATTGACAAAGGGAGAAATCAAAGCAAAATGGCTGCAAAACAGTGTGTTTGGTGCCACACGAGTGATTGAAAGGAGATCCGAGTCACACAAACCTTCGCGGTGAGTCACCCCAGCCTCAAGAGCCCACTCTGCCCACTGATATTTCCCCACCTAAAATTAAACTCCATTCAATTCCTGATGCAAAGTCTGGGGCACATTTAACATTAGGAAATTGTCAATCTCCCACCTTTAAGCAATCATTATTGCTCAGCCCTGAAGCTGTTTGCTTGAAAAGTTTGCAAGTGCATGTCACGATTTTACTTTAAATTTATTGTGCGAGTGTGTGGAATTACATTTATATGATGAAGCAGAAAATTATGGTTCAACAACTGCAGACGGACCACAATGCACCTCTAGATACACAGATGATGGATGTTATTGAGATTTAATTTGACAGGGAAGGGTGGCAAGCTACCATGTTAGTAAGGTCAGGCCAGTTTTAGACAAAGCAAATTAAAGTTTGCCAACTTTAAGTTATGATATCATCTCCAGTGTTGGGTAAAGATACTTTTAAGAGTAACTATTTTCTTTACTAAGTCATTCCCCTGAAACTAGTTACTTTATTAAGTTACTCTTCATTAAAAGTAACTAATAAAGTACTTCAAAGTTACTGATTTAAATGCTTTTTAAATATGCCGTTTGGTGTGTTGTCACTTCAATTATAAAGGCATACCCACAACACGGAAAAAACATGGTAAGCATATCATCTTCAATATAATGTGGTCATGGTTTGTATGATCAATAGATCAATAAATACAACATACAGAAAATGTTTATCTGCCACAATTAATGTGGTTAAGGTTTTTATATGGCAAACCGCAGTTGGTGCTAACAGTGAGCGGATTGTGTAGTTTCTGTTGTTTCTATGTACTCATAGTGTCTGCTAGCTATTCTAGCTAAACACAGTTAATTCTGTTAAAGTTACACATTGTAGCGGATGATTGCCCGCTTTACTTTCACATACGCTAGTTTTGCTTTTAGCACTTATATTTCTCTCCTTCTTGTAGCAACTTTATCGCTAATCTCATCTGTTTATATGTTATTCAGTTCTGTTAGCTACTTAGCTTAGCAGCTAGCAATAGCTTCTCTTTCTCTTGCTAAGCGTGTTAAATGTTTAGCTATTCCTTGGCCTCTTTACTAATCATGTTACATTTGTAACGGATTAGTTGCATTGGAAGGGAGGTGTACTAAATTGGGGTGGGCCAACCCAAATGTTCATTCTTTATCTTAGTATATTGAAAATATCCTCGACTTGCTAGATGGACCTCATCATTCCAGGTGCTGATGAAGACCATGAGACACTATTTTTGTGACAAAAATCTGACTCAAGCCAATCTCTCAAGTCAGTCTACAGATCTGTTCAACATTACATGCCAAGGCTGATTCATAGTACCACCTACCTATGAAAACATCATAAAAACATCAAATTTTACAATTAAAAAGCAACTTAACACTTAACCCTTGTGAATTCCAAAATCCAAGAGATTTGACGTATCTCGAGGCTCCTTTAATTTGAGCGGGCATGAAGCCAGAGCTCACACAGACACACGCTTACACTCCTAAACCCATGACAAGCACACACACACCCCCAACTTTCTTCACACCTCCCCATGTGTGTGTGACAGGAAATCACCAGCAGCCACTCGACCCAGGAGCGATTTCTCCTCATCTTCGCCGCTCCTCGCGGGCCCTCTCAGCATCCACTCCTTCCTAAGACCTGCTCCTCCACGTCTCTTCCACCCTCGTCGCCTCTCACATCATTTGACATCAAAGGGGCCGCGACGAGTCTCGCTGTTTACCCTCCCTAGCAGGCGCTCATTACAAAAACATCAAAATAAGCCGTGCAGAGAGGCAGGGCGAATTAATGATCTCCCTGTGCCACCGGTGCCCTGCACGCCCCCCGAACGGTGCCAGGCCATTTGAAGCAGAGCAAATACACTCTGATACACGTGCATGTGGAGGCAACATGGAGCTAGATGCATACATGCATATCCGTATAGTCGCACACACACCCACGCGTGCTCCAGTGCCAAGGCCCGTGGCTGCTAACGACCATTCAATTAGTGGAAATTAGGGAAGCATTGTGAGGTCCATGCTGTGACCATTAGTTGTTGGAGAGAAGCACAAGGAGTGTGGGCCAGGATTAATCCCTCAAGAGCAAGATGGAGAACCTCGCAGGTCACCATCCTGTTTGGCTTTTTGGTTTTGACACTAACGAGGGTGGAGGACGGCGTCAGACGGAGCGATACGCGGCCTGTTTTTATAATTAGGGGATCCATTGCAGGTAGTGTGAAGATTGGATTTTTTTTCTTTGCGTTATTAGCAATGTTTTGTGGGTGCAGTCAGTTGTTTCAATAGCAGATTCGACGCAAACGCTCATTAGTCGAGCAGTTTGAAGCAAATCCTCATTAGATCAAGTGATTTCATACAAATTGCCGCTCCACAAAAGCAAACCCGATTGTTAAATCAAAGTGCTTTGGCAATGCATTGTGACACAACACATACATCAGTGTGCACAGGTCGCTCTGCAACACATGGCTTTCCCCATGCATGTAATGCCAGGTTTTTATTTGGAAATTAATTCTTAATCTAATCTATACAGCCCTATTAATAACTATTATAAAGCACACCCCAGTCATGAATTAATCAGGGATTGGTAATTAGTGTAAAATTTAAATGCATGTTGTAAACCCACATTGAGTGTCTGGCACTAGACGGAGGTGCCAAGCCATCGCTGTACTAATTAGTTTGCAATTATGTTTAATAAGTTCTGTGGAAGCCAATCATCTTACAGTCGGGGAGCTGGGCTCTCCTGATACACGCACTGTAGATCCAACATGGAGGAGCCAGTGACGAGCATCGCATCTTATATATATTTTTTTCTCTGCATTTGCTGAGCAATGCATGCTTGATTTTAAGCAACTCCCTCCTTCACACTCAGTTAAACACACTTCCTGCTGGGAGCTTCCCTCAGCAGCAGAACTTCTCCGTTTCTCTCCTGGAGCCGAGTACAACCATCATTTTCTGCAGCTCCCCTCTGAGCACGAGTTATTTTGTGTAATTTCAGCGTGCCTGCTTTTCTCTCCTTAAGCTAGTGATTTCCTACATTTCCCAGATTGCCTTTCAAAAACAATCAAATGTCCCTAAACCTGTAGCACTCAGCTGCAGGGATAGACATGCTGAGTGAGGGTGCTGGGAAGCTTCAGTCTTTCACTAACTAAATTCTTTCAGGCAGTGGTAGAGAAAGAGTTCAGGAAAGGTTCATTAAACTCATTTCACCCTGCAGTCAAACTGCAAACACTAATATGAAACTTTGATTAAAATCCAAAGTGATTTAAATGTACAACTAGATTGTTGAGTTACTTATTCTGAAAAGTTTTAGTAGTTGGGAAAACAATATTTCAACTTTAATTGTCTTGAAGCTGCACTTTTTCCGTTTAATTTTGGGTACAATCTGATATGAATGCTTCTAATGCAGTAGAAAGTCTCCATTAAAGGTAGTATACTGCTATATAAATACTGTCATTTTATTAAAACACTCAATAAATGGAGATATGCGTAAAACGAGCCATCGGGACTTCTGTAAGGTTGTTGTGTCACAACTATGATGTAGAAAATGCAAATACAGTGCCATTAAAGACACTCCACAGCTACAATAAGAGTTCAGAGAGGTACAGATATGAAGGACTTGGAAACACTGACCAATCAGAGCAAAGTGGGATTTTCTGGACAGTGGCTTAATGGCACAGGCGCTAAGACGGAGCGTTTCAGACAGTTCTCACAGTCATGTCAATGAAAAATGTGTCATTCACAATGAATGACAAAATGGCTTTGACAGAAGTTGTACAAACTACTTACACATGGATCATGTACCTGGTTTCTCTTGTTAGCTTATTTGCTATAAACCAAGCCTACAGGAACATGTTGATGCCACGGGCCCCACAAATACTTTTCCTCACTGACACACATTGAGGTACTTCAACTTAAAAATGTACGAGACATAAATAGCCCTTATTTGAGACTGGCCTCCACTCAAAAATACCAACATAAGGCATTTGTACATGCAGCAAAATATAACTCGCATTTAAGTTTTAGACTGTCCTCCACCACCATTTCGCGGATGTAGTGCTAAGGAACGGCGATGTGGAGATAAAGAGTGGATATTGCACTCAAGGCAGGAGGGAGGGGAGGTTGATGGGTCGAACAAACTGCGGACTTTTACCCTGGGGAACGGGGTTTGTGTTCCAAACAAAAGTAAATTACTTTTTTTGTAACTAAATCAAATGCATGTTGTAACCTTTAACGCCTAACCAGGAAGTTTTTTGTGCTAAACCTAGCGCGGTGGATTTGTAGCCTAAAGTCATAGATTTTATACCATTTTATACCTGCAAACCTAATGTATGTATTACGACGTGTGTGACATTTTTAGAACGCTGTACCCCGAGCCGCGAAACGCTCATTTTGCTAACGCTCATATATGCCGTTATGGGACAAACACCTGCTTATGCTTATTGCTTATTTAAAACACCTCATCTTAAAAGTTCACAAATAGCTGAATCCAGAGTCATTTTCCTTTCTCCAGTCATGTGATTGGGCCCAAAGTGGTGTGGCTGTCAGGTGTATAGTTAGGAAACACTTGCTCTATGGGTCTATAGATAGACCCAAATAATTTTATACACTGAAGTTAAACTTTTTTGGCTTTCATAGAATTGAACAGGGCTCCGCCTCCAATGCTGCATCCGGTTCTCTTTATACATCCATGCTACTAACATGTGACTCATGCAAGGCTTATTAGCTTACAGCTAATTTAAGCTTAATTTCTCTCTGGTGTGACAACATGTCTAGTGATGAGGTCCATTACCTTGGAGTGATTTGTGTAACGGCAGGGTTTCCTGGTCTTCCCATTCTGCAGAAATGGCACAAACGCAGCACAACACCAACAACCTGCAATGACACGTTTAATGATGATACAGTGAATATTATAGCTGGAAATATGTCCACATGTTGTAATTATGCTAAATGTCATGATTTTGTTTCATTTTTAACAAATACATGTCCCTAAACAGGAACAGTGCAACATGATTGAGAGGCCTTATATGTGTTTAACAATGCTAGCGAGCTAACTGTCATTATTTGTGACCTGAAGAGAGAGAATCCAATCCAATCCAATCCACTTTATTTATATAGCACAATTTTAGCAAACACAAGGTTTCCAAAGTGCTGCACAAACAATAAATACATAACACAATACAAAGAGATGTAGTAAACAATAGATCAGTAAGATGCAATAAATTAAAAATGGGATAGGATAGGGAGGAAGTACTAGTAGGATACAATTTATTTCAAAGAATAAGGACTCCAACTGGTTCTGGAAGGAGAAGCTGTGGACAAAAGTTAATAAAATATCATTCGGAGCCATGTTGCCATGCTGGAAGACTGACAACAAAATGAGAGCGTGTAACACCACCACCTCCTAAACCCTGATAAAACAAAGGAAATTCAGTTGCTGGGTGCAGCTGTTTAAATTAAACTGTAAAAGTTAGACAAAAGATCAGGAAGGACGAAGCGATGCACTCTTCAACCCTCCAGATATAAAAAATAATAAAGAAATCAACACAATGAACAGTATGAATGCATGAACCCTGGCTCTGTATCTGCCAGGCTGAGTGCTACATTGTGAATTCAGAGTTGAAAGCATTTTGAGAAACTTGGCCGTGGACCAAAAAACCTCTAAATGGCTGCATGGGCTGCTTTTTGAATGGTCAGCTGTGGGTGGGGATGGAGGGAGGATGGGAAAAAAGGAGGAGGAAGCCCTAACCCAGAATAGAAAGATGGGAGATTTGTCTTTCTAGCTTCTCCAATTGTGATATTCCTGACAGGATTTGGCAAAAAAGCTGCTGTTTTTTCTCCTTTTTCTTTTTGGACTGGCATTGGAGACAACAGCTTCACAGAGCGACGTGGCAACATATTAGTAGTTAAAACTCTGACAGCTCTCTACAAAGATCTCCTCCTGAGCTCATGGCAACACACAGGGCCTAACGGCAGGGTTCAGCTGGGACTCTTGGCTCAGGCTCTCGACTCGAACGGGCTTCCGCGAGTGTGTGCGCTCGCGGATGTGTGTGAGCTAACAGTCGCTGCGGTGCCATTTGGACCGGTGCCTGACACCCTCCGTGTTAATAAGAGTAATCAGTGCCCCCATGCCTGCTACCAGCCTACATAGCACAGCAGAGACATGGCACAGGCCTGCTCCGCCACCTGAGTGTGTTTACCCAAAACACACGTCACCTCCCCCGCTCCGCGCGCACACACCTCATAGAAGCTAATGAGGGGGAAATGCAGTCAATACAGTACAATTGATTAGCATTGTCCGGCGACAGCACGCCATCGATTGGGTTTCCCTCGCCAGTAATGCCTCATTAGCCGCGTCTTCAGCACACATGAGCAAACATACAATCAGGTGTAATGCATTCGCGGCGCAAACAAATCATAGCGTTTAATTTCAAAGCGCTCGCTCGGCTTTGGTTCATTTCGCAGAGAAAGCCCCGTGTACGTTTGCAGTGGATGAATGTGCTGCAGCTGCATTCCATATGTTTTCATTAATATCAATTGTGTGATATCAATATTAGGGCTGAGTGTGGAGTCGGGTTTGCCTGTAGAGCCAGTGGAAGCAGGAGAAAAGTAATCAAACTGCAGTTTAATTTTAAAACTGAACTCCTGCAGTTTGTACTCTTAAAGGGGACTTGCTCATTTTCAGGTTTATTCCCAGAACAATACTCTATATACTTTAATATTCAAAATCTGCACCTCTCTGAACTGTCATTGCATTGAGGAATTACTTTGATGGCACTTTAGTGGCACTCATAGTTCTGACATCACCAGTGTTGGAAGAAGATAAAAGTACTTATTATGCAGAATGGACTGACTCAATGTTTTTGACATATTTGTATTGATGCTTTTATGTAAGCAGTGTTTTAATTTTGTAAAGACAGGGCTCATCTAATTTCTTAATATACTGTTATATATATATATATATATAAGATTTAATAAAAAAAGAAGTCTAATCATCATTTAAATTTATCATGTTTTTTATGTTAAATCTCGACCTGTCATGTAACTAAAGCTGGCAGCTAAATGTAGTGGAGTAAAAAAAACAATATTTGCCTAAAAATGTAGTGGAGTATAAGTAAAAAGTTACATAAAACGGAAATACTGAAGTGAAGTACAAGTACCTCAAAATTGTACTTGAGTAAATGTACTTAGTTACTTTCCACCACTGGACATCACAACCTGACAAAAGTCCAGTTTCTGAATACTCAGTGTCTCTTCACCATCTGTCATTGACTCTAACAGAGTTTAATAGCACTTAAAAACAACAACATTAAAGCCTCTAAACCAAATTTACTTAATTGAACATGTTCTAACAGGATTATGTTTTAAAACTGGTGATTAATTGAGACTTAAGAAATTAAGAAGCTAAGATCAGATGTTCCCAGACATTACCATGTAGCAACATGTAGCAATGGAGGGACCGTAACGGAGTACAGTAGCTGGACTTTGCTGTGGAAAATCACCAACTAAAGCTTTGTAAGTAAAAAATACAATCCAATGTGTTCTAGTAGGAATGTGGTTCGAAGTAAATGCTGTCAATAAATGCTACTATTCTATCTGCTCATTTCAATCTTAAATGTGTATTTGAATGTCATTTTATATATGTCTCTTTCTAATGCTTTTAATGTTTTGTGTAAAGCAATTCGAATTGCCCAGTTGTTGAAAGGTGCTATACAAATAAACTTGCCTTGCCTAAACCAAAAACTACAAAGTGAACATGTTTCGGCAAGAATATGAACCCAAACTGGGCGGAAATTAACAACACTGGCAACTAAGATTAAAATTTTGCCTTATGAATATGTAGCAGGGGAATGAGTAAAGCATCAGGACTTCCTGCTATGAAAAATCACCACAATGTACCATGTTCCAGCAGGAATGTGATGAAAAATTGGGGAGAACTTAACAATATCGACCACCAAGGTTACAGTTTTGTATGTAAAGCAAATGACCATGAATAGAAATCTGTTACAAGATGATGTCAGCTTGAGCCGAGAGTAGAAAAAACAGTTGGAAACAGAATGTTCAGGAGTCGGAAACCTAAGGGTTATGCACACAGTATTACTTTTACACAAGTTTATGAAACTTTGGCTACATTTAATATGAACATCTGACATTGTAACATTATGAAATTAATATAAAACACCATAGTTCTCCTTTAAAATATGAGCTCTCTTCAACATTGCAGAGCCTAAGTGCATGTTGTGCAGTCATATTTTACCTATATTTTCTTTGATTCTTTGTGTTTTCTCTTGGCAGTCACGCCACTTTGCATGATTCTTGCCAAACTAAGGATGGAATTGATTTGTTGGAGCATCTGTTGGACTGAAACGCAGCCACGCACACTGCAAAGCAACACATTGTTTACTCTAGAGTGAAGAAATTGATTGGAAGTTGTCCAGAATCATTATTAATTATTATAATGTTTATAGTGGCTGAGCTTGAAGAGCTTTAAGAACCGCGCAATCACTTTGCATCTCCTGCACCGTATACGATCTCACTGCTGGGGAAGAGGGTTGTCAGATGTTTATTTTAGCAGCAATTAGGTGTTTGTTTAGTTATGGTAGATGGGGGATCTCTGCTTCCGGCTGAAACCTTCAACCGTAGACGCTCACATGCTTACCTGTGCCCGGATCAGATATTTTCTGTCCTCTGGAGGGATTCAGACTAGATTTGAGGCAATGTAATTTGATATATGGTTTGTGGTCAGGTTGCATATGTGTATGTGTGTGTTTGGACGGCGGTCAGGAGGTAAATCTGTGTGTGTGCATTTGCCCATTAGTGTATTTATGTGTGTAAGTGGTAACTGAGTCGAAGTGTGTATGTGACTGGTTCCAGTGGCCAAACACTGCGCCCATAGAGGTGTCTCCTTAGGCGCAGTGCTGATCCCTGGCCAGACCGCTGCTTCCTGAGGCCTGCGTGGATGAAAAATATCCCCAATGCGTGAGCACACACACACACACACACACAAGTCTGTGGAAAGCCCACTTGTCTGCCTGGAAAACCCTGGAGTCCTAGGAGACTGGATTCCCTTGGAAAACACACTCACAGTGCGGGCAGTGTGTGTTACGTCTGCACGGAATCAGCTGAAGAAGCCCTGGGCGCACGATTCTTGCACTTTTATGGTCAAACCCCCCTCTTCTGTTCTCCGACGTCCCACTTGAACCTTTCGAAAGAAGCAGTAAGGAGTAGAAGAAGAGCAGTGAAAGGCTCCCCTCAAGCCTGTCTTTGCTGTTTGCCTTTCATCTCCGAGCCCGCAAGTTCCTGCGGTTCTCGGAATAGAGGCGAACGTGTCAGCCCGCGATGTGTGTTTGCCCATTAAGGGCCAAGAGTCGGGCCTGTCAAGCTTTCAGTTGTCCTCAGCACTCGGCATGATGACTGAACACATCTTTATAGCTATTACGGGAGGAGGGCGAGGTCGGAGAGGTGTTTCATCGCGTGTCAGTCAGAAAAAACGACTGTGTGAAGCAGTGGAGGGGCGGATCAATCAAACATGTCTGATTAAGAGGAAGGAGGCAGGTTCCCATTTCAAACCAATCCTGCTACATGTAGATTGGGTGCCATTCAACCGGAGGCGGCCACTGACTTGTGTACATAGACAAACACATTAAGCACCGGGGGCCGATTGCCGTAATGACAGTAATAGAGCAAGCCCGATGACAGACAACAGAATAGCACTTTGGCCGAGCCTGACAGAGAAGGAAATAAGGAAAAAGATTTCCTTTTTTTTTTTTAAAAGGTCTCTCTTTTTTTCCCCCCAGCTAAAGGTGCTCATTTGCTGAGGTGAAACGGTTGCGACACCGCAAGCGGGGGGCAATTTCCCTCCCATCAAGTGTATGTTTAATTTTCCTTGTCCCTTTTTTTACTCGTCTCTCGGGGCAGCTTATTTGTGAAGGCTACAATTGCTGTTAACATCTCACTTGATTGTACAATTCCTGGGCTGGAGGCCTTCCCTCTGCCACTGCTAGTAAGTCTCAAACATGCACAGGTTTAATTCTTTGTCTCTGTAAAACTAGTGTTCGGCAACATTTGTCTGGAAACACCTTGTGAGAATTTCTTTGCTCATACTGTATGTTTGCCAGGACACATTTTGTTGTTTTAGGTGGGAAAACAGAGTACAAGGGGCCAGACGACACTGAGACAGAAAGGTTGTTGTCAGAAATGTAAAATGTAAAAGATTTCAAAGTAAAGTTCCTCCCATTTTGATAATCCTTTACCTCCCTCAGTTGAATCTCAATTCACATCACATATATATCCAGGCAAATGATGGGGAAAATGTGGCAATTGCTTTTCTAAAATCAAATGTTTGGTGCTTGGTGGTTCATAGCTTCCTGTTTAAACAGAATCAATGGATAAGGTGCAGGTGTAAAAGAAGTAGTGGTGGAAGAAGTATTCAGATCTCTTACTTCAGTAAAAGTACTAATACCGCACTGTGAAATTACTCCACTACAAGTAAAAGTCCTGCATTAAAACTTACTGAACTAAAAGTACAAAAGCATCAGCATCAAAATGTACAAAAAGTATCAAAAGTAAAAGTACTTATGCAGAATGGAGCCACTCAGACTGTTTTATATGTTCGAAATATATTATTGGATTGTAATTATTGATGCATTTATGTAAGCATAATTTTACTCTTGTCCAGATGGGGCTCATTTAAATTACTTAACATACTTTTAGGTGGTTTAATTAAAAACATGTCTAATCACTTTAAATTGATCATGTTTTTTATGTTAAATCTCGACCTGAAAAGTAACTGAAGCTGTCAGCTAAATGTAGTGGAGTAAGAAGTACAATATTTGCCTCAAAATGCAGTAGAGTATAAGTATAAAGTTACATAAAATGGAAATACTCAAAAGGTCCTCAAAATTATACTCAAATACAGTACTTGAGTGAATTTACTTAGTAATTCCACCAATTCCCACCACTGAAAAGAAGGCCGGACAGTACAGGACTCCATAGCACTAAAAGATCTGATTTGATATCAAGTGCTGTGGGTTTTTGTGGATATTTTAAGTCATGAAAAGGAGCTGGACGTTGTGGCTGGGGAGAGGGATGCCTGGAATACTTTATTTATCCCGCTGCCCCCGCGACCCAGCCGTGGATACGTGGATGAAAATGGATAGATTTTGAGGCATTTCACACATGTCTACTTTTTGTCAATTTACAAATTACTTCGGATCACTAATCAAGTGTTTTTTTTATTCTTTATATATACCATACAGTTAAAAAAATGAATGTGTGTGTTCAGGGATGCATGCAGCTTGAAGCAGGAGAACAGTATTAACCTTCCTGTTATGTTTGTTTCTAAGGAATAGTAATAATGTTCATGGGTCTATTTGAATGTTTATGGTAATTATCCAAAAGTGTCAGAAACTAAAAAAATCCCAATAAACTCTATATTTCATTAATAAGTCCATTACTAACCATTTCAATTCAATGGTATTCTTTACCTCTTTTAGATCAAGGTTCAATGAGGATATTTCATACTTGTTTTTCTTAAAAAAAATGCATTTTAAAACTTTTTTATGCACATTGGAAAGACCCACATATAAAATACAATAGTTTTACAAGACGCTGATTTTAAAAAAATTATTTTACAATTTTTTCTTTTCATGAAAAAATACTTTTAACTATTTTTTTTTTAGATTTTTAAACTTTTAAATGGGTAAATTTGAACCGCAACATAACAGGAGGGTTAAGCAAAGATTGTTGTTATAGTGCCACAAAAACTTTTATCTACTGTACGTTCACCCTTGTTTCCTTGGACTGATGAAGCTACCACACTTCAAAACAACCCAAAAAAATCCCATTTCAGAGATGCAAACCAAGCAACCATGCTAGTTGGTTTGTACGATTGCGTCCAGAAACACACAAACACTGTACAGAAGCTGATTTACAACTTCAAACCTCTCGTATACCTGCACAGAAATGCAAGAAACACACTTCAGAAAGTGACACAGCAGATAATTGAAATTTATTTCCAATTATGGCACACAACAAACAACCCTCCCCTGATGTTTTTGCTCTCCTTTAGTTCCTCCACAGTGGATGAGCGGCGAACGCGGCGCTGCTTTCCTATGGGAGGACTTATGCTTTGGCACTGGGGTGTAATAGCTGAGAGAGTTAATGTAGCTTAAACAGCCAAACTAATTGTCCCTGTCTCTGTCATATTTGTCTAGTGGAGCACTCCTAAATACCACAGCGATTAATTACCTCGCAGCCAGGTATGGGGAGACAGCGTCTATTCTCATTCTCAGCTCTTTGTGTGTGAGTGTGTGTGTACTATACATGTGCATGTCAAACCAAGTGGAGTCGGGGGAGTTTTTGTCCCTCCTTACCACATGTGTTAATCTGATGGCTTGTTTTTAAGTCAGGGGGAATATTTGATGTCACCAAGCGGTGAAGCTTCATCTTTCTGATTCTTGTCTTAATTAAAGCCGAGATGTAGACGAATCCGGAGAAGTGCCGGAAGTAAACAGGTTGCCGTTACAGCGGTGGTGGATGTGGCACAGAGTCTGCCACCGCATCAACCAGTTCGTTTGTTTGTTTTATTGTGTGACTTTGGTGCTTTTAAGTAGTTTAAAGCAAAACCAGCCAGTCAACTGCCTGATCGAGGCAGCGGTAAACTACAAACCCCTGTGTTCTGCAAGGTAAAATTACTGCTGTTGTCAGTGGAGGCTGGCATGTTTGAAGAGGCTATAGATAATCAGCAGAGGTCCCACGATACGATTTTATCCCCATACTTGAGTCACGATACGATATTATTGCGATTTTAAGCATATTCTGATATGGTATATTGAGATTGAACTGTTTAACTGCATTTTGTGTCGACAAAATCAAATTCAGTCAAGAACTGTTTTGTCAAATAAGAGAAAATTCTCAGTCTATTCATCTCACTTCAGTCTTTTTATTTCTCCACAATGAGAGTCAAACCCACAGACTGACCAACAAAGTATTCAGTCAAACTGAACTGAACTGATATCAAACATGTATGGACGACAACAACTGCAGCATTTTATCAAACTTTCCTCAACTTTAAGCTTCACTGCTCTAAATTTATTTGAATGAAACATAAAAAAAGCCAAAATTTGCAGCATTGTTTGGACAACTTCTCGACATCATATCCTGACTACAGATTCCTTAGATCTTCTAGTTTCATATGACACCAGTATGTTTCGTATATTCCTAAAATTGAGCCCGCTACGGCTGCTAAATATGGATACTTGGCGGCCATGAATTGATATAATATTGCCATGCAAAATATCGCAATACTTAGCTACATCGATTTTCCCCCACCTCTAATAGATAACCACTTCACTTCCCCGTTGGAAAGCTCTATGATGCCAGGAGGTATTATAAATATAGTGTATACTTAAACGGATATGGATTTTTTTCATACGAGCCTTTAGGTGCTAAAGGGCAGATTTCCCCCTGGGTGGTGGATGGGTCAAACAAACAGTGTGAAAACAAAAGTAAACCATTTTTAAATTACGTTGTTAATGTAAGTTACGTGAATCACGTTTTTTTTATTTCCCTTACGTTTTTTACGTTACTTTCGGTAGCCACGTGACCCTACTTCACTTCCTGCATTTATGTAGATTTATTTACTGTTAAACCGTCTTATATAATGCCTTACCAGGACGTTTTTTTGACCTAAACCTAGGTCAGTGGTTTTACAATATAAATCCACAGAAACTGCAGCCTTTTTTACAATCATACGTGCTCGCTATTTTTAGAACGCGCGGTTGTAACGCGAGCAATGATACGTCCCTTAATTTGTGGCACTGACTCACGACTCTCCTGCTGTTTATATCGGAGAACTTCAATATAACTGCAACTGTAACACTAAGTAGTTAAAAATAATTTCTAGTTTGAGGGTGTGGCACCAAACTGACAGATCCATTTTTGATTGATCTTTGCTCCCACAGCATCGTTAAAATAAACTAGTAAAGATCGTAAGATTAACTTAGGGAAGAGAAGAAGAAGAAGTTCTGCCCATAAGACAGAAACTACCTCATCTACATTACAAAATAAGGTGGATAGACAGAGTTGTGACATCACCTCACTTCATGTCTTTCTTCCCCAACCACAATTTATTGCTTTTTGAAAACTGTTGCAGACCCAGGGTACCCTTGGAAGTGTAGTTCAAGCCTAATCCTCTCTTAAAAACCAGTCCTTCCCAGAGAGGAAGTGGATGGTTTTCAAGATGGATGATGATGGATTGGATGTTTTTTTTCCATGCACACTGCCTTCATTGCTGCGTCTTCACTTTATGTCAGAATTAATGGAAATAAATGATATCACATGTGCACAGCTGACTGTAGGATTTGCAGCAGATCTCACTCTGCCAGTCAGTTTGCGAGGAGTTCGCCTGTGTGTATTTGTGTACAGGTGTGCTGCGATCGTGCCTACGTGTTTGGGGCTTGTTTGCCAAGATCAGAGGCAGGCGCCCCGGGTGTGTGAAGTGTTCCCATCATGCATCGCTCCATGCCTGGGCAGCCCACGCCCACTCATCATCCCCACATTAGCGCTCATCTCTCTCCCGCTATCTCTCTCGCGCACACACGCTCTCTTTTCTTCTTTCTCATTCCGCCTGTGTTTCTCTCTCCCTCTCTGTGATCTCTCTGTTTATGTTTGACCTTTTTGCCGTTCTGCACCAGCTAATGATGGTACAGGGATAGCAGGTGTGCTGCATTAGCCGACTTCTGCCGTGGCGGAACAAATTAGAGGTCCACCGCCACCGAAGGCCAACCTTTCACCGCCGATGCTCCCGTTAGTGGTAGACACACCCACAGATGCCCACACGCTTTCACACAACACAGGCAGATATGCAAACATACGGAGCTGTATCGACCATACACGCACTGTCAGGTGTGTGCAATTTGAGCAAAATGACACAACACAGCTACATAATCTTCTCACCTGGAAAAATGGGGAAAGGAGGACAGGGGAGAACGTGGAGGCGAGATATATAATCATGCTTTGTTTGAACGACTAGCCCCGGTTTACAAATACTATACTCTGCTGATTTTGCATAACTAGACAACAGTGTTGCTTTGACTTTTTTTCTCCCCCTGCAGGGTTGTGCTGTGTGCTGAATTTGTAGAGATAGATACACAGAGGGAGAGATTACCGCCTCTCACACACACACGTGCATCCCTCCCTACATTATAATACACCACCTTGTCTCCCACTACCTTCCAACTAGCCGCTCCACTCTGACTTTGCAGAGTCAAATCCAAGCAAGCCTCCCTCGGAATAAAATCAAAGGGGAACATCAGCTTGATTTGGACCCCTGCTGCTGTTGAGGATTTGCGTGAGCCCGTTTGTAGGTTCGCATAAATGCAGATACATGCATGTGTAATGTTTTTGTCGGAGGATGTAGAAATATGTGGTGTTGTTTGTTCATTCGGATGCAATAGAGCCAGTTAATTAGAACTACTGCAGTCTTTGCAGCTTGAATGAAGACGTGTTTAGTTAACTCTATGGCCTTTTTGAAGGATGTAGTTTACTGCTAGTTTACTGTTTGGAAAAAAAAACATTCAAAAAAAGCTTGGAATGCCCTCCAGTCTGAACTGAAATTATCAGAACTTGTTTCGTTGGAAGATTTCCGCAGAATCTCACGGAAAAGACAATGGAAAACCTTTAATCGGTGCCTGTGTTCTTAAATTGTTGCTGTAAACTCCTGCGCATTATTGCTCCACTAATTATGTCAATGTATGTTCTTATTTATCTGTCTCTTCGGTTCATTGTGACGCGTCAACCTTGTGAAAGACGTCTCGATCTCAATGGGTCTTTTATCTGGTTAAATAAAGGTTAAAAAAAGACCCAACAACTGTTTTTTGCATTATACAGAGAGGTGTTTCTATTATTTTGTCCACCCAGTTTATATCCGGCTAAACTCCTCTGAACCTGATCCTTAAATGGTTTTTCCTTTAATTGAAAAACCATCCAATGTCCAACCGTCCAATCCCCTGTAACAGATTGAACGGAGCAGAGAGACACAATTACAATTTCCACAGTTCACCCACAGACAGATGAAGTCAGTCCCAGCATGGAAGTGGCTGGTGTTAAGCGGGGGACTGGTCCGCCGGCTGACCTCTGCTCTCCTGGTGGAAATGAGCGAGAGCAGAATGATGATGCAGTGTCATCTAACAGGTCAGGGTCAGGGCAATGCAGTGCTCATCTGACTCACTGGTATACATATATATAGAGTATACACTCATACCTAAAGGTGGAGGAGCAATGAGACATCAAATAAAAGTCTTACTAAATATTAATCATGAGCTGTCCTCTGCATTTGTGTCTCTTTTTGTCAAGGGCAATTTGTTCCAATGAAGTGTTTTGAGGACAGTGTGCCTCCAACATTTAGGCATGACTGAGTTTACATGCACACTAATATTCCTATATTATTCAAAATGTGAAAGAATTCCTAATTTGATAAAGGTCATGCAAACCGCTTATTCCATTATAATATTGAAAATAATTAAGAAGTGGGATATTGATGTATTGATTCTGATATTATTCCAGTTTTAGGAGCTTTCCTTGGACATGTATGCAGTGCATTTGAAATATGCTGAGGTTTTTCTGCAGTTAACAACACATTGCCTCTTGCCTGGTTACAGTCAGCTCTATGCATTTTACATAAGGCAACTGGCCAATAGTTTGCTCAGCAGGGGTAGAGATGCATGCCGCAAAGAAAAGTCCACAATTCAAGTCGGAAGCAGAAACACATCTACTTTAAACATCATCAAGATGTTTTTGGCGCACCAGTCACCTTTTTCACTCCAGCTTTGAATGTGACAGGGATGGTGTGTCACTTTCCACAAGTTACATCCATAGTGGCCGTTTCAGAACCTGTTTCCTTTTTTCCACAGGCTGGAGAGCCACGTCATTACTTCACAGTATAAGTCTGGAAAGGTCTCCACTCTGACTATAATTACAACAATGGCACTGCTTGTAAAGAGACAATATAGTCCATATTGTCTCTTTACAAATGTTGCTCCTGGCTCTGTGAGCCTACATTAGCATCCAAACACAACAGGATTGGATTAACACTGAACATAAGAAGTTAATGCTAAGCTAACGCTAGCCTGCTAACGATAACCTGCTAATGCTAACCCCTTATCAATCACATTGCAGTTAAACAAATACATTAAAATGAATGACACACGTTTTAGTTGGTCTTGTTGGTCATGATAGTCCCGCCCCCAGCCCCTGATGTAAGTGGTTTGTGGTTCAAGACCAGCAAAGAGTCTGTGCTGCTCTGGAACCAGTTTTCCTGGCTAAAAGTCAGTTCTTTGGCAGTGGAAAAGTGAAGAACTGGTTCAAGATTAGCAACCAGCTCCCTGGAACTGCCTTGGTCAAAAAGTAACCTTAACCCAAAAAGTAACCTTAACAAAATAAGTTCAGTGTAAAAGAACTGGATTGGGCTTTAAAACATCTACTGCCACACTTCACTACCGGACACAGTTCTAAAGGTTAACTTCAAATAACAACACTGACTCTTAGTTTCACACAGAATACAAACACTGACCACCTGGATCACCGGCCATTGAGCTCTTTGTATTACGTGTCTTTCTCTAACCAAACAATGCCGCAGATGGGCTTACATTGGAGTTAATGGAAAGCCTAGTGCATCTCTTACAGAAGCTAAAGGATGTTTTTGTATCAGACGCTGAGGACTGTGATCACGCATCTGTATCTGACGAGGTAGGAGTTAGACCCGGTTGTGTGTTCCCACGGTCAAAAACCCCCCACCACTGGTAGAAAACCTTTAAAAAATTATATTTTGATACAATCGAGCAAAATGGCTCAATTGGCTCCAGCTGTTCCACTTGTCCATATCCAACATGTGACGCTAATCAGAATATTAATTTTCATTACCCATGTAAACAGGTTAAACCCAATATTCTGTGCATTTAAATGCCAGGTCCATAAAAAAATCCTTTTCCCTTTTTGGTGTGGATTAACTGACACTATCTTAAAATTCTGGTTAATTTAACAATTTAATATTCTCAGTACTCAGAAGCTTTCCCTGCCTGATTAGAAGCATCCAATTTTAAGATGTTGAATATCAACAAAAATGTTGCAATCATATTATTGTCACTGTTAGGCTTAAAAACCATATTTGATGGAGCCAAACACCCATTCATATAACCCCTCTGCCACCATCTCATCCTCCTACTGGCAGACGAGAAGAGAACACAGAATCATCAATTTTTGTTGGACATTATAAAAAAGAATTGAACAAGACTTGCCTTTATCTTCCCTGCATGTAAATTAAGCTCCAGATCAATTTAAACCTGAGTATGTATGGCTGCTGAACTCGCTTCCTTGTTATATTTGTTTAATTTGCACCCCTGTATGAAGGGGGAAATGGTTGAGTCCAATGGCCTGCGTTGACCTCATTCCGAGCTGGTAGTTGGCCACTTATCATCAAAATAGGGGGTGAGGCGAAAAAAAGAGGGACCCTTGCCAAGCCCTCCAAAAAAGTTAGCAACTCGTGTGGCACTCTAAACAACAAAACAATGATTGCTCTCTTGTCCGTATTGCCGGCGTAACGAGGCGGCGGTGCCAAGACTCTTGTGGAAAATTCAAAACAAGTGGGTGTTTGACAAGTAGCGACAAACGCATTAACGCCAAGGTGGGAGAAATGGTAGCTCAGTGGCAGAGTGTTGGTCAGCACATGTTTAAGCCTGTTTTTCTATCATTTTTTTGCACTTGATCAATCTCTTGCAATACCCTGCATTTGTGGAAAAACTCACATGGTGAAATGTGTTCATCTGACAACTTTAAAACCTGTTATCTGCAAATAATACTAACTACCTGATAATTATGCTGTCAGCAACACCACAATTGTGTTCCTTCACCCACAATAACAGAGACATTAAAACGGTTTGGTGGGTTTAGATGACATGATGGAGCGGCTGTCATCGCGGGGAAAACACAGCATTTGTTTATTCGTTTGGCCTCGCTGTGTCGGCCCGGCCGACGACGCGGTGTGGTGATTAGGAGCAGGAGCCAGAGCGAGAGCGGAGGGTAGGATTTCATGTACTCTGGCCTGGAGGGGCAAGCAGGTTCTGCCCTCCATCCTCATGCAGGGAACAAGGGCCTTCAGGACAAGCTCAGAGAACAAGGTGGAGGATAAAAGAGGAGGAAGGAACCCCAGGAGTGGAGGTGAGAGTGTAAGAGCGACTGAGAGGGAAGGGGAGAACCAAACCTCCTCTTGCCTCCAGCCCTTTCAGACCAACTGTACCTCCTGCCCCTCCTTCAGCAACTTCACTCCTTTAGGCCTCACACCTGAGAATATTTCCTCCATTCTGAATCGACACAAATTCAATGTAGTCCTTTTTTTGTGGCTTGCTGTAAGTCCATGTTTCTAACAACCTCGCGCACTTCCGCACCTCAAGTCTCAACACCCAACTCTTCCAGCTCCATCCTCCATTCCCGAACCTTTCCTCCTCCTTCATCTCCTCTACTCCTTTCCCCAGCTCTAACCCCACTCTCAAATCCCTTCATCCACCCTCCTCCAGCCCCACCCCGAGCCTCATCCCCCCTGGCTCAGCCTCTCTCTGGGCTACAGGCTACTCAGCAGGGGGGGGTGGGGCAGGTATCTGCAGTGCAGCTCGCTGCGCCTGGCGCTCAGGGCGGCTCTCCGGGGTGAAAAAGCCGGCAGGGTTCTGATGAGCTCAGGGTGTCATCTCTAGCTTCCACCAAACCCGGCGAAATGAAAGAAAAAGAGAGAGAGAGAGGGGATGGGTGAGTGAATAGGCGTGCGTTGTAAATCTTCACAGCAGCAACATGCAACCATGGAGAAGGGAGGGCGACGAGTGGGTGATGGAGAACGGCAGGCAGGAAGAAGAAGAGAGGGAGAGATGGCGCAGAATGGGGAGCGGATTTGCCTCACTCACTTAATGCACTGCTTATGACAGCTAAAGGGGAAAGTGCGCTGGAAATTGGTGAGGAGGAATTACCAGTGTTATACCGCTTGCCATCTTACAAATGAATACCGTTTAGCCTCGGCATATAAATGAGTG
Source organism: Centropristis striata (assembly GCF_030273125.1). NCBI lineage: Eukaryota > Metazoa > Chordata > Actinopteri > Perciformes > Serranidae > Centropristis > Centropristis striata. The sequence goes on along the minus strand of NC_081540.1, from coordinate 10,043,488 downwards.
GATTTTGCTTGGAGAGGAAAAGAGAAGGAAAAGAGAGAATAAGAGACAGAGGAAGGCAAAGTGGCGGCGCAAGCAATCAGTGGCCGGCGTGTTTTGCGGAGGTGTGTGTGTGTGTGTGTGTGTGTGCGTGTGCACGGAGGTATGTTTGTGTGCATAACTGCGGGCGTGTGTGTGGCTCAGTGTGAGGCTCTGCGCCGAGCCAGCCGCCTGAAATTATGCAAGCAAGTAACAATGAGCAAATTGAACCTCCGCACGCTGACACACACACACACACGTACACACACGTACACACACGTACACACACACACAAGCCCAGCACAAGGTCAGGCTCAAAGACAAGGGAGTAGGGGCGTTTTAGCAGTGGGTGGGAGCGAAAAACAGATCATGATAAATTGGCTCACATTTTACAAAACGCTGCCCTTAATGCACCTCGGCTAGCCATGCCCCCTAGCCCGGCGCTGGGGCTGCTTTAATAGCAGCAGCTAGCCATTTGTGATATATGAAAACCAGGCTGTGGCACTAATTGTGCAATTACAAAGCGGAAGCGGCACCGTGTTGTGGCAGCGTGGGGAGGAGAGAGACAGGGAAGCAAAAGAGGAGCACAGAATTGTGCACAATAATATCCCTCTCTTTATTTCTTTTTATCTTCTACCTTGTTAATCCTCCCTCCGTCCCCTAGCTGCCTTCTCCGTCTCTCCTCCTTTCCATCACCCTTTTGCAGAGGGCTCTGGCCAACTGAGCTGCGCCCCTGGCATCCCTCTAGTTTATTGAGAGGTAGAGTGAGTGTGCCAGTTTCACTAAACCACAGGGAGCAGAGGAACTGGGAGCTCCATGGTGAAAGTGAGAAAATGTAGCGAGATAGGGAAGGAGGGAGGGGTGAGAGGAGAAGGAGGGAGAGAAGGCAAAATTTGTCTTGCGCGTCGATGAAAGGACAATTTATTAGGAGCTGCTCAGGGAGACAGAATATTTTGCCCCAGTGCTTTACGGACTGTCTGGATGAGGAATGGGAGCATATTAGCGCAGTGCCGGGCCCGGGCCTGGGACGGGCTGGGGCCGAGGCTGGAGCAGCAACAACCTGGCACAGCAGCATCACAGCCTGCCGCAGACACCCTTGGGGGTCGTGGATCAGGGGCACAGAGGGACGGAGGGGGGAGGTGGTGGGAATGTGGGTAAATTAATCCAGATATATCCACAGAAGCAGCATCGTCACGTGATTAGAAACTATTCAGAAGTGGTTTTTCTCTTTTTCAAACTGATGATGTTGTTGCCTGTAACTTTAGTTTATCTCACATGTTGTGTTACGCCACAGCTTTTTGAAGCTTACTGTCTAAAGTTTCGGTCACAAAGATATTCATCAGAGGAGAGAAGTGAGTTTAATGGATGTACACTCTCATGTGTCCCCTTGGAATAATTTGATGTAGCTTTTTTTCTTTCAGTCTAATCTAAAATGCATTTTATTAAAAAACCCAATATATCAACATATTACGTTCTAAAAATAGCACACACGTACGGTGCTCGGTTGTAAAAAAGCCTGCTGTTTCTGTGGATTTATGTTGTGAAACCACTGACCTAGGTTTAGGGCAAAAAACTTCTGCTAAGGTGTTATAAGAGACAGTTTAAACAGTAAACAAATGTACGTAAATGCCGAAAGTGAAATAGTTCCAATGGTCACATGACTGCCGCAAGTTACGTAAAAAATGGGATTCACGAAATTTACGTAAAAAAATGTAACTTAAGTCAAAAATGGTTTTCTTTGTTCTCACACAGGACGCGAACCCCACTCTCCTGGGTTAAAGTCCATTGTTTGTTTAACCAATCCACCACCCCAACCTCCAACTGATGCTTCAACCGCATCAACGTCAGCAAGATGGCGGCGGACGCATTGCAGCGGGCGGTGAAACACATCAATATCATTTTTCGCTGCCTGTACACACGACCTATATTGATGTTTCTGATGGGAGAACAGGCTGAAAGAAACTAGTTTGTGTAAATAATTCATCACTGATAAAGTTTTAATCATAAAAAACACACAAGGTATATAACAAACTTTACATTCCTATATCAAAATTCATACACTTCATCTGAAAACTCGTGCCCCGAACCCTTGGGCTTTCCCGGAGCCCACTTTGAGAAACCTGGTCATAGACTCAACCAGACCTTTGGGTTCAAAAAACCAGACCATTGGGTTCACAACCTTACCTGATGAACTAAAGTAACTCTTTATCAACAGCACCCCTTATGTTACAAATTACTTTCTGCTTAATATGACCAAACTTTCAACACGTGTACCAACAATTTTGCCGACCATCAGAGTTATTATTCTGACTTGAGGGGGCTTTCATGTCAATTTTCGCACATTCGGACCCCAGATGAATCCAGCATTATTCCTTGGTCCGGACATCATTGTTAGTATGCATTTCTTTAAAATTCTGCAAACTCAGCAAACTTGATACTTATGGTATGTGGTGTTTCAGGAACAGACTTTGTGCCTCTCTGGACCTTTGAGATGCTGACCGCACAAGACATATTTGATGACATCTGTGTTGACAAGTTGACCATATATGGACTCTTTTTAACAACCTGCTATGTCCAAGAATAACAGGCACTGTGCTATGACGAGTACATAAAGGTCTCTGTAACTTCTTCATTCTGATCTGTTCGCATGCGAGAATTGAATCCTGGCACCGTGTGCATTAAAGTTGTGCATAGAACTTCTCTCCAACTCCTCACCTTTCTTCAATTTACCATAAATGCATGCCTACACATCATGTACTGCATTTAACATGGGTGTTGTGAAAAGTTTAGCATCCTTTCCAAACAAACATCTCCCTACTTCTAGCACTATAGGGTTAGGTTTAGGGTTAGAACACATTTTCTACTTGACTCAAATTTTCAGACTTGTCAACTTAATGTTTATTATGTAAATGAGTGGTTTTAGAAGCCAACAGTTTATATGTATGTTACATCCTTGCACATACATATATTACAGTTTCCTGGAGCGGAGCTGCTCAGGTATAGGGGCACCTTTGTGTAGGAGTTTAGTCGCATGCCATACTTTCTTGCTTTCAACGAAAATGGTAAACATTTTGGCTGTGCTAGATGCTTGCTCAAAAAAAAAAAAATTACACTGATTGTTAGTGAATTAAACTTTTAGAAAATCTGAATTTTGTATTTTAGAAAACAGTATACGGCATGGAATGACAATATGGAAACAAAGTTTTTTCCATGAACTATTTTCTCTTTTCAATCAGCATCTCACAGAAATCCCTTTCTCGCCTCCAACTGGCTCAGCAGCTCAGCTTCGTACTGGTTTTTAACAGACGACATCACATCACCCCGATTTTAGCTTCCTTGCACTGGCCCCCAGTTCGTTTTAGGAGTGATTTTAAGATTTTACTGATCACTTTTAAAGCTCTTTTAGGTCTGGCTCCTAGCTATTTAACAGAATTATTAACTCCATATGAGCAAACCCGCGTCCTTACATCCTCGGGTGGTGCCCTTCTGACCGTTCCAAAGTCAAAACTGAAAACCAAAGGTGAGCGGGCTTTCTCCACCTTTCGACCTTGGAACGAGCTGCCTGATGAGATAACGCGCCGGAGTCAGTAACTTCTTTTAAATCACTTCTTAAAACCCAATTCATAGACTTGCTTTTACGTAATGCTTTCTATTTTACTACTCCTTTACATTTAACACCTTTTACCTTTTATTTTCTGTGTGAGAATGTGATTGTTCCTGCTCTGTCTCATATTGTTTTTCTTTAAATGTAAGAATTGTTTTTAGCCTCATGGCATCATTCTCTTTGTAATTACCTGCTCTATGTTGAAGCACTTTGTAAGCTGCTGTTTTTAAAAAGGTGCTATAGAAATAAAGTCATTACTATTATTGTTATACTGCAAAGTAACCCTGTATAGCAAAGTTTCTGTCTCCATACAACCATACTAGAGCTGTCTGGTTACACAAGCCCTGCTCGGTTAACACGAGGCGGTGGAATTATCTTGCAGCCGTACAGTATGTTTGCTCACTCCCGTAGCGTCGGCGAGATTAAGGAATCCCGCTCCGGCCGCTCTGACAGACAGCAACAACAGCGGGGGCAGCGCGGCAAACAACACCTGTGCACATCACAGCGGATAGCTATCCCAGGGTAGAGCTAACATTAGCATGCTGCTGTAAACATGAGGCGAGCAGGTGTCTACACATCCATTAGCAGAGGCCGGGCTTTGATTGTAAGTGGAACAATATAGCGTATAACTCTGCAAATCCAAGCAACAGAAAGGATTTTTACTTTTGAAAGCCTCCTATTAAAGTGCATGTTAACCTATGGAAAAGACTTGTGATCAATCAATCAAAGTTAATTTGTACAGCACTTTTCATAAAAAAGAAATGTAACACAAAGTGCTTCACATAAAAAAGGAAGAAAAAAAATATAATAATAATAATAAAAAAAACAATAATAATAATAATAAGAAGAAGAAGACGACCCTAGGTGTAAGGTAAGATAAAATACAATTTAAAAAAAGTAAATTATAACAATAATAAAAAATAATAAAGCGATAAAAAAAAATGAAAAAAAATAAAAATAATAATAAATAATTAAAAAGTAAAGCATGGTAATATATATATATATATATATATATATATATAGAGAGAGAGAGAGAGAGAGACTAATAAATAATAGCAAATAAATAAATAAAAGAAGGGTTGTTGTAACACTAAGATGCATGAGCAGAAAAATATTTAAAAATGGTTCAAGTAAAAGCCAAATTAAAAAGATAAGTCTTAAGTTTGCTCTTAAAAATATGAACCGTCTGTGATGCCCTCAAGTCTTCAGGAGGCTGGTCCACAAACGTGGACCACAGTTTGAAAACGACGCCTCACTGTGGGTTTTTGTTCTAACTTTGGTATTATTAAAGAAAACCTGAGGTTTCTCAAGGGTTCATAGGATAAAAGTAAATCAGATAAATAGGCTGGACTAAGACCATTAAGAGATTAATAAACCAGCAAAAGAATCCTAAAATCTATGATATACTGTATATGTTGACTGTAAAATAATATCAGCAGCCACTATGCATGACTATATAGGATGGAGTACTGTGCAGAAAAACAACACTTTTCATTCCTACTTTTCTACATGAATACCAAGTAGGATCCTTGCAGTGTGATAGAGGAGAAAAATTGAAGTAAGGTTAAAACTATAATTGTTTTTCCTTTAAAAGGCCTTTGGTTAATTTTCCTCCTTCATGGAAAAAAAAAAACAACCCAGATGGTCACAGAAAAGCAAAGCAGCGTTTCCTCCTCTCTCCATTCCCCCGGCGTGCGGCGCCAACGCTCGACATATCTCCCGTGTAACCAGCGAAGCACACTTCCTATTTATCTCCCGTCTCACTGAGCCGCAGCTAGCTAGCGCGGGCTGGCGTGACCTCCGCTGGGCGCACATTAATTTCACCTCGCCGTTTCTATGGCATCGATTAATAAAAAGTGACTAGGTTTTCAGCAAATGAACACACGCTGATAAATGAGGGCCCGCGCCTAATTGCTTGGTAAATTAAGAGCTCACAATAGTGACGACGATGTGTGCTGCTTTTAATATTTAAAAACTCATTAACTGTGGGAACGTCTCGCTTAGTTGGGCAGGCGGCCTTGTATGATCACCTTTAGGTGCTATTAATGGACATGTGAAATGTCAGTGCGAGTTGCAGGTTGGAGGTGGAGCGGCTCATCTGATCAGAGCTGCTTTAAGTTGACTCCAACCTCCAGTTTGCTGATTTTCACCTCAGAGAAATATTCTCTTCTCACTCGCCTACACACACAGGAAACCCACATACACATGCACACACACATGTGCTTTTGCAGGATATAAACCCAGTGCAATGCTTGGAAAGACAGACACACACAGACACGCGCGCACACACACACCGCGGACGTACACACAACTCAAATATCATGCACACATATATAAACCTCCACAATTTGGAATCACACAAAAAAAGTCTCATATAAGCAAAGACACACCTGCATGTACGATACAAAATCTTCATGCAGCATGTGGAATTACACACAAATTGCACAAACAAACACCACATGCACATCTCACTCACACACACACACACACCATGGACATACACACAACTCAATATCATGCACATGTATATAAACCTCCACAATTTGGAATCACACAAACAAAAAGTCTCATGAAAGCAAAGACACACAATTGCACAAACAAACACTCCATGTGCACCTCACTCACACACACACACACACACACCATGGCCATACATACAACTCAATACTCAATATCATGCACATTTATATAAACAAACAAACACTCCACGTGCACATCTCACTCACACACAAACGCACACGTCACAAACCCAAATGTCATGCACCATTTAGAAACTGGAGACATACACATGCACACACAGACTGCTTTGCACACACATGTGCTTTTAGAGGATATATACTCAATGCAATGCTTGGAAAGAGCACACATGTATGTAAACCTCCACATTTTGGAATCACACTAACAAAAAGTCTCATAAAAGCAAAGACACACACCTGCGTGTACAATACAAAATCCTCATGCAGGATGTGGAATTACACACAAACTGCACAAACAAACACTCCACGTGCACATCTCACTCTCTCTCTCTCTCTCTCACACACACACACACACCATGGATGTGCATACAACTCAAATATTCTGCACACATATATAAACCTCCAAAATTTAGAATCACACAAAGAAAGTCTCATAAAAGCAAAGACACACACACCTGCATGTTTGATACAAAATCCTCATGCAGGATGTGGAATTACACACAAATTGCACAAACAAACACTCCTCCACGTGCACATCTCACTCACACACGCATGTCACAAACCCAAATGTCATGCACCATTTGGAAACTGGAGAGCAGAGACGAGCAAGCACTGGCAAATATTGAAAGTATTTATTTCTCTCCACAGATGAACGGGACGTAATCCTCCAAATATATTTAGTCGTGTTATGGATTTGTTGTCGCTTAATTTGCATGACAACACACTACCTTTCAGTGCGCACACAGCGGCAATTGCAGCGCTGATATCATCTTTATTATTATTGAGCCATAATGTGGCGCTACACAGAGGGGGGAAATTGAGCAAGTTAAGCCTGGAGTAGGAGCAGACACTTGGCTTATGGTGATGGATCGCTTTCAGTAATTTCTCTTTATTATGATTGGCCAAGATCAATATTTTAACAGTTCGGTTACGGCCTTCAGTACAGTGCTTAATATGTATTATTCACGACCTTTATCAGCATGGAGGGAGGCGGGAATATATGTAGGAGAGGGCTGACATTTTTCAGACTGAGGCAGGGAGAGGGCCTGCTCTATCTGGGACATGAATAGGACTGTGTAATGGACACAAATGAAAATGGGCTGCTAGTGTGTATGTGTACATGTGTGGGTGTTTGAGAGTGGCTGCATCCTTGACTGCAGGAGCACATCCACAGGCCAGGAGACCATGGTTAAAAGGTTGCTTCATCTCCAAATTACAACTAAAAACATATTTTTGAGCAGATCGTTTTTTGCTTTTATTGTCCAGGTTTTTGAGATTTCTGCTTCTGTGATTCATGCTGGCACCCCCAAAGTATGACTGGGAGATGTTAATAAGAAGAGGTTTTTTAAAATCCTTTGTTTCGCCAGGTTGGCAGCACATGGGCTTACAATGGTCTTATCTTATTCCAGTAATTCAGAGAACACATATGTGTATCTAGACAGGATGTGTATTATGGTTGCTACGATACGATTTTATCCCGATACTTGAGTCACGATACAATATTATTGCTATTTTAAGCATTTTGCGATATGGTGAGTATTGCGATACAATATATTGTGATTTAACTGTTTAACTACATTTCGTGTCCACAAAATTTAATCCAATCAAGAATTGTTTTGTCAAATAAAAGAAAATTCTCAGTCTATTCATCTCACTTCAGTCTTTTTATTTCTCCACAATGAGAGTCAAACCCACAGACTGACCAACAAAGTATTCAGTCAAACTGAACTCAACTGATATCAAACATGTACGGATGACAGCAACTGCAGCATTTTATCAAACTTTCCTCAACTTTAAGCTTCACTGCTCTGAATTATTTTTGAATGAATCATAAAAAAAGTCTAACTTTGCAGCATTATTTCATCAACTTCCAGACACGATATCCTGACAAACAAGTCGATATAATATTGCCACGTAAAATATTGCAATACTGTGCTGTATCGACTGTATCTACTGTATGTAGGCAAGTTAACATAAGATTATCAATCAACCAAAGAACCAATCATTTATTTGTCATTTGAAATGTTACGGTCAAGTTAAACTCCAGTGAAGCTTCTTTAAGTTGTTGGTTCGTGGTCTAAACGTATATACACGTAGTTTTTTCAGCTCTGTTAAGTTAGTTTTTTGAATAAAAAGAAGCTCAGTATTGGTTATAGAATTTGTGTTCGCCAAGGCTGATGTATGGACAAAACCTAGACGGCTTTAAAACTTTTTACAATCTTTAAAACTGAATATGAAAGAATAGTTAACCTAAGATCACCAACATTTGCTTTTCTCCCCATTTCAACTTTCAATAGGTTACAGAAAAGCACAGATTGTTTGGTTGCCAACATATTTTAGTTATGGTTGTCTATAAAAAAATCAAGCTTAAAGTTTCTTTGTTTTTATTATCTCTGTAAGGCTGTGTCACTCCAAAGGTGTCTTTTTTTTGGGATAATCACAATGTTTAGCATCATACAGTGCTGTACTCATTGCTGTCTGCTTTTTGAAGCTAAATAGTTTGACACCAATAAACTTTCTGACACTATCTAACACTGCAGCACATGGATAAAACTTGTCCAACCTAGCAGAAGTATCTAAGGGGGGCCAGACAGGGATCTATTTATTTCGTAGGAAGTATTTCCAATGCAAACTCCTCACAGTGAGCTTCGTAGATTATTGAAACACATTCCTAGAAAGACAGGATACTTAAACAAAATGCCTCACCATTTGGGTGGAGGCAGAAATATTTCAAAAGCTGATTCCACAAGGGGTAAGTTGAGAAAATGTGTTTTTTCAAAGTCTGTATTTTCAGAACACAGTCAGAAAATGCAAGCAAACACACCTCTCACAAATTGGTAATCCTTTAATCCTCCCTGGGCATGTACTATGGAAAGATGTAACTCCTACTGCAGCATGAGACGGTTCTGTAACATAGATGAATGTATGTCACTTGGATAATGTTATGCTATCCCGTACTAAAATTACATTCTAGGTCAATCCCACAAAAACAGAAGGAGCAGGGTTCAGGAGAACGTTAGAGGAGCAGGGGGGGGGGGCTCATATTGTAGAGCCCACATCAGATAAAACGCGCCATACTTGCCGCGGTTTGTGAAGCTGCGAGAGAAGCGTCTGGGATTAAGAGCTGTGACATATTCATATCTGACCAGACTTAAAGCTGCTGCCACAGGGGAGGGTCTGTCGCTATCAAAGCTGCAGGAAATCAGCCAGAGAGGGAGAGAGATAGGGATAAAGAGATACAGAGGTACAGTCGGAGTGAGAGAGAGAGAGAGGAGTCGGAACAGCAGAGAGGATTTCTTACAAAGCTCCCCGAACCATCTCTCAAAAAGAAAATCCTTTGTACCCCTCATCCAAACCTGACGCCCTCCCTCACCTCCACCCCCCGCTCCCTCCTCTTTACCCAGTCGTATTTAAGTCCCCGTGTGGAAAGAATGGGGAGCGAGCCCTGGAAAAGTTTGTCTCGGGGAAGGCCGGGTCGCAGTGTAGCTGATTATATCAGTTTCAGCAGCGGACTGGTAATAGGCTCCTCTTCGAGCAGCCGCTAACCCCGGCTCTCCCCTGGCAGCCGCCGAGAGTGGAATTAATCAGGCCTACTGGGAGCCTCCTCCATCCCCTCTCCGCAGGCGAGCCACTCCGCAGTCATTTACCAGCCAATCCCACTGTCAACCCACTGTCATTTAGGCCCTTTTCATTACGCCTCCCCTCCCCTGCGCGCACAACCTCACTCTTTCCCTCTCACGTTGGATCTGAAAAAATGAGAAAAAATGGAAATGGGTGACAGATTAGCCTAATGCTGGGTACCTTTTGTAGCCTGCCTAATATGATCACTACCCCTTTGCATCAAACACACAGAGTGGGGTGCTGCAAATGTGCCAAAAAGGGATGAAACATTGAACTAATAAGAAATGAGTGCTTTTCCATATAGTGTTTCGACTCACTCTGTGTGTAATTAGGAGCTTGTTAATGAGCCCGGTGTTGGCCCGAGCGCGCCGTTGTCCTAAATGTGACATTAGATGGCTAACTTTGTTCATCGCCTATAAAAACCCCGGGCCATAACCACCAATTACCGTGGCTAGGTGTCCCTGGGGTGCAGGGCCCTCGTATCAGGCTGGCCTCGCCTGCTAAGCCTGCTTAAGTGACCTATTTTGGGCTCGGAGGCAGTCTGTAAAACACCTCTAAGGTTAGATTATCCCATGATGAAATACAAGGCTTCCCCGCTGCAAATTACCCACGGATGGAGCGCCACCAGGCCATTCCTACGGCCCGCTGATGGTCTTTTTGCCTCCTTTTCCCTCTCCGTTGTTCAGCCTCTCTCTCTCAACAAGGCAGAAAAATATTCATGAGTAAACAAAAGGAGTGATTTGAAAAATGGCTGGAGGAAAAAGAGATTAATAAAAAGCATGAATAGTGCATTATGGAAGAGCTGAGGAGCCCCGCCATCTCATTGGGGTTAGAGGGAGATTGCATTTGGGTTTTATTAAGAGCGCTGCCCTCGGTCGTAGTCAAGAACCCCAAAGAGGATTCGATGCTTGGACGTCTGAGTGACAATAAGCGAGAGAAGGAAAGGCTTCTGCTATTGTCGTCGCTGAATTTCTACTTTTTTAATGAGTTATTGTTCAAGGCTCTTCTGGAGTTTCTAGACTTGTGTCGTAGCGTCCCTATTTCCATGACTGATTTCACTTTTCCTGCAATTAAACTCAAAACTCCTGCCCAGATACCTCCTGATGTTTGTACGACTGGCACTTTGGATAAAGTTAGACATGTAGAAGTGCTTTGGATGACAACAAAATGAGACTGTGTTGGGTTGAGCCAGACAAGAGGCAGACTCTGTGACCATAGTCAGCGCAGAGCCGGACCCTCCTCTGAGACTAGACCAATTAAGATAAGAGGTAGTTAACAGGAAGTGCTTGTTTGACATCCTGTCACGTTAACAAGGACAACCATAATTGGACTCGTGTATTTAACAGTAGGCGTAAAATGCTGCTAGTTGTCATCGCTTACATTTTTGTGTTCCCTGAAGAGGAGGAATTTCTTTTAATTTCTCAAACATAAAGGAGATTTTAGTTGCATTCGGTAGCTGAGTGTTAATGTCAAGACTTTTAAGACCTATTCGCACAGCAAATGAGGCACTAAGGACTGTACTAATCAAAGACTTTTTCTTTACAGCAACTCGAGGTTGCTCATGCAGTTTTCTCATCCCTTCCGCCTGTGGTGGCACTCAAGATACCATCTCTAAACATTAAAAGAATGCGACTGAGCACCTTTTATTTCACTAATGAGGTTATATTTTCAGTTTGGTTTGTCTGTTTGTCAGCAGGATTACAGAAAAAAAACACTTGGATTTGGTCTTGGTGGTCTGTGCTGCCCAAGTGTTCTATCTGGAAAGTCAACTGTTATCACATGATTGAATGGGGCATTATCAGCAGCGTTCTTTCACATAAGATTGGGTGATCAGGGCTGATTCACCATCTAGCAGGTTGAGAAGGTTGTAATCAGCCCAATCAATCATCGCTAAAAACAAAGTGGTTGGTTGAAAGAAGTATCCTTACGATTATGCTACAAAACCACTTGTCTAATAAATGCATGAAACCGCCAGAAGTAAACGGCCTGACCCATGAACGTTAATTAGGTGAAGAGACTTCAAATAACATTGTTTTGTTCGTATGGAACAAAAACTCTGGCCTTCTGGGTGAAAGTCCTGGGTTTGTGTGATATATCCACCATAAAAGGTTCTATATAAATAAAACGACTTGACTTCTCTCAAATATAATGGATCCAAATGTCAGCTTGTGGTGCTCAAAGCACCTCAATTAATGTTGTATTTTCCCATTATATTTAAGAAGGCAAACATCTCTATGGCAGATATCTCAAACACTTGACAACTCATACGAAAACAACAAAAACAAGATACGTAAATAGCACTAGGGCTGCACTAGGGTTGCCAGTTCGACTCCGGCTCTTCTATGTGGAGTTTTCATGTTCTCCCTGTGTCAGCGTGGATTCTCACTGGGTCCTCCAGCTTCCTCCCACAGTCCAAAAACATGCAGCTTAGGTTTAATTGGTGACTCTAAATTGCCCATAGGAGTGAATGAGAGCATGTCTGTCTCTATGTGTCAGCCCTGCGATAGTATGGTGAACTGTACAAGTAGGACTAGCAGTAGGAAGAAAAATATGTATTTTTGATACGGGGTAGGACTAAGGGTGGTCTAATAATAAGACTGTACATTATTTCTTGTTCATTTTAATGCCTGGTACAACTAAAGGTACATTTGTTTGGACAAATATAATGATAACAAAAAAACTAGCTCATAAGAGTTTAATTTAAGAGCTGATATCTAGACATTTTCTATGGTTGTCTCAATAATAACCAAAATCATTCAAGATTGGTCTAATAATTTTTTCTATGACTGTATGTTTTCATATAGTTTTGCTATTGTTAAACCTGGCCTGCTCACAAATTCAAGGGAACACGGGGTGAGTAATGGATAGACAGATTGTCATTTTTTGGGTTAAGTGTTCTGTTAAAATAAAAATCATATACCTAAAAAAATATTGCATTGGAAGTTTACAAATCATCTCGGTTGGGGCATTCCTCAGCGGTGGAACGTTTGCTTACTTGTCGGCAAATTTCAGCAGCACCAAGCTCGCAAACATAAACCCTGGCCGGCTGAACCTGGAGCCGGTAAGTCCAGTGTAACACTATGCAGGTGCAGGGCTCACGGGGAGCTGCCGTGTATGTTGGAGTTCCTGTTTGTTTGGGCTTGGCCCCCTCTTTCAAGCCCCAGGAGGAAGTGAGCTGGCTGGGGTTCTGCTCGGGATCAAACCTGGGCCTCGAGCTGGAAAAAAAAAATGGCTGGTGTTTATTGTAGCTGTGGTTGCCTGGAAGTGACTGGCAGAAAGCACGCACGGTTTGTCAGAATGAACAGAGGCCAGAGGCATAAAACAGACAACCTCTTCATACAAGGGAGATGACTGGGACCACACTTACTGCACCGAGAGAATTACACAAACACAGTATCAATGTCTGTGCTTTAGAGACGCCTATGAATTCCCATACATATATCCAGAATCTATTAAAAATCCCATTCGGGTTGACTTGGAATTAATTCTCCTGTATAAACTCGTGTCAACGTTTGAATGTGCATGAATGAGATAATGACACACAGCTTGTGTAAACAGCGACGCTAAATATTTGAAAATGCAAGTCACTCATCAGCGGAATTATAGTGCTGAATTGTGTTTCTCTGCTGGCTTTGCGATAACCAGGACATTCTTTAACCTGAGCACCTCCAATTAGAGGATTGGAGAAAAGGGGGATGGGAGGATGAGGAGGAGGGAGGGGGTGAACGCTATTGCTTTGACCCGCCCGCTTTACTTGGAGGCGCACTCGAGAGGCAGAGATGTGGCGGCAGGATATCGCAGAGGAAAAACAGGCTCAGGCTCAGATGGCCAGGGGCTGCCTGTGCCTCTCTATCAATGCAAAACAGACTACTTCCTTAGGCAAAGAGGACATTTCACTTTTTATAAGCCTCCCCTTCTTTTTTTTCCGGGCTTACATTAATTTTGAAAGCAGAGGGGAGGCAGAGAGTACAGAGAACGAGAGCAAGAAACAGAGAAAGACGCAGACGGGGTGGAAAAGAAAGGAAAAGAAGGGCAGATGAAAAGCATCTTTAGGATGCCGGTAACATCTGGTTTCATATTCGGAGACCCCGAAAGGAAATTGCAAATAGACAAAACTCTTATGTTTTGATTTATTTTATTATTTGATGGCTGGCATCACCGCCAGCCGTGCAGTAGAGGCCCCTGGTCGTAAATACAGGAGCCGAGCAACGTGACGGGGCATTAGGGATGTCTCCTTACTGTCCCCGAACTGATTGATACCGCTTCTAATAACATCCACAACCGCTGTGTTCTGTTCTAAATTACACCAAACTGAAGGGCTGTTGTTAATTGGATGAATGGACGCAGGGGAGGGAAAAAGCTTCAGAGGAGAGAGAGGAGGCAGAGAGACAGAGGGAGGGAAGAGATCAGTGAGGATGAAGGGAGAGGGAAAGTAGATAAGAAAGATAGGGACGAAAAGGAGATACAGATGATTGCTGTTAGTTCATTCGGTGGCCCATTTTAACCCTCTACATACATAAAGAGCACATAGCTCCATTTAGGATGGTTGGAGGGGTGGATGATGGGCCAAACAAACCACTTTGACTCAGTGCAATGGTATTCATGTCAAACCACAAGACAATAATGTTGAATAAATCTATTAAATCAACATGTTAATTCACTTATACCCCTTTTCGACCAAGGCTTGAACCAGTTCTTTGCTTTTCGACTGCCAAAGAACCGGCTCTAGGACAAGAAAACTGGTCCCAGAGCGGCGCCGACTCTCTGTTGGTCTTGAACCACAAACCACTTACGTCAGGAGCTGGGGGCGGGATTATTGTGACCAACAAGACCAACTAAAACGTGTATCATTCATTTTATTTTATTTGTGCAATGTGATTGAAACAGGCTAGTGTTAGCGTGCTAGCGTTACAGGGCTAGCGTTAGCTTACAACAAAGTCTCACATTAAAATCTTACGTTCAGTAATAAGAACGTAATGGTCGTCCAAAGAGATCAAGACGAGCAGAACAAATGTGTTGTTCATGTTGTGTTTGAATGCCAATGTAGGTTTGCGAGCCTGGAGCAAAATTTGTAAAGAGATGATATAGTCCAACATTGTTGTTATTATAAGAGCGGAGAGCTGAGACGTATACAGACGTATACAGTGACGGAAAGGCGTAACCTGTGGAAAAGCAGAGATGGTTCTCCAGTTGAGGTGGTGTGGGCATCTGGTAAGGACCCTCCTGAGAGCATCCCGTTAGAGGTGTTCCGGGCATGTCCAACTAGTAGGAGGCCCCGGGGAAGACCCAGAACACGGTGGAGGGATTATATCTCTCACCTGGCCTGGGAACGCCTCGGGGTCCCCCAGGAGGAGCTGGACGTTGTGGCTGGGGAGAGGGGCACCTGGAATGCCCTGCTTAGCCTGCTGTCCCCGCGACCCAGCCCCGGATAAGCGGACGAGAATGGATGGATGGTTCTCAAGTTGAACCAACTAAGAAGCACACAATGTCACATTCTAAGTCACCTATGACACCTTCATAACTGGGTCCAGTAGCTACGTAAGGTAGTTATTTTAAACCAAACCTCGTTCTTTCTTTGCTAATGTTAAACAAATAATCTCTGTTAATTGTACATTTCCTATGAAATTTCTTCTGAAAAGCTGCAATACTTCCGATGAGCGATAACTGATCAACAATTGCCGATATATTTGCTTCGTTTTCGCTCTGTACCGGCTGCCCAATGAACAGCTGTCAGACCAATAAATTAGTAAAATAAATATCAACAATTGGCCAAAAACACACAATTGGTGTTGCACCGAGCCAATGGCCAATATATTCGTCAAAATACCCAACCCTACCATGTCTTTCTGAACAACTGCTTGCAGTATTATATGAGGCATTAGATTAATTTTTTGTCCCAAATGTGTTAAAAATGAAGTGGAAACTGCATCTTGTTTGTACTCACTGAGTTCTGGGCCTTATGTTTTGCTGGTCCAATGGTCACAGCTGTAGCTCACATTCACTGAAGGCATTTTGACAAATGTTTGTCTTAAATTGCTTGCTGAACAAGATTCTGTACCTAAGCATTCTGCCATAGGCAAATGTGGAATCAAAAGACAAAACCTGCCTCCAAACCCCCCCAAATATACAACCAGCGATGTACTCAGACAACTACCAATAGCCGGCACAGCCTTCTTATCATCCAACCATAGTATTAAGAAAGCATATATGGACAAACTTCAAAGAAACACCATGCATCCAGTAGTAATGACGTTGGGTGCTTACAGAAATACTGAACTGTTGCATTCATGGTTTCCTCTCTATAGAGTATGGTAGTGTTGCAAGAAAAAGTTGGAACCGTCCAGCTGATCTACTGTATCTAGAAAAGCAGTCCCAACGGCATGGCTTTAACACGTGGTGGTATTTTGACCCTCACAGCTATCCATTGTGGAGGTACATTATGTTCACTGCCAAAAATCTCCCAATACAACTGTATAAAGCTGCAGATCCTAATATAGCATTGAGGCGTAGGATAACCTATGAACCGGCCTCCAACCAAGAACACAAGTAGGTGGATTTTTGTCCAAAGAGCACTCAGGTCAAAATCCATCCACACCATGCATGAGATGAAGCTGTCCTTTTTCTTAAAAATTCTGTTTATTCAACTTATTTTGGCACAGAATATTTAAAGGAAAAATCAAGCAGAGATAATGAAAGTTGAGTCGTTGAAGAAGAGCAGAGTCAAGGCAAAGCTGTCAAGGAACAAGAACTTGAAGCAAAATTGCAGTGATGGTGAGAGTTTAAGAACCACACAAGCCCTCAGTATAAAGAATGAGGCTTTCGTGCGAAAGCTGCCTGAGCCAACAGATGGGAGGAGGTGAGCTGTGGTCGTCCTCCAGGCCATTCTCGCCTGCCTTCCCACTCAGGAAGGGAAAGATTTACAGCGGCAGCCTTGGAAAAAAGCAGCCGGCAACATCTGGATACGCGTGACGCCGAGGCATGGTTGGCGGTGACAGTGGCTAATTTAAAGGTAGTAAAAGTGTTAGCAGGGACCTGAGGAAGAGTGATGGACAGCTGGATTCCCCCAGCTGACCAGGGGTGTGAAGACATTGCAGAGCAGGAAATAGGGCCCCGAGTAGGCTGGAGGTCTCACCGGGCCAGACTATTCCCCCCAGCTTTAGATTCATTAGCCTGGAGAACGAGCCAGAGAGGGAAAGAGAGGTGGAGTGAGACAAAGGGAAAGATGAAACAAGACAGGCAGTGGAAGGGAGAGGGGAGTGATTGAGAGAGAGAGAGAGAGAGAGAGAGAGAGAGGATCAATCAGGAGGCACAACAATAATGGGGGGGTGACACCCCAATCACAGAGAAAATCTCACTGTAATTCTGTTTGCTTGCCTCACAATGTGAGCGTAATTGCCACGATCATTTACGGGCGACGACAAATCTAGCCCCGGATTATTGTTTTCCTCTGACTGATATGAACTATTCCATTTGTTCCGCCATCTACAGAATAGCACGCGTTTCCTGCAGAACGCCGAGTCTCCCTCTGCCTCTGTGGAATTCATTACCACACGACCCCTTTAAAGGAGCCAAAAGACAGCTTGTTGCCGCGACCAGTCTTCACCACAAAACTAGCAAATCTAGGATAACAAAATCCATTTTTGGCATACCTGTCCAGAGCATGCATATGCATGAGTCCATATGGATGGTGGGAGGAAAGGTAGGCGACTCGATCCCTGCAGTCGAAAACTAAATAGTGAGCTTGACCCATTTTATCTCAGAAATCCATTCGAATACACACCAAGAGAAGAGTTGTTTTTTAGCCACAAGTATGTGTGTGTGTTCTCCAAAAACACACACTCGTTTGTTTCAGCCAAGAAGGGTAATGAGACAGCCTGCTTCGGCAATAAGTTTAATGTCACAAAGAGAGGTCTTTTTTGTGGGTGTTTTTTTCATTGAGGGAGTTAATTGCTGAAGAGAATTAATTAAAAAATGTTGACTTGAGAATTGTACATTGATTACTGTAAATATTCTCCAGAGTTTTGCTCGGCTAATTGAGGAGCATTCTGCCTGGTGCATCTTATTACGTGGGCTACTGTATTAGCTGCAGCACATCCATGCCAGTATTGATTTGTTTGTTTTGTTGTTGCTTTGATGAAGTGGATTATACTAAGATCGCCAAAATATCTTAAAATATTCCAGCTGCAATTAGATATATGAAAGTGATGACCTAATGTATGCCCACACAATTTGTGCACTTTTGTTCTGAAGCTGCTTCGGGCCATTTATTTAAAAATGAGAAATAAAAACTTTATGGCAACAGTTTTGGGAGGTCAAGTAGCTTTCCAAACAAGCTCGATGTAGAAGAACTTTTCTGGCCTGCACTCACCACATTGCAACACATTTGGGATGAACTGAAACACTGAGCCAGGCCGTGTTGCCCAACATCAGTGTTGGCCCTCACTTATTATCTTCAGGCTGAATGGGAGCAAATCCCTGCAGCCGTGCATGCTCCAAAATATTGATGTTATAGCTGCAAAATAATGCCAATGATTTCGAAACGAGATGGTAAACAATCACATATGGAGTCCACAAGGGCCATCATGATACAGTACCCTGCCTAAATATCTCAATATAGAATATGCTGAAATGATTCTATGGGAAAAACTTAAACAGCAGGAAAAGTAATGGTATGATAGATGACAGAACATGGTTTAATTAGAAATATTACATAGTTTGCAGGAACCGGATGTCTCCAATACTTGAGTTTATGTGATGTCTTTGAAAGTTAACTTTATATTATCAACTAGCTATCACACATAGTGGAGTAATGGTGTCCTGAGCAGAGAAGTCAAGCTCTCTGTCGCCATGTTTCCATCAATGAATTTTGATGCACATTTTGAAGATTCGCATGAAAAAAGCCTGATTGAAACACACTTTTCAAATTTGAAAAGTTTCAACGATCGCTTGAGGTGGTTTTTGTCTTTTTGGAAAAATAGCTAATGTGCTGAATGGAAGACGGAAACACTTTTACAAAATAGGTTCTGACGTAGCAAACATTTAACTCACATGATTGATCAGCTGTTTCCGCCCTGACATGAAAGAACAATTATACATTTCCAAATTTAATCTAATGCCTGAAGACAGATTTTCCCTCAAATTGTCCGATTACTAACCTATTTTTCTTTTTTGCTCAATCTCTTCTTCTTCTACTGTTTACTGACGAATTAGCCTACATTGATAAATTACACTGCCATCTTCTGGCCAAAGAACGTTCATGCAGCTTTGTTTATTTGCTCGAAACCAGTCGATGGAAACGTCCCTAATTTGCATTTTCTTGAAAGCAACATTTTAAAATTTCGCCCTTAAAATTCAATTTGACTTTAATGGAAACACAGCTGTGTGTGTGTGTGTGTGTGTGTGTGTGTGTGCGTGTTGCACTCCAAGCTTCTCTGTATACATAGCTGGTCTGGCTGTGCATGCATGTTGTTTGCATGCAAGTCCACTAGAGCCATGTGGAGGCAATCCTTGCTAAGACGACTACATTTCACTCTGAATCTCAAGTACAGCACCTTTAAAACACTGTCATTCTTTAAGTACCATTGAAATGGGCAACAAGACCTCCAACCTAAACAACATAATAGACTATAAATACACTGGACCTAACAGATAAACTTTTGTGTTTTCTAAGTATACACATTTTTTAAATCATGATTGTAGTATTGGTATACCATGCAGCATCAGTGTCCACATACCATGGTCCACAAATAGAGACAGAGAGAAAGACTTTGAGGCTAGAGTTGCCACATTAGTTCCTGTTACATGAAGCAGCCCTCTGAGCTCCCTAATCACACTGATACACAGTTTAACCCTTCAACTACCACCTCCCAGGACGCCCTGTCCCTGTTAACCTTGTAACATCACACAGTGAGCGAGAGACGGAGAGACAGACAGGCGGACAGGTGGAAGACTGAGGGCTTGTAATGAAACATGACTGGTGAAGGGTGAACAGTCAGGCAAAGGTGCAACATCAATCCCCCCTCCCACCCCCCCTCTCCACCTCAGAGCCAGAGAGACATGAGGAGAGAAAGAGAGTGAGAGAGAGAAAGGAAAAGAGCTGCAGAAGTTGATACAGTAAAAAAAAGCGCATCAACTGCATTCAATAGATGGAGAAAGAGCAGGAGAGGAAGTGGGTTGAAAGGTGAAAAAGAAGGGTGGAAAGAGTAAGTGAGGAAAACATATACATACCATTTATCTGCATAATACGACATCTACTATGAAAGTCATGTACCAAAATATTTATCAACCTTCCGCGTTCTTAGAGGCCTTAATGCCTTTTTACTTTGGGATCGTATGGATCAGGTGAAGATCTGCCTAGTTTCTAGAGTTGTTGAGAAAGTTATGGGATAATGCACAGTTCAGGTTACTTAGTAATAACTCTAGTTCTATGAATGTATCATCAGGTTTCAGATAATTTTTGTTTCTTGTATTTTCAGAACCACACTCAACAAGTTACATTCACTTTCGTAACCTCCCTAATCTGGAATAAAGAAGCCGCTATGAACTGATTCTCTGGCCGGATCATTTCCTCCAGAGTTATCAAGCCCAACCGGTGTTGTCCCGAGGTCCTCATCCTCACAGCTCCCACTTCATGAAGTGGCGGTTGTAGACCATTTCAAGGGTGCATGATGGCGCCACATGCAATTTTAGGTGTAACTAATATATTTTTATCAAATGCATCAATACTGGAGCATTTGGAGCACTATTTAGCCCTCTTCCCAACTAGCATGATGTGATTGGTACCAATGGTGGAAGAAGTATTCAGATCTCTTACCCAAGTAAAAGTACTAATATCACACTGTGAAATTACTCCATGACAAGTAAAAGTCCTGCATTTAAAACTTACTGTAAAATTTCAAAAAGTATCAGCATCAAAATGTACTTAAAGTATCAAAAGTAAAAGTACTCGTTATGCAGAAGGCCCCCACTCAGATTGTTTTATATGTTATAAATATATTATTAGATTATTATTATTATTCATGCATTTATGTAAGAAGGGCTCATGTTAACTACTTAATATACTGCTATAAGATTTTAATTTAAAAAATGTCTAATCACTTTAAATTAATCATGTTTTGTATGTTACATCTCGACCTGAAAAGTAACTAAAGCTGTCAGCTACAATATTTACTTCAAAATGTATTGAAGTAGAAGTATAAAGTTACATCAAATGGAAATACTCAAGTAAAGTACAAGTACCCCAAAATTGTACAAATGTACAGTACTTAGGAAAATGTACTTAGTTACTTTCCACCACTGATTGGTACCAATGGATGTCTGAGGTTATAAATGATGCCAATATCTTTAATTGAAATTTAAAACAATAACTCTTTTGAAGGTAATAATGTTGGCCATTAACCAGAGGGGGGTTGGATAATGTTGTTTATTCCGGATACCACATGAAAACAGGGAAAGAGAGAATAAGTCTTTATTATATATGTCTGTATATGTATATATATATATATGTCTTTATTTTGTGCTACTTGTGAAACTTTTTGGGAAATCTTTCCTGCTTTCCCGTTTTGATACATTGCAACTTCTCTCTCCTTCCATCTTTCTCTATTTTCCTCTACCCCTGCAACCCCCTCCCTCCCTTTTCCCCTTTCTTGATTTTTTTTTTTTCCACCTTCTCTCTCCCTCCTACCCCTCCCCTCCTTCTCCTCATCCGACTGGGAGTGTATCTACCTATCCAGGCAGCAGTGCTGGAGGGGTCCCCCAGGGCTGAGTCCTTTGCTCCCGGCTGTTTGATGTTGAGCCGGCGCGGATGAACCTGAGCCCCCGCCCAGAGTTCGCTCCCCATCATCAAACACCCCGGCTGGGTGCCGGGCCAAGGCTGTGGCCCTAATCAAACACAGTGCCTCCACGGACCCCCTTGTACACTCCAAATGGGAGAAAAAGACTAATTATCGAGGCAACCTTCAGAATCACTCAGCAGCATCTAACATTGACACAAACTCCTGCTTCTTACCATTTAGCTTAGGTGTGTGTGAGTGTTCGGTAACAAGGTTGTGAGAGGAAAATTCCCCACTGAACTTAAGATCCAAGCACAGATGCTGTCATTAGTTTGGTCGCTTATCTATGTTTGGTCTGCAAAAATATAATACCTGTCCTTTTTAAACATTTCATTCTCATGTTGTGGGAAGTTGGATGTTCTTATAAAGGAGGGAGAATCGAGGGGGGAAAAAATGGCAAGAAGAGGAGAGCGGCAGAGAGAGGCTGAGCCCGTCCTTGGAGAGAAGGCGAGCGCTCGATTTTCTGTTTGCTGCCATTTGTCTTGTGCTGCTAAGAGAGATCAACAGTCCTCGGCACACAGATCAATATTCTCTTAACCCGCACCTAATCTGCCGAGAGTTTCCTGCAATTTCACCTTCCCTGCCGCCTCCTCCTCACCCGCTTTCCCTCCACTTTTATTTTCCCTCTCCTGTTGTTTTCAGCAATCATTTTTGGGCGTCGGCGTGACAGCCATTTTTCATGCTCCCGGTCCGAGCGGGTGACATAGAGGGGAATGATGTATCCTGACGCGCACCGAGAAGGTGTGTGTGTGTGCGAGTGGGGAGGGTGATGGATACGATGTGCTGGCGGGATGGCGTAGCTGCCGTCAGGGGCCCCCTGACGCCGGCGAGATAGACTAGCTGCCTAATCGGGCGCATGACATCGCAAATTCAGCTTCTGTCCCTCCCCCTTCGCACCTCCCCCCCTCCTCTCCTCGCAGAGCATTCCTCACCCCTTATCGCATCTTCCGCGTACGTCTCTGCAACTCCCAGCGCACCGTTCGAGCTGTTGTCAGAGTTGTCCTGTCGACTAAATGGAGAGCTGTCAATGTGTCTCTTCACTGTGACGGTTATGGGAAGCGAGGAGAGGGAAGTGTGTGTGTGGATGTATGTTTGAGTTTTTTGTTGCTTAGGTAAGCCGAAGGAAGTTTTATAGAACCCTTATACAGTCATGGAAAAAAATATTAGACCATTGTTTTCTTCAATTTCGTGTTCATTTTAATGCCTGGTACAACTAAAGGTACATTTTTTTGGACAAATATAATGAACACAACAAAAATAGCTCATAAGAGTTTCATTAAAGAGCTGATATCTAGATATTTTTCATGGTTTTCTTGATATTAATGTTGGTTATGATCAAGAAAACTAGCATGAAGTGATTGGTACCACTGGTGGAAGAAGTATTCAGATCCTTTACTTCAGTAAAAGTACTAATACCACACTGTGAAATTACTCCACTACAAGTAAAAGTCCTGCATTCAAAACTTACTGAAGTAAAAGTACAAAAGTATCAGCATCAAAATGTATATCAAAAGTAAAAGTGCTCGTTAAGCAGAATGGACCCACTCAGATTGTTTTTATATTCTAAATATATTATAACATTATCATTATTGATGTATTTATGTAAGAAGTGTTGATATTTTTTAAAGATGAAAGATTCATTTAATGACTTAAACTACCATTTTCCATGGTTTTCTTGATAATTAACCACATTATCAAGAAAACTATAGAAAATGACCAGATATCAGCTCTTAATTTAAAGTCTTATGAGCTATTTTTGTTGTTGTCATTATCTTTGATCAAAAAAATGTACCTTTAGTTGTACCAGGCATTAAAATAAACAAGATATTATGGAAAAAATGATTAGACCACCCTTGTTTTCTCTGACTGTATATTCTTTCCGGGATGATTTTATTCATTTATGTTTGTTTGGTACATTGAAGAATTAAAGATTATTTTAGAGTCACAGCTTCCCTGTTTGTTCCCAAGCAGATAGTTATTTGTTGTTCTAGTTGTCTTTTCTTGATGAGATTTCTGCATATCTGCATTTTTCATTTGGAAAAAAAGTCTTAAAATATAGTTAAGCGTTTCACAGCCCAGATACTTTCTTGGCACCACATAAGGGCTGGATGGATGGATGGTATTGACATTATGTCAGTGACACTGGTCGTTTTCATGAAGCAAAACCATCCTTCCCTTCCTAACTCCATTTTCCAGTCTGTTTCCTGAACCAAAGTGGTGTGGTTCCTCCATTTTCGCTCTGTCCTGCTTTGTCATCTGACAAGACAGGCAGGGATAGAAAACGGCATATCTGCATTTTCTCCACGCTTGAAGGAGTTTAAGAAGCCCTGGACATCCTCTCCTCCCCTTCAACAAGCCGGGGAGTGATTGGCAGGCCGCGAGAACAGAGCTTCTCTTTCATGGCCACAGCCCCGAAAGCGGAGGGCTTCTTCCACGGACGTACGTCAGCCCCCCGGGCAGACAAAGCCCGCTAGTGTACGCCGCCTGTACTCAGAGGCGAGTGCCACACACAGACACAGTAACAGGAAGACAGCGGGTTCAGTTACCGCGGGTACTCGAAAACACGCAAAAACAAAGATGCTCACGCATGCATGCGTGCAATAAAACGTCGTAGACAGACCCAGTGCACAACACAGACACACACTGTACAATATGAGCATGCACGTTGTGTACACACATGCATGGACACACAATAGCTGCTTTCTTTGACTGGCTGGCATAACAACACAAGCCAGTCCTGATCCTGGTATACTTTGCCCCACATGCTCCAGACACGCGCTGCTTACAGGATTATGTCACAAATGAGATGTTTATAGTGTGTGTGTCCAAGGGTGAGAGGGACAGGAGGGAATGGTTTACAGCATGTCGATCTGCCTCGCCAGTCGGTTTTAAATGCCAAATCTACACAAAAGCAGGAGTCAAAGATGTTGAAACAGTTGGTTTTGGTTGTGAAGAAGGTAGATATTCTGAAAAACTTTAAGGAGAACTCACTAAATATATCAATGAGAATATTGCACTATGACAAAGTAGGGCTGGGCGATATGGACCAAAAGTCACATCCCGATATATATTTAGGCTGAATATCGATATACGATATATATCCCGATATTTTTATCGCAAAGTGAGCGCAAATGTTCAGTCAAAGTCAAATATGACATGTCACAAGTTGTTTTATTGAAACCGTTCATTTAAGTGAACATAAATACTGTATAACAACAGGAGTACCTTTTAAAAAAAATCAAAGCTCCATAAAGTGCACATTTACATAAAAAAATATCTTAAATAAAAATGGCCCATGAAATAAAATAGGCCATTCTTTTTCCGAAAGAAATATATTCATATGAGAAAAGAATAACAAACATTACAAAAGAACTAAATATGACAAACCTGAGTAAGTGCAGCATTTATATATAAAGAAAAAAAACTATATCGATATATGCGATAAGTACACTCCATTTGGTCTAATTTCATGTCACATTTAAAAATATATCTATATATCGCCCAGCCCTATGACAAAGTATGACAAGGCAAGAAACTAATGGAACAGAGTCATGCAATCAGTCAGAAAGGCTGTAAACAAGCCAACTATTAATACTCATATATTGGATATATACTAAGCATTATCACACTAGAAGGAGTGTTGGTACTGAATGTCATCACACCTGTGGTTAGGCTGAATGCTGATGGTTTTGCTTTTATACAACAGTCAAGCATCATTTATCAGACAAGAGTAAAAAGTGATAAAAGATGTTTTATGTGTCTATTCAATTATTTCTTTGGCTCTGCCAACACAAACAGTTAACTGCACGACTGAACAGTTACCTACCAACACTACCTGCCTACCTTGTGTAAACACTCCATTTATTGTGCAAATGTGTTATATAATTAGAGGGAGAATCATGTGTGATTACTGTTGGTCAGACAGTAGAATGATGCTATGTTGCTCCATTGTTTCCTGCTATCCATTGATTCTCTATGGTAACTCTTTTATCCAGGCTTCTTTCCCTTCCTCCTGCTTCTTTTGAAGACCACTCAGAATTTAACCTAAATGTTATTTCTGGAAATAGGTTCGTCTTTGCGGTGGTACGTTTTTCAGAATCTACAGTAATGTTAGATAATGGTTAGATAATGGCCGTTAATGCATATAAAGGTGGAGAACAGCTGAATGGTGGAGTGTCCAATCCAATTATTTAGTCACAACTAACTAACTGTATTGCTTTTTAACCATGCATACATGTAGACATCTGGCTGCATTATCAATGCATTTGTTCTGGAGGATTCTACTAGAGGACTTACACCATATTAACTACCAAATATGCATGACGTAACCAATAAAGATGGCAACACTTGAAGAGTAGAGTACTGCCCTTTATGTGTACATGTGTCATGGAAAAAAGTATTAGACCATTGTTTTCTTCAATTTCTTGTTCATTTTAATGCCTGATACAGCTAAATGTACATTTGTTTGGGCAAATATAATGATGACAACAAAAATAGCTCATAAGAGTTTAATTTAAGAGCTGATATCTAGACATTTTCCATGGTTTTCTTGATAATAACCAAAATCATTATCAAGAAAACCATGGAAAATGGCTCGATATCAGCTCTTAAATTAAACTCTAAACTACTTTTGTTGTTAGCTTTATATTAGTCCAAACAAATCCATTAGGCATTAAAATGAACAATAAATCGAAGGAAACAAGGGTGGTCTAATCATTTTTTCCATGACTGTAAATGCAGGATCAACAAGTTCTCCAACATAAACTGCAGAAGAGGTCATGTGTCAGTAGCAGAAATTAGTATGTCTCGTGGCTCGCGGTACAACGGCATGCTCTAAAAATAGCACACACACAGTTTGCTATTGTAAAAAAGGCTGCAGTTTCTGTGAATTTATGTTGTATAACCACTGACCTAGATTTAGGGCAAAAAACTTTTGGTAAGGCGTTATAAAAGACATTTTAAACAGTAAATAAATATATGTAAATGATGGGTGTGAAGTAATTACAAGGGTCACGTGAATACCGCAAGTTACGAAAAAAACGTTAGTTACGTGAATCGCGTTTTTGAACGTAAACCATGTAACTTAAATTAAAAATGGTTTACTTTTGTTTTCACACGGGACGTGAAGCCTGCTCTTCTGGGTTAAAGTCCGCCGTTTTGTTCGACCATCTAGCACCCCAACCTCCAATCAAAGGCGGAACCGCCATTTTAAATTTGCTTCGCCATCAATCGCTACTACGGTCGGTGAAATACGTCAATATCGCTTGTTTTTCGCTGCCTGTACACACAACCTATTTTGGCGTTTTTGAGGGGACAACAGGCTGGCAGGACACGTGAAGGCAGCCATCATGCTGGTTAAAAGTATATCTCCAGCTTAAAACTTCAAAGATAAATTTCGAGAATAATATGAGAACAGTACATTTTCAGAAGAATTCCAAATCAAGTGTTCAGAAGGAACCTTTTATAAAGGATATTGAAGACTTGATGAGACAAAACACCACAGGTGAGCATCCGTCTGCACCGCCACAGATGGTTAATTTATCATTTTGGCACAAAACGCACACCTGGTTTTCTAACCCGGTGCAGGTCATCCTGCCGCATCCATTCAACATTGAAGCTAGTTTAGCACACGCTGCTATGTCTGAATGGATGCTACTGTACTGTCTAGTGTGGGCCAGTATCCCAGTTGGCAAAATGACTATTCCAGACTGTGGGCCGGCGGTAAGGAGCATACAAATGAAAATAGCAGCAGAAAAAAAAAGCGCTTGTCTCTCTCTCAAGCCAAGCATCTGCTAAGCATTTTAATGGGGATCAATGGAAGGGCAGGGACAGGAGATCGAGGGGTTGATTGGCTGGCCGGCCCGGCGCTCACACAGCCGCCGCTCTCCATACTGCCTGCACTGCTGTTTACAGCCAACACAAGCTGCCCGCGCACTCTGAACCAGCTGATGTGTATATCTGTGCTCTGTGTGTGTACTGGAGGGATTTATGTATCAGTGTGTGCACAGGAGGCTAAGTCATGTGTGTGCACGATGCATCAGTTTGTGTGCACATCATTAGCATTAACAATAATATATGTATTGTGTTATATGTGTGCATGCATGCATTTACTGCAACACGTGGGTTTATAGTGTTTGTAAATATGTATTTGTCAAATATGGTTGACGGCTATTTTGTGCAAGAAAATGTATTTCTGTCATCATATGCTTTCAAAGTGTATTGTTTAGTGCATGTTGCACGTGTGTACGTTTCTCTAACACACTCATACCTGTGTGTGTGTGTGTGTGTGTGTGCGTGTGTTCTTGTACCACCTACATAGTGAGGACCAGAGCATATTTTTAACCAAAAGAATGGGGACATTTTTGCGAAGTGAGGACATTTTGGCCGATCCTCACTTCTTTAAAGGTTTGTTTGAGAGTTCAGACTTTGTTTTAGGGTTAAGGTTACAATTAGGTTATGTTAGGGTTAGGGTTGGGCATTTGATGTGATGGTGAAGGTAAGGTTAAGGGTTAGCATTAACAATAATATATGTATTGTGTTATATTTTTGCATGCATGCATTTACTGCAACACGTGGGTTTATAGTGTTTGTAAATATGTATTTGTCAAATATGGTTGACGGCTATTTTGTGCAAGAAAATGTATTTCTGTCATCATCTGCTTTCAAAGTGTATTGTTTAAGTGCATGTTGCATGTGTGTACTTTTCTCTAACACACTCATACCTCTGTGTGTGTGTGTGTGTGTGTGTGTTCTTGTACCACCTACATAGTGAGGACCAGAGAATATTTTTAACCAAAAGAGTGGGGGCATTTTTGCGAAGTGAGGACATTTCGGCCATTCCTCACTTCTTTAAAGGTTTGTTTGAGAGTTTAGACTTTGTTTTAGGCTTAAGGTTACAATAAGGTTATGTTAGGGTTAGGGTTGGGCATTTGATGTGATGGTGAAGGTAAGGTTAAGGGTTAGCATTAACAATAATATATGTATTGTATATGTTTGCAAGCATGCATTTACTGCAACACGTGGGTTTATAGTGTTTGTAAATATGTATTTGTCAAATATAGTTGACGGCTATTTTGTGCAAGAAAATGTATTTCTGTCATCATCTGCTTTCAAAGTGTATTGTTTAAGTGCATGTTGCATGTGTGTACGTTTCTCTAATACACTCATACCTCTGTGTGTGTGTGTGTCTGTGTGTATGCGTGTGTGTGTGTGTTCTTGTACTACCTACAAAGTGAGGACCAGAGCAAATTTTTAATCAAAAGAGTGGGGACATTTTTGCGAAGTGAGGACATTTTGGCCGATCCTCACTTCTTTAGAGGCTTGTTTGAGAGTTCAGACTTTGTTTTAGGCTTAAGGCTACAATTAGGTTTATGTTATGGTTGGGCATTTGATCTGATGGTGAAGGTAAGGTTAAGGGTTAGGGTAAGGGTAGGGGTAGGGAATTCACTATTCCAATGAGGGCCCTCACAAAGATAGAAGTACAAGATGAGTGTGTGTGTGTGTGTGTGTGTGTGTGTGTGTGTGTGTGTAGCTGAACCAAGCAGCGGCAAAGAAACAGTTAAAGTGAAGCTTCCTGGCGTGCCAAATGAATCAGATTAATATTAGCCAAAGCGAATGTCATCATTGGCACTTCTCCCCTCTTCCTCTACCTCTCTATATCACTCCCTCCACCACCTAAACCCCCCTCCCCTCCCCTCCGTTCCGTTCCTCCTCCTCTCCTTGCTTCGTTTGGGTTTCTGAGTCCTGAGCGGTAATGAGGGAACGTTATGCAGTGCCATAAACGGAGGGGCTCGCTGTCAGTATGCATAAAGGATGAGACAGAGAAGATGGCGCCGAGGTCAGGGGGGAGAGAGAAGGAGAGAGTCGAGGAGGACAGGATGGAGAGAGTGTGTGTATGTGTGTCACACGCACAGTGAGTGAGCACTCAATGGCAAGGCAAAGCTGGTGACAAATAGGCTTCCCTGTGTGTCTGCCTCACAGGTGCTATGCAGTGTGTGCAGCGCCCCCTATGCTCCCCCTGGAGGAAGTTAACAACCCCTCAGTGGGCGTGTTCACCTATAATGGGTTTAACAGTATATATACATAATATGAAATCAGAGCTGATATGGTAACTGATGGTTTCATATTGTCCATAAATCCAAGAAATGGACTGAAATCGACAGTGATTTGATCCGACTAACAAATATTGTCTGCAGTCAAAGCCTGTTCTCTTGTTCTCAACACTGTAGTTGTCCAAAAAACTATTTAACACATGAGCCACACTGCTTGGTAACATGTTCCTTCATTACCAACACGGACAATTAAACAGACTTTGTTTGTTGTGCCTCACATACACCGTCCTGCTGGCGAAAACTTCCACTACAGCACCAAATGTTGATTAATTCGCAGCTGAAAATAGTCGTCAACAAAAGCACAGTTTAAACCTGTCAGATTAACATGTCCAGCTGTTTTTAAGAAATGAATTTGGATCCCAAAAATGTTATGCCTCTTTTATAAAGATCTCAAGGTGGAAATTGTACAGTTTTGGATGATAGATGAACACATTGCTGGTTTGTTTTGATCTAAATCAAGTTG
Organism: Centropristis striata; assembly: GCF_030273125.1. Taxonomy (NCBI): domain Eukaryota; kingdom Metazoa; phylum Chordata; class Actinopteri; order Perciformes; family Serranidae; genus Centropristis; species Centropristis striata. The sequence goes on along the minus strand of NC_081540.1, from coordinate 10,013,147 downwards.
AAAAGTTAATTATCTCCGACTTGAATAAGCTGCAGGCTGGAAAGAGATTTACCTAGTCTAATGCAGGCCATATTTTGGCTTTGGCATACCCTATATGTTAAAGTAAGGCGTGTAACTGAGCTGGGAGATCAGGACAGTTGAGTGAGTTTCATCTCTTCTATGTATGTGAGAAAGACAAAGCTGCACTCTGTTTATAGTCGTTTTTAACATCTCTATGGTTGAATATAACCTTTGTTTCAACCCCTTAACGTACAATGACCTCATGTTCCAACTTAAACCATAAATACTTTAATTTAAAGCCACACCTTTTCATCAAAAGGAATTATTCTAGACGTGTCTCATGCATCACCATAGATATATAGAAAGAACTCAAGTTTGAGAATGAAAGTGTGTTTGTAAATAGGGCTGGGCGATTTGGACCAAACCTCATATCCCGGCATTTTTCGGCTGAATGGCGATATATATTGGTATTTTAAACAAAACGTGCAAAGTGTTTAGTTTTAACTCAAAGTCACAAGTAATCATCATCAACCTGTTTTATTTAAGACTTATCAAATGTATCAAAAACCTTGCACCTTTTGAAGCAATTTGCTTGTGCCATGTTTTGCAAACAACGTCGTGTTGCTCTTCATCTGCAATACAAAATACCTCCAAATTACAGAACCACTGTTTATTTTTTTCTTAGGAACTAGCTCTTGCTCTTTATTAACCAGCGCCGTGTCCATCATGTTATCGTTTTTTTAAGTTTGAAAAGTTTGTTGTGTTGTTGAGCGTTGGAAACAGTATGAGAAGCAGAGAATGATCTGTGCCTGTGGGGCAGAGAGGAGCAAACAGTCGTAACCAAATAGCAGTCAAAAGTTAAGGCAACATCCGAAGATATTATACATCGTGTAGCGGTATTGTCTCAACTACTTATCTCTTTCTAAAATATATCGGTATAATTCGTTATACCGAAACTCGATATAACTCGTTATAGTGATATACCGCCCAGCCCTATTTGTAAAGATAGAAAAGTTTTACTTCTGTGTATGAAACATCCAAAGATAATATATACCGTATGGAGGTATAGTCTCAACTATATTTCTCTTTATATCGTTATAACTCCTCCTGATTTAACTTGATATAACTCATAATACCGATATACCGCCCAGCCCTATTTGTAAAGATAAAAAGTTTTATTTCTGTGTATGAAATCAGCCAGATCTTCTACGGCTGTTCAACATCTACTGGCTGGTTTCTGAGAGACGTCCGATGGCTGAGCCGGCTTCTTCCGGTTTAGCGATCCGCTAACGTCAATGGGAATAAAACTATTTCTGTGCAGCTCTTCTAGGCGTCTAGCTTTGCCATTTTCATGTGGCAGCACAAATTGTTGCACATTTTAAAAAAATGTTGATGAAAAAAAGTTTGTTCAAGTTGCAGTATTGTCTCAACTACATATATCCTTCTAAAATGTATCTGTATAATTTGTAATACCAAAATACCGCCCAGCCCTATTTCTTCTACCACTGTTTAACATCTACTGGCTGATGTCCGAGGGGCGTGCAATGGCTGTTGGCCTGTTTAGCGATCCGCTAACTCCAATAGGAATACAACTATTTCTGTGCAGCACTTCTCGGTCTAGCTTTGCCATTGTCGTGCACTGCACAATCACAAATTGTTGCACATTTAAGAAAAAAAAATCTGCTTATGAAAAAAAGTTTGTTCAAGTTTTGTGAAAACTGGGTCATTTGTTGTTGTTTTGTTTTTTTCAGAAACCTGCTGATACTGAACTCAACCGAAAACATATCTGCCTTGGTGGGAGTCATAAAGTAATCCCTTTGGGTAATGTTTTGTAAAGAGAGTAACTGTGTCCAGAACACCACTAATTTAAACTGTACAGTACTGCTAGAAAAGTAGCCAAACATATAGATAAAAAGGGTGTAAAATTCAATTAATCTGAAACATGAATGCATAGCTTCTGACTTTGTATCCTTCACTCTGAGCCAACGCTCTCTCCCTGCTAATCGATGTCAGTCTGGAAGAAATCCAGCTTTCTCTCTCTCACACACACACACACACACACCAACACAAACACACCTTTAAAAAGCCTTCGATATCATTAGCTGTCATGTTTCACGGTAGGTAACACAACAGTGCATACGGATACACAGCTCACCGCCGAGTCTAGAGGGGGAACGTGTTTGTGTGAGCGCGCACACACAAACAAGGATGCATGGTGAGTGTGTGAGTGGATTACACCGGGTTCACAGTGTGTATGGGGAAAGCGTGGCAGCAACTTGGCTCCATAATGGGATTTCTCAGTACTCCTACCCTGCTCACACACACACACACACATACACACAAATACACTGATCTCACCCCAAACAAGCAGGTTAGCAGTAACAAAGCAGAGCACATATCCTATCTTAGCAGTAAGAGGTAAGCTGCAGCAGAGCTCCAGCTCAGTTAAAGACACATATCCCCTCACCTCTCCTTCTCACAAAAGCCAGGGAGGAAGGATAGAGTGAGGGAGAGGGAGAGAAATGTGTGGAGGGATCAGCTACATTAGACAGGGATAAGGAATGCTGTAGTAAAGCTGGATGAGGGTGAGGAGAGGAGCAGCTACTGTACAGCGCCGACTTAGAAAAAGCACAAATGTGGAAAATGGACTTATGTGCGGAATGGAAAGGCTTTTATTGCTAAATTTGACTTTAAGAGTGATAATTTGGAGGTTTTTTCTTGTATGTTGACACTTTTGGTGGCAAGCTTTTTAGCAGCATCATCCTCAGATCACGTGTCAGTGCTGTGGGCAGTGCTGCATGACGACTCATTCCTATAGTTCCTTGGATGATGAGATACAATGAGATATTCCTTTATTGATCCCAAATGGGGGAAATTCGGGTGTTGCAGCAGCACAAGTACAGAGTAAAAACAGGTCAAGGAATGAAAATAGAATAAAACATTTTTTTTAAATAGTATAAAAAAATGACAAATAAAAAAATAGTATAAAATGAAAACAAATAAATAGCATAAAAAAATTAAAAATAATGAATATTATAAAAAAAATAGTATAAAAAGATAAATATTATAAAAATAAATAAATAGTATAAAAATGAAAATAAATAAATAGCATAAAAATAAATAAATAGTATCAAAATTAAAATTAAATAAATAGTATGGAAAATAAATAGTATAAAAAATTTAAAATAAATTAATAGTATAAAAAAATAAAAATACAAAATAAAAATACAAAACAAAGACCAAACTAAAAAATAAATAAACAAATAAAAATACCAGATAATGGTAATACCAGTGTGCTGTTAAGTAAACTAACACCTTATGAGACCCAAAGTAGTTTGATGACAAAAATAGTGGATTTTAATCTAAACTTTTAAAAAAAGAAAGAATTTCCATGTTTTTGGTACAGTAACGTTCTGGTTTCTGTTTTGTTCGCCACATATAATTGACCGATCATATTTGCTTTGCATGCAGGTAAAAGTTATATTATTTCATAAATGTATTCAAAAACAAAACCTATACCTATTTTTCTTGTGGAATGATCTTTTAAATATTCATTACATGCAGGTCAATTCATACCTTGTTTTATAACTGCGGATGAAAAAGTTGAGTACAGACAAGATCAATACAATACAATGGATGTAATCAATCAATGTAATCGTGCATTAGCTTTAAGGTGTTAGCATATAAATATAATTTAAATTATCATATAACGGAGGAAAAACAGACAGAATCAATTTTTAAAAATGTTTTTATTTAACCTGGTATTCATCAATCATGCTTAAAATTCAAACAAATCTGCTAGAGATGGCAGATTTAGGGAACACATATTGGCTACAGGATGAAGAGCAGTGGTGGGAAAAGTATTCAGAACAACAGTACAAAACTTAGTGAAATAAAAGTACAAAAGTATCAGCATCAAAATGTACTTAAAGTATCAAAAGTAAAAGTACTTATTGTTATGCAGAATGGACCCACTCCCAACCCAAATATATATTATTTGATTATTTGTATTGATGCTTTTATGTAAGCAGTTTTGGCATTTTACAAAAACACATTCTCATTTAACAACTTAATATACTGTCATAAGATTAAATTTAAAAAAAGTTTAATCACTTGAAATTGATCATGTTTTTTCATGTTAAATCTCAACCTTAAAAGTAACTAAAGCTGTCAGCTCAATGTAGTGCAGTAAAAAGTGCTATATTTGCCATAAAATGTTATAAAGTAAAAGTAAAAAGTTACATAAAATGGAAATACTCAAGTAAAGTACAAGTACCTCAAAGTTGTACTTAAGTACAGTACTTGAGTTAACATACTTGGGAACTTTCCACCACTGCAGCTACCAGACAATGAAATGTGTTGCCAACTCTTTTTTAATAATCAATTTGATGTTAAAGTTGTTGCAGCCCTAATCTTCTCAAATAAATCATTGTCAAATAAGCCATATTGGAATTATTTCGGCAAACAAATGAGACCATATATAAGAGTCTTAAGTCTGAAAGTCAACACTATTTATTTCCCAGAAAGCTGGGGCTGTCTGTTCCAAAGATTGTATTTGAAAAAGAATAATCCTGCAGACCTCTGTTACTTTCTCGATGATTTAAGCTTAATGTGTTCTGAGAGAACAGTGCCCTCTTTCTCTCTTGTTCCATAAACTAAAAACCAACACAGTGGTTCACAAAGTAAATGTAAGTGTAAGGTGAGGAAAGACTTATGTCCAAAACTGTATGTTTTATTGATTTATTTTGGTTCGACTTCTCCATTCAACACCTTTAACTGTCCAGGAATGTGTGTGAATACAAAAGTTTCATTCCAGTGGAGGAGACGGAGGAGGGAGGGAATATTCTGTGGCGAGGACTAACCAACCACAGGCCATCTAGGGACACGTCAGGCTGCTCGCTGTGTTTAGCGAGCTTTAAAACCACATCATTAGCCCACACCATCCCACTCTCCTCCCAGGTGTGGTGAAGAGCCAGGTGCATCTCTCCCTCTTTGTCTTTTTCTTTCCATTTGTCCCTTTCTGCCTCGCTGTCTCTCAACATATAGCGTGCACCTGGAGGGAATTCAGCCAAACTATCATTGTGAACGTCCCTCAGGCTGAAGAGCACAGAAATTACACACACTTTACTCTTCGAGGGGCCAAAAGCAAACAAACACCTGAGCATAATGTGAAAATGTGTTTTGGCCTGGGTGCGTTTCTGCCTTGTAATTCCACCTGCAAACACAGCCTCCTTCAGCGTGGACCCCCAAGATAGTTTTGTCCGTCACCCTGCAATTTCCCTCAGCTTGTCTTCCCATCAAATGTCGCTCCATAGAAAGCATTGTGGGTAAATATTGCGTATATGAATCCGTTTAGACTGAGGCAGCTCAATCAATGGCGCCTTTTTGGGCTGAAGAGCTGGTGTCAGCCAAATGCTGCCAGTCTAAGAAGCATTGAGAGGTGAGGACTCGGTGTGCAGAGGACAGAAAATAGAAACAAACTCCAAACAGTCCCCTCTCTTTCAACCCCTCTTTATCTTTTTCTGCTCATCCCTCCCTGCCTCCTACTCTCTGCTAATAACTCAAACGGGGCCTCCGTCCAGTTTTTCTCCTCCCACAGAGCAGAGGAAAAGTAAGCAAGGAAATTCTCCGGGCTCAGCAGCGGGGAAGACAACTGTCCCCCTATCCTTGGGGCTGGAGCGAGCCAAATAAAATAGCAAGTGCTGCACCAGGAAATGGCTAGCCAAACACACAGGGCCATGAATCTCGGCTTGGCAGAGGGGAAGGATTTCTCCATGCAGTCCCCAGCCATGACTATAGAGGCCTTTTTGTATTGAAAGGACATCTCCCAAATGGGTTTAACAGTAATCACAATCAGGGATCGTTACTCCATCAGTCAATCTATTCTCCATGTCAAATGGAGGCTCCGCTTATATTTAGAATGAAACTGTTCTTCTTATTTAATAGCATGATGTAGCCAAGCGTCCAGATCATGGAACTAAATCTGCTTAGTTACTAGATAATCTATTAAGATTAGTAGTGTAATCAGTGCAGGGTCGTTCAGGAACTACAGGTCTGCGACTGGAAATGATGTGCCTGTCCTTGTCATAACTGAGGAATATAAAATAATCCTTATAATATACAATGAAATAGGCTACTTTTGAGGTAAACCAATGGTCAACCAATAAGGAATGCATTTTTTTCAACTATCCTTTCAACAAGTTCTCCAACATTAATGGCAAAGTAAGTTGTGTGTCAGTACCACCCATTACGACACGTAGATACGTATGACGGCTCATGGTACAAAAGCGCATTCTAAAAATAGCACACACGTACGGTCCCAGTTGTAAAAAAGGCTGCAGTTTCTGTGGATTTATGTTATAAAACCACTGACCTAGGTTTAGGGCTAAAAACTTCCTGGTAAGGCGTTATAAAAGACAGATTACACAGTAAATAAATGCACGTAAATGCCGGAAGCAAAGTAGTTAGAAGGATCAAGTGACTATCTAAGTCAACTAAGTTATGTAAGAAAGCGTAAGTTACATTCATAAACGTGATTTATGTCACTTAAAAATGAGTTAAAAACGGTTTACTTTTGTCTTCACACAGGATACAAACCCCACTCTACTGGGTGAAAGTCTGTTCGACCCATCCACCACCCCATCACCAACTATTCATTCATTCATTCATTATCCTTAACCGCTTATCCACAATCGGGTCGGGGGTCTGGAGCCAATCCCAGCTGACATTGGGCGAGAGGTGGGGTATATCCTGGACTGGTCTCCAGGGCTGACACATAGAAACAGACATGCTCTCATTCACTCCTACGGGCACTTTAGAGTCACCAATTAAACCTAAGTGCATGTTTTTGGGCTGTGGGAGGAAGCCGGAGAACCCGGTGAGAACCCACGCTGACACAGGGAGAACATGCAAAGTCCACACAGAAGAGCTGCAGGCCGGAGTCGAACCAGCGACCCTCTTTCTAACCACCAACCATCGTTTAGCCCAGTATCTCCCAATGTATCATGTTTATGTTAAATCTAGACCTGAAAAGTAACTAAAGCTGTCAACCAAACGTAGTGGAGTAAAAAGTACCATATTTGCCTAAAAATGTTGTGGAGCAGAAGTATAAAGTTATATAAAATGGAAATACTGAAATAAATTACAACTTCAAAATTGTACTTAAGTACAGTACTTGAGTAAATGTACTTAGTTACTTTCCACCACTGGTCATATAACAATGGCAGACATCCCACAACCGCACATCCTTTGTCCAAGCCATTTAGCTGTAAATGTATGACATTGATTTATGAGTAAAATAGATGAAGTCTAAACTTGCCATTACTCTGAGTCATGAAAAATAACTAAAAATGGCAATCCCAAGTAACAGAAAACCCAACATTTTTGTTTCCCTGTGGCCACCCAATGCGAAAGGATCCCGCACCATTGATGCTCCAACAAACACCACATAACACAGCCAGGCAACGGTGTGTTAATTCAGTTAATCTGAACAGGAAATCCACAGCACATTTCTCTGGATATTTCTGTGGCATGCTCTCCAAAATGTGTCCTGATCCCCTCCTCTCCGATCCCACCCATCTCTCTCACCTTCCCTCACCTCCGTAAATGAGAGAGAGGGAGCCTCTGTCCAAGATGGTGCTGTTTGCACAGCCGACCACAGAGGAGGGAAGCCAAAGATTACTGCAGCCACCGTGGAAATGCTAGAAGTGGGTGGCAATCGCTGGGGAGCGGAGGTTAGCGAGGACAGAAGATAGTTACTGTGGGCATGTATGTGCTATAAACGAACCACTGTGCTAGTTGTGGTACTGAATGTTCCCATGGATTTGATATGTGTTCCTGATCTAATAAACTGTATATGGTTGAATAAAGTATGTATGTTTGCTACAAATTTACTTTGTGACATAAATATGAATCATGCTATGACTAATTTAGTTAGAAGGTTGAACTTAGGGCAGGACTGCAGTGATTTTTTTTATATCCCGAGGTGAAAAAAGTTAGTTATGCACTACTTGTATATTAAGATTTTGCTCTTTCCATGCTAAATGTAACATTAAATCAAGAAAAACTCACTAAAACTATCATAATTTTGCAAATATAACCCGCAAAAGACGACTTTTCTAATATAGTGTCATTAATTCTGCAATTTTTTTTGCCTTTTTGTGTTCCGTTTGGTCTTTTGTTGCAATGCATTTCATTTTCTTTTTGCAAATAAACTGTAAGAGTGCCCTGTAGCCAGACCATGAACAGGGCCCGGATATTGATTTTGGTGCTCTGAGAGGCTTGAGGTCATGAGAGGTGCTCATCTGTGCAGTGGAGCAGTTGGGAAGTGTGGGGAGTGACTGGCGCATTAGTTAGTGGAATTATGTGGATCACGGCTGCAACAGCTAGAGGTGCAAATGCTCACCGGCAGGATTAGATAATGCTATTATCAGTATGATAGTAGCATTAGAAAGAAGCATTAGCATGGATAATTCCACGGATTCAGCAGCAGAGAATCGCCATAAAATCATTGCATTATACCCAAAGAGATGAGATCCAGATATAGAAAGGCACTGCGGAGAATCAAACTTGACGGTAAATCTTCAAATTATAAGTCATCACGTTTTCGTGTCTTGTCGAGTAAACAGGTATTTAACAAAGGATGATCAAACACGTCTTTTCTCACCAGGCTGAAAAAACATGGCAGCAAAAGACAACACTCTCCCCCTCCATGCATTTCACATTAAACCTCCGTATTTTCTTTGTTGTTTCAATCCTCTCGGAACAGTTGGAATACAAAACACATCCTAAGATGGTGTTTTTTTCCCTATAGGTGTTAGTGTATGTGATATATTGGTCACAGCTGAACTCAGCTGTACTGTGTGGGTGCACCCTGCCTACTGTCATCACAGATGCTGATGAATGAATGTTAATACACGAAGGAGGGAAGGTGAAGGCATTCGTAGGAGTCGACGTTGTTTCACTATTCACACATCAGTCACCTCAAAACTTTTCTCCGTCTCTTTACATATTGTACAACTCATGTTTTGTGACTGGTATTGGGAGTAAAGAAGACTGGATTTGGCCTGGATCCAGATTTGGCAACACATTCCCACTTCCAGCTTGGCAGATACCGCAGCTTGGTCACTGCCCCTCAGCGTCAGATAGAGATGCTCTTGGCTCATTACATGCATAGTGGTTTTCAAAATAAAGGTCCGTCTTCACAGGAAATGGTTCGGTTAAGGCACATAGGCACCTTTAACCTTCTATCGAAAGTCACAGAGAGCAACAAAATCTGAACACAACTGGTCATTAAACACATTATTAGGCGTTTTTCCATTAGGTACTTTTCCCTCTAGTGAGCCACTATGGGTGTAGCTTGGGAGAGAGGATCCGCCCAACTTCGATGGTTAGCGACTCAGGTAGCGGCTCAGAAAGTACCTGTCTCAGGTAGGTACTTTTCTAAGCTGCTACTAAGTAGTCGACGATGATTGGCTACTGTTTAGGTGGGATATGATGTGAGTAGAACTCAACACAACCACAAAATACCAATGGTTCATATCCTTGTCTGGTGCACAGTCTCTAAGACCAAGCGTACATGTCTATGTTGATGTCTCTACTGTTTGGACTTGCTGTGTCAGTCTGTTGTCAGCGTTGTGTCACTGACGTCACGGTCAAAATTGTCACTGAATAATCACGCAAGTGTCGCAGAATTATTTACGTCACATTCGAACTCCGTTGGATAGCCGCTACAAAAGTACCTGTATGGGCCTACTGACACAGGTGTGAATGGCAATGTGTCTCAGCTGTCCACCATGGACTCTATAACAATAATTGACATAGTCACCCTGACGTCACCCACTGGTTTTATTGACTGGTTTTGAAGGCTTGAGTTCCGCCTTTTTACCGTTAGCATCTTGGATTTTTGCCACCATTGCATTCACATACCTGTTTTGGAGTCGGAAGGGTGCCATGTTATAAGCTTTCGCTAGGGTTAGCTAGCTAGTTTAGTTAGCAAAGTGCATATGAAATGCAAAATGAACAGCTGACTCATCATAGTGTCTTTTAGCGCAACCGAACACTGAACAAGACATTTTTAAGCAACAAAATGTTCTGAAAAAATTTAACAAATAATGAACTGAAAACACACTGAAAAGGCAAAAAGTTCTCAGATGAGCAAACATAGTAAGCCACACACTAAATCATACCCTATTTAATGGTCTATTTTACTCTAAATGGGAACATCATTTACAAAAATCAACATCATGCTGTATTAAAGAAGACTTGAAACGAGCGAACAAGATCATAAACTAATGTTTACTAAGGTAATAAAACAAGTGAGAAGTAGGGCCATTTTCTCAATCAATTTGAGTTATTTTTGTAACCTGGGAGTCACCCTCTGCTGGCCATTAGAAATAAAGCAGGTTCAAAGTGCTTATTGGGCCCAAAGGGTTAATTGTTGTTCCCTTGTGTTTGGATCACCACAATGCTTGGTGTAAACAGGGTCCTGATCTTTGTCCTCATCTTACACCTTACACATTTATAATTTGCAATCAAAGTGATAATAATAGATGAAAACCACTAAGTAATCAGCCTTTAGCTAAATTCAGCCGGACAATTCATTTCACAGCAAGAACAGGTGGCTGTAATATTGTGCACACTCTGTTTTCCTCTCTCCACATGGCATTTCTCACTCTTACAAACTTGTGCGAAGGTGGAATGGTAAACCGTGTTGGTGTGGGAGGTCTGTTCAGCAGGCAACAGTAGCAGGAGGTTGTGCACACACACAGCTGCTGCCATAGCACACATGGCAGGAGATGTGCCTGGGTATAAATAGTATGCCACTATTTTGTCTTTACATATTTAGCTGTTGGATATTTTAATGCAAATTAATGTGGTGGGATTGGAGAGGGGTGTTTTTGTTGACTGGAATTAGTGTTGTGAGCGAGCTTTCTTCTCCATTCTTTCCCTTTCTTTCTCTCCCCTCCAAATTACAGCTATTAAGACAAGACTGGTGTGAGCCAAACACGGCGCTCCACTTAATGTGATTTACCCCGCGCTCAGAAAGGAATAAGAGGCAATGATTCATGGGAGCCCCACAAAAAGCTGGAGAGACGAGAAGATGTCCACCTCCGACATGTGCTCAACACAAACACTGGGCTTGTTTAAGTGTGTAATTGCGTGAGTGTGCGATTAGTGCGTTCTTATGTGTGTGCGCGCAAGTATTTGTGTGCGGATGAGCTTAAAATGAACATTATGATTTATGACATCCTGTGTTTAAGTCTAGTCTTCACATTAGCACAACAGTAATCTAATGAATAGATTGCTTTAGAAAGAAACATGCAAATGCCCACTGCCTATTTCCAGAAACTGGGCTCCGGAGCCAGCAACTGTGGTCCCTCATCTTGATGTGGCTTTATAGTGTTTCTGCAAAATGATCTCGCTTGCAACTTCCCCCCACTCACACACAACTGAGGAGTAATGTGACAGCAGCACGCCGGCTTTTCTTCAATGTCTACCATGCCAGCTTTCAACACCCGCCATTGGCAGAATTGGGTTTGACAGCTCTCGTCGAGGCCTGGCAATTGGCCGGGCTCCAGGGACGCTGTATGGGAAGAGTAGTATACACCACCAAAGGGTGCGGGAACAGGAAAACAAAGCAGTCACCGCAGAGAAACTCAAGCAGGGGTGCGGTCAAGGCGGGCTCAACACTAGATCTCATTTCATCACGTACAGCTTAACAGCCATGTTAAGATAAGGCGCAAAGGGGAGGGAGAGCGAGGAGGCCATCTGAAGGAGTCCGGCGCTGAAAAGTGAACGTGTGAGTGCTGACAGCAACACAGAGCCTTTGGAAAGACACTTAACACCAGCGCCAGGACACAGTAGATTGGAGATACTGTAAACCAGCAGGCAGAGAAAGGCCTTCACTCGACAGCTTTGTCTGATTCACAAGATACTGTTGTGCTAAGGGTGAAATGTAGCGTAGCGCTTTTATGAAAAATGACTGTGATTAGGGGGGAAAAAATGTGGATTTTCTTAGTCCACATTGAAGATAATACCAAACCTTAGCCCAACTGGCCAGTTTTGCAGCATCTGAATCCCAGGGCCAAGTAGGCTGGCCCGCCCCATAGATCAAGGCTTAATGTAGCCTGCGGTGCTGGCAGGATGGCCGAGACAAATGACAGTTCACCGAGGTGGGGTCCCTGGGCAGAGCTTGGCCTGGCCTCTGGTGCTGTACTGGGGCTGCGTGGCTAGCTGGAGCCTGCAGGACAGAGGGCCCGTGCAGGGAGGGGAGAGAGCGCGGGGCTGGGAGGGCTCACTCGCTTCGCTAATGGGTCCCCAGACAACCAGGCTTGACCTCACAGGCTCAGTGCATCCATTATCAGCCGGTTAGCTGCTAGTGCTAGCGCAGCTAGCTCGGGCTAGTTAGCTGCAGCTAGAGGTTAAAGCTCACTTAACGGACCACGTGAAGATCCTATGTGAGATTTTCTTTTGCAATTGTGCTCTTGAAACTGCAGCTGGTGGTAAAGTATATAACAACAGACAGAGTTCTCTATTAATAGAAAAAGGCTTACGTGCTGATTATCATGTTTTATTTTGAACCTCATTAACCTTCGGAACCCACAGTAAGTTTCAGGTCATGTTTGCTCCCTGTGGACAAATGTTTCACTGCAATAATATATATGCAATGAAGAGCAGGAACACGCAGATACAAAGGTATACATGATACAGTAGAAAATGAGTGAGTGAGTTAGTCTGAACAACCTTGAAGCTAAAGTACATAAGTGGAACTTATGTATAAGTTATAAAAAATATAAAATTATCAAAAGAAAAGGCCTGTTTCTTATTACATTTTGAATTATTTATTTGACAAATGAAGGGAACTTACTCATATTTGATCATTTTTTGGTGAGAAGGGGGTTGGGGTTGAAGAGGTTAGTGGTGTTTAAGAACCTGTCTGCGGCATAATTATGTAGATTGCTAGACCGTGATCTTATAGAACCTTGTTTTCAATCGTCCAACAAGTTCTCCAACATAAACGGCAGAAGGGGTCATGTGTCAGTACCACAAATTACGACACATAGGTACGTATTGCGGCTCGTTGTACAAAAATAGCACACACACACACGTATGGTCCGAGTTTGGAAAACAGCAGTTTCTGTGGATTTATGTTATAAAACCATTGACCTAGGTTTAGTGCAAAACACTTCCTGGTAAGGCGATATAAAGTACACTTTAAACAGTAAATAAGTGTACTTAAATACAGGAAGTAAAGTAGTTACAAGGGTCACGTAACTACCGCAAGTTACGTAAAAAATGTTAGTTACATTCAAAAACATGATTCACGAAACTTACGTAAACAACGCAATTTTAGTTAAAAATGGTTTACTTTTGTTTTCAAATGGGATGCGACCCCAACCTCCATGGTCCAACCTCTATGTTGGACGCATTACAGCGGATGGTGAATTCCGAAGATATATATAAACCCAATAGGTTCTGAGCTGATAACCTCCTTAAGGATCACACTCTAAACCTGGCCTTTACCTACTATGAACTTTTACTTTACATATGTAGTTTGATAAAAAAACAAACTATTCCTGACCTCTCCTGTCTCGTTCCGCCTCCTCTCATCCGAGCAAAGCAAACATGCAGCCATGGCCCTGCAGATCACAGGAGTCCATTCCCCATTTCCAGCGAGTGCACAACTCGGCCGAAATAACCTCCTGGAAGTCTCCTCATCTCTATGCGGCTATCATTTTGCTCCAAAGATGTCCGCCCGCCCTGCAGCAGCAACCCACAGCGCCTGTGAACTCTGCATACATTATCTTCCCTCCCTCCGTAGGGCGCTGTGCTTTATGTGGGGAAACTGGCCCCATTTATCAGCATCCTCTGTATCCCCCCACTGCCTGGCAAGGCACCTGCTGCTAGTCTAACTAAAGCCTGGCTGCGGCCTTATCGCTCCTGCAGATCACAAGGCGCAGGGATGTAGATTGGCTAAATCTTCAGCTAAAACAAACAAACAAACAAACAGAGAGCTAGTCCTTTTTTCCTCCCATCAGATTTGCCCACATCTGAAGGTGAATGGCGAAAAAGCAAGTTTAAGGAATGGATTACGGGCGGCTTTTGAAAACAGCGTTAACTGGGGCACGGGCGTCTGGCACGCTCTCCCCTCGGTGCTGGGCCTAATGATTTCTAATGCCGCTAAACATTACGGCGCAGTGAAAGCCCCGCTTTTCACTAGGGACGCGGCCGCAAATCTCCCATCGCATGTTCCCTTTGTTGATTTTTGTGAGACAACAACACGGCAACGCTTATCTCCATTACAGACCAGCACCACGGGGAGCTTTCCCAAAGCCTTTCACCCAATGCCTTATTAGCAGCTATTCCCTTCTGTCTCCCTCATCCTCCAACTGGGAAGCAGATAGAGGGAAAGAGAGAGCATTATCCCAGCGTCTCTTCTTCCGATTCACCACAAACCCCTCGCCACGTCTATTCACACACCACTGGGCCTGGATGGCCCCACTTTACCCGTCTACTCTCCCTTCCTCTTCTTTCACAGTCTTAGCCCTGAATCACACTAAGAAGAAGGAGAAAAAAAAGAAAGCATTTCCAGTTATTTATAAGCCCATACAAAGGCCTGGCTGTTAATTTCAGAGCCTTTAAGAAGATGAGGTTCTTTTGTGCTTGTTTGTATTGTGGGAAACAAAAAAACGGGGATAATGCCGTCAACACTGATAGCTTCATATTAGTGACTCAATGATAGGCTATTGGTGTACAGTGGCAAAGGTTAAGTTTCCTGCTGCAGCTTAAGAGATAAATGTTGTGTACAGTGTAGTCAATGCGCTTCTTATTTAAGGGAAAACACAGCGAGTCTAATTCGAAGAAGTTCCTTATCTTGTGGTGTGTTTTCTGCTCCATCATGCCCCTCTTTCTTTGCATTTTGTGTGTGTGTGACTCATGCTCTTGCAGCAGTGATGATAAGAATCTGCTTTTTTTTTTGGGTTCCTCCCCAGAAGTACCAATTCCTGCAGCCCTCCTCAGCTGGTCCCCCCTGTTTGTTTAGCGTGTGTTTATTTGTTTCTCTGTAGTCCTGGGATTAATTATCATAACCATATGCCTGGCTAATACATCTCTCTCCAAGCCAATAGCGTGGCAGCCTGCTACTTCTCCATTTTAATTACAGCTAACATCGTTAGCCTGATTTTGTTTTGCTGTTTCCTGCTTATTTCTGAATTCATAATTCAAAATACCATCAGAAAATGTGGGGCTGGAATAATTAACTCAAAAAAAAAAAAAAAAAAGTAGCAATGCGACAGTCTAGCACATGGGGGAAATTCACACTTCTGACACTGGAACGGCATAAATTCAAAAGAAGGTTGCATTTTGGCAAAACAGTCCAATCCAGACACGGGAGTTCATTTGACACCCAAATTTATCAACTTTCACACCGGAAAAACATACTTTTTCTTCAGGTGTGAATTTGTTGATTGTGTGTACAAGATTTGGGAGGGATGCTGTGACGCCGGGGTCGTCTGTAGTGAAGGTGAAGTGCTGCTAATGTATCTGGGAGGAAGTGGTGTCGTGGGTTCAGTGTCGGCTCATATTTTACCAGCTTGGCTTTGGGCCAGACAAGTTTAGTCTGGGTGTGGTGGAGGGGGGGGGGGCGGAGGGGGGGGATAATGACTGCTGAGTCAATCAGCGCAAGAAGAGATGGTGTTAGGTCAAAGTCACGGTGTGTGTGTGGTGGCGGGGGGCTAAAAAGGGGGGCCACGCCACTCCTGCTTGGCTCAGTCTTTCACACTGACGTAACGCTATTAGGTGTTGCATTGCTTGTGATGACACCTAACAAATAAGCTCGGTATCACAGTGAATTTTACAACTCGGGCGCCAAAGCTGACGCCAGTAACCACGCAGGGCTTTGCTGCGGCCTGCTTCAGCTGTGTGGTGTTTAGGATTAAGCATTCTGCTCTGTTTCCCAGGTAATGACATGCTCGCTCCCTCTGTTTTCACCAGGCCTTATTTCAATAAGAAATCATCCATTATTTAGCTCCCAACCTCTCTGCCCTGCTCGCCTTCCCCCCTCCCTCCCTGCCAGCCTCCCCTCGGATCGGGGCACCCCGCTGATTCTCACTTCAAGGACGAACGTGGCGGAGAGGAGAGGAGTCGACCTAGTCACCAGACAAGAGAGGGAGGGAGACAAAGTAAGGAGAGAGGGAGCCGCGCGAGCACACACACGCGCAGCTCTCAGAAGAAATGTGTGACCCAAATATACATTGCTTTGTACTGCGGTTCAAAGTTTCCTGTCCTCTCTACCAAACATTCAAGGAGAAGGGGAAAAAACACAACAATGAATAAATCATACAGCAACTGAAACCTACAGTAGTACTGTTCCTGAAGAGGAAGGGAGAGAGAGAGAGCGGCGGCGAGCGAGAGACAAAGACGCAGAGACGGAGCGGAGGAGAGCGAGAGACTAAAAGAGAGTTGAAAGTGAAACGGCAAGAGAAAACACCTCTTTGGTCTTTTGATGGCACTCTCTTATGGAACATGGTATTTCTTGATTCACTCTTAAATCCATCATCAGTCAAGCTAATAATTCGACGTAAGTGCTGCTGTGAAGCAATAGATCACATACACCAGGCGCCGTCCCCTGTGAACACTCAAATTACGGGAGCCAAACAGTTGGAGAGCCTATTAACCAACTCCAGACTTTGATTCAAAGTGCCGTTTTTATTGCTAGAACGTCTCAAATTAACAGATTACTTTTGATTCTGCTGGGCCGTGTGTATTTGGTTGAAACGGTGCGAAAGAAAAGCTTGTTAAAAGTGAGACTGTGTGGATTCTTTTCTCTTTTGTCCAGTATAAAAAGTATAATCCTTACAGTGTTGGAACAACACAGCCTCTCTCCTGCAAATAGAGCTGAAGCAGACACAGTTTAGAGAGGCTTTGCTGGCAACATCATAAAGTCCAAGCAACAGAAGATATTTCATCATCTTATATAGCGCTTTTATCCAAAGCGCTTTACACTACGCTCATTCACCCGTTCACACACACATTCATACTGGTGGCAAACTGGTGCTACCTGCCACCATTGGAAATTCATTCACATACACCAAAGAACACAGTTCAGTATCTTGCTCAAGGATACTTCGAAATGTAGGCTGCCACGATCTGGGATCGAACCACCAACCTTCCGATCAGTATGCGACCACTCTACCAACTGAGCCACAGCCGCCCCATATTTTTTGTCATTTTTTGTCATATCATTTATCAAGTACTACTCAAAATACATATATCGAACTGGGCCAAGTGGTGGAAAGTAACTAAGTACATTTACTCAAGTACTGTACTTAAATACAATTTTGAGGTACTTGCACTTTACTTGAGTATTTCCATTTTATGCAACTTCATACTTCTACTCCACTACATTTGGAGGCAAATATTGTACTTTTTACTCCACTACATTTAGCTGACAGCTTTAGTTACTTTACATGCCGAGATTTGACATAAAAAATACATTTAAAGTGATTTGACTTGGTTTTTCTATTTTTATTAACCTCATAACAGTATATTAAGTACTTAAAATGAGCCCTTTGTTGATAAAATGAAATGCTGTTTACATAAATGCATCATAATAGTAATCCAATAATATATTTAGAATATATAAAACAATCTGAGTGGGTACTTTTTGATACTTTAAGTACATGTTGATGCTTATACTTTTCTACTTTTACTTCAGTAAGTTTTGAATGCAGGACTTTTACTTGTAGTGTTGTAATTTCACAGTGTGGTATTAGTACTTTTACTGAAGTAAGGGATCTGAATAATTCTTCTACCACTGACTCGGCCATAGAAATTAACTAAAAAGTACTTAAAACATGAATCAAGTAACTCACTAGAACATTTTCACCAAACATTTTGGGGAAAAAACTTAATAATGGTATGATAATGGTAATTTCCTTCCACAATTTTATTTAGTTGGCTTTAAACTCGCATAAGTGCATATTTTCCATATAACCAGCGACACAGAGCAACATTTATATTAATTAATAATGTTTCTGGCCACCTGATTATCCACCTGGTTAGTCCCAGGGGTGTAAACTCAGGGTTTAATTAAAAGACAGGCCTCAGATGTGTTCCATGTATGTAGTACAACCATAAGAAAATCTGAAAATAGAAGATGAATTGAAATCACACATACCACATGTGACAGTGAGCCCCTTATTGAAGCGACTGTGTAACTTAGTTTAATTGGTGACCCTAAATTGCCCGTAGGAGTGAATGAGAGTTTGAATGCTTCTCTGTTTCCATGTGTCAGCTCTGCGATAGACTGTACGCTGCCTCTCACCCATGACCCGAGTTTGGATAAAGGGTTACGAATGATGATTGAATGTTACAAACTGTTACTGTTTACCTATATTGTTACCTATAAGTTACGGTATCGTCCTTTTAGCAAAATGTTGTCACTGTGTCCCATGAATTAGATTCAAGATCAAACAAATTCGAAAAGGAAATTCTTTAATGTTTTTTTTTAAGTTAATTATGTTGCTGTTATCATTATTCACTTTGCTAAGCATGAAGAGAATTGAACCGTCATATATGTTGCATTAAGTAAGTTTGCACTTGCCTGAGGAGTTAACAATCGTATCGTTAAACAAGTCTTGCAAGATTTCAACTCTTTGGCCTGTAGGCAAGCAAAGAGAATCTTGGTGGACTGGAATTATATCAACTCTTCAACCAATCTATCGGCCAATTGGGGAAAAAATCTGCATTGGGCGTCCACCAAAGCTACCAACTGGCGTCTTAGCTGAAAAAATACAAATCCAAAACACTCTAGCGCTCCCAGCTGGGCATTTTCAGTAGAGTGCCTGGTGTTTCCACCTGGGAAAAATGCTCTGATGGACACACTGCCATGAAAGTAACACCAGCTATTTTGAACCAAATAGAATTTGGTTGGTCAAGAGCACCAACGACCAACCAACTGACCAATCAACCAGAAGATGTCTAACATCTGTAACAAGAAATGTAGATTTTATGCTGAAACCAGTTGGAAAAATCCGGATGGATGACAGTGTTGAAAGTTACAGAACCTAAAACCAAAGCTGAAAGATGGAAAATCAGATCTAAAGTTGTAAAATATGAACAGAGTCTAAAAAATGGAAAAATATCTACCTTTTTTATCAATAAAACTTCACTCAGGTTGCCTAAAAGTGCCCTAGGCAATACCAAACTCATGACCTGAGTGTGTTTAACGGCAGCTTTGCTTCTGGTACCGAAGTATAAATTTATAGCAATATGTGTAGCTCTCCTTCTGTTTACACACACACTTCACCTGTGTGGATTTGCACCTGTCACGCAGTATATATGACAATATTAACCAGGTGTAGTAGCTCCTGATGCTCCCTCGCTGCTCGACATACATCAGATTCAGCGTGATGGCTCTGAAGCACAGGGAGACCCACCAGAGAAGCTGTCAGAAGGCGGGCCGGATCCCACTTAGCAGATCCCATCCCCGTTTCAAATCTCAAACGGCGAGCAGCCAACTCCAAATGAAGGCTATCATCAGAGCCCGCGGTGGGCTGTGACACAAAAAGTCATCGCTCCGTCTATCACAAGAGAAAGCTGCTAATGATGATGTTTTTCTTCAAGTGCGCAAACATCAAGTCCGGTGAGGTTTATGTGTGTGTCTACGTGTGTGCTTGACAGAAATGTCTTACTGCATTACACTTTTGCGGCGGGAAGATGTAATAATTTCCCTTGAAAACTGGGGCTAGACGCACGCTTCCTAATGATGGAATCTTTTGATGTTTAAATTAGGATATCACACGCGAGGAGCTATCCTCTCAGGGCCGCACCTTCTTATGACAAGATTAGCAGCAAAGCAAAGCCATTACTGTGGTTTATTTCTGCCCCAGCCAACTCCCAGACACAGGCACAGAGGTAGGCAGCCATCCAGAGAGAGGGAGGGAGAGATGCTGGAGAAGAAGGGAGGGAGGTGTAGTCAAAAAAAGGGAAGGAGTGATACAAAAAAAGAACCCAGAAATAAGAAAAAGAGGGAAAACTAATGGGGTATACACTCTTTATAGATCCCGTCCTTATTTATAGATCATCTGTGAAGCACATATAAACCTCCACTTCATGTTTCTGTCAGTCTGTCACAATGTCAGCCATGTCAACTTTTACATATTTTGCTGTCTCTGCTGTCAACACACTGTACAGCGATAAGAATTAATAACGCTGTAATGCTGACAAGCGCTGAGACGGACTGGTAGCAACATTTACTGACTTGGCTGGCTGTCCCACGAGAGCCCAGATAGCCTGTGTGTGTGTTTTTATAGGACAAGAAAGGGAAGCTGAAATTGACTGACAATAATCACATTTTATAAAAAGATATTGGAAAAACAACCTCCGCTATGTGGCATTTGCATGAGTGATATCATTATTTTTATGTTCGGTAGATGTAGCGCATCAAAATTCTTTAATGAGTAACCAGGTTAATGACATTTAAGCATCCACAACAGCATGGTAAAGATCTTGTCCTTTACATAAACAATTTGGCTCCTTGAGTATTCTAATAATTCTTCCCTATTCTGGGCAATAATCCAGTATAATAATGTTTAACCCATCTAAAGCCTTGTAGTGATTAACAGTTGGTACTGTGGACAGCTCCTGGTGCTGAAATAAGATTTAACGGGCTGACCAGATGACAAACAGATTAAAAATAAAGCCAATACAAACAAATTATTCAGTTTTATTCAACCAAAATGTCCCAGAAACACAAATGAAAGCAGGATTATATTATTAGACACAGTTGCATAGCAAAGACCCAGAGGCCTGGAATGGTACCAGCAAATATGCTGAAGACAAACCATCCCAGTCTCCAGAATACATGTTGGCACAAAAACATTACTTCATGACAAAACTTCCAACAATCTGAAATATAAACCCTACTTTCAGTCAAAACATCCAACATGACACAAAAAACCCTTCTGGAGAAAACTTCCAACAACGGGACACAAAAACACAAATTTCAGTTTAAAACGTCCAACAACGAGACACAAACTACAACTTCCAGTCAAAATGTCCAACAACGAGACACAAACTACAACTTCCAGTCAAATTGTCCAACAACGAGACACAAACTACATCTTCCAGTCAAAATGTCCAACAACGAGATACAAAACTACTACTTCCAGACAAAACTTCCAACAAGGGGGCAAACAAACCCCTAAATTTCTGGACATTATTTCCAACAATATGACACAAAAACACTACTTCTGGACAAAACTCCCAACAACCGAACCCAAAAACGCTTCTTCCAGTCAAAACATCCAACAAGGGGGCAAAAAAAATTCTGGATATCACTTCCGACAACACTGCTTCCAGACATCGCTTCCAACAACAGGAGACAAAAACAGTACTTCCGGATGTAGTTACAATGGGACAAAAAAATACCACTTCTGAACAAAAACCAAAATAACACCAAACTATGCAAAGGCTACTCTAGTATCTCTTGAGCCACAGAAGAATTAATATTTGTTAATGTTTGTTCCAGGATGGTTAGTACTCAATGTTCAATAAACTAAACTTCATGTATAAAATCATCAGGGTATCAGTGGTGAGCCATAAAATGTATTTTTCCAATGAAATAAATTTAACCATCACACCCACCACCCATTCCAATAGACAATATACAGAAATATATATTTATTTGAATTCTAATTACTTATGGGTGCAATTACAGTATAAATCTGCCATTACAATATATATATTTTTTAATGTTTGGAAGATGATTGAGTCTTGAAAAGGTTAAAAGTTAAATTCTTGAGAACAAAATTATTCAAAAACCATACAAAATGGTCTGAACTGCAGTAGCTGAACCAGCAAAACAGCCATCAAACTGCAAAACCTGCAGCTTTAGAATTCACATTTTGTCATAAGTTTATGACCTCGCCTGTATAAAAAAGTACAGTAATGTGGTCTGTAAACAAAGAGTCACACCATAATGACTAAATTGTCTTAAACCACAGTCTGTAATTTCACTCTGCAACATTGGCAGCCTCTAACCAGTCTCACACACACACACACACACACACACAGATACACATGTACCAAGGTTGGAGTTCTTTGAAATGTTATCACGCTGAACAGGGGACATTACCTGGGCTTTCATGGCGGAGAGTGGCTGCTGGGTGGGTAAAGCACTGAGAGCCCTCCACCACTCCACTCCTTTCTCTCTCCTCGCTCGCCGCGGTTGGGGAAGAGAGCTCAGGCAGCCGTTAGGACAATAAAGAGAGGGCCGGCGATGGCGGGTCCCCTCTGAGGCCCTTTTCATGCTCTCAGGTTGAGTCACAAGGGCCCACTTCATCGCCGTTATCCAGGGATGGGAAATACATAGCTTCTCTTTAAAACTCTGACCCGGCCTTTTAGTCCGGTGCGCTGGGGGCCGATTATCCTCACTCACCCTTTTAAAAAAGTCATATGAACACACATACACACTCACTCACATAGAGATATAAGCACATTAGAGAATGAGAGAGTGGCGCACACACACACACAAGCATACAGTAGATACATCCGCCAAGTGGCTCGTATTGGCAGAGGCTACAGCCCCGACTCAGGGACAGATCTATATTTAAGAGGGGAATACAGTGAGCGTTTAACCTTGGAGTTGAGGTGACTTTGAGTGAGTCACAGAGGTGTGGGAGTTGCTTTTGTGGGTGCCGGCGAGCTCTTTCTGCTGTATTTCTCATGTTTCTCCGCGAGTGAGTCAGCCAGTCAGTCTGTGAGCCGAGAACTGAGGGCTCGCTTTGCCGAGTCTTCCTTTTGAAGATGACCTTGGGCTCAAGGTAAAACACGCTGAATGTTTTAACACGCGCTCAAAGTTTCATGCTCTGCTGTGTGGTGTGAAGCCCGGGCTCATATCTCATCCCAGCCAGAGACTGCCCGCTGCTAAAGCCAGCCCTCTCAAGGTCTCAACTTCTCTGTGACAGGTGAAATAGACCGTTGGAATTTGAAATTCAAGCCGAGATAAACAAACAAGCGACTCATCAAAGTGGGGTTTCTGTGTGTGTGTTTCCCGGTCGCCCCCAGCTATGTTTACTCATTAGCTCGCCGCGTCCAGTACCTCGCTAGATGAAAGATGAAGCCAAGGACTGATAATGAAAGACAATGCAGTTAACAGCAACAAACAGCACACACAAAACCCCACTGGGAGCCCACTCCTCTCGTCCACATTGCTGGAATAGGTGGTATCTGCTTTGTGGTTGTTATTAAAAAACAATTAATCAGACTTTCAAATGGGATTTGGTGGGTGGGATGGAGGCGACCAACTGTTCTCTGACGGGTTTGTGTCAATTTAGGCGATTTGTCCGTCCAAGCTGGGATGAAAACAATAGCAAGGATTTTGTTTTTGAATATACTTTTTATTTATTTGAATTTATTTACCTCAACCACGAGACGTGATTATATTAGAATAAGGGCTTTGTTTGTAATTCAATCTCATTAAATGTGCACTTTTGCAGTTTATTCAACCTCAACATAATGCTTTACCTGTTGGTTTGATAAATTACAATTTTTAATGTGGTCAACAACATAGTCATGTCATGCTTCTGCAGCTCTTCTTTACAATCAGATTCAGAAATAATTTATTGATCCCCGGGGGGAAATTGCTTTGTTGCAGTTGCTGCTGTATAAGAATAGAAAGTAATTCTGTAATAAAATAAAGGTAAAAAGCATGCAACATTAAATATATTACAAGTATGCAAGCCTTACATAAATAAAGATATGTACAAATAGAAATATGAAATATAGAATACATGTGAAGTAAATAGAGATATGTACAAGCAAATAAAATAAGACAAATATGTATATCTGTAACAACGTGACATATTGAATTATTGCACAATTTCTACAGAAATTCTATATATTGGAGATAATTATGATAAAGTTATAACGTGATGAATCATGTGGTCATGGCTGCTGACAGGTGAAATAAGTCCAGTGTCCAGTTTCCCTTAAGTGTGTTCTTAAGGATGTTGCCATTGGTGCTACTATTGGTTCTACTACTTCTTCTTCTACTTTTTATTAAATGCTAAGACACTGTCAGTGACTTCCTGTGGGCATAACCTCTACCTTTATTGGTAGGCTTTTACTTTGAAACATCTGAGGGATATGTTAAGATAACAAATATTTTAAAAAAAAAAGTAGTTATGTCATCATGGGCTTGTGTGTATCTGAACATGGAGCGCAGGCTAAGAGCAGCACATTTCACTGCACAATCATCCCTTTGTGTACTGCAATATACAGAAAGCTAGCGTAGCGTAAAGTACATACTGTTGCATGCAGCATGCAACATACTACTTCATCATAACATTGCACTTGAACTTTGACCCTGTGGCTTACATATAACGATTGCAGAGGATTGTGTGTCAGAAAAGCCTGAAAGTAACGCTGGCTTGCACCCTGCAAAATGTGCCTGGATGTTGTAGCACGATGGCGAAATTCAACTCTTGCATTTAACCCATCCTTTTTGTTTTGTTTTTTACACAAGTGAACACAACATGCAAAAAGTAGTGGGCTGCACATTCACACTTCAGTCCTTGACCTGTCAGTCATTGGATTCGAACCGGCGACCGTTTGGTTACAAGCCCAATTCCTAATCTCTAAGGAAGGCAGCTGCAGTGACCAGGGTTCAGTTTTGACCTGCAGCCCGTTGCTATAAAGGGAATTAATAAAAGGTAAAAAATATATCATTAAAGTTAGTGGTTTGCCCTGAAATTGTATTCTGTGTTTGTATCAGTGGTGGAAAAGTATTCAGATCTCTTACTGAAGTAAAAGTACTGAGAATTACTCCATTGCAAGTAAAAGTCCTGCATTCAAAACTTACTGAAGTAAAATTACAAAAGTATCAGCATTAAAATGTACAAAAGTAAAAGCACTCGTTATGCAGAATGGATCCACTAAGATTGTTTTACATATTCCAAATATATTATTGGATTATTATTATTGATGCATTTACAGTATGTAAGCATTGGTAGGACTCATTTTAACTACTGTAACTACTGTTTCAAGGTCTAATCACTTTCATTTTTATCATATATTTTTATGTTAAATCACCTAAAAAAGTAAATAAAGCTGTCAGCTACATGTAGTGGAATAAAAAGTACGGAAAATAGAAATACTCAAGTAAAGTACAAGTATCTCTGAATTGTACTTAAGTACAGTACTTGAGTAAATGTACTTAGTGACACTCCACCACTGGTTTGTATATTAAGCTGGCTCCCCCTTAATGTTTTTTACCTGGCTGTTTCCACATTTATTTGTTCATTATTTGATCCCCTGCAAATATTTTGGAGCTTCCTTTTCCCTAACAATTTACAGTAAATGAAAATATACGCCCGGGCAAGACAAGTTAGCATCTGTTCTGCTGAGGAATACTGTAACTACTCTGTTTACAAGCATGTTTTATTCGCCTCAGACAGCGGGCCTGCAGGGTGACAGAACAGCGCTCAACACAATCCTTCCTGTGTAGCACTGTACTGCTGGCTCGCTCCTGCTTCTGTTATTAAGTCCACAGCTATGCCAAGCGTTTGTACACAATCCTCTGTTGTTTGGGTGTGCAGCGCTAGGTAGCGTTAGCATCACCCCGGCAGCAGAGCCGAGGATAAAGCGTGTGTTTCAAGTGGAGGAATGCCAGTCAGCCAGAATCCCTCTTTTCCCTGCAGCATCTCCGGCATCTAATCCATGACCACAGACATCCCCCTCATTACCGCCAAATTACATGCAAATTTCCCCAAATAAATGAGTTTTAAGTACTTGACAACCTGTCAGCCTACGAATATTGAAACGTCCTGACGGCTAGATAAACAATCAACAATAATCACTCTATGCAAATTTGATATTTCCTGCACAATTACGAGAGGAAAAAACACCCACTATAAATAACTGGACACACAAAGGCATCTGGCATTTGTTCAGGTTTTGAACAGATACGGATGCAAATGAAAGATTCTTTAGGATGTAATTGATTCAAACGTCGCTGCGCCTCCTCTGCCTCCTTTTATTGTTCTTTTTTTTTTTCTCCTGGCACTTGTTTTTTTCTCTCCCTCTCTCTTTATCTCGCCGCTTTCAATATACACAGATAATGGCTGATGTAAATGAGTGAATGAGAGAAAGGGGAGAAGAGAGAAAAGCAGAAAGAAGGATGTGAATCACCCTTTCGTCTACCTCTTGTTTTGTCTTTTCAAGTGCATGCTGCTGCTTTAGAAAAAGAGATGTGTGCAAAATAACGCGCTCTTATGAAGTGGATTGGAGATGACTGTGGAATTGAATGCGGGCTGGGAAACGGCGAGCTCTGTCCGTTTGCTTGTGAAGGAGATTACTGTGCGCCTCCACCCCTCCCTCCCTCCCACCCGCTCCTCCACAACACCCAGAGATTAAGACTGACAAGAACATATCAAGTCATTTCAGGACAAGCAGATCTCTCACTCTCATCTCTCTTCCCTGGGCCTTTCTTTTGAAAACACTCTTCTCTTACTGTCTCCTTCCACTCAGTCTGGCTCTTCTCTCTTCTGCTCTTTATTTCTTTTTCCGTCTTGCCTTTTTAGTTCGCTCCCTTCATCTCAGCCGCTCTTCTTCATTTGTCTGACTTCTGTCCGCACTCGGAGGCCTGGGAGGTTTGTCTTGAAGGTGTAATGTGTGCCGAGTCTGACCCCGGTGACCACCGAACTCCGAGATCAGGACATCCATTAGTGGGAGCTAACGGCTTCATCCCTGCCCAGCACTGACACCTCCCGCTGGGCCTCTCTATCTCTGACTCCCACCCTTTCCACACGGCCTCAGTTTGCTACTCTCTTCTGGGCTTCAGGTTCATGTATTTATCGCTGCAAAACACTCTCCATGTCAGGGGGAGACAGCCGGCTGCAGGAGACATCGTTGTTGCTGGCATCCAGATTGAAGGGGTTGGGCTGTATTATAGCTTGAATGGATTCTTGTCATTTCTTTGAGACTTATCATTCAATCACACCGTGATATTTTAAGTGACATGGTGCGAAAAAGTGGATTCAACTGCCCAGGCAGGAGTGGATTGGGTTTACTTTTTGTTTGCACATGCTTTTTACTTTTTAAATAAAAGTTAGTATGAAAGCAAAAAGTCTAAAATAAAAACTACCATCCATAGAGTGCAGACCTCCACTGGATTGTCCAGTTTGCCCAGTTGAGAAGTAGTTCTTCCCACTTTGGTTTGTCCATGAGCTTTAAATGGCAACATGGAAATGACATGAATTCTGCAAAGATGTGTTTTCTAGCATTTGCGTGTCAACAAATAGCTAAAGAAATGGATCACAAAGCCTTAAAATATGAACCAAATGTCTGCCACCAACAGAAAGATGGACCGACCAACCAACCAACCAACCAACAGTAATCCTTATAATACCTGCAATTACCAAGCAGGCACTGTGTGGCTGACTCCAGTGTTTACCATAACTCTCACACACAAAGTCTCCTGTATAACCTCATTTTGTTTACCTAAAGATTACACCAAGCTAAAAAGGTAAGGTAAAGTAAAGTTAGGATCTAGGTGAGCATATAAAGCACTGTCTTCTTCATTGTCATCTTATGTCCACTTCATGACATGTCCAATTTTCCCTATTTTGTCCATTTAAAGCCAACCTAAAAGACAATTCCTCACATTTTCTTCATATAAAGCCATCCTAAAAGACAAATTTGCACATTTTCTTCATTTAAAGCCATCTTAAAAGGACAATGTATCACGTTTCCTCCATTTAAAGACATCATAAGACATTTTTTCCAGTTTTCTCCATTTAAAGTCAACCTAAAAGACAAATGTCCACATTTTCCCCATTTAAAGCCATCCTAAAAGACAATTTTTCACATTTTCTCCATTTGAAGACATCCTAAAAGGCAATTTTTCACATTCTCTCCATTTAAAGCCATCATAAAAGACATTTTTTCACATTTTCTCAATTTAAAGTCATCCTTAAGGACATTTGATCACGTTTTCTCCCATTTAAAGCCATCCTAAAGGATAATTGGTCATGTTTTCTTAATTTAAAGCCTACTTAGATGGCACTTCATTATGTTTTCTCGATTGGAAGTGATAAAAAAAACAATGGCGGGCCAATCACTCATCACACTCTAAATTGATATGAAGTTAATTTTATATGATCAGGGGAGTACAGAATTATACAGGTACGTCGTACACTTAGACAGCACACTTGCAAATGACAGTTTGCTACGTTTCCAAGCCATTGTTATCAGTGTAGGTTTTCAAGTTCTCTATTCTCTAGAGTCACATCATTTTTCTCTGTGCGGTGACATATTTCTTTACATGCAAAGCTGGAGCTTTCAGCTCTTGGTCATCTGGTGCCTTAAGGCACATTTGCTACATCCACAGTCGCTAATCCAGATATGACAGCGGTTGAGGTTACCCTGGTTACCCTTAAAGCATGGCACTCAGATTTTTCTTTACATTGTCCTGTTGGCGGATAGAAGATGATCTCTTCGCCGTTTGGAGATTCAGATGAAGGCGATACGAGGGGCGGAGGGCTGCTGGGATCTTTGAAAGTGCTGTGGTGGACACCTGGGCTTGTGGGAGATGATAGGAGGACAGGCGGCTGGTCATGACGGCGACGTTGACGAGCGGCGCTGTTATCAATCACAGGCTGCTCTATTAATTTCATCAAGGCCCCGGTGCCTGCTGACATTAAATGACACGCTGGTTGGTCCGATGGCGTCCCTGAGGTGGCAACACGGCCGGCCGCCGCTTTTGAAATGCAAATCAGGCTTTAACCTTAAACAGAGCCGCCCGGCCGAAATTATCTTTCTGCCTTCAAGTCAGGTGCTCCCCTCCCTCCTTTTCTTTTCTCTCCCTTCCCCCCGCTTCCTTCCCACCTATCCCTCCATTCCCCCCTCTTTCCTCCCCCCTTGTTCCTCCACCAAGTTGACCCCTGGGGTACCGGAGATGGAGAGAGCATCTTTAGAAGAAGCGACAGATAAAGGCAAAGGTGGAGGAGGGCGGGAAAGGAAGAGGGGGGAGGAGGAAAGGAAAGGCAGTGCTGACACCAGCATTCTGTCCTGACGAAGGGGCAGAGGAGCGCCACGGCCAAGCCCAGGGATGAAGACGTCTCAAGGACGAGGAATCATGGGAAGGAGGACGGAGCACGGAGGAAGGGGGGTGGAGGTCGGAGTGCATCCACTCCATAGGATGACCAACACAACCCACCCCACACTGAGGAGGCTGATGATGCTTTGGGCTGGGGTATATATCGATATAAAAAATATATCGATATAAAAAATAAATCAATATATTTTTAAATGTGATATGGAATTAGATCATATCACATGTATCGATATAGTTCAATCGTGTTTCTTTATTTATATATATAAATGCTGCCCTTACTAGGGTTTGTCATAATTAGTTCTTTTGTAATGTTCGTTATTCTTTTCGCATATAAATACATTTATTTTAGAAAAAGATTGGCTTATTTTATTTAAGATATGTATTTTTATTTAAATGACCACTTTATGGAGCTTTGATTTTTTAAAGTTCTCCTGTTTTACAGTATTTATGTTCACTTATATAAACGGTTTCAATAAAACTACTTGTGATATGTCATATTTGGCTTTGACGTTGAATGAACATTCGCTCTCATTTTGTGATAAAAACATCAGGATATATATCGTATATCGATATTCAGCCTAAATATATCGGGATACGACTTTTGGTCCATATCGCCCAGCCCTAATGATGCTGCTATCTCAGAACTGAGTAAAACTTCAGGCAATCCCTCCACAATAAAAGACACCTGAAATCGGTATGCAATCCAATACTCATGCAGAGCTTCCCCTTGGCCCCTGGTTTTAAAAAAATACCCCTTTAGAGGCGCTGTGCTATTAGAGCTGTCAATATTGTGAAGCATTAGCGTGGGCCCAGACAAGGAAGGATTGGTTACCAATATGCAAGAAGCTGCCATTGTTCCTGGAAAGGCTTTTTCCTCCTCTTTCTTCTTTATCTGAGCAGACTGAACACATTAATTTTAATTGAGACATCAGACGAGAGTGAAACAGAGAGCGCTGCCTGGACAGGCGGCAGATACATGACGGAAAGGGAAAAAAAATATATTCAGATGGTGACTAAAAAAGAGGAAGAGGGAGAGGAAACGGGGGGTGAAGAAAG
Organism: Centropristis striata; assembly: GCF_030273125.1. Classification (NCBI taxonomy): domain Eukaryota; kingdom Metazoa; phylum Chordata; class Actinopteri; order Perciformes; family Serranidae; genus Centropristis; species Centropristis striata. Next base: position 9,982,972 of record NC_081540.1, on the reverse strand, counting down.
GAGGTCCCCGCGGCAACACAAACAAACATATGATAAACACATGAGAGCTATCTCTCTCTTTATCTTTCTGCCTCTCCTCGCCTCCTCTATTTCTCTCCCGTTTTCATTCCTCTGCTGTCTCCTTCCACCTCTCTTGTGTCTTTAAAGAACAAAGCTAAGCAAACTCTTTCAGCACACAGATTCTCCACACATTGCCTAAATCTCAATAACGATATGTTAGCTGTAAACAGCATTTTGTACAGTCGATGCAAATCAAGATCCATATGACTCAGCAAGCGTTACAGTAGCTGGGGGATTTGATTTATCCATTTCAGTGCACTGTAATTACAAATGCTACAATGTGCAGATAAACTTTTTGAGAATAATGTGTTTTTAAAGACACCCCGAAGACCCCTACACTGTAAAAATCTCCTTATCAAGTCGGTTTTTGTCTAATTGGGCCTTTTAAACCTTTAAACAAGTGAAAATCTCATGCTGTTTCAAAGGCTTAAAATATATATTTTTTCGAATCATGTTTCCCAATGCTACTGCAGCAACCTGATGGCCACCAGCCACCCATGGATGGATGGATGGATGGACTCAATTACAAACTTCATAAACGCTATACTCTGCATAGTATGATGTAAGAATCATAAAATTAAAAAAACTTGAATGTGCTAATAGCCAGCAAACATTGAGACTATTCATGAATGTCACGTTATGGCTCAAAAATGTTTCCAAAATAAGAGACTCTGAGGACTTCTGGAACATCACCTGGCCATCAGTTGGACATCCTTCCTGAAAATTATAGCAACCTCGAAAAATGTCTAAAATGTCAGCTATTTTGCTAAACTATATTGTGTCCACTGTAGGCCTATGTGCATTCACCAGCTTTTCACATCATAAAAACTTCAAATGAAGTCTAAACCACTATTGGACTGGTGTCACATGGGACACCAGTCCCCTAGTACGTCATAAAGCGTCTGACTGGCCCCCTATTGGACGTGGAAATGACGTCATCATCTGGCAATCCATTGGTCCATTTCGACCAAGGTAGTTCCAGGGCCGGTTCAGAAGCGGTGACTAATCTTGAAGCACTTTTCGACTGCCAAAGAACCGGCTCTCAGGCCGGGAAAACTAGTTCCAGAGCGGGTACCGACTCTTTGCTGGTCTTGAACCACAAATCACTCACGTCAGGGGCATGGGGCGGGGTTATTGTGACCAACAAGACCAATTAAAACATGCATCATTCATTCTAATTGCGAGTTGGCGTTAGCGAGTTGGCGTTAGCGAGTTGGCGTTAGCGGGCTGGCGGTTGTGGGACTAGTGTTAGCTTACAACATATTAAAGTTGCGTTTCCAGACGTATACAGTGACGTAATGACATGGCTCTCGAGCCTGGAAAAGGCAAACCAGTTCTGAGGTGCACTAGCACCAGCCCATGAAAAAAAACAGTTTTGTGTTGGTCAAAAAGGGGTATTAGAGATGAGTTTTAGAGTGTGCAAAAGCTTGCTGTTTGCAGGTTTAAGGCATGCAGATGTCTGTACTGAACGTTTGTGTGCATCCATGCGCATACCTGTATGTTAAGCACACAGCCAGTAGCTATATGTGCACACACGCTGTGTATATGTGTGTGTGTGTGCAGGAGCCAGGGGAGGGAGGCGGAGGAGCCGTAGAAATGAGGAGCTAAGCCCGGGATGTTAAGCACGGGGAGACACCTGGCACAGAAACTTAAGTGCTTCCACCAAGTATCATCAACCCAAGATTAAAAGCGTCGAGGGGGAATAGAGGGAGGAGAGGGATGCAGAGTGAGGAGGAGAGAGGGGGAGGGAGTGATCACGCATATGACAAGAAGGGGGAAGAAAAAAAAATCAAGAGAGGAAGAGGAGGAGGAGGGGGGGGGATAAGAGAAGTAGAGAAACGCAGTAATACAGTTTGTGGTGTACAGTGTACAGTGACATGCAATACATAGCCTCCAAACAGGTATAAACCAACATTTTTAGCTGCTTGACAGATAATAACAGGGTGTTACTTCCCCTCAGCAGACAACATGATGATTGGTGACATATGGACTGCACAGAGAGGGGAGGGAAAAAGTAAACACTCCGATATATACAACATTGCAGGCCAATCACTGTTGTCACATAGAAACCAAAAAAATCTAAAACATTTTCAGATTGATTTTATAAGGTTTCCCAACTGCTGGATGCTTCACCTCACAACATGAAAACACAACAATCGCCATAATTGGAGTTACAAGGTTTTACTCCACAAGTCCCCCGCCTTAAACCGCACAGCCTGATTACCAGACAATCTTTCCTCAGATGTCTCTGTCTAGAGACTAGTCTGTCAAGGGCCTGCTGATTACTGTACACAAATACCGGGCTAATATTCTCTGTCGATGGCGAACAACAGGATGTGTGCACTGCAATCTATTGCAGTGTTCCGCGAGTGTGTGTGTGTGTGCTTTCTGCTCCGGCTCGTCTTCAGAAATCTGTGTTTTGATTGCAGAAAGTAACTGCGTGTACGCCTCTTTAAAAAGACGTCTATGCTCTCTCTTCCCCATTTGCTGCCACTCCTGCGAATGGTTATTATTATCGTCATCAGCGGAGAACGGCGAAATCAGGGCCCTGACAAGCAATCTCTCCTCTAACTCGATCTCTCCCACCACTGCAAGAAATATCCATCATCACCAGTTATTTAATCCCGCATTGGGTACCAGAGTCATGATTTTCTTCAAAACAAGCAAAGAAAGCTGCATACAAAGTGAGAAATAGTCTTTTTTTCAAATGTTCACACTCTCAAATATCTTCATACTGATGTGACAATCTGCTTTTTCATGATATTATTGAACATTATTGCCCTAAAACTGCCAATTTCTGCAAAAAAAAATCATAAAATTGGATTTTCTGTGGCAAGAAGATAAATTATGAGCTAAATTTCGCACTAAATCAAAGACAAAATCTGATTTCAAGACCCAACATGTGACTAAATGGCTTATTAGGACGAGCATTTTTTGCAGAGTATCTCCCTCTCCGTTCCTCTCTATCCAGTCAGTGCACTTGTGTGCATCCTACAGTCGTGTTGACAAGAGGAGGCTTACAACTGGCACACACAAGCCCCACTACAGGCTTAATAGCGTTTCAAGTGTTTTCTCCTGGACTCGTGTTGAATCTCCCAACTGAATAACAGGCCGACGTAAACATGACGGCGCTAAAAGAAGGGAGATGGCACACGGAACGGCACAGAAAATAAATTAGATTGTTATATTATAAACGTCTGACTGAGGTCGTCATTGCTTTAGATAGTGATGACGACGCGGTGGTTGATGATCAGGTGGAATTCATAAAGTATTCTTCTATTCAAGGGGGAAATTAAATGGCAAATTAGATGACCCTCAGGTCCACAATAACTCCATTCAGAGGCCAGTGAGTCATGATTGCAGATTCTTGTGTCTGGCGGTGAGTCAGGCAGGTAGCCTGCCTGTCTTTGGGACATAGGAGAAGAGCTATAGTTAAGCTCTTTCTGTGGCTTAGCACCGATAATCCAACCTACAATTCTCCTCTCGTTCTGAACCCAGAGAGAGGATGAAAGATTTAGACTTTCACCCTTGGTCTCTGAAGCCTGGCTCTTTCTCTCTTTTTTTATTTTTCCTTTGCACCTATCCATCTTCGCCCTACTCTCCAGCTCTGTTTGTCTCTCGTTATCCTTCACCCCATGACTCAGAACAGGAAAAAAAGATCTTGTGATGATTATTTCACCAGCGTGCTGATATCATCTTTGTGGGTTTTCTCCCTCTTCTCATCTAGGAAGAAGTTTACAAAGCACTGAACAGAGAGCTGCTTCGTCTCTCCGACGTATCTGAACCTTGAAGCCTACTGAAGTAGTATTAGTAGCTTTTCTATATGGATCCCATTTAATGGAAGGGAACAAAACAGTGTTGTATCGTCTGCATAGAATATAAAATAACGGTTAATACTTGGAAAAAAGGTTAACTAGTCCTGGTTTGTTGAGGTCATGGTTGCTTAACATGGAGGTAATTATTTTTAAAAAATCTTATATTTAACCTTATTTCATATCTAGGATTCTCTTACTATTCTTTTGCAAAAAACGCTACACTGTCTGCTCTCATAAGAGAAAAGTACTTATATTGCACAATGAAATGATAATACACCTGACCGAAGTACTGGATCATCAAAAAAAAACAAAAAACACAAAGAATTTCTGAATTTTTAGACTAAATCGAAGCGAGGTCATTGCCAGAAGTCGCAAGATCCTCACTTGATGTGAAGCACCATGAAGCAATTTTATCCCGATACTTAAGTCATGATACGATATTGTGATTTCAACCATTTTGCTGGTGAGCATTAGGATACAATATATTGCGATTTAACTGTTTAACTGCATTTTGTGTCCACAAAATTCAATTTGCTTTTGTTTCCATCAATTGGCTAATGTGCTTTAAAAAACAACTACTGTCTCATCAAGATGCTCTCAGGTACAGATATTAGGTTTCCGATTGATTAAGCGTGAATCAGTATCCAATAGTAGCGACGAAATTCAGTCGGAACCTTAAAAGTACAGAGTTCAGTAGCCAACCATACTCAAAACCCATCAGCTAACAGTCACTTATTACCATAGTTATTATTATCAATTATTTAGTCTGTGAGTGACCTCCAATATTTTTGGGGTTCAGATGTAACCAGCAGATTTCTGGAAAATGTCTGTGTGCTGGTCAACGATTCCAGTTCGATCATCAACTTGATACAAGAGAATGGAGTGGAACTTGGACTACAAATGAACACAACGAATACTAAACCTTTTCCCGTTGCTGGCAGATATGTATTCATAGAGAGTAGTTTAACAGTGACGAGTGGTATTAAGAATCAGTTAAACTCACATTTTCTGAAATGTTCCACTGACTATAATCATGGCTGCTGGACAAGGTCATTACAGTGCACTGATATTGATGTTAAAGATTAGAAGTAGAGGGAGTAAAACGGATAAAGGTTTAAAGAAAATCAGAAATGAAATGTATAAAACTAATTTAGGACCTTGCAAGTACTTCCTCAGACTCCCTTCTATTCCTGATCCTTCTATATTCCCAACTCATTTGGCAGCTCGTGTTGCCCCTCGACTGGCATCTAAAGGCTTTGATGTAGTCAGCAGACGCCAGGCGAGCACCGTGGTAACCTGTGTTTGAGGAGTCTGTGAGCTGCCCTCTCTACATCCCCTCTCTCTTTTCCTATCCTTTTGTGTCTGTCCGTCTCTCTCTGCCAGTTAATGAGCCATGCAGGACTGCCATCATTCTGTGTAGTCATGTAGAGAGTCAGAGAGAGGAGAGAAAAGGGGGGGAAAAGAGAGCGGGAACGACAGAAAATGGGTGAGACAGTGAGAGAAGAGATTGGGGACATGATGTTTTCCCTCACCTCCTCCCTAATCAGGCCCGTCTTCCTACCAAACACCACACGGCAATTAGACCTGACAGTACTCCGACTCCCACAATCCCACCAGGACTACACATTCAAACACTCAAATCAACACAAGGGGGGGGGGGGATGCCTGAAAACCAGCACAACTTCAAGAAAACACAGCTCCTGATAGCAGAGAAGCAAACTGAGGTAAAAATCTCAAAACTATAAAGACAGAGAGGATAAAAAACAATAAAATCTTGGCGTCCCATCGTGCATGGCCAGATGTTTTGCAGGAAAGTGGTCATGACTGTGTGGGGCGTGTGCACGAGCGGTGTGCAATCCCCAGAGGACGCCTTTGGAATAGTAGGATGATAACAAATACAGTTGAGCTCGCTTGCATGAACAGTGAGCTAATTGGGATAATTAGTTTGTTACCTCGCTCGTTATTGCATTTTAATGTGGATTCCAAATGATCAGGAGGGGAGGGGTGGGATGCTGTATGTATGTTTTTTATGTTTATGTGTGTCCGCATGGGTTCCTACATTTAGAGATTTATATTTCAGGTGATTAGCTGACAGGTTACAGGAATGTGTTCAAACAAAATACTTCACAGTATTAAATATCATTAATCTGTGAGTGTGCTGAATACATTCCAAGAGTTAAAGAGGCCGTATCCCAAATCGGACACATCTGCAGTGCTGCACTTTCCGGTGTTGTCACGGTCATTTCGAATAAGATCCCCACCACCAGTGTAGGTATAATTGATTTAAACATATTTAACAATTTCAAATCTAAATTTCATTCATGTACATAGATATTTACACGTCTAATTACAATATGAAAGTAAATTTGATGAGAGAAAGCAGTAAGAATGCTTGGGCAACGATCTTAAAAGTACATTTTTATTTTTAATGTACTGTATTTTATTGTGAAGAACAGAACTACGGTCTGGGTGTGTTGATAACGATGGTTGATAATGGTGATATTTATTTGGCTTACCCAGAAACATCCAATTTCCCGTGAAAAACTCAGCAGCCCCCATTGTTTTACAGCGAGGAGATCCAAGTGTCCGATGTGGGATACAGTTAGCGCACCGCTAATTCACCAGCGTTAGCATACTTTTGTTGACTCTGGTAAACCTGAGGCTAACATGCATGGATAAAACAATATACAGTTCAAAAGATAAGAGGTTAGACTCTAGTTTCACACCACTAAATTAATTGGAAGCATAATATGACCATTTATATTTGTAGTTAATGTGAAATTTTGATAGAATCTTAGCCGAACAGTGTCCAATTTGGGATACAGTTACGCTACTTTGTTTAGTATTTTCACCAATGCCAGAGAAATATCTATGATGATTTTCTAGCCTGCCTTTTCAACAACTTCCAGAGCAGGAACATAAACTTGTTGCATTCAGCTGTGGGGGTTAAACATGTAGGCGAGGAGAGCCGTAGCAGTGGAAAGAAATAAAATCTTTCTAGTCTCTGCCGTTCTGTCAAAAATGCAATTTATTGTGGCTGAATGTAATTATGGACAGCTGACAGACACAACTGTTCCTCTTTTATCAAGGATTAATGCCTTTATGATTGTTAAACATCAGTGTAAAAATGGTGTGTTTGGAAAGTTGCTCTTTAATATTAAGAGATCCAAATCTAATGATGTTTGTGATTGATGAAAGAATACTTCTTTGGATATACTCAGGAAATGTCTCAATTAAGGACAGGAAATGATGAGATTTAATTAATTCCAATGCAAATTTCCTTATTAATTAATTCCTATATTTTGTGTGGAAAAAAAGTGACCCAAACCGGTTTTATTATCTTTGATTGGCACTCATTCGCATTTCCAGAAGATGGGCTTCATATGGCTGCTGTTTCAATCCTTGAAATTTTGAATTTTACAGATATTAGAAGCAGTGCTGTTATCTTTCTACATGAAATGAAGCCACACTTTGGATTTCTCCATTTCTGTTCCACTTCCCCTCCACCATGACACCTTCTAGTTTCCTGCAGTGTACATTCACGCGTTTGATGCCGTTGTTTACAAAATCTGCAACTGTTTCAAAAAACATGCTGGCATTGATAAAAGGAACTGATAAGCTCTGAAGCATATGATTCTAATGGATTGGACGGATTGGAACTGGTTCTCAACTGGAAGCAGCTCTCGATTCCCATCCCTTATCTCAATGTGACATTGTTTGCATTATACGTCAATCGTCTACAGTAAGATAGTCAAGCAAAGAGCAGTGGACCCTAAAATGGCAACATTTGCTGTACTTTTACTTGCAATTCTTATACTTTAGGCCCTGTTTAGATGGAGAGGATCTGGACTGAAAACGCAAAAGTAGCGTTGCATTCTCACTTTTTATTCTGCTTTTAGACGAGCGCCTTTAGGGGAAAATCTGTACATACAGTGACGCAAAAGTCTGTGAAATTTGATGTAGTATGCAGCCAGGTGGCTAGGTGGTACTGTGAAGCACTACCAAACAAAACCACCAAGAGCTTGCGCATAAATAGACACTCCTAGTAGCGCAAAACGGCCTACAGTCTCCCAGGTCTTGTCAAAAGCTGTGGGTTTCGCCTCGACCGAATTCGTGCATCAAAAAATTGCCCCAAGTAATTAACCACTTACAATTCGGGGTCCTTTCTTTTGAGAATTGGTTGTCGTGAGCAGTGGATGTTTAGGGGGAGGTAGTAGGTCAACTAAAAAATGCCACATAGAAGTGGTTAGATCTTCTAGTTTCATATAATATCAGTATCTCCGGTGGAGAAAATGTGGGGTTGCGCCGGCAGGACAGCTGAACATTAAGTGGTGCGCCTTCTCTGTTCTGTTATATTATCTGTGATAATTCTGCTGAAATGATTCCTGGATAGTTATGAGAGCTGCAGGGCAACTTGAATGTCTGAATGATGGAAACAGTGAATAAGAACTGCAAAAGTTGAGGAGGACCGGACAAATACTCTTTCTAAACTAAACTAAATTCAGCTCAGTATTAATTTCATCGCTTTATATAATGCAGTAAGTTATATGGTTTTGAGCTGCTACTGGTAAGAATACGTGGTATTATAAGAGTATGTTTATGTGAAGCAACTCAAATATAGCAGTAAAAGAAAACTCCAATCATTATCTCCCTTATCCAATTCTTTAACACAACAATAAAATAAATAAATAAAAAATAAAAACAATATAGAGCATGTATGTTATGCAGTAAACCAGAATTTTTTTTTTAACTTTATGCAAAACGCAATAAGTGTTTTTCACAAGGTAACTTGTGGAACGCATTTCTGTGCAAGCACATACCTAAATCGCTTTCAAAATAAAAGCACTGCAGTTGTATTGATTTCTAAATTCTGGGTAACCTCACGCAGGCTGGACAGGGACAGCTAACGGGCTGGATACTGTATGTCCCCTAGGCCGCCTGGTGCCCAGGTCTGCTTTAGACCAAAACGCAATGGTGGAGTGTTTAAGATTTCCACTCTGGAGGGTGGTTGAATGTTTTTGTGTTTTTCAGCCCCAAGAACGCTGTCGCCGTCTAAACCAAAGGCACATCTGATAAAATACTGTGTCGTTTTCACCCGAGAGCGTCGTCCTGTAAACAGGCCCTTAGTGTGGATTATTCCTTTAAAGTACATCTTGACAGCACCATGTGTGCTACAGAAGGAGGGGCCTGTGTCCAAAGCTCCGACACCTCCGCCGCTCCATATCTCCCCTCTTGAAGAAGCCATTTCAACCGCACACATCAATAGCAAACTCTCCAGAGCAAAGCACAGCAATAATTCCAGATAAATCATTCCCTCACGGAGCCACTTGATGCGTTCAAACGCACCCGTGACCTTCAGCTCTGCCTCTTTCTACATCATATAGCCTGGGAATATAAAAGCTTATTAGCTCAGAACATTGTTGATACGTTTGTTCGAAGGCAATGCACTAATGAGGCGTTGCAGGATGCGGGCAGCCGCTGACTATCCTTTTGGAGATATTTTTTCCCCGCCGGAGGAGCACAATACGCCGCTAATGGCATCTCTTTCACAAATGGGCAAATAAAAAGAGAGATGAAGTACAATATTGCTTTACCATATCAAAGGAAGTGGCGTCCACGGCTGTCTGTTGGCATGTTGATGGGTGAGCAGGAGGGTGGACTTCTATAGACACGTGATGGACGTGGGGAGACAGTTGCAGAAGCTGCCACAGAGAAAGACAAACAGCGAGTTGGACGGTGAATACACAGACAAATAAACAGAACAAAAAAGTACAAGCTAGACCAACAGACAAAATGACACTGCATTAGAATAAACGCAGGCATGTTAGTTAAGAAAAGGCACAAAAAAGACTTATAGGAACACATTTCAGATGAAAGAGTGCATTACTTTTTCAACCATACATCCTTTTAGTCAGATTTACTTTATTGTGTTTATGTTGCTGACAGCGACAGATACTTACACACATTTGTTGTCACATTCAGCAGCTCCATTGTAGCAGCACCAGCAGCAGCTGGAAGGAGAGGATGCTTAGTTTACAGGCCGAAAATCAGGAGCACATTCAATATATAGAAAAACCTTCATTTAAAAGCAGAGCAGAGGTGCGTTAAACACACTGTTGGAAAGTGGTTTCATCATATTTATTGCAGACTCAGGTCCACATATAAGACATTACATGAAATGAATAACAGGAAAAACACAATTAGAAACTATTGTTTAAAAAGCAAAATCGACTTTAATAAACCTTCTGTTTGTTTTTTTGCATAAAAATACTTTTGTAAAGTATTGAGGTTTATATACACATTGCTGCTCACTGGTTTGTCACTAATCCTGAAAAACATACCCCAAAGGCTGTTCCAAATCATTTAACCCAAAAACTGTAGCAGAACCATTTTGACTTTGAACGTAAACCAGGATTTGTCAACCTTTCTTGGCCCTTTTGAGCCGTTTCAGTCATACAGGTCTCAAAAATGTTAATATACAGCGGATTTTCACCCAGGAGAACAGGGTTTGTGTCCTGTGTGAAAACAAAAGTAAATTACTTTTTGAGTAACTTACATTTTCTTTTTAAATATTTCTGGTTTCTGAATTACGTTTTTTAAGGTAACTTACACTTTAAACGTAACTGGGCTCAGGTAACCCTCGTAAACCAATTCCTGCATTTACGTACATTTATTTAACAGGAAGTTTTTTGCCTTAGGGCAAACTAAGGCCAGTGGTTTTGTCGCCTAAATTCGCCAAAACTGTAGTTTTTTTTCCAACTGTGAACTGGTTATTGGTTGTAAAAAAGGCTGCAGTTTCTCTGGATTTATGCTGTAAAACCACTGAGCTAGGTTTAGGGAAAAAAAACTTCCCGGTAAGGTGTTATAAAAGACAGTTTAAACAGCAAATAAATGTACGTAAATGCAGTAAGTGAAGGAGTTACAAGGGTCACGTGCCTACCGCAAGTTACGTAAAAAAACGTAAGTTACGATCAAAAACGTTGTTCAAGTAACTAACGTAAATAATGTAACTTAGGCAAAAAACATTTACTTTTAATGTCACATGGGACGCAAAGCCCACGTGAAAGTCTCCCGGGTGAAAATCCAACGTTGGTTCGACCCATCCACTACCCCAACCTCCTGCTGAATTTTAACCATATTAACTTTGCTTTGCCGTCAATCACTACTACGTCAGCAAGATGCTAGCGGGCGGATTATAGCATACGGTGTAATACGTAAATATAGCTCGTTTTCGCTGCCTGTACACACAACCTACCTTGACCTTTTTGAACAGGCTGGTCGTTTAGGGTGGAGATATTGTTGGTTTTGGTGGTGTTCACACTTATATTTAAGAATGTTTTCTCCTTTGACAAGGCCTCATACAGAAGCTAACATGCTAACACAATGTTTCTCTATCTCTTTTTATCATTAGTAGTGTTTGTGGCTTCTCTCTCCACCTGTGTTCTCACAGCACTGACTTCCTTACATACTGCAGGTGTGGTAATTAGGCTGTACCAACTAAGTAGAACTCATAGGGGAGCTCAAAACTTCATCAACAACTACTTTGTGTGTTAAACATTAGCAGGAATAAATAGCATACAGTGTATACAACAGCATCATAAAACAAAGCCTGTTGGCAGAGGTGTTAGTGAAATATCCACACTACGTGCTGCTGTTTGATTATCAGCTGATACATACCTGCAACCTCACGTGTCTATACTGCCAAGTGACAACCAACACGATGTAATGAGGCACAGTGGATATTTCCTGTTTGTGTCTTTGATTATCAGCTGATACAAACACCTGCCACCACATACTGAAGAGTGCGAGCAGCCTCCCAACACAGTGTAATGAAGCACAGAGGAGGTTTGCCCTTTTGTTTGTTTGTAATTGATCGTAATTGTTGCTAATTTAGTGCAACTCCAGGAAATAGACACAACCATGAACTTTAAAGGCTTGTGTTGATAAAGGCTATCACTTTCTGCCATCTACTCTGCTTTGTGTGGCAAACTAACCGTTAGAAAAATAATGTAAGTATTATAACAACCTTCATACAGCCTTGCATATTTCAATTAATGTACAGGTGAATATACAAGATAAATTAGATTTGATTTTTAGTTACAATTGTGGTTTCCAACAAGTGGGAAAACAAGATAATCGAGATAAAATGTTCCACTTTTGTTTCATAATGATTCTCTCGTTTTGTTTTCGGTTATACATCTAGAGTGTAAAAAAATAAATAATAATAATACAAAAAAAATGTATGTATATATATATATATATATATATATATATATATATATGAATGTGAATAAATTACAGTGTTCTGAAAGTGCAGTGTGTTACAATATAGTTTTATTATTTTTATAAATTTTTAAGTAAATGTATAACTGCTTATTTATCTTATTTATATATTTTTCTTTATTTATTTGTTTTTATAACATTTATGATTTTATTTGTTTCAGTTGGATGATTTAAATTCTATCTAAATCTGCTCGAGACAGATTTGCATTTAACTGGCACTGGAATATGTTGCAAATTTTGTACCAAATCTTTGAATATTGACTAAAAACAATAACAAAATTAAATATGTCTATCCATCCATTTTTATCAGCTCATCCTGGCTGGGTCGCGGGGGCAGCAGGATAACCAAAATTTTCTAAACATACCTCTCTCCAGCCACAACTTCCAGCTTCTGAATGTAACGTTACAATTACATTTTTAATATTTTTTATACATTTTTACATACGTGTTTAAATACTTATATATATATATATATAAATTATACATTATTTATAATTTATTTTATTTACATATTTAATTTTCTTCTTATATTTGTTTCAGCTAAATGATATTTGAAGTTCAAGAAAAAGAAGAAAGAAAGAAAGAAAGAAGTTTACAGCGGATGGATAATATTACAAATGACAAATTAGTGATTTGTAACACAGCGACGTGTTGTACATCAGTTTGTAACTTTATGTCACTGGCTTCCATTGAAAAGGGTTTGTAGCCTGTTGCTTTGTCACTGGTAGTGTGAACACAGCATAAGTGTGATATGCCAATCAACACTTTACCTCCTTGTCAGAAAACAAAGGAGGGGAGGGGCTTACTTTCTGGGACTAAAACGCTTATTTTCAACACAGAATTGAATTAATTTTCAGTTGTATCATACGTGACACCATGTACAGGGGTATCACTATTTCTTACACCATCCTTTTTAAATCCACTTTCCATCAGAGCCTCCTCCTTGTGCAACTTATTTTTGCAGAAAGCCCCGAGAGGACTGAAGGAGACTCATTTCAGGGTGAAACAGCTTCGACTTTGTTCTGGCGGCGAGCGCTCTTTGGGGAAAAATGTCTAAAAGTCCTACATAATTAGAGGAGGGAGTGAGATGTAAAGATCAACCCTGCTTTGGATGTGAACTCAAAATAGTAAATCAAGTCAGGCTCGGACTCTGACAAACATACCGATGTCAGCGCTGCAGAGACGCTACTGTCCTTATGTTTTTAGTTTGTCTGGGGTGAGGTGAGGACACGAGGAGGAAACAGTCCTGAAGAAAGGAAAATAAACACTTCTTAATTGTTTCCCAAATGGTTTGTAATCTAGTCTGTGCTCTCCTGCAAAAGTCTTGCAACAAAGACACAAAGAAGAGCTTTTTAAAGGATTGCTGACATGCTAGTGGACATCTCAGAGGTACAGCATTATGGAAGTATATTAATATTAAAGGGACACTCCAGAGATTTTACACAAAGATGAGTTTACTTGTCTCAGCATTAAAACCATTATATAAAACTAAATAAATAACCCTAATGATGTTTCAGTGAGGTCATCAACACCAGCTTGGGTTTGACATAAAAAGAGCAATATCTGTTTGCATTATGGGAAATGTAGGCTCTAGTGTGTTTGAAACTTTACTCTGGAATTAAAACAGTGTAGAAACATCAATTGTTTATATTTTATCCTTACTATGAAACACTAAACCTTAGGAGTTTAGGGCTATTTTTGATAACACAACCTCGTCTATATGACCTGGTAATTTTTTTCATTTTGACTTAATGGATCAACATTTCAAACCCAAAGAAAACGCAACACTGGATTTTGAAAATTATGTTTTTTTTTACTTTCGAACCATAATCATGCACAATGAAGAATTTTAAATTTCAAATGTGAACACACGTTGCAAATGTAACATATAAAAAGGTAAAATGAGGGTAACACCTAGTTCAGAGCAATATTTGGTTGCATTATGGGAAGTGTAGGCTCTAGTGTGTTTGAAACTTTACTCAGGATTTAAAACAGTGTAGAAACGTCAATTGTTTATCTTTTATCTCAACTATAAAACACTAAACCTTTGGAGTTTGGGGCTATTTTGGCTGTTTTTAAACACTTGTAATTCTTTCTTTCTTTACCACTTAAAAAATGTTTACCCCGTCGTGGTATAATTTGTTTTAGCACAGCCTCACCTATATGACCTGATATATATATATATGTATTTTTTTTTTACTTTGACATACTGAATTAACATTTCAAACCCAAAAAACCCAACGAAAACACTGCTTTTGTTGTTGTTTTGACCAGTTTTCTGCCAATAAATGCTCCAAATGGCAATATTTTAATTTCAAATTTGAGAAAAATGTTGTCAGCCCTTTATAGAATGAAACAAAAATGTTCATTTTACTCAAACGCACACCTATAAATAGTAAAACCAGCAAAACTGATCATTTTGCAGTAGTCTCTTAATTTTTTCCAGAGCTGTATATTTGACCTTACCTTATTTTCTTGGCCTATGATCATCAAACAAAAACTGGCATGGAGTTTCAAGCCAGTACTTAAAAGGGAAGTTAATGGCATGGCTTGGTGTTGCTTCGTTTTTAAGTCATGACGTCATAAAGAAGTCATGTGATTGGATCACGCTGGCTCCAGAAGGTTAAAGTATGACCTAAGTCAAAACACCTGTGCCCTTTTACATCAAAAATCAAACTGCCAGGAGATGCCACGTCCACTTTTTCAGCACCAAATGTTTCTATAGGAAGAAAACAAGGGATTTTAATTCAAAAATCCCTGTTTATTTCACTTTATCTTTTAGCAAACAGCAGTAAAACACAGTTCAGCCCAAACTGCGATGCAAGGCATACATTCCCTCAGTGACACCCTCCTCCATCCCCGTTAAACGCACACTCTCACAAGCACACACACCTTGTATTGTCTTCAGCTATGCTCAATTATTAATGGATAAACAAAGAGCCGTGAACTGTGATGGGCTGTCGGCAGATATTTTCCCCTCTCATATCTTGCAGGCCCAGGAAACGTACACAAGAGCTGGCACTGAAAAGAGGGAGGAGAAGCTTAAGGTCAAACTCACTCACTGCTCGGGATGCGCACACACACACACACACACACACACACACACACACACACACACACACACACACACACACACATAAGCAGAAGTGCATGCTTGTATTCACGTACAGATACAAACAAACAGAAGATCTGCAAGGAGTACAGATAGTCTAAAAATGTCAGAGCTGCATGTGCGTGTGTGTGCAGAGGAGAGCGTGTGTGTGTGTGTGTCTCGGAGAGAAGTGGAGCAGATAGCTCATTTCCTCTACTGAGACGGTTAGCTGCCTTCTCTCTCAGGAGGTTGGCTAGCCATGTGAAGAGTGTGTGTGTGTGTGTGTGTGTGTGTGTGAATATGTGTTTGTGTGTGTGTGTGTGTGTGTGTGTGTGTGTGTGTGTGTGTGCAGCTAACAGACAACAGACTCTCCTGGGTAAGTGAGGATGATGTAAGGGCAGTTCATCGACTTCACTTCATACAGCAGCACTGTACAATTCTTAAAAAGGTTTGGCTGCAGATAAATAACATGACTGATAGTTGCGACAAATACATTGATTTTTAATATATAAAAGAAACAGGTTTCATCAGAAAAAAAAACACTCCTGCGGTGTTCCATTCTGTTTATCATTGTGGTTGTTTTGGTAATTTACAGGAAACGCTGCTTTGTTGATATCACCGCGTCTCTGCATTAACTGGGAAGTGACTCAAATGAGCCATGATGTCATTCTATCCTTTCTGTTAGCAATATGGTCTCTGATTCAACCGGCTGTCTCTCAGTGTGTCCGTCTGTCTGGTTTCCTTCTGTTTCCAATATGCATTTTAAAGTGACCCCATCAGATCTGTGTGTTTTGACAGTAATACCATTTATTGTAATTATGATGTTGTCGGGGTAATGATTCAGGTGTGCATATGCTGGCTCAGGGTTTTTTTCAGCAAATGTTTTTTTTTTTATTATATATATATATAACAGTATTTAGTTGCTATTTATTAAGCATAAATTGGATGAAACCTTCTAGTGCATTTCTGGAAAATGTTCTGAAAATTTCCTCTTGGGAAGCTTGGGAGCTTTTGTACAATTTTATTAGTTTTAATTTTGTTGAATTTACACATAGCTAAAGAAAACTAGATTTTATGGCATGTTGTAGTTACAAGTTTGCCACTTTAATTGAGTTGTAGCCATGTACTGCATTCAGCAGCACACCCGTATCCCATTAAATACTGCAGGAAGGAACTGTGCATGCACAGTGCATTCTCACATATGCAGCCCACATTACTCCACTGATTATGTCAGTGGAGTAAAAATATTTCGAAAAAATGTATGATATAGTTGGATTTAGCTTGATTGAGCTATGTGAATTGAGGCGTTCATTTCATTGTTATACAGCAGGATTTTCGCATTTGTGTTCATTCAACAACACCACCATACATGTTATGTTGCCTTATTACCTGCGGCTGAAATGACCACTACTGCTGCTTTGTACCTCCTATTGAAGTCCCAGATAAATTGGAAAACCAAATTATGTCACAAATGTATTAATAATATCATCCGTAGGTGAGCACGGCTTGGTGAATTCCATCATGTCTGGATGACTGCCAGTACAGCGCAAATATTACTGTATTGGTCTGTATTTTGCTGTGGAGTGGATTTGACTTTGATTCACATGTAACAAACGCATCAAAAGGATGCTGAAAAAACGACATCATGATGTCAATGTGTAAAAACTCTGAATTTATGCTGTGTCAGGTCTGTCTGCAAGATGACAAGCAAACAACCTTTAAAATGCTTGTTTTCTGAATGAAGTTTGGCTTGATCAGAGCTAAGCTAACTAGGGGATTTGCCATGCCTACCAAAATACCAACTGGGTGCCCTTTGCTTGTTATTTATTGTAAAACTTCCTTTAAATGAATATCAATGAATTGCTCAATGTTTCAATGTCTATGTTGCTCAAACAGCCCAGATTGTCTGGTCAAATTTTAAGCTCTTGTCCCCATTAGTTAAGTTGCAAGCTAGCTGAACAAACCACATGGCATACTTTACACTTAATTTGACCAATTATTCAGCAAAATAATGGATTTTGTCTGATTATCATGTATTAAAATGTTTCTTTCCATCATATGACAGCAGATAATCCCTATATTTCCAATTTATTGCTGTCGGTTCCAACTTTTATTTTTGCCAACCTAAGCATAATTTATATATCTATAGCAGGGGTGAGCAATTAATTTTCCCAAGGGGCCACATAAGAAAGGTTGCAGAGGGCCGGACCAATACTCAATATTAATTTCATCGCTTTATAAAATGTAGTAAGCTGAGCTGCTTCTGGTAAAAAATCATGAAATGATAAAACTATGTTAATGTGGAGTACCATAAAAACATAAAGAGCATGTATGTTATGCAGTAAACCAAAAATGTATTAGCTTTATGCAAATATGCTCTCAAGGTAAGTAACAACAAGCTAACTCAGTGTTTTTTGTGAAATGCATTTCTCTGCAGGCGTGTATGCATGCACACACATACATAAATCACCTTCAAAATAAAAGCACTACAGTTGAATTGAGTTCTAATTTCTGGGTAACCTCATGCGGGCCGGACAGGAACAGCCAACGGGTCGCCTAATCCCAAGGTCTGATCTATAAGCAGGTATATCTTGGGACCGTATACTCTGTCCATATGGGAAAGAAAAGCATGATCCTCTTCATGCCACTAGACAGCTCAAAACTAAAAATTTTCAAGAGCCAACAATCTAAAACCCAGAAATATTCAATTTACGATTGAGCATACGACTGGGCAATATATCGATATCAAAGATATATTGATATATTTTTAAATGTGGTATGGAATATTGCATATATCGATATATTTCAATTTTTTTTCTTTCTTTATATATAAATGCTGCCCTTACTAGGGTTTGTCATATTTAGTTCTTTTGTAATGTTTGTATTCTTTTCTCATATTTATTTCAGAAAAAGATTGGTCTATTTTATTTCATGGGCTATTTGTATTTAAGATATTTTTTTATTTGAATGAGCACTTTATGGAACTTTGATTTAAAAAAAAAAAAAGGTACTACTGTTGTTATACAGTATTTATGTTCACTTAAATAAAAAGTTTAAATAAAACTACTTGTGACATGTCATATTTGGCTTTAACTTTGACTGAACATTTGCTCTCACTTTGCAATAAAAATATCAGGATATATATTGCGATATTCAGCCTAAATATATGTTGGAATATGATTTTTGGTCCATATCGCCCAGCCCTAATTGAGCATTTATCAAAAATATCGTTGATCTGTCTATTGATACATAACTTAATTGATCACTTGTTTCAGTACTAATAAAACCAATCAAACTGAGGTACAAATATCATCTAAGTGCATGATATATGCACAGCTTCTCTGAAGCTCGCTAACCAACACAAGCTGAAGCTGATCAGCCCACTAACACACTGTGTGTGTCACGTGCACGTACAACGCACACAGAAAGAAAAACACTGGGTAAGTTCCCCTCAGCTGTACACACACAAATCCATCAAACTGTGGCGTACATCTCCGACTTGTTAAGGTACCATTTGTCAGCTGCTCCTGGAGTGGCTGTGTGACTCCGCCACTAATTGCCACTGGTGCTAAATTTAGTAGTGGAGATATGAGTCCTTTTGATCAGTAGCAGTGAATCTTAAAAAAAAAAAAAAAAAAAAAAAATGTGCTCAGCCTCGCAGGCAAGTTTACCCGCCTCTCCCTGCGCTCTCCCCCATCTTCCTGTCACTGGGGAATAGGTGAACTATTCCATATGTCAGCCTTGTCAATCAGCAGCAGAAATATGGGAAGTGCTCCCTCTCTCTCTCTCTCTTCTCCCCCTCCTCTCTGTCTCTCTCTCTCTCTCTCTCTCTCTCGCCAAAGATCCTGGGTAGATGTTGTTCGTCTCTCTGAGAATCCTGCCAGTGCTCCGGTGTGTGTTTATTTATTTCCATGTCATCATGGGTGGTTTGGAACCTCAAGACAAGAAGGGAATATTAATCAAAAGTATCTCAGCTTGGAATTTTAATTGTAACGTTAATCAATCATTGTAAATGAGACGAGGGCTCGCCGACGCTCTAAGTAAACTTCGTAGATTCGCTGTTTATGCAGTGTACAGGAAAGTGTGTGTTAGTTTAGACTTAGAGATGATTAATTCTTTTTATGTATCAAAATATATCTCATGCTAAGGTTGAAGCTCGTTTACTAAGTAAGATGAAAGATGATTTTTCAACTACTTAAAGATTTCAGCCTGAAGTATCAAAATAAAAAATATAACACTTTTAACCTCTTTTTACAGTAGTTAGGGCTTCTCGATTATGACAAAAATCTAAATCATGATTGTTTTAGTCAGTATTCATATAAGGATTATTTAACATGATTACTCAATGGGTTTAAAAAACAATATGTTTGGGTTTTTTTTACTTTAAAACATTTTTAACAGCTGATTTTCTCAAACCTTAAACTGCAAAACAAATTAAAAAAATAAATAAAAATTAAACAATTCTCAATAAAATATAATATATTCATGTATATACAAACATTTAAATATGATTAAAAAGAATAAATAATATACTTTTGCAACATTCCCTGAAAACCACTAAATATAAATAATTATTGTATAAAACAATATATAAAAATAAGTTTGACCAAAAACATTTTCATCAAATATTTTTTTACCTTTAAATATAAATGTAATTTAACTGAAAAACAAACCAAAAATATATATAAAGGTGAATGAGATAATAAAATAAAATAATCATATATAAAGCTGGACATTTAGATGAATATTAAAATCATTATTATTATTAAAAAAAAAGGAAAAAAAGATATAGTCACACAAAAAATGCACAATTGTGCCGAGAGCTCACCTTTATGCCAATATGTCAATATCTCATCATGGCTGTTTTTCTCCTCCAGAAGTTAGTGACAAAAACCAAAGCCGCCTGTTTACTGATTGATGTTGCTGCTATCAAGACTTCGATCATAACTCACAAACTTTCTCCGTTTTTTTCCCCTGCAATCAAGGTTATGTCAGATCAACTTTATCTTCTCTGCTCTGCGCAGGCTTCACCAATAAATATTCTATTTTGATCTCTTTAAGTGACGTGATGCCGTCCAGAAGGCTCTTATTTTAATTAATACATTTTTCATAATCCAGCCGAATGGCTAAATAAAGGGCTTTGTGGGGAAATTGATCTCCTTGAAAAGAACATCCATAAAGGACACAAATCACACTAAAAGCACTGTCTAAACAAGACACTGAAAGGCCAAGGTTGTGAAAGCTTTTAAATGTGTACATTACATCACAGCTGTTTATTTTCTTATTCCACTTGTTGTTTTTCTTTAATAATATATATACATGTCTTCTCACTAGGGCTGGGCGATATAGCAAAAAAATGATCACAATATATTTTTTCATATGGTCCGATCTCGATTATTATCACAATTTTATAAAATTGTGTTTAAACTGCCAGTTTTAAAGCATCTGTACTATTAGTTCAATATTTTATTAACATACGAAGTAAATAACAAAGCAAATTAAATACGATGAACATAGAAAAATATAAAAACAAAAATAACAAATGTAGAAAAATATAAAATAACACAGTCAACTACTTTACAGTCCTGAGTGTTGTTGCAGGTATGCAAGACCCAAAATAAACAGATATATTGATATTTGTTGTTGTTGGAAAGCCCACGCTGTTGAGGTTTTGCTAACTTGTTTTTAGAACTAAGTTTCAGTTTCAGTAATAACTTGCTTCTCTGTAAGTTTTCATATGTCCCACGCTCTAAAACGTGACCACAGCTGTTCTGACGCTACTGAATGCACCATAACTTTGTGTGAATTACCGTGCTGTGAATGTTAGTTTTCTCTCCATACAGTGGCGGATAGATTGAAATTTATTTTGCTCTTTCCAAACATTCTCCTGTTCCTCCCTGGTTTATTGCTCCAAGTCATGGCTGACATCTATTTCAATGCCCTCAGCTCTCCGTTTAGCTCCACGTCAGGTCTTCTATTTACTTCTCCGGAAACTTACAAACGGAGCAGGAAAAGGTCGACTCTGATTTGCTGTTGTCACTCACATTTCCGATGTGTATGATCAAGTAAATATGCTCACAGCTGATCACCGTAAACAACCTGAAATGTCTCACTATCACTAATCAGGATCATATAATCGCCCGGGCCTACTTCTAACCATCCCTCACTTAAGAAGTAGCTCAGTCTGGAGAAAAGATAAAACCATACAGTTAGTTTTTCCAGCCCTTAACAGATAGTTTGCAAACACACCAAAGATGTGAATGTGAAGAACTTTATCAGGACAAAATATACTACAGAATCTGAATTCAGCATAGAAAATAGTATGCATTAGTATGATACTAAGAGTGGTCTAAGATATCATCATTAGGTGTAAAAACTGCCATCTCGTTGCTGACTGAGGTGACCAGTGTCGTTACAGAGAGCTGCTAACTGTCAGCAGCTCCCTTCTCCCCTTGGTGATTCTCGTTAGCGCCACGTCTAATTCATTAGGACGAACGCAGACCAGGATTATCAGACCGAATGCAGAATTGCATCAAATGCTGCTTGTCAACAAGTAACACAAGCTCTGGAGAGTCATGTTCACAGCTATTCTCACAGACTTTTTATGTTCATCATCAGCATCAGAAGAAATGGGGGAGAAGTGGATTTAAAAATATATTATGGTTTTTTTTTTTACGTGTAATTGAGGAGCATTTTTGTAAGTGACATGTTTAATATTTTTGTACCTACCTTCACTTGGGGTTTGCTATGTTTTACAGGGAGGCTTTGGATCCGCATCCAGGCAGCAGACGTTCCACCCAGCAGGGATTAAAATGCCGACCACTGTAACAGAAGACAGACGGTAAGTCTGCTTGAGAAAAAGTGCCTTTTAAAGATCCCAAACCATAAAAAGTGAAATATCAAGATTTCAATGTATTTATTTATTATAAAAGATATCTAGGTGCTATATAAACACTGTGAAAGTGTCCACAGAGAAATGCACACAGCACATATTCAGAAATTGGATTTTTGCTGATATCCAGAAAAGCCAACTCATTTTGGTTGATTTCCGACACCAATACTGATCAACAAGATCTCCAACCTAAACGACAGAATAGACCGTTTGTTCAATACCACCCATAACGACACATATGCACGACATCATTTTGCAGCTCTCAGCATCGCAGAATGTTCTAAAAATAGCACACGCATCATTATACATACACATACAGTTTGCGGTTGTAAAAAAGGGTGCGGTTTCTCTGGATTTAGGCTACATAACCACTGACCCAGGTTTAGGCGGGAAAACTTCCTGGAAAGGTGTTATAAAAGACAGATTACGTACATGTTCGTAAAAGTTGACGTGAGACTTGGGAGTTACGTATAAAATGTAAGTTACGTAAGTTACATAAACAAAGTAAGTCAGGTAAAAAAAACTAAAAGTTTAAAGGTTACGTAAAAAACATAAAAAGCGTAAGTTACATAAACAACGTAAGTTAGGTAAAAAACCTAAAAGTTAAAAAGTTTCGTAAAAAATGTAAAAAACATAAGTTACATGAACAACGGTAAAAAAAACACTAAAAGTTAAAAAGTTACGTCAAAAGTAATTTACTTTTGTTTTCACAAGGGACATGAAACCCGTTCTCCTGGGTGAAAATCCGCTGTTTGTACTTCAACCACGGTTGCATGTACATCAATCAAATAACAACTTTGCAATTTGTTTCAGTCAGTTCAAGAAATCTCCACACATATTGGTTAAACAGCTTCGTCAGTGGTTCACACCATGTGAATATCATCAGCAGTTTAATTTCTGTCCAACACAGATATTTAGTTTTAAATCTATTATCAGCCGACATCAATGATGTGACTATATCATTGCTTCCCTACTGTGTATATACATTTTTGCTCATAAAGTTGGAATAAAATATATATTTTTTACCTCTTTCCATTAAATGATTGTGACAATGTGATTTATTCTTGACAGATAAAGTGTATATCTTCTCAAAACTGTATTATTCAATCTCTTCCAAACATGTCACAATGAAAATGAAACCACAATTAACAGAGGATTGTCTGAAAACAAAATGATTTCAACTTTATGGGCAAGGATGGGTGTATGTTTAAACAAATAAAGTACTTATGCCTCTTGTTGTATTGGTTTGCCGTCTTATGGACATAATGCACACAAATTGTGCAAAGTGAATCTCATATTCAATAGTCATTTTGGGCTAATTTGACAGCTATAGTGAAACTTAATTCAAACAATGTGCCGAAACCACAACATTCCATACTTAATTCCTTCCAAAAAAGGTCCAAAAATCTGGAATGCAAACCATGCTGCACCTCTTTGTGCAGCAGTTCATTTTGTGGTAGAACAGGGGTATCAAAAAGTTAACTTTCACCATTTTCCAAATCTCAGTGGCCTCCAAAGTCACCGCCGTCAAGGCGGTTTGCAATCCTCGACAATGTACGGCAACATTTCAGCATATAGTTGATATGAGAGAAACACAACTAAACAACTAATTGGATCCAGACATGTAACGCACCAACAGCTGTGTTTAGTGTTTCCTCTCGAACGCCTCCGTCTCTCCGGCACACATCCACAAACACAACACACACCCACAGACAGATAGAGGCTGCAGGATGAGACACGGAGAGCGATGATATCACAAATCACAGGGACAATCAAGACCGTGTCATCTCCGCGCTGGGGAGAGGACTTCGCCACGAACAAGGGATGATGTAAATCATTTCCTCAAAGATCTCCTATAACTTCATGGCAAATGTTGCATGTTGATGAGGCAATAAGTGTACGATTTTCACTCACTTTTGATCAGTTGTCGTGGAGTTGTACGGCAAGACATGGATATTGAAAACAACATGTTTAATAATTTGTTTAGCAAGAAAGCACTGCCATTGTCTCTAAAAACCTCTCTGTTTATACTGTAAATTCTGTTTATACGGCCATATTTAAATTTATATATTTATACTTATACATTCTGTTTATACTGTGCCATACTGCCATTAATCTGTTCATACTGTCATATTTATACTATTTACATCTCCTATTTACTACATATGTTTTTACCTTTTACTTATATTTTATATTTCATGTTTATTGCTGTTTGCACCGGGAATAAGAGGGAAACACAATTTCAGTTCTCTGTATGTCCTAAATATGGCAGCGACAAATAAAGTTGACTTGACTTACTTTTACAATCTATGTAACAAAACGGACACTATATGTGATCAGTGATCATGTTTAGTATCCCAGTCCAGCAAGCCTGCTTAAGAAAAAGTACCTTTTCAGGGTTCCAAACTGTAACAAGTGAGATATCATTATTTCAATGTATTTATTGATTATAAAACATATCTAGGTGCTATATAAACACTGTGAAAGTGTCCACAGAGAAATGCACACAGCATATATTCAGAAATTGGATTTTTGCCAATATCCAGAAAAAACAATTAATTTTGGTTGATTTCCGACACCAATTATGATCAACAAGACCTCCAACGACTAAACGACAGAATAGACCGTTCAATCCCACCCATAACGACACATATGAATGACACAATTTTGCAGCTCTTGGTATTGCGATCGTCCTAAAAATAGCACACACGTCATTATACATACATGTACGGTTTGGCGTTGTAAAAACAGCTGGAGTTTCTGTGAATTTAGGCTACAAAACACTCACCTAATTTTAGGGGGGAAACTCCCTGGTAAGGTGTTATAAAAGACAGCTTACATACAGTTGACGTGACCCACGGGAATTAAGTAAAAAATGTAAGTTACGTTTAAAATATTGTTATTCACAAACCATGTTGTTGAAAGTTACGTAAGTTAAATAAACAACACAAGTTAGGTAAAAAACACAAAAGTTTAAAAGCTAGGAAGAAAAAAAGAAAAAAAACGTAAGTTACGTAAAAAATGCAAGTTATGTAGAAAAATGTGATTCACAAACCGTGTTGTTGGGAGTTACGTTAAATAAACAATGTAAGTTAGGTTAAAAACACAAAAGTTTAAAAGTTAGATAAAAAACAAACAACCCCCCCCCCCAAAAAAAAAAGTATGTCACGTAAAAAAAATTGATTCACAAACCGTGAGCCACGTATGTTACGTAAGTTGTGATATATGTGATCAGTTTAAGTTATGAAATAACAGCAGCAGCAGAAAACTGAATGTCCGGCCTAATGAAGCCGAAAATATGGCCTTCACTTCAAATGAAACATCCAGCTTTGAACCTATGGTGTGTGTCTTTACATCTACCTCTTTGAGACAGAAAGACAAAGAAAACGCAGGGCGGCTGTGTGTGAAAGGATCTCTGCATTAACCTTGCTGCCGGCTACGACCCCACACACACACACACACACACACACACAAACACACACACTTTTACGCAGTTCATCCTAGGCACAGGGCCGCCACCGCTGCACTCTAAAAATAAATGTTTAGACTCAACAAAAAAAATCAACGCAACAGTTTCCATTAGTCTTTCTTAGTTGTGACAACTTAATTTGAAATTACATTGAACCAACAAACTATATTACTTTGGGCGAAATAGCTTTTCCTTTTCAGTCAAAGATTCTATTAAGTACTGCTTACTTAATAACAGTTAGCCTAAAGGCATATTTTTAAGTTGATAACTCAAAAAATTAAGTTACTCCAACTGGCTTTACCATATTATTATAAAGTAATTTTATTTGTTGTCTAGTTAATTACAATAATAATGCACACAACTTTTTAAGTAGCAACAATATAAAAAAAACTGTTGCTCCAATTAGATTTTCTTCAGATTTTTTTTTTGGTAATGTAGTAGCTTTCAAGAAAGACAGTTCAACCACTGCTTTTGCAATTAAGTTTTATTATTTATTATAGTATTATTATTTTTGAACTAAACTTGAGATGGCAAAAACAAAATATGAAAACAAAAAAAAATCAATCAATCAAACTCAAATTTCAACTGCTCCTCAGTGACAAAAGCATTATCTAATCTTTAAACATCGTAAATAAGTGTGACCACCTCAAAATCGCTGTCTCCATGGATAAATACAGTAACAGCAAAAGCCAAGTAAAGGCCAATTGAACTTTGCAAGTGTTACGGGAAGAGACTGACTGCAAGTGACTAAAAGCTGCATAGTAACACAAGTATAATCGTCACAAGTAAGCCCACGTCATTCATTTCAAAAACACACACACAAAAATATTGTCTTTGGTCTAAAATATGGACATATTTCTTTAAACAAGACCTTTGCTTTGTCCACTGTCACGACAGGATTGAACAGCATAACATTAACTAACCTGACAGAAACATTCTCATTTTTTTGGTTGCTTCATCTGAAGAAAATGTGACAGTGATGGATCTGAGATTTTTTAGAAAACAGTGTTTTTCAGACCCATGACTTTAGCACTGCATGTCAGCCCATCCAGGCCAAGGAACAACTTTTGAAAAACTTCAAAAGTGTATTTAAGTTTCTTGCAGTAGCTGATGTTGAGGGCATAAATTATGCCCATCAACAAGGCACAGGACCTTGGAATATCCTTCTCAACCAAACATTTGGT
Source organism: Centropristis striata (assembly GCF_030273125.1). Classification (NCBI taxonomy): domain Eukaryota; kingdom Metazoa; phylum Chordata; class Actinopteri; order Perciformes; family Serranidae; genus Centropristis; species Centropristis striata. The sequence goes on along the minus strand of NC_081540.1, from coordinate 9,956,178 downwards.
TCCTTCAACGACAATTGTTGTCATCCAGTGATCTGATCCAGGGGTAGACCTGTCTCCAACGATGGCAATTTTCATCATGTGACTTTCAAAGCTGGTCTCGAACTCTTCATTGTCCTTGTAAAGCAAAAAATGAGGAAATTATTGTCTTTCATGTTTTACAATTGACCTTCAGTTTGTTTTTACATCTTGATAATTTTCTTTATGCTTTTCAGGTTGCATGAAATAACTGAACCAGTTAACAGTCATGTGTTCATATTTTCCTTGACATTGCTATTAACAGCCATTTACAATGCTGATGTGGTATGACGTACATTTTATTTAAAGGGAAATTCCAGCTTAATTTTAACCTAGGGTTTCACAGACTATGAGTCTGAGATCAAATAAGCCACTGATGGCCAACAGGACCATACTTCAGTATTACTAATACTATAGTACAAATAGTGTCCCAGCCCAGTGTGTTTGACCCTGGGTTAAGATTATGCCGGAATTTCCCTTTTAAAAAAATCAAACTGGCAATGTGTAGCGCAGGAGCAATCTTCTGCCTCTGCGTTTACACTATGCTCAATAAGGATTTATCTCTATTTCATAATATTACATTACTTACCCCAAACTCTTTGAACAAATCCTCTTCTTTCTCTCCAAGGTATACAACCAGGCACCGGATGGCTACTTCTCTCCTCATTTCAATTGTGTTGTGCTATATGAAAAAAGGGTGGTGATGGTGTCAGGATATAGTATTCAAATTAGTATCATCTACAAGAGTGCATTTAAAAAAGAGGCAAACTCTAAATAATTTCCATACCTCAAGAAGCATGTCCTTAATCTGCCTGATCCTTGCTCCTGAAGCTCCTCCTCTTGATGAAACCACATCCATTAGTTTCTGGGTGCACTGGTCCAGTTTGGCCATGAAAGTCGCTTCCAGGTTTACCGTGGTTATTCTTTTGAACTCATCATTTATCTGTGGAGCATAACATGAAGCACATAATTAGCTACAGCATATCGAATAGTATTAATGAGGTGAGTGAGTGAATAAATGTAACAGAACTTTTAACTGACTTTTTTTTTTGTTTACCTGTGTTGCATCAAACAATGCAGGCCAGCGCTGCATGAAGTCCCTGATTGCAGGTGCCTCATATATGATTTCTTGCCTCCGAAGAGAGAATGTCTTGGCCATTTTTCCAGCAACCACCTGACCATTATCCTTTTTCATCACTTCAGACAATAGCTCCTCTCTCTCTTTCTCCAAACTTTCACTGGTTTCACCTTGTGGGTGAGGAGGTAAGTAATTTACTTCAGCCTTTTTTGCCTTTTTAACATTTTTCGCAGGAGTCTGCTCATGTGACACTTTCCTCTTCAGTGAGTTAACCACAATTTCTGGGCAGCCAGTCCCACGAAGTTTGGACCTGAAGTTGTTCATTTTATATTTGAGCCGTTGGATCCATCCATAACATCCATTGAAGGACCCGGGCTCCTTGAGGCAGGGATGTTTTTTGACCAGGGCCTCTGCTACTTGACTTAGTTTGGCACTTGATGGATAAGCTGTGTACTCAAATATGGCCTCAGCTAAATTTCCCAGAATGTCTGGAAGTAGTGAGATGAGATCATTGGTACCAAAAAGAATCCCAGAACAACTGAACTTTTCATTGCCTGACTGAAGCAGAATCTCTGTGTTGGCAGAGAAACGAGGGATTAGAAATTCTGCGGGCCACCCCTTTGACCGCTGGGCGGGGATTTCAGTCATTGGTCTTGGAGAAACAGGTAACGTGTCATGGGAGGATGCAGATGAGCAGACATCATCAGAAGGCAGAGGCGAACAATCAGAAATACTTGCAAAGGAGCTGTCTACATCTGTTAAGGTCAGAGTTACGGTCGGAGGTTCATCAATATACACGACCTTGATAGTGTCCTTGTCCACGATGCAAGTTGTTGAAATCAAGGAGAAAAATTCGTTTCCGAAGTCAGCATCCTTGAAATGTAGACAGAAATCCCCAGGAATCCCAAATGTAACTTGGACAATTGAATGAAGCTCTTCAACTGTTCCTGGGATTCCAGATGGTAATGTCAGTTTCTGAACATTATGGTCTGAAAGTATCACTCTGAGATTGGCTGGCTGTGACATTGATGAATCTGTAACACACAAAATGTTTAAAATGTTTAAGTTAGTATAATAACAACAATATTCAGTGAAGAATTCAGTTTTCTCTCAGAGCTGGCTTTAAACACTGCTTGGCCAAAACTACTTTTTTGTTGTAAATATTGTTAACCTGTTCACAAAAAATGTACCACAAACATTAACTGAGAGATCAACACTGATAACATAGTTACATACTACTTTTTTTTTTTTTTTTTTTTTTATTTTTTATTATATTTATATTACATTATACATCTTAATGTAAATTCAGACCTCATCATCAAAAGAGATTAGAGAACCCTGTAAATATGTCTGGCTTCTTTTATTTCAGCTATGACTTCTGTTGTTCTTTGACATGTCAAGGATATACTAGTTATGGAACACATATGTATCGTTTCAGGGTTACAATGCTTTTTCCACCAAGCACATAAGGTGTTAATGGGAACATGTCGGACAGCTCTGTAGGCTCTAGCACTTTCACAGTGCTTGTTTTCTCAAGGATAAAGCTCCTGAGATGTTCAACCGACCAAGCTATCAAGCTTTTCACAATGAATAGAAGTGTGCCCTTCACAACAACTATTTGGATTAACTCTCCAAAATCTGTGAGACCACCTGTTGATCCATTAGCCAGAACCATTCCAACTGCATACTTTGTGCCACTGTACACCACATTGTTGGCTATTTGGATATGCATCTCAGTTGGGAATTTATCTTGTAGGGCTTTCTGGATGTCTTCTCTTAGCACAGCAACATCTACAGTTGACAGTTGTGTGGCCTGCAACACAGGTCTCACAACACTGGGATCATGTTGGTTGTATGCAATCATCAGCTGATGCTTCTTAGCCATTGATAGCAGAATGTTTCGAAAGCTATGATTGTGCCGGACAATACGCTTAAAAAGGCTATGTTTAGCCTCAAAACGCATAGTCCAGAGGAACACAAGTGGACCATAAGCCCTGATCAGCTGGGGGTAATGCTCCAGGTAGTGGTGTTTGGGGATAAGTTTTTCCTGGGGGAAAACCTGGAGAAGTCTATGTTTGTGTTCAGAGATCTTACTGTCAAGGTAACATATGCTCTCTTCTGTGTGAAGATGACTTACAACAAGTTCGACGATGTCTTTCAGCACCAGAAGTACTTCCCAAGCTGGTTCACCCTCAGGTATTTTTGATCCAATTATGAGGGGTAGGAATCGCAACAATGACCAGTTCTCATGGGCGTTCCCTCCGACACTTTTCTTAGCTGCAAAATTTAGAGGGACCTGCTGTGGAGCATCTGTCTTATCCGACCATTTGTAGGGGAATGTTTTTATGCTTTTGTTGAGTTCTTCAAGAGTGATGTATTTACTCTTGATGAACACTTGAAGACACAAAGCCATTTCCCGAGGGACTATGCCCTCAAATAAATCGTGTAACACATCAGGTGGATAACCTGACAAAACACTGAAGTACTTCAGATTCTCTGTAAGTACACACTGCCTTTTTACTCCACAGACATGTGTCAGTGCAGGATTTTCCTGTACAGTTTGAACATGCATTTCATGTTGTTCTTTGGTTCTGACTTGAAATGCCCCTGTTCTCACTTCTTTCACCTGGAACTGTGAGTGTTCACCCAGACAGAATCTGCACACATAAGAACCGGAGAAGTTTTCAACAAACCCCCCCATCGCATGGGCCCCAAGGTTATCTGCCACAACACTGAACACCGTTCCTTTGACTTTTCTGCCTAATGCTGGGATATACAAACCCTCCTCTTCCAAGCTCACAAGATCCTTTAGCAATGGCTCCAGTACAGTACTATACCCAAATCTTTTCACATCGTCAGCCTTGCAGAGAATTGCTAGGAAGATGGAACTCAGTGAAGATCTGAGCAGTGCAGGAACACCAGCCAACACCCAGTACACAGCAGTGACTTTGTGTTTTTTTCTCGACGTACCCAGGGGATTACAGATCTCAAAGTCATCTACATAGAGAATGATAGCAATGCTAGGATGTCCTGCAGAAAACAACTCATTTGTTTTATAATAATTGCCATCAGACATTGCCCTGAACTGAGAGTCACTGTTACTTTGAGCTTCACTATCATGGACGATAAAATCACGGATCTCTTTCTGGTTCATAATCTGAAGCATTGACTTGAGAAGAGGAATGTACTGGAAGGTTCTGTTTTCCTCCTTACTGAGTACATACTCTACTGGTTCAACCACACCAAACTGCTCCTTAAAAAATGCCCTTCTCTTGTATGCAGAAGAAAGTGGACCACTACAACTCAGAGTAGAGTTCAAGGGGTTTGCTTCACAAAGCTCTGTCACCATATCTGACACAACAGCCTCATCAATATCACAATTGTGCTTCCCCAAACAGGATTGTAAAGTGTCTTTGATGATGGGACCTGATGCTGAATGGGAGATGAAGTGTAACTCTTCAATAACTTCATCAATACACCTGTTTGATACATGAAATATGCTCTCCAGTTTTAGAAACAACAATGCTAATCTTTTTTCAAGGAGGTTTGGTAGCTCTTTGATATCATCATCACCATCATCAGTCATAGAAATGTCAACATTTTGAACCTCCATATCACTGTGGCCATCTGCATTTGAAGAAGATGCATACTTCTTTAGCACGTCATCTTTAAAGTGTTGCAGTGTGTGAGGAGTGTGCTTTCTGCTTTTGTGGGAGGCAAATGTTCCATAAACATTGGTGCTAAAATGGCAGTTTTTAAACACACATACCACAGACTCAAATTTTTTTAAATGTCGACCAAGGTGCTCAAAGAGCTCTCTCTCTGTTGATATTGCACTAGTGCTACAACACTGACAAGTGAAGGAGAGAGTTTCTGATCTGACACTTTGCTGAGCTTCATGAGAGTGCTGTCTTGACAAATGTGATCTAAGGCTACCCCATGTTTTAAATGAACAAAAACACTCTTGGTGAATACATGGCAGACGTTCCCCACCGTGGCCATGACGTAACCTGTAGTGCCGTAGCAACCCAGTTTGTGTGGAGGTTTCAAATTTACACAGTTTGCACTCAAAACCCATCTTTGAAAACAATGGGAAATTTTACAAAATGTAAATCTGATTAATTTTTCTAAAGTATTTTAAGATTACATCATTACAGTCACATGGCTATTACAAACACATGACTAAAATCTCTTTCTCCAGATTTTAAACAGGCAGACAAAATAAAAGAAATAGTTTGCTTACCTCTTTGATTCCTCTCACAGAAACACTTTGCCCTCAGTGGAACAACACAGCTATACAACAAAAACAAAACAAAAAATTAATTGTGGTTGTGACAGTGGGGTAACATTAGAATGTAGCTGGTGGTTAAACGGTTAAACAGCAATCACATGACTAAAAAGTATTTCTTAATATATTTTAAACAGGCAGACAAAATGAAACAAATAGTTTGCTTACTTCTTTGATTCCTCTCACAGAAACATCAAACCACAATTTGGAACAACACAGCTATATATGTGAATGAACAATTTCTTTTATTTTTTTTTTAAATTGTGGCTGTGACAATGGGTAACATTAGCATGTAGCTAGCAACCGCATGCAATGAGCTAAATGTGAATAATCCTTTTCCCAACAGCTCTCTCTTGCTGGGCACACTGGCTATTATCTGAATGAAAGCCCAATACTTCAGTAGAACTATTAGAATTAAGTTTTACTCACCATGAAATGTTGCTTTTATCAAGGTTGTTCAGCCTCCTAACACACCGTCTCTACTCAGAACTAGTCCAGGCACGTTGTGTGGAAAAGAGAGGGAACTTAAACTTGTAAAGTCAATGTTGAGAAAAATTAAGTTATCAAGCTAAGTTTTTTAAGTTACAACAACTTGAATTTTGTTTTAAACCCACCAACAATGAAATTTGAGTATAAATTATATACAAAATTAATTTGATGTAATTACCAACATTATTATTTGATCACAACTTAAAAAATAAAGTTTGCAACTTAGAAGGTTTATTTAAATGAACTAATTACAAATTTTAACTTGCATCCATGTATAAAATCAAGTGGTGTTAACAGGCCCTCTGAGTTAGTTTTTAGAGTGTGCCCTCTTCCTCTCTCTCACTCTCTGTCTCGCTGTGTGTGTGTGTGTGTGTGTGTGTGTGTGTGTGTGTGTGTGTGTGTGTGTGTGTGTGTGTGTAAAAGCTGCGCTTAACCTCGTCCCTGCTGCCTCCCAGCCCGGGACCCACTGACAGCTCACAGGCAGGCCGCCTTCAAAGGTGCAGCTCTTCAAACAGACACACACACACACACACACACACACACACAGCCACAAACACACACATTACAGTACTTCTTCTTTTTAACCTTTATTTATCCAGGGAAAGTCAAACTGAACTTTTCCCAGCAAAGCCCTGCTGCTTTGAGTTCACGCCTGTAAGCCTCCCCCAGTCCAACCACTATCTTCTCAGTCCCAGGCCCCCCTTTACACTCCCAAACAGACATTTCACTGCACCACACAACAGCACTGACTCATATAACAACATGAGGAAGGAAAACCAACGAGCTATGAAACATGCACAGCCGAGCACGCTCACTGAAATGTATACAAACATGAGTCTGATTATTCTCTGCGGACAGGAACGTTTCATTCCTCGCTGACAGAGAAGAGGGGCACAGGGGGAGGGAATAAACGGCTTCAAAAAGAACATGCAGGAGTTGATTTTTGTAGGGAAGTCGAGGAAAACATCACTAGGGAAAGTAACTTATACAGGGTTTTTTCTTCCTTTGAGAAGTTACATTCGAAAATATCTGACTTCTGTCCATTTTCATTGGGAGAAAAAAGTTTTGTTTAAAAACTATATGGCAGAACTTTCTTGTGGTCTTTATTTTTTCCCAGTTTTATGATTCTTAGCAATAAAGATAGCCTTTACATTTTGATGATGAGGACCTTTGTACTTAAAAATAAAAAATCTTTGCACACATCTTCAACCAAGCAGATCAGAGGATCTTCACAATTCAATTCAATTCAATTCAATTCAATCCAATTCAATTCAATTCAATTCAATTCAATTTGGTTAAATTTCATTTATATAGCCCAGAATCACAAATCACAGATTTGTCTAAAAGGGCATTACAGACCGTACATGGTACAACACCCTCTGTTCTTTGACCCTCACAGCAGCCAGGAAATAAATCCTCAAAAAAAACTTTTATCGGGGGAAAAAGAAGAAACCTCAGGGAGAGCGACAAAGGAGGGATCCCCTCTCAGGACGGACAGACGTGCAATAGATATTGTTACGGTAAGCATGGCTTATGGCGCTGAATAATGGCAAGAAATTTAAGTTTTTTGCAAATCGTTATGATGTTACAGTGAAGTTGACCTTTGACTTTTTAAAAAAAAAAAGTTTTTTAACATAACTTTATTCTACTCTATATGTTATGTTGCTAATTTGCCATGATTAGTAAATTAGATCTGGAATAATGGCCAAAAACTTTGTGACAAATTTGAAGAAATTCCCTTCAGGCAACCCATAGATATCATGTTCACAGGACTGGGATAGAGAGGCGGACAATGCTTCCAGCCGCAGGGAGGCATAAATAAACTCTGGTTAACGTTAAACACCAAAACCACTTTGCTAATGTTTGGTAAAAAGAGCAGGGTCAGGATTATAAAACACCAAGTCCAGACATAACTTCCAAAAACCAGACACAAACACTAGACCTGTTGGTTGGTACCATCATGTAAATGGAGAATCGTAAAGCCCCATAAAATAAACACAGAAGTAGTTCTGACAAAAAAAATACATTGATTATATATTACCACATTTATTTTATTATTTGAGGATAAACTGTATAGTCATATTAATTTATTTCAGATGTATAATGCATGTTAATTAATTTAATATTGACTTAAATGGTTTTCTGTGGATCTTATTTTTTCATTTTTTGCACCATAAAGCACAGACCAAAGACACAACAGGTTAAAGGGCTTAGAAAAAAAATCTCACCTCAATAAAAAAAATTCAACAAATACAAAAAAATGCAAATATATAAAATTAATGAACAAAAGTAAATAGGAATATAACATAAAAATTAGTTAAGATGCTCTAAATTCTAAATAAGAGTTTAAAATAATTGTTCTCCATACTGACCAACCTAAAACAGTACAAAACTGTACATTTAACGATACAGCATTGACATTTTAAGGACTCTGCACAGGCACACAATCTCTGACTGTATATCACTGCAGTGGGAGTGATGTAACACTTTGAGGGACCCAGAAATCCTCCACTGATGAAACCCTTCGAGGAGCCTAGAAATCCTCCGTTGACTTCTATCAGGCCTGTGGATCTACCTGGCTGTCTGTTCTCATCAGCTGCAGCCCCGGCAGACTGCACTGCAGGGAGGGTTCGGCGCTAACACATGTCGGCCTAACTCTCCCTGTCACCATGAAATAACTGACACCGGGGCCGGGGCCGGCTGCAGACAGGCTGCTGGAGAAAATAGCCCAGGTTGCCGAGGCGGGGGAGGAGGAGGAGGAAAAATACCTCTCTGACTTGTCAAAGAAAATGTTTAACTGTGAGTGAAGGAAACATTGTTTGCCAAGGGTGTGTGTGTGTGTGTGTGTGTGTGTGTACGTGTGTGTTATCTATGCATCTCACATTCAGAACTACCGGTGGAGGCCTCTGTGGGCAGAGGGATGTGGGTATGTTACCGCCACCCGGGGCCCTGCAACCCCAGACTGGAATCGTACTGGGAGCAAGTGTACAAAGGCCCCCATCCTCATCAACACAACATACCTCCGCCAGACAGAACAAATTACACTGCAGCCCCCTCCACCCCCCACCCCAAAACAAGCTCACATTACCTCACAACCAGACGATAGTGTCTGCATACACTCTGAGCCGTGCATATGGGGAAGCAGGAGCTTGATTACTCATTTGGTCCTATTTGTTTAAATCTTCCAGTCATACTTTATCATACAATCTAAGACCCAGCTCCTAACTCTAAAACAGAATCAGACCGATTCATCTGCTGTACACTGATGGATGGATGCCCGCTGTTTATTTTTCGCCTCTGGTTTCAGAAGAGGAAACTCCCCGTGCCCAACACAGAGCGGGCTTTAAGCGTCAGTACACACTGTTGTGGCTCTGGACAAGGTTTTTACAGTTTGCTTGGAAAGTAAAAAAAAAATACATAGAGAGTAATAAGTTATCCTTTATTGGAGGAATTAAGTCTAGAGTCTTACTAGTGGCTCTATACAGCTAGGGCTGGGCAATATATTGATATAAAAGAAATATCGATACATTTTTAAATTTGATATGGAATTAGAGCATATCGCATATTTCGATATAGTTTAATTTCTTTTTTCTTTCTTTATATATAAATGCTGCCCTTACTAGGGTTTGTCATATTTAGTTCTTTAGTAATGTTCGTTATTCTTTTCTCATATAAATATATTTATTTCATAAAAAAGATTGGCCTATTATATTTCATAGGCTATTTTTATTTAAGATATTTTTTTTTATTCAAATGTGTACTTTATGGATCTTTGATTGTTAAAATGGGTACTCCTGTAATACAGTATTTTTTTTCACTTAAATAAACAGTTAATAAAACTTCTTGTGACATATCACATTTGCTCTCACTTTGTTGTAAAAAAATATCAGGATATATATCGTATGTATCGATATTCAGCCTAAATATATCAGGATATGACTTTTGGTCCATATCACCCAGCCCTATATACAGCCATAATTCCAGACAGCTCACAAAAAAATGGCAGTTTGGGTCATCTGTGCAAGCCATGTTAAGGTTTTATGGACGATGACCTCAAGTGGCCGCGGAAATTATGACAGAAGCACAGGAGGAAATCAGATAACAGTGTATAAAGAGCAACAAAGTCCACATAGGGAGGAGGTCTTGGTGGATACATGTGTAAGAAAAACACTTTCACCCAGGAAACAACGGTTTGTGAAACTAAAACTTACATACATAGGTAAAGATATACTTTATAGTTTTCAATAACATAAACAGTGCATGTATTTTAAGTTTCCGAACAAAATGCAATGCAAATGTCAGGGACAACACCTATTTGATTGCATTATTCTATTGAAATTTTCTAATTGGCTGCAAGCAACACAAAGCTGTTCAACATGACAAATGGTGCTGTTTTGATCTGAACTGAATCTGAATTCTGTTTTTTTATCCTGTTCATTCCTGTCAGTCATTTTAAAAGCACCATAGTGGATGGTCATTTGTGGAGTTGAAATGAGGTCGTACCTCTACATTTTGCTAAAATAAAAACTAAATAAGCAGGTAACTGGCTGGAAAGATATTGCCAGGAAGTTTAAAGATTCTAGTAAATGACCATCATTAATGACAACCTACTTGCTATTGACTTTATTGTATGTAATTTCCAGTACATGTGTGTTTTCTGTACAAACGTATAAAGATTGTGGTTATGCTTGTACTTTGATCCATAGCCCACAGCCGGTAGGTTACTTGTTTATATGACATAATAGAAATGCATGTTTAATGGATTCAGTGTGGACAGAGAATATCCAACCCAAGGCCATAGTTAGAATCTTGTTTGCCATTAAGTACATGGTGTAACCAAGTTTCACCATGGTAACCATATGAAACTGCAACCATTTCACAACAAAGTCATTAATGTCATTTTGAGAGTCACTGATGAACAATAACCTATTCTGTAGTTAAGGTATGATGATGTGTTGACAGTTCTCATTATGAGGAACGACTAATTGTATAAGCCTCTATAGCAATCCACCAAACAGTTGATACTGACATTAAAAAAGTCAAAATATTGTGTTATAATGGCGCTAAAAAGGTCACAGGGTCACTACAGTTATTTGGATTTGAGGTACCCTGGTAACTCACAGGGTCGAGCCTGTATATAAGGCTTAGTTCTTGCTGCAGCAGCCTGGGTTTGTGTCCCCTCTGTCCCTCCTGCATTTCCTGACTGTCTGTCTCTATCACATGAGGCAGAAATGTCACAAATAATCATTAAAAAATGTAACTTTGACTCATCCTAATCAATATCTCGACCAAAGTTTACGGTAACCCATGCAACACTATGTAGATATTTCACTAGTGAGGTTTAAAAGTTCACGGGAATTTGTTATTCGAAAAAATAATAGAGTGAAATAATTTATCCTTAATTGGAAAAATGAGCCATAAAGTAGGACAATCGAGGTCTGTTTTGTTGTTGACATGTTTTTCCGTTGCTTCAATCAGATGTTGATATCAGTTAAAAATATGTGTATTGAAAGGAAAATGTTTTGTCTTTTTAAAGATGAATTGAATAAATAGTTTTTAAATGGATAATCAGCAGAAAAGATGGCTATTTTTTGAAAGAGCAGATAACAAAGTAAGAATTTCAAAGCGCTGCTTTAGTTGCATTTTGAAGTATCAGGCGCCAGTTCATTTGCAGTTAATTACATTTCCACCCAATGAATCTGATACAGTAACTGTTTTCTTCTATCCACTCCTCTTACATCTTGAGCTTTTTGATGGTCTGATGGTGTTAAAAATATATCCTTCTCTAACAAAATAACACCTTTTTCTATCTATCTTATCTCCGGTCCAAACACAAGCTGCAGCAGCAGCAGCGCTGAAGTAACGTACATCTGTACGGCAGATTGTTCCCTTGCCAGGTGTGAAGTAATGTTCATTAAAAGTGACAAATACCTGATTTGTAAAGAAGTCACTGAATCAACATGTGCTAGAATGACATGTGTGATGTGGATGGTGAGAGAGAGACTTGTGAAAATTCGAAGGTTTTGTTTTGAAACCCAAGAAGTCAAGCGAGGGAGATATCGCAGATTCTTCCCCACATCTGTGTCTGTATGCACTGTAAGATACACAAATATAGCTATTCCACTCTCCCTCATCATATTAACCAAAATAAAACATTTTTTTCACTATGTTTCTCCTTCGCACCCTATTCAAGTGATAACCAATAAAATGCAAGAACTTATTATCAACCAGGCAACTGTAAGACTCAAGCACTGTAAGCTGACACTTTTACTCCTTTTCGACCAAGGCAGTTCCAGGGCTAATCTTGAACCAGTTCTTCCCTTTCCGACAGCCCAAGAACCGGCTCTCTGCAAACAGGAAAACTGGTTCCAGAGCGGCACAGACTATTTGCTGGTCTTGAACCACGAATCAATTAGTCAGGGGCTGGATTGGATTAGTGTGAGCAACAAGACCAACTAAAATGTGTATCATTCATTCTATTAACTGCAATTTACGGTGGCCCTGAGAGCTCACAGTACGTGAGCAAAACACGCAAGCAAATGAAGAAAACATCATCAATTTGACAGCATTTAGAAAATTGGCTGCAAAGACCACAACACAACACAATAAGAAAGAGAGCTGCAAATAGACCGCAACAGAATGGAAGTATGTTGCAGAAAACATCCATCCATCCATTCATTCATTCATTCTCGTCCGATTATCCGGGCCGGGTCGCGGGGGCAGCAGGCTAAGCAGGGCATTCCAGGCGCCCCTCTCCCCAGCCACAGCCTGGGGGACCCTGAGGCGTTCCCAGGCCAGGCGAAAGATATAATCCCTCCACCGTATTCTGGGTCTTCTCCGGGGCCTCCTACTAGTTGGACCCGCCGATCTGTGGGCCCACCACCTGCAGAGTTAAGCGCAAGGGTCGGGTGCAAAGTGAGTCGGGCAGCAGGCAAAGGCCGGGACCTGGGCATGCAGCGGCTGGTAGGAGAAATCATCTTCAGCAATTTGAAATCACATGTGTAGCATTTAGAAAAACAGATACAAAGACCGCAACACAATGGAAGTGTTTCCAGAGGACAGTTATGGACAGCTGTGGCTCAGTTGGTAGATCGGTCATCCACTGATCGGACGGTTGGTGGTTCTGATGCTGCATGAATGAATTCCCAATGGTGGCACCGTTGTAGGATAGCCTCTGCCACCAGTATAAATGTGTGTGTAAATGGGTGAATGAGCGCATTCTGTAGTGTAAAGCGCTTTGAGTGGTCGCAAAGTGACTAAAAAGTGCTATATAAGTGCAGGTCAACTTACAATTTACTTGACATGCTTGTGGTATTATATTGTACTGTCAAGATTATGATATTTTCACGTTATATTGTGATATGAAACGAAATAATAGGCAATTAAATTCAATTAAATTCTACTATAAGCTTGGTTTGAGACATGGTGAGATTCTACAGGTATTTAACACAGTGGATGATATATTTTTTTATAAGTATTGTTTTTGTGTGTTTATTTGTGATGATTATCTAACTGACTCATATTGATTTTTTAATAAATTGTATTGGAAAATATTGGAATCGATGGGGGCAAGTGAGTTCATCCGAACCACTAATCTAAGGCTTTCGGCAATAGAACAAACTATAACGCACACTATAAGGAAACAAAACATCTAAAGTAATCTCACTTATGTTAATGAACATTTTAACATTGTAATTAGAAAAAAAACAGCATTTCAACATGTATTTCTCTCCTGAATTTTAGAGCTCTGCGGCTATTTCCCCTCACGGTCTAATATCAGTGAACCGATAAAACTGCACAAAAAGCACAACTTTAGATAATCAAGCCAGTAAACAGGACTTCAGTAGCCCCGTCGTGATGCAACTGATGAGAAATCCATTTCCTGATCAGCGTAATTGAAAAAAAAAAAAAAAGACTTCATCACTGAAAATGGCTTGAGGTTGTTTCAAGTTGTTAGACAAAACCCAGACTGTTTAGGCTGACAGGTGAAATTAAGGATTTGATACATTGTCGTATTAATCTAATAAATATGAGTCCGGCGTATTTTCAAAGTGCACTCTAGATCCAATTTGTATTACACGTGAGTAGCATATTCATTCATCTTTTAATTACATATCATTACTAAGTCATTCTGATACCAATGGATTACCCACTGCAGAGTGTAACTAATTGCCAGACACACTTGGTACAAGTTAATCAAGAGTTTCCCTCTAAGGAATCCCTTTACTGTAATCTAATATACAGGAATGTTCTATTCTGGAGTTGGCGACTTCCTCCTCCACATGTAATATTCATGACAGTGAGTTCTTCCTTAAAAACCCTCTCCTCTCCTCTCCAGGTGGGGAAGCAAGCATGAGTCTCCCGACAAAACCCCAGCCACTCTGTGCTTTTTATAGACTCTCCCTCTCACTCTCTCCGAACGGTTAAGCTGTCCCTGGGTTCCTCTTAGCTATTGTAATCCATACACAATACCCACACATTTAATGGGAGAGACGCCTGCAATAAAGCAGAGGGTGCATTTCGCAGGGAGCAATTTAGCCTTCAAACAATATGCCAAGGTTTGCTTCCTTGGGACAATACTGCTGTTGGGTTTTTTTTTTCTCCTCGTCACAATGCAGAATACGGGATATAGTCATTACACTTTGGACTTGATGGTGGCAAAATGATGGCCGCGCTGAGGAACTTTGTGAATATGTGCCTTTAGTAGAAGGAATGTTCTGGATTGCAGGGCGGTGAGAACACAGTGGGGTGTCCTTTTAGTCAGCACAGTGTCCGGCTGCTATCTCTCATCTCAGCCGGCTTTCAGGCTAAATGCGAAACCCACCTGGGCTAAAGGAAAGGCCTCGCCACCGCATGCTCCGTCCCTCCACCCCCTCCCTCTCCACCATGAGGATACACAATACCGTCCTCGCACTAACCTGTGGGGACAATGGACAATAAAAAGCAATCATTCTCACTTCACCAGCACAATTACTGTACAACTTAGCACCCCTTCCTCCCCCCTCCACTCCCTGCAGAAAGTGAGAGTACAAGAGCGATAAAAAAAGACTTCTTTTGATGCGAACAGAGCTTCAACTTCTCTGCTGCTTGCTCCTCTTCCCTCCATTTCCCTTGGTGATAAGATACACAAGACTGAGCGCACTGGCAAAGTGCATGCTGGGATAATGTGGCATCATGCTGCTAAGCACTTCCTGTCCACAGCAAGTGCAGGGGTTACAGTTGTAGCGTTTTCCTACACGTTTTTTTCTTCACTCCTTTCAGATAAACTTAGAGTGCAGGGGAATTAAAACTAGTTAGAACCAAGTTGCGACTAACCAGACGCTGCCAATGGTTTGTTTTACAGATCAATTTGAGAAGCAGTCTTTGGAAACTGTTTGGAAAAGGAGCAGGCACTTTCCAAAATTTAAGGAACAATGCGTCTATTGCCATCTACGTCACCATAGCCATAGTTGTTTTGAACAAAAGTCGCCTCTCCATGTTGTTAAAAACACCAAAATCATGTCCATAGCTGCCAGTAGCTCTTCATAGGATACAAACTGGTGGAACCACTGGCTGTTTGGACACAGGTGCATCACTTGAAGCATGACAAGATGGATTTGCGTTCTAGTGATCCCGGGATTTTCACGTGATCCTGTGATATCACAAGAATCCAGCTGCTTGGCAAGGTAAAACGGCCAACCAGGGCTTGAGGCCTGCAGGTGGCAGGAGGGGACTCCACTGAAAAATGAAGTCAGATTTTATCAAAGTCTATGAGAAAATGACCCTACTTTTGCAGCCTGTTCTCCCGTCAAAAATCAGTATGTCGTGTGTACAGGCAGCAGAAAACAAGCGATATTGACATATCGCCGCTGCAATGTGTCTGCAGCCATCCTTCTGACGTAGTGATTGACAGCAAAGCGAATTTAAAGTGATGGATTGACGACTTCGGTTGGACGCTGAGGTGGTGGATGGGTCGAACAAATGGCGGACTTTCACCCAGAAGAGCAGGGTTTGTGTAACTTAAATTACGTGAATCACTTTTTTTTAAAGCAACCTACGGTAGTCACGTGACCCTTGTAACTACTTCACTTCCGACATTTAGGTAGATTTATTTACTGTTAAAACTTCTTTTATAACGCCTTACTTGAAAGTTTTTTGCCTTAAACCTAGGTCAGTGGTTTTACAACAGAAATCCACAGAAACTGAAACCTCTTTTACAACCACGGACCATACATGTCTGTTATTTTTAGAACGTTGTACCATGAGCCATATGTCACGATACGTACATATGTGTTGTAATTTGTGGTACTGACACACGACCTCTTCTGCCGTTTCTGTTGGAGAACTTGTTGACTTTTGACTTAATTTCTTACCTCAGTTAACTCTTCTTGCGTTTTTGGTCTCAATTGCTAGTTTCAAATCTTCAATACAGCATTATGTCCATTTTTCACATGATGGTCCTATTTAAAGTAAAACATATGATAAAGTACGATTTGCTTTCAGGTGTGGCTACCTTGTGATTGACCGGTAGCCAACACAGCATATTTACGTGTATTTGCCCTAGAACTCTGACTCCTTTACAGTTTGCTTTCGGGTCATGAATTCTAATATTTAGGTCATTTTGGTTGGGGTTAGGGTTACTAGGGGCACTTTTGCTAACCAAGCTAGCAGCTCACTTAGCTTCACCGTCTTGTCCAAATATGGTCAGTCGATATGAAAACAAAATTGAGATGGATACAGCCAAAATGCCACGATACGTCCAATTCTTATATGAAGTCTATGGTTCGTAGATAGAATACAACTCTCACAAGCCTTTAAAACACCCATGTGGCATCATGCATCCCCCGATACTGCCATGGCTGGGTGTACTTCATTAAGATTGTGTGGATATCAGTATCTCAGCCTGTCATTAATAATGACAAGGCCCACCACTAAATACATGTCCACTGTTAATTATCAGAGGCCATGTCTGTTAAATATCAGATTCCTCCCTCTAAATAGTGGGCAGTTCTCCCTTGCAGTCTCATCTGTCACTGTAAATGTCATCACTTTATTCTCTCGTTGGCGACCGTGACAGGCCCCACTTTGAGCCCCGCTTTATCTCCTTTGCCTTCCATTCTCCCTGCTACAAAGATTCCCCTTTCTCTTTTTTTTCCACCACTCACTGCTGTATCCGCTTTCCACACGTGGCAAATGATTGCCCGGGTAAAGGTATTTTCTGTTTCAATCTTACACTTTCCCAAGGGAGAACAAAAAAAGGGGGACAAGCTTTCTGCAGCTGGTTTCACTGAGAAAATTGTTCAGAATTGCCTCATTCCAGGGCAGATTAGCGAATGCATACAATCCCGGGCTAAGTGCTATTGTGCACCACAATTTGGCCATTATACTTTGTCTTTTCCATTTAGAGAACCCCTACCCAATTAAAGTAATACAGCCCTTCCAATACCTGCTCCCAATTAAATCTGGGCGGTATTACCTGCCTTGATAGAGCTGGCCAGGGCTCCTCAACACTCACTTGCATTCATTAGGCCTATTCAACGTGACGGAGCTGATGACAACGATTCAAGTTGCTCTCCCTCCATCCCTCCCCCTTGCCACTCTGTTCTCTCTTGTTCTCCCCCTCTTTCGGACGGGCTCTCACTTTCTTTTTCTCTTTTTTTTTGTCCCTGCCTTTCTCTCTGTCACTCCTCTCAAGACTAGAAATGCCTGCCGCTTACTCCGAGGACTCAGAATTGGCTGGGGAATAGAGGGGAGTGAGGGTCCCCCCCTTCCTTTTTCTTTCTTCGACATTTTCTCGCCTGCCCCTGGTTTTGTTTCCCAGGTAGCTAGGATTTTTTTTTTTTCCAGCTCATTGTGCCTTTTCTCAAATCCTTCGTCCATGCTGCTTGGTTGGCACCATTTTAAAGCCCCAGCGTCACAAAGAAAGAGCTTGTCCAGGCCACTGACTCGATTGACAATTTCAGAGTGTTAAAAAAATCCACAAAAGCCAGAGCTTGGGGTGCTGCTGAAGTGGGGGGAAGCCGTCAATATGACATGTAGGCTGTCCAAACCCATAACCACCAGGTGTTTGTAGCCTTTCAGGAGAAATCCGTCATATCCCACTGTAGCAATTGAACTCATGGATCATGCAAAGAAAACTTTTCACTATTCACAGTGTCACATTTCATAAAGCTGCAGTTATAATGAGCCAGGGCCAACAGAGGACGTGTGCTGATAGTTGTTCTTAGAGCTGGGATGGAGGCCCCATCAAATGTGCACATATCCTGTATTTAACATGCCAAATAGCTAGAATAATAGAATAATACTGAATTTCTTTAAATGAATTTGAGAATACACGAATATGGCTTAATTTCCATTAATGAATATAGGAATTAATACAGAGATGCAGGTACTTGCAGTATGGACACACTTCCAATATTCCTCCATGTGCAGTAACTCAAAGGGGTGAATGCACAGGGTTAGTGTACCATGACATAACGAGTATGTAACTAGCATAAATCCTTGGATGTCAAAGTATAAGGCTGGCAATATTCAATATTTTTGAATGTGTTACTTTGGAGCCCCAGACATATTTTTTCTAAAAGTATTTAAAATTTCTATATTATTTAATATAACTATAAGAGGTCGGAATCAGAGCGATACAATGCGACATTTTGCGATATGGTATTGCGATACAATATATTGCGATTAAACTGTTTAACTGCATGTTGTGTCCAGAAAATTAAATTAGCCAAAATAGAGAAACTTTGCAGCAACTTCCTGACACAATATCCTGACACATGATGCCTATAGATTCCTTAGATCTTCTAGTTTCATATGATACCAGTATATTCCTACGGTTCACTTTGATTCCCCGCTACGGTTCTGAACCCCCCCCCCCCCCCCCGCGAAATACTGATGGCCGTTATGAATCGTCATAAAATTGCCATGCAAAATATTGTGATACTCTGCTGTATCAATTCTTTCCCCCACCTCTAATAACTATGTGTTATAGTGTAACTATTTTGATACAAAATAATATTGATGATATTGGCATAGTAAATGATTACTTGTATTCAATATACTTCACATAACTAGCATCAAGTACAAGAGGGCTTCACAGGTCCACCAGAACCCCAAGACCCTGACCCAAACACGTTCAAATCCATTGTTTATGTGATCAATCCAGGTCAGGTCAGGTCCAGTTTTATTACCTGGTCTGTGTGGAACATCCAAGAGGATCAGAAAAGACCGGACCAGACTTAAGAGTGCAGATGATAGCAATGCTAACATTAGCCATGGCAACAGGCAATCGTTATTATAGTTCAGAGGGGCAAAAAAGCCAAAGTTATCTTTATTACGCATTGCAACAAAACGGATATAAAACAAGTCGCGGTTGCCATCCATCAGCGTGACAGGAAGTGGACTTTTAAGGTTAAATAATGAATGGGTTAGCCATGCAGGAAACCTGGATGTATACTTCCCAACTTTCCTTGAAAGTAACATTGATTATAATGGATCATGGTTTGGCTGTTACCGGTACAACAGACAAGACACAAAGTTTTGTTTTGGCAATTACATTTTTAATAGCAATCAGCTGTAAAATGGTGTGTGTGTCTACCGGTCAGGGTCTATTTCATAATGGATGAATCCAGTTTGATTTTGGATTTCTGGGTCTTTTGGGATTTAATTTTTTGGACGTCTCATCGGCTCTATGGAGGACAAGGAAGTTGTTTCCTTTTTGACAAAATTCTGAGCTTCTGAGGAGTTTGAGAAAATAAACTAAATTCATATCTTATAATTAGAACTGAATACTAGATGCAACTTGCTTTAGTCGAGCACATTGTACCCGAAACAGCCTCCTTGATAAACCCCTTCTGTTATATTGGTTTTACTCAGTGACATTTGGAGATAAAGTAGGTGAATAGGAGGAAAAAGGGAGTTGATGTGGAGGAGGAGGAGAAGGAGGAGTAAAAGGGGTCCCCTGTATGGAGTGACATTCTCAGGACCCCCCATGAGGGAACACCTCTGGGTCCTGCTCAGCCTGACAGTAGGAATGACTTCAACTTTCCCATCCGTCAACTCCCTCTGGATTCTTTATTTCAGATCAAAAGACACTTAGAAAACAACCATGTGTATGAAATATTTGCTATTTAGTACATTTTATTAAATTATTTAAGTTAGTTTTGGCCATTTCTATAATAGAGAAGCTCTAATTTTGCTTCAAAAGCCTTCCACATCTTTCCTTCCAATGTATACGTTGCAACAAATTGTGAATCCGTTTCGTTCGGCGTGCTTTGCATTTTCATGGATTTTTAAGAGTCCTTGATGGAAATTCAATTTACAACAATGTGATAAACAAATAAAAGGTAGTTAAGGGATTGCGTGCTATTTCATCATAATTTACAGTCGCAAACACCTTCAAATTAATTTAACCACTCTGACTATTTGTTTAGTGGGAAATACATTTTCTACCTATACTCTAATGGAGCCCCCTTTTTCACTTAGGCAAATGTGCAGCAGCACTGAACCGCCAGCCAATGAGATTTGAGCGAACTAGGTCTGTGTGTTCCGACCTTGGGAGCCACGGCAACCCAGGGATCGTGCTCCCCTTTGATATGCCAAATCAAAGATCCCGCTTCGGCAACTGAAGGCTGTTTTGTTGCTCTAGTACTTGTTGTTTTTCCCGTGTCCATGTTAAAAGGGAAATTGGCCGTGACTTTCATTCACACTGCTCACATAAAAAGAAAGAAAAATGATCAACCTTTCTCACCTTGGGGGAGATTTTAAAGGCTGTGAGGATGTTTGATATGGTACACTAAGGCTTTAGAAATAACGAGGCTTTGGGTAAAAGTATTTAAATAATAAGCAAATATCCTAAATGTCCCCTCTTTCCTCCTCCGTTTGCTCCTTTACTGGACTCTGAAGACACATGTATGTATGCAACCACTTAGCAAGGACTGAGAGTAAGGAAAGGAAGCCGGATGGGAGCGGGAGATAAAGGATGGCTAAATTCAGACCACATGGCCACATGGCTGTACAAGTGGAGTCACCAGAGGCTACTTCTAGTCACGGTAGCTTTATGAAACGGGGATAAGAGCGGGAAGGGGAGGGGGGATGATGATGTACGCTGTTTACATGAACATACGCTTATTCATACTTATTATCATT
Organism: Centropristis striata; assembly: GCF_030273125.1. Classification (NCBI taxonomy): domain Eukaryota; kingdom Metazoa; phylum Chordata; class Actinopteri; order Perciformes; family Serranidae; genus Centropristis; species Centropristis striata. Next base: position 9,935,179 of record NC_081540.1, on the reverse strand, counting down.
ACAGAGAGTGTCGTCAAGTTCCACTGGAAAAGCTCAGTGGGGTGATTTTTACATGACTGCTGCTTATTTCTTGAATTGATTGTGACTCTTTTGTGTGCAAAATAGCCTTTTTTTATACACAAATGTTGTGTGAGCTGATCCCAGTATTAGGGCTGGGCGATATGGACCAAAAGTCATATCCCAATATATTTAGGCTTAATGTCGATATATGATGTATATATTCTGATATTTTTTTTGCAAAGTGAGAGCAAATGTTCAGTCAAAGTCAACGCCAAATATATAACATGTCACAAGTAGTTTTATTGAAACCGTTTAAGTGAACATAAATACTGTATAACAAAACGAGTACCTTTTAAAAAAAAAAAAAAATCAAAGCTCCATAAAATGCACATTTAAATAAAAGAAAATATCCGGAAAAAAATAGCCTATGAAATAAAACAGGCCAATCTTTTTCTGAAATAAATATATTTATATGAGAAAAGAATAACGAACACTACAAAAGAACTAAATTTGACAAACGCAGCATTTATATATAAAGAAAGAAAATTTGACATTTGAAAAATTGAACTATATCAATATATGCGATATGGTCTAATTCCATATCACATTTAAAAATATATCAATATATTTTTTGTATCGATATACTGCCCAGCCCTACCCAGTATCCAAATACATTTGGATACTTTCCATTTTTCCATTCAGCTCAGCAGTATCCCAAGGTTTCTCTTCTGCCTCGCATCCACACTCCCCTCATTTTCCTCCCCAGCAGATGTTAGCGACTAGCTGGAAATTAGCGCGGACACTAACCCCAGCCAGCTTTTAATTAATTTTACACAGACAGTAGTGCAGTGACCCTGTGAAAAAGGACGAGGCACACCCGACTAATCAGCCTGAACCCTATGACATCACTCCTGGACCTGCCAAGGCAGCCAAAACAGGGGGAGCCTAGGTAGTTTACTGTGGATACAAAGCGCCAATTTATCACTATAAGCAAATGCTAACCTAGGAGTGTTGCCCCCGGCAGAATTAATTGGCCCTCTCCCTGTCTGTGAAGTGTCTGGCCTTGTTTAAAAAGACAGGCTGCCCCAGAGACCCCCGCTCTCAACGCGCTGCTCTGAGGAGCTGCACCGCTATTGGCTGATTGATAGCCATGGAAACCCCTGCTCTGCATAACCAGGAAGTGCTTGTTCATGAAAGCGATTGGACGCTCAGACCCGAGGCGAACGGATGTTGTCAAGAAGTTGCAGAGAGCACAGACGGGACCGCTCTTTGAATGTTACTCTTTCTTGAATTAAAAGTGAAATGAGCTGACCACACTGCACACTGACAGAATGTCTCATAGCTGACTCACACAAAGACACTGCCTGCTGGTCAGAGCAATCAGGGCATGCAGCGAGTGCCACGTTTAATGGAGTTCCTGGTCACTGCGTCAGTGGTTTTCCTGCCAAAAACGCCATCCACACGACATGCTTCAGGGTGCGCAACCCCAACAGCGGAAACTGAACTTTTTTTCCAGAGAGGTCTTTCACGTGTCCTGCATGCTGCTGCTGGAGCTAACGAAGGGGGGGTTGCAAGAAAAAAAAAAACGCTACTGGCTCTTTCTACCCACTGTACTGTGACTAAGAAAGTACATTGTAAAGCAACTTTCTAGTACATTAGCTGGAGAGCTCCTACTGTAGGCTGAGAGGGAAAAAAAAGAGACAACAGAGCCCCCACCCCAATCACCTGACACCCACAGGAAGAAACTGAAGCCTCCTCCAGGAAAGAATCCTTCAGAAACATGCTGCTTTACAAACTGTATAGTCACAACCAGGTCTTTTTATTTAGAAAGTCTTTGTTAGAGAGTACGGTAGTTACTTTTAGGATAGATTCCAAATTAGATACAGTAAAAAATAAAACTCACAACAGGAGAATTAGTGCTGAAGGTGAGTCATTCTCGGCTGATCCAAGAGCTAGGGCTGGGCGATATGGACCAAAAGTCTCATCCCGATATATTTAGGCTGAATATTGATATACGATATATATCCCGATATTTTTAGCGCAAAGTGAGAGGAAATGTTCAGTCAAAGTCAAAGCCAAATATGACATGTCACAAGTAGTTTTATTAAAACCGTTTATTAAAGTGAACATAAATACTGTATAACAATAGGAGAACCTTATTTAAAATCAAAGCTCCATAAAGTGCACTTTTAAATAAAAGAAATATCTTAACCCTAGTAGGGGCAGCATTTATAGATAAAGAAATAAAGAAACTATTAACTATATCAATATGTGTGATATGGTCTTATTCCATATTACATTTAAAAATATATCGATATATCTTTTATATCGATATATCGCCCAGCCCTACCAAGAGCTGTCGGTTTGCTCACATGCCCAAGAAAAAACTAAAGGATGTGAGGTTGGAGGAATGAAGGAACAAGAAGGGGGGAAAAAACGCTACTGGCTCTTTCTACTCACTGTACTGTGACTAAGAAAGTACATTGTAAAGCAACTTTCTAGTACATTAGCTGGAGAGCTCCTACTGTAGGAAAAAAAAGAGACAACAGAGCCCCCCCTCCCCTCTTCTTCCTCTCCTTCACCCCACCACCCACTCTCTTTATCTGGCCTCTCTCGTTCAGTTGAGAGAGTGCAGCCCTATCTCGCCGGCCCATCCACGGTGTCTCCTTTCCCTGGCTCCTGTACTTGGGGGAATAATTAATCGGGCTAACAGGTAAGAGATACCGAGACGTGGCATAAGAGCAGCTTTCAGAGCTTTGTGTGTGTGGGGTTTCCACGCTGAAATGGATCCGCTCGCCACTCAGGGCCCTTTTCACCGGAGGAGCCGTTGAGGAGGGGAGGCAGCTGTGAGCGGATCTCACCGGACAGCTACACGACGCCCACTTCTCCCCCTCTTCCTTCATCCCTCAAACCTCACATCCTTTAGTTTTTTCTTGAGCATGTGAGCAACCCGGACAGCTCTTGGACTCTGTCCCTGATCACCACTACCACCTTTCACTCAAGCATTTGAGCACGACTCACCTTCAGCACTAATTCTCCTGTTTTGAGTTTTATTTTTTACTGTATCAAGTTTGGAATCTATCTTCTGCTGTCCTCTCTAACAAAGACTTTCTAAATAAAAAGACCTGGATGTGACAGTACAGTTTGTAAAGCAGCATGTTTCTGAAGGATTATTTCCTGGAGGAGGCTTCAGTTTCTTCCTGTGGGTGTCAGGTGATTGACAGCAAGCAGCGTGTAAAGTAATACTTGCGCTGATGTGAAAACATCCAAGTCGCTACACTGGAATAGTGATAAAACAGAAACTTTCACAAAGCCAAAGTGAGGTTTCATGTTTGTAGCCATAAAATGATGCCGGAAAATAGTCACTTACAGCAAGTGGCTTGTTTTAATGTAGAGAAAATAAGTCAGTTTTTATCTATACAGCCCAATATCACACATCATAAAGTTACCTCAAGGGGCTTCAAAATCTGTAAAGCATATGACATCCTCAATCCTAAGCATGGATGAGTTACTGAAGGGCCAAACAGGCACAGGGGCCCAAGTGTCAGAGCCCTCAGCTACAGTCAGAGACACATATCAGTCATGAAGAGATTTAAAATGACTACAGAGATAGAAAAAGTCTACAAAGAGACTAAAAGAAATGCAAAACATCTGCAAAAGACATAGAACTACCAAGAGACACAAATTAATCAAAAAAGAGACAGAATATTGATACTTTGTAATACTTATAATTACATTTTAATATTTTTTAATTTGGCTTTTATGTAGTGTGTTATTATTAACATCTTATTATGTTTTTATCACAATTTTATGGTTTATACTTGTTTTATGTATTGTGTTGTATCTGTTTTACCTATATAATTTTTGTTTATATTCAATGTTTATTTTAATTATAATTCTTGTTTATATGTATTCATAATCATATTTACTCATTTTTTTACTCAGTGTGGATAGTCTCTATGTCCTTTTATTAAAAATTCTAAGTTGTTGTTGTTGTTTTCAATCTGTACAGCACTTTGAATTACACTGGATTCGTTTGAAAGGTGCTCTATAAATACAGTTTGATTGATTGATTGAAAAAGGGGCCAAGTACTGAAAAAAATAAGTCCAAAACTATTCCAAAGTGACAAAAAAACAACTACAAAACACGACAAACAACTATAAAAGGTGTGATTTTGCTCCTGTATAGGTGGTGGGGCCTCTTGCATGCTGCACCCAGGGGCCCATTTCCCCATAATCCACCCTTGCATTAGCCTTAGATTATCGGTTTGCATCATGAAAAACTTCCAAAAAAGTATTTTAATTGGGGAAAGAATGGAAGAAATGTCATGAGAAGTAACAGAGGAAACTGACAGTATTGATTTAATATGGAAAAGGGGTACCAAACTTTAGAAAACAGCAGTATTAAAGCTGAATTTAGAACATTAAAATCTAAAAAGGAAAAAAAATCTCTTCACCATGCACAAAAAACATGTGCAAACAAAAACATTATGAGTCTTCTCATTTCACAGATATAATGGCATGACTTTACTGAACTAAACTACATTAAAAAGTTCCTCTTTCAGTCAGACATGGCATTTTTTAATGGTCATTCATATACTGCTGTGGTAGTATAACACTACCTGCAGCTGCAGTCCAGGTAGAGTAAAAGTACATTTATACCAATAGTACACACGTGCCTGGAGACCGCTCTCTTCCGCTTCCTTCCTGTTCTTTTAGTGAAAACTGAAGCTGAGCAGCACGTCAGCAGTTGAGTGAGACTCTTGCAAAGGGAAAACTTCACAGCCCCTTTCTGGTGTGACACCCTGAAAATAGACTGTGAACTTAAACTCTTAGATACTGAAAATGAACTAAGTGATATATTATTTATAACAGCCAACACACCGCTTAGAGGTGCTCGACTTCGGAGAGCTCGGTCCCTAAATGCTGTCTGGATGTGCTTAGAAAGAATATCTCCTTAGTCTGTTTGTTTGAGCTGAGAAATGACAGTTGGTTGTTAATTTTTTGACATTTATGTCAGAAAAAACTCCAAATTGGAGACGTCCAATGAGAAAATACACCCCTATCTCCTGAAAAAAACAACCCCAGGGGGCTCTAACAGCCTCCTTGTGGGTCTCCGCACATTCATCAGTTTGATATTACAGATTGAGAGGGAGAGCAAACACCTCTTGCTCATTTCTGGCTTGCTGAATACAAACTGAAACAGACTCATGAAAGTATCTCACTTTGTTTGTCTATCAGCTTGGAAAATTATGTCAATTTAGTAGATAAAACTACAGTTTGAACTGCTCGAAACTGAATATAAAGAATTTTTTAAATAATGAAAGTTGGTGAGGTTTTACAGTAAACACATGATTATTTCCCCTCCCTCCCCCACTCTCCCCATCCTCCTTTAAAAGGTCAGTGGTGTAAAAGTACAGTAGGATGCTTTTTCCCTGCCAAAACACTGTATTGTACTCCCTACGGAGCACACAGCTGGACACAGGAAAGGCCAGAGCGCCGCCGCCGCCAAGCTGCCCTCCTCTCCCCGGGCCACCAAAGGGGGAGGTCCGGCCAGGCTGCCACTCAGCCGGGGGCGCGCTTGATGTACGACCAAAAACCAATGGGATCGATCGGAGCAGCGGAGAGCCTCCCTCCCTCCTTCAACCTCCTTCCCCTCTCCCCATCCCTATCTGTTTACCCCTCTCCTCTCTCTTGCTCTCCTTTACTTTTCCTTTTGTCTTACCTCCCCCTGCTGGCTGCCTCTCTTTTTCTTTTTCCTCCTCCTCCCTCTAAAGACTCTCATGGGCTTGCTTTACAGCTCGAGAAGAGCTTAACATAAGGAAAAAGCGGGAGCGATGCCGTAATGCAGATTTGCATTTCGCCCAAGTGCTGTGTCATGACTTTGGGAAATGCAGAAATCCCTCGGCGCTGTTGCAATTACCATTATTTTTACATTTTACATGGCAAAGGAGCATCAAATGCTACTTAACAGCTTGCATATCTGAATGTTGGGAGCGTGGCACTAACACTGCCACGGGGCCACCCGGGCTATAAACACAGCCATGCGTTCTACTGTAATTACTCCAGATTAAAGCATCCAGCAAATGTTAACAATTAATCAATGATATTGATAACACCTTGTCACAGATTAAATCAATCTTGTAATGTCGGCGCTGATGCTTAATCATCTGACTCAGGTTCATCAACAGCAGTGATTGACAGGCTGCAGAAGAAGGGAGAGAATAATTAAAGGGTACAGATATTCCTGTAACTGTTGGTACTGATCGCCTTCATCGTCACAATGTGACGGTGGCTTGAAAAGGATACTGCTGACAAATTCAATTATTGAAAGTAGACGGGCTAATGGTGCGTGGTAATGATTCATTTCATAAGTATTTGTGCCGTATGTTTTAATGAAAGCTTACATTGTCACTGGTGGTAAAGGGAGCGGATGCCTTACACCAATTACTATACTGTCACTGAGGGCGCATGTTGCAGTAATAATCCTCCCCCTCCTTCCATATACACACAGCCCCAACATGTGTATGTGCAACCACAAACGCACACTCATTTTTTTTTTTTCGTTGCGTGCCCCAGCCTGCTTCCCCTTTGTGCAAACACAAAGAAAAGGGATCCTCTCTGTTATTCTTTATTTCTTTGGTCCATTCTTTGCCCGGTTTGGATCCAGGGGGTGCGGGCACAGCCTCTGCCCCACCACGCTTCACCATCCCTGGGCATGTGAGGTAGAGGTAGAGTGTGGAGGTCTCGGAGGGAGGTGGAGCAGGTTTGTTGGTGGTGGTGGTGGGTTTTGGATGGGATGGGGGAGGCTGACATGCATCTGCAGCCCCGGTGAGAGAGACAGGCTCAAAGGCTCGGGGAGAAAGAGAAGGGGGTTGCAGGGGTCAGTGACAAGTGGCACACACAGGGTGGGTGTGCGGGTGAAGTGGGGTGGAACAAGTGCTATAGAGGGGCCAGGGATTGTGTTTTTCCCATGGTCCGCTACCCCCTTTTTCCCCCCCTCCGAAGTTTCCCCTCATGGACCCCCACCCAAACCCCCAGAACCACCCCACCCTCCATGCCGCGGTACTCTCCCTCTCTCTCTCTCTCCCTCTCTCTCTGGTTGCCCTGTCAAGAAAGGACCGGGCAGGCTCAGTTTCACTCCACAGGGCCGGTGTGTTTTCAATGAATTGATACAGATGAAGAAGTTCAACACAATGGATGGATTACCTCAGCCAAAATAGAGTGACCCCCCCCCACCCCCCCTTACCCAGCCACCCCTCATAACCCCACCCGCCCACCTCGCTTATTCACACAGCCACTGACACGCACTGACATTGGATGATATAGACTAGCCTCACACACACACACACGCATATGAGCTCACATACAAACGCTTGCTTGCAAACACACAGTTTCCAAGGCTACACAATGGTGCAAGCAACTGATCATCTAGAGTTTTTTGGGAAAGTGACGTTTTCTGGTCACGACGACAAATTCAACTTCTGCAAGCCATCAATTGTTTTTGTTTTGTTTGTGCTCATTAAGGTACATTACCACTTTATATCCAAACTCTGTGTCCCAGTTTTGTAGTAAATGAGTGCTGGACCTGCAGACAACCACCATACTCAAATATAATCGTGACTGTTCTTTAACTACATTTTGTCACCTTCTGATCCTTCTCTGAAGGGGGTTATGAGTGCAATGATCAAATGTTATAACTCATATGAATATTGTTTATTGATAGTAGGGCTGGGCGATATGGACCAAAAGTCATATCCTGATATATTAAGGCTGAATATCGATATGCAATATATATCCCGATATTTTTATCGCAAAGTGAGAGCAAATTTTCAGTCAAAGTCAAAGCCAGATATGACATGTCACAAGTTTTATTGAAATAGTTTATTTAAGTGAACATAAATACTGTGTAACAACAGGTGTACCTTTAAAAAGATTTAAAAAATCAAAGCTCCATAAAGTGCACATTTAAATAAAAAATATTTTTAATAAAAATAGCCTATGAAATAAAATAGGCCAATCCTTTACTGAAATAAAAATATTTATATGAGAAAATAATAACGAACATTACAAAAGAACTAAATATGACAAACCCTAGTAAGGGCAGAATTTATATATAAAGAAAGAAAAAATTGAATTATTTCGATTTATATGCAATATGGTCTAATTCCATATCACATTTAAAAATATATAGATATATTTTTTATATAGATATATCGCCCAGCCCTAGTTGATACTATACATTAAAATATCTGACATCATTTTGCTTTTGACTGTAGTTTTCTACTTCATGTGTGATTTATGTCATGTTCAAGATGAGCGATCACCGAAGCAAAGAAAACACATATCTCTTTGCAGTCTGGTCTTCTAAAAAATGTGTTCCCATGTAAAGAAACCGCATTGTCAAGTAGGTTTTGTGGGAAAGTTATTTATTTTTGTATTGGACAAATCAAAAAAAGTGTTGGATGGGTCACCAGGAGACTTCTGGTCATGTCCCATGGGAGACCAAAAGTCAGCATTTACGTAACAAACATTTAAACCCAAACCATGATCTTTTACTAAACCTAAAATCGTACTTCTGTTGCCTAAACCTAACAATGTTAACCACATGACTGTAATCTGGGACAGAACATTTACCATAAAACTTAATTGAGACTGCAGTCTCATTAACTTTTTAATTAAAATTATAGTTTTCATTCAATTGTTTTGAGTGCATTCCTGTCACAAAGCAGGCAACTGTTGCCACGATCATATTGGCATCTTAGAATGGTTTACACAGCTGGGATTGTGAGGCTCAGTAATTTAAAACAATTTGTAATATTGGTTGGAAATTATACTGTTTAAGAGGTTAAAATAAAACTACTTTTGCTCAGGAATGCTTGGGTATAAGTCACAATATCTTCATGTGACCAAGTTTCCGTCTTTTGTTTTTGTTGCCATTTTGTGGTTGCCCACCTGGCTGCACCTAGAGAGCATGCATCTTTAAGCATCATTTTGGAGTCAAACTAATCTGGAATCCTCCTCTATTGGCCCTTACAGAGCCAAAGAAACACCAGATTTTTGTGCATTTGTGTTTGTCTTTAATCTTCAATTTGTTAAACTGATGTTAACTGTGTAAATAATGGTCAAATTTAGAAGAAAATAGAAGATAAAGAATCATATTATTTGGGGCCTGGCTACTTTTGATTGACAGGTCACTAACAAGGCGAGCCGTCATCAGGAGAAAAGAAAAGCAATGCGTATCCACGGCAACATGTCAATAAAGTTGTTGTTTTTTAAAGGGGGCATTTACCGGTTTGGTCTCATAACTTTGACCCTTTCACACTGTTTTTTTCACTTATTGACAATTTATTTGAACATTTTGTTCATTTAAAAATGTCTTGTTCAGTCACTCCAAGTATGAGTCACAATATCTTCTTGTGACTGAGTTGTGACCGAGTTTCCGTCCTTTCTTTTTGATAGCGTATGCCATTTAGTGGCTGCATGTTTAAGCATCATTTCGGAGTCAAACTACTCTGGAATCCTCTACACAGAGCCAAAGAAACACCTGCTTACAGATGCACTCTCAAGATGTTCGAGGCCATCCTGAAATACCCGGATCATCCGATACACAAAACCTTTATGGACCAAAAAAACAGCAGTGGACGGCTCCTCTCTCTCCGTTGCAGGACGGAGAGACACAAAACATCCTTCTCTCCTACAGCCATCAGGCTGTCTCATTCTAACAGAGATTCTACCAGACTAACTGAATTTCCCCTCGGGGATAAATAAAGTACTTTTGATTTGATTTGATTTGTGTTTCTCTTTTATCTTCACTTTCAAGCTTTTTATCACCTGCTCTCTGGTTTAGGTGGGGATATCTGCATGAAAAAGAAGCCACTCTACATTTTTAAATATATTGGGCATGAAGAAGGGTGCCACCTATAGAAACCCAACTGAAAATCCGAAGAGAAAGACACAAGCATGCATGCTGTTTGATTGACGGATCCAAAAAGACCACATCCTTAGCAACAAAGCTGCCAAGAACATCACATTCTCACCACTTCATCACCACTTATTGACATGCTTTTTGTAGCTCTTAATACATCCTGGACAAAATGTACCAGGCTTCAGATCACAGGCCCCACCCTCCGTCTCTGTGGCTGTATAGCAGGAGGTGGCGGCGTTTTTAGCTGTCCAGGCTAATGGCTACGAATGGGCCCTAATGCACGCTCCTCCCAATAAATCACATGCACAGCGCCCTGCTTAGACATTCAGCAGCTTGGCTGACCACTCTGCTCCATCACACACGCTGAGATTAATGAGCACACACCCATTTACCTTGCACCGCTGGACGGTGGGATACACAAAGGCACACGTGGAAAAAACACATGCTTACATTTATAGGACAACACTTAGGGGACTTTTATATTGACTGCATTTTAGTCTACAACATTCTTAAAAGGGACAATTCACCCCAAATAAAAAAGTAATTTTACCTGTAGTGTCAATATTTGAATCTATGTTTTAGTTTGATTTGGAAATATATACCTTCTCTTGAATATAATGAAACTAGAATGAAATTACCGTAGATGTAACATTAACGATCAATTAATCCATTAATCGCTATGTTTTTATACATACTCCAGTGTGCATAAAAACATGCATACATGGGCAACATAAAAGATATATATATATATATATATATATATATACAGTACTATTTATTTTGAAAGGATGAAAAGAGACTTCCTGCCAATCGTAAAGCTAACTCAACTGAGATTAAACTGTAAAGAAAACGTCAAGGAGTTCAATGTTTTATGTTTTAGCCCCCAAAGAGGCATGAGGTTAGTTTACTCAGTAATCCTCATATTAAAATGTGTTTTGTGTTTAATAAGTTTTGGATAAAATTAAACCTAGTAATTCATGCTAGCAAGGTTTGATACAGTAAGCTAGTTTTGCTCAAATTAACACTCTTTATATATATTTTATTTCTGTGTGTTTTTATAATTGTTATTGCAACTTTCTGTTTGCAAACTGTAGCTATACCTAACTTAATTCTCAGCTCATTGGCTTATGGACGTACGGCCGCAGAACTGAACAGTCAGCCGTGTTTCAGTTCAGTGATACTGACACTCAGTCATAGATAAAATTAAAAGTAAAAAATACACAGATCGATTAAAATTCCACTTGATCAAACAAATTCTAAACGACCATGAATCGATCATCGATTAATTATTCCCATCCCTAGTCAGCAGTTTCACATAAGACCTATTTTCTTTCTACCAAAGTACACCCATGAACCAAATGACTGTGCAGACGGAAGCTAAGGCTGTGTTTAAAATTGCATCCCAATGAATGAACTTAATGACCGATTAATCAAGATGTTGCCAACAGACCATTTCAACAACATCTCCAATCTAAACGACAGAATAGACCATTTGTCAAAACCACCCATAACGACACATGTGAGCGTTTGTCAAAATGGCCCATATGAGAATTTCGCTGCTCACTTAAGAGTTCCATATAAAAAAATTTAAGAAAAAAATGTGATTCAGGAACTCTGAGCAACAGAAGTTACGTACAAAAAAAAGTTATGTAAAAAGTTGTTTAATTTTGTTTTCACATGGGACCCGAACCCCGTTCTGCTGGGTGAAAGTCCGCTGTCCAAGTCTCAGGGGCCAATGCAACGGTCTATAGTGCTGGAATGGGTGGATAAGGGGCCCAGTTTGGAAAATGTTGCCCGTGTTCCATAATTCCCATTTACACCAACTCAAACTGAGCACTTGCACTGCTGGCGGGGGACAAAATGTCTCATCACAAATATGTTGGCCGTGCAAAATAACACAGTGACAGTGGGAGACAAGCGTGCGAGTAATAACGGCAGGCATGCTGAATGATCAATAGGCTATATGCATGAGACACAACTCTTCTTTTCCTGGTTTGGGTAAACTTCCTCCCCCGGGAGGCTGCCGCATCCTTTGATCTTTCATTTAGAGTTATTACAATCAGACGCCGCCGCCGTTAACATTTCAGGAATCCAATGTGCCGAGCCGAATGTGTTTTCCAAATGTTTATTTTAGCACGAAATAATGCACTCAACTAACCATATCTTTGGCGTTATCATCATTGCCCAGGCTATTTACAAACTGTATCTATTAATCATTTTTGAGCATGTACAGCAATTAAATTAGGCCGGGTCACACTCGAGCAATAATAAGATTTTAATTGCGTGGGGCAAGGCTCTAATTCAACTATCTCTGGATCGCTTGACGGGGGCAAACGCTCATCGGGAGCACAAAGACAGAAAGAAAGCAGGGAGAAAAAGAAAGAAACAGAGAGATATCAAATAGCAGGCAGTTTGGGTTTCAATTTATGTGAAAATGAACTAAAGAAAGAACAAATAGGAGCTCTAAAGAGTCAAATCAAAATACTAGACAGTCTCTATCTTTTCAATTATGCACCTGGGTGTTGCAGTCTGAAAAGACTAGTGGAACTGCAATTACAACCGAGCCAGACATCTGGATTTGTCTCCCCTGACAGGAAAAAAAAAAAAAGCCTTTCGATACAACTCATCTCCAATCACCTTCAAATACAGCTCTGCGATCCCAGGTCAAACCCCTCTGTCTCCAGCTGACAAGCAAAACAAACACGCCACAGTTTAGGAGCATGCAAACACTAGAATATAAGTGTGTAAGGGGGCGGATGATGGCGGCGGAGAGAGAAATACACAAAAACAGCCAGAAAAATGGAACAGAGCAAAACTCCCGAGCAACTCCAGAGCAATATGAATGTTTACTTGTTGAATCTTTTATCAGTTTTGTTTTTATCTCTCTCCTTCTCTCCCCCTCTCTGTGTTATCTATGCAGCAGGTACTGAGCTATGCATTGGGGCTGCGTGGAGCTGATTAGAACAGTGATAGATGGGAGGGTGGATGACCTTAGCTTGCGACTAAACACAAGGTTGGACATTTGTCTCCTCGCTGCATTTGCATGCTTTCCGCCCGTTTATGGCAATTTGTCACCATATTCGCTTTGCCATTGAGAAGACAAAAAAAAAGGAGGCAGTGCAAGGCTGGATTCCCAGGAATAAAAATTCAAAGCAGGTTATGATGAAGCACTTTCATTCGGATAATTCCACAAAGTGCAAAAACTGACACACTGCGAGTTCTCCTCGTGCTTACCCTCTCCTGTTAGTAATATGTAAACTCGTGGAAGTGTAATTAAGGTACACTGGTGCAGAAATTCATCTTAGTAGCAAAACAGGGACGATACAAAACTCGGCGTGCATGCAAAAAACATGTTTCGGAGGCCAGCTTCCTCTTCAAAACCCCAACTCTAACCTGCAACCTCCCACTCGCCGCCACCCACCTCCTCCAACACGTACGCCGGCGTACACAGACATGCTGATGAATGGCCTGTCATGCTGTTTGGTGATCAGTGAATTATTTACACTCATATGCCTTTAATAATTCAGGGGCCCAGTCTTAACAAATTACCGCGCCGCTCCCCAAACCAACAGAGTTCACTCAGCCAGAGCGCCACACGCAGCCCGTTCATCCGCTCTCCGACATGCCCTTGGAATATGATGGTGACATTTCTGCAAGGCGCTAAATCTCAAGCGTAATTCAATAATTTTTTGAAAGTGAGACGTGTCCCGGCAAATCAGTCTGAGAGAACATCACTGTGATCTTGTATTGAGAGATAAAAATGGACGTTTTCTGACTTGAAGAGTTGGTTACCCCCAGAACAAGTTGCACTGATCAGTTTCCCCCATGGAAGTCGTTACTTGGTTTCCATGTTTTCTTTGTCCAATGTGTAACAGGCTCTTTATCATTGATGATTCCAAAGTTAGAAGAGTTCTTTCTTTCTTTCTACATGCATCTTAAAGGCGTGTGGACTAAGCAATTCTGTTATACTTGCTTCTTTCCAATGTGTCTGGATAGAAGTTGCACCATTGCCTGAATAGTGTGCTTACAGGGAATGGTATATATATCCCAGTCTTGGGTTATCCATTCACAAGGAGAGAGCTCCCAAGGCGCAGTGAGGAAACATGGAGATCCGATCACTGAGACATTTGGACAGTGGTGGAAAGTAACTAAGTACATTAACTCAAGTACTGTAATTAAGTACAGTTTTGAGGTACTTCTACACTACATTTTAAGGCAAATATTGTACTTTTTACTCCATATTTAGCTGACAGCTTTAGTTACTTTTCAGGTCGAGATTTAACATAAAAAACATGATAGTTAAGTGATTAAAGAGATATTTGTTTAACTTTAACCTCATAACAGTATGTTAAGAATATAATGATTTTATGCTTACACAATGTATATATATATATATATATATATATATAATTGAATGAACAGTCTGAGTGGGTGCCTTCTGCATAAGAAAGTGTTTACATTTGATACTTTAAGTACATTTAGATTCTGATACTTTTGTACTTTTACTTGTTACGTGATTTTACAGTGTGGTATTAGTACTTTTACTGAATTAAGGGATCTGAATATTTTTTCCACTAGTGCATTTGGAGGTGGTTCATGTCAAATATGGCTACATATTTTGTGTACGCCAATGTATCCTGGGTGGATTCAAGGAGCAGTCACTGATCAACTGATGTCATATGCATAAACGGGAATACAAAATTGAATACACTGGCTTCGTCTATGATGCCTAAAAGATGTTCAAAAGTCCATAGAGTTGATTTTATATCAGATGGGTGTCAAACACGAAAAACTGACCCAGTCACCCATTTAGAAAACTGATATGGCCATTTCTCAAAGGGGTCCCTTTTTTGACCACAAGATATCCGAATAAAAATAATTTATATGGGTACCTACAAGTCTACATTAAGTCTTTTCTCATATGTTACAAATGTGTTATTTTTCTCCAACTGTATTTGAATATGTCTGCATGCTGGGGTCCCAAAATAGTCTTTGAATTGGATAAATTCGGTATCTCTGGGTCTTGTTCACGAATGAGGGTAAAATGGAAAGTAAGCAGATAAAATGGATGGATGAATGGATGGATGAATGGATATGACTGGAAAGCTGAGACTCTTGTGGATTCACAAGTGTGATGATGATAGTCTCTAAATTAGCATTTCATTGTATTGAGAGCTTTTTTTAAACTTGACCTCAGTGTATAAAATGAGCTGCTGTGGCCTCTAGGATAATCACCGCCTAATGAAACTTTACAACCACAAACTAGAGACCTAAAGCATTCAGTGGATGGATCCTTGGTACAGTGACAAAAAAGGCAGCTTCTTAGCAGTTTGGAGAACAGAAGAGCTCGCAATCAATTTGCTGAAAAACTGATTCTTGCAAAGAATTCCAAAGTGTCAAAACTTTTTTGGTACCAAATCAAAGCATGGTTTTTCCATGATGTTCCTCAAGGTCTTGGTGTCTTAATGTGATATTATGGAGGGTTTCTGACTATCAAGAATGTTCAAATTCCAGCCTGTTCTCTCGTCAAAAAAAACGTCAACATAGGTTGCGTGTACAGGCAGCGAAAAACGAGCTATGCCTCTGTACTTCACCGTCAGCTGTAATGGATCTACCGCCATCTTGACCTAGTATTGATTGACAGCCAAGCGAAGTTTAAAAAGGCGGGTTTCCACATTTGGTTGGAGATTAAGGTGGTGGATGAGTCAGACAAACGGTGAACTTTCACCCAGGAGGGCAGGGTTTTCGTCCCGTGTGAAAACAAAAGTAAACCACTTTTTACTTAAGTTACACAAGTTACGTGAATCACATTTTTTTTACGTAACTTGTGGTAGTCACGTGACCCTTGTAACTACTTCACCTCCAGCATTTACGTACATGTATTTACTGTTTAAACTGTCTTTTATAACGCCTTACCAGGAAGTTTTTTGCCCTAAAACTAGGTCAGTGGTTTTACAACATAAATCCACAGAAACTGCAGCCTTTTTTACAACCGTGGACCGTACGTGTGTGCTATTTTTTTAAAACATGCTGATGTGCAGTAATTTGTGGTACTGACACACGACCTCTTCTACCGCTTATGTTAGAGAACTTGTTGCAAATTCAGCAACAAATGATATCAATCCACAACTTGCAGCATCTACTTATGTGGCCTCTACTGTTGACTTGCATCTCCCCCCCCTGTCCCTCACCTCCAATTCTCAAAAAAAATGGGCGATATGTTAGGAGTTAATTAGCATCTATATCTTGCTATGGTAAGAAAATCAAAATGGTATGGTCTTTATGAATGCATAACTGAACTGAGCTGTATGTAGATGCCATAGCAACCTCTGTCACCACCCGCAATGCATCAGTACATACACACATATCAACCAATTGGCTCACAGTGTGAACATCCTTTCAGTCACACAGGGTAAACTGGTCATGTATACATACAATGAGAGATTAGGCCGTTTCTTCATGCCTTCTCCGCTTTCCTAGTCATCAGCTAACACACACAGACGACACAGACGCACACAAACACACACAGAGGCCCCACCAGACACTTCCAGGTCCCTAACGAGGTCGCTAATTAACTCTCCCACTTGCGCTCGCTCGTTTTCATCCGAGGTGCACATTGCTTTTTTGACAGGAGAAAATTGCCGGGCAATTAAATCATCTGAAGTCGAACACTCCAGCAGCTGGTATTAACAGCTAAATGTTACATCCATTTTCAAAAATGCAATTGTGGAGAAACTGTACAGTAAGTGACTGACTGCAATAGTGCACCCTAATAACCCACAGCTGAGGCTTTATGGCACGGCACTGTACTAATGCTGCATGGTATGTTGATGGTACAAATACTTAGCATTGGAAATCCATGCATGTTGTCTAATAATGAATATGAATTATGTATGCCTTAGTTTTAATCCTCATCTTACTTCTATTCTATCTGGATTCTTTCTCTCAAAGACTCAGATCATTTTTGATTTGTTGCATATCACATATCTGCATCCATTGCTTACTTTCATTATTGATGATCTTGATTATTTTCTCAATAATTTTTTAAATTTTGTAATTTTAGTCACATTTCATCGAACCCAAAGTGGCATCTTTAATTTTTTAAGATATTTTTATTGTCTGACAGCAGTTAAAATTACTATAATACTACAACTACTACTACTAATAATAATAATTATTATTATTAATAATTAATTAATATAAAAAAATTGGATTTATACATAGCTGTTTTTTTAAAAATCTCAATTGTATTGTATTGTAAACCTATTTAACATGTTAAAATATATTTTCTCCAATGTGCAATATCTGTAAAAATGCAAAGTACTCTCAGGAAAACAAACAAACACAACAAATATATATTAATATTAAATGCCAAATAGCAGAAATGTATGTTATCATGTATATAAAGTGGATAGAATGTATGTATTTGTCTTATTTTTTATATTATTTTTTCTGTCTTCCATATCTATGTGTCTGTATCTTGAGCTGCTGTGACAACTACTGTGCTGCGACTTCCCATTAAGTCATGTCTTACCTTATCCCCTTTTAGCTTAAGTAAAGTTTATTCTTTACAAAAAAGTCTCATCTCCTGCTTCCCATGCATTATTGTAATTCCGAAATAGTTTGTCCTTTTTCTTATTTTTCTTATTTCAATTTGCCAGTCATCTGTGAAGCCCTAACCTGTACACTGTAAAAAAGAAAGAAAGAAATCTGTTTAATTTAAGTTAAAATACAAGCAGATGTGGTTGCCAGAATTGCCGGAACGTAAAAAATACAGTGAGTTGGTTTTCTACTGTACATTTATATTAATAAATTCAAATATCAGCCAAAACTGTCATTTAGACTGTCCCTTTATTTTTAGGGCAATTGTGTCCTTGTGACATTTTGGTTTGTTTTCTACAGTTTAAAAGTTTTGTACTATTTCTTGATATAAGGTAATTAAAAGTGACTACTACAGTGATATCCAATTTTTAGCTTTATGTCCCATTTCTAATGCAATTTGGCAGTTCTACCGTCATTTCTACAAATGTTTTTTACAGTGTAGGAAAGGTGCTAGACTGACTGATTGCTTGGTGCTGTCTGTAGACTGAATGTCAAACTCTGGACAGATGTAAGATACACTGTAAAAAATATTTGTAGAAATTACAGTAAAACACTGAAATTGCAACCGTAGTAGACCGCAGTTACCCCAAATCATGAAACAGTACAAAACTTTCATTTTTACTGTGATTATTCTGTCAAAATAACAGATTTTGCTGACGTCTACATTTAAATTTACAGTAGAGAACCTTTCCGCATACAGCAAAAAACATACTGTAAAGTCTGTAAATATATTCTCACTGTATTTTTTTTGGTGGTAAAGTTCTGGAAACAACAGCTGCTGGTATTTTTTGACAATTTATTTATTTATTTTAAGTGTACTTAAGCATTTAGCAGCTAAAAACACAGATTTTTTTTCTTTTGAGTTGGAGCAGACCAAACCAGAGCTAAAAGGAAAGTGAATATTGGATTTGTTAATTGGATGCAAACATTCATTACATAAAATATGATGTGTTTTTGGATATGGAAATAATCAGCTGTTAAACATGCTGTTACCATAAAAAGTAAAAATATTATTTCTCAAAAACCCTGAAAAACTTCGGAGAACAAAGAAAACCAGCAAGAATTATTTGGGAAAACTATTTGACCCAGGTCCATGCCCACACACACACACACATACACACACACACACTTTTTGGGTCTCCACTTCATCTCATGCAGCCTCCTGGGTCCCTGGCCTCTTCTGAAACTGATTTTTGTCTCCTATTTTGTTAACCTCGCTCGCAATTAACCCCACGCTGCGAGCCAGCCACACATGGTCCAATAGAGGCTGCCTACAGTATGTGAGTGCCCAGCCCCGTGTGAATCACCGCATTGTGTCATCTGTCCTGTAGAGAAAAGAGCGGAGAGAAAGGAGAATGAGACACAGAGAGGGAGAGAGAGTGCTGTTTTTTGGGGGTCCACTATTCTTAGCGGGGTACCCCCAGGGGCGATGACAGCAGCGTAGGGTGGAGGGTTTGTTTCTGTGTCTGCGTGTGTATGTGTGTGTGCTGAGAGGGAGGGGGGGGGGGTGCTATCCTGACAGGTTCTTTTGTAAGGGGGGGTCAGAGAGGAGGGAGCGGCTGAAGGGGGGGGGTTCTCGTAGGTGAGGGCCGGTTTTGTGGTGCCGTCAGCAGCGTCGGAGATGGCGTGAGTCGCCACCGACGGGGGGTCATTGTACCCACTCCATTCTGTCTCCACACTCTGCTACTGCTCAATGGGCGGATTAAAGAATACGCCCGAGTCTTAATCTTTGAACTGCACAGACACAGATGCACACACACACACGGCTGAATCGAGCCTGTCAGGGTCGGGTCCCACGCAGCTTGTGTGTGTTTCCCTAAACGCTCACGTCGGCGGTTACACCACAATCTATAGGTCTCATTTGCATCGCGTCGTAATGATGTTACCCGTAGTGTACCGCGTACTGTAACGCTTCTTTTTCCAGATCCAGTCTTGCTTTTTTTTTCCCTTCTCATAATGAGAGAAAAAGGTCAGTGTCTGGCGAGGGGGAGGAGGGGAGAAGAGAGTATTAAGCCAGGAACCTTGGTCTCTTTACAGTTCTCCAAGTTCACCAACTCTAGCAAATGAGCATGTACAACAAGCCAAGGGGCCTTTTATTGCAAATCTAATTCATTTCTCTAGACAACTGTGAAATTTGCCATTGACATTAGTCATTACCCCAAGGCTAACGAAAAGATGATCTCAGTTAATAAATGATCCCTAACAAGGAGCTCTCTCTTTCTCTCTCCCATTGTGTTAATGGCAGGGGCAGCTGTTAACGCCATGCAGTTACAGAACAACACAGCTAACACCGACTCTGGCTCCACTTCCCTCTCAGTCCTTCTGCCTTCATTTGGCTGCTGGGGTTCTTTCCCCTCATCTTCCCCCCCTTTTTTTTTTTTCTCCCTCCTCTTTTTTTGCCTCCTCCCAGCATCATCATCACCCTGCAGATCCTGCATTATGCAGTGGCATCATTAGAGCCTTGATTTCAGACGCTTCCGGCGCCGTTTCTGGATTGCGGCCGCGGCGCTTCCGGATGCTGGCCGGCTCAGATTCCAAGCCGAATAAGCCATTGGGAACAGATGTGAAGGACAGCAGCTCTGAGAAATGGAGAGAAAAGGGACTGAAAGAGAGATCGCAGCAATCGGGGAGAAGGGGGGGGGGGGGGGGGGTGGATAATCATCTGGAAGAGACTCTGACCCCCCAGCTGGCCCTGGCCATCATTGATACTAAACAATGAGGAAGCTGTTCTAAGCAGCATGGGTAAGGGTCAAGCCAGAGGACGGATCACACAGCAACACAGCCTCAGTTTTAACAATATATGTAATAAAGGTGAAGCGGGTCACTTCTAACAGACAAAGAACAAGGTCACCAACTGTAATCAAGCACTTTTGTTCCTGTCAATTTACATAATTTGAAAATAAAACCCATCAGAACTGTTTTCTTTCTAGTCTGTAATAATTGTTTCCTGAAAAGTGAAATCCATTATTAGGGCGCGGAGGCATCAGCGTTTGTCTATCTCTGAAACGACAAGTCACATTTTCTCATCTGAGGAAAATGGAATTGTTCAAATTGTGTTTGCAAGAGGAGTCCCCACGTCTAGTGTGGGAAGCACATAATACGATATTCACGTTTTTCCCTACTCGGAGTTCCAATTTATTGAAGTAACCGAGCAGAAAATGCACTGACAGCTGTAGCACTTTATTGCGAATTAGTATATACATTCTACAGCCCGCGAGAAAAGCCAAGCCACATTGTATTTTCTGTAATTGCCGGAGCCCGGGAGAACGAAGGGGCAACGGCAAGTCGAGCAATTACAAGCTAAAGATGACAGGGTATACTTTTAGCTTCAGCTCCTGTTTGAGGCTGGGGATGGAAGTTGGGAGGGGACAGCACAGCGAGGTCTGCTAGTGGCATGAGTGGGAGAGAGCAGGTGTTAAATGAAATGCAAATACTTATTGGTCATGGCTGATTATTTGTGTTGTTATCATTATTATACTTGGACGTGTTTAACAGAGCCCTCCTCACATGCTGGCTGCTGTATAATTAAAGTTTTTAATTTTCATTGACAGCCAATCAGATTGAGAGTAAATATCTTTCCAGGAACTTTTCAATAACAGAAAAAACTACAATGTGAGTGACAGCTAAACGCTAATTGAAAACACTGCTACATGCAGCATTTACTCTTCAATACATTTTCACTATAATAACTTGGAGTATGTGCTATAATTAGCAAACTAGCAAGACTTTATATTGAAGCACTTGCTCATGACCCACATAGGGACAGCTAACAGTTAATGTACCCCATTATAAATACATTTTAAAGGTACAGTACGCATTTCTGGAGATAGATAGTTCACATTCACAGCTCTTTGGTTAGGGTTGGTGTTCCAGCCTGACCACAAACCCAAAGTGTCAATATTTGATGACCTGGTAATAAGTAGAGGTGGGTGAAAAAATCTATACAGCATAGTATTGCCATATTTTGCTTGGCAATATTATATTGATTCATGGCCACCAAGTATTGATATTTAGCGTTCCGGCAGCTTCAGTATTTACGCCGTTTTTGTTTTTTTCCGGAGGCCATAGCGAGCTCACTTTTAGGGATATACTGTAGATATGAATATCATATGAAACTAGAAGATCTAAGGAATCTAATGACACCATGTGTGGGAGGATATTGTGTCAAAATAACATAGAAAATTTAGGCATTTTTTATGTTTAATTAAAAAAAGTTCTTGTGTACCTATAATGAAGTATCTTAAGTGCCTACCAACCCACAAGAAACTGTTAAATAAAACAGTTTTTTTTAGATGTATACGACAAGCTCAACATTGAGCATATCCACCCACTACCTTTGCAAATGTGCAATCAAATCAGAGCTGGGCTTCTTTTGGGAGGGGGGCTTAAAGAGACATGCACTAAAAACAGAGCAAAGCGTCTTCTTTGGTTATGTAAAGGCATCAGTATCAAATTGAGATTGTTTAATTACCACTTTTAAACTTCTAGTAGCTGCTTTAAGTGCAGAGAAAAGAAACATTGCACTAAATGTAAATATCGACTCAAGGAAAAACCTCACATTGAGAGTAACTTTAATCTCGGAGGCTTCGACCCGTTCAGATCAGTGATGAAACCTTCGCCTGTCTGCACGAGTCCCCCATAAAGGCATAGAAAACTACATGTAGAAGTTAAGAAGATGACTATAACACAATCTCTTTGATCGTTTCCATCACTCTCCTACTTTTTTTCTATTTAAGTGGAGGAGAAGTCTCTGGCCTTATCTGATCCCAGACCTACAGGTGTTCAACTGGCTAGAAGTTCCCTGGTGCCTCCTTTCATGATTCCAGGTGACTTCTCCATGTGGTCTTGAAGGCCCGTTGCTCTCCTGTGAATAAACACAGCAGAGAACATGATGTTTTCCCACTCTCTTGGATTTGTTGAGCTGATGTGCTGTTTGGTGAGCAGAGCAGCTCAGCTGTGAAGTGCCCGGGGCATTGAGAATAAAGAAGGACTGGCGGTATATGAAGCGGCCAGCCTGTCCTGACTGCAGGTGAACTGCCAGAGGCCTTTGTGGACTGCACAGAGAATTGATGTCAAATGAGAGTGACTTCAGAGGTTGCTCAGGTGCATGAAATATGTATCGAGATGTATTCCAGCTTGAGTTGAACTGTCTTTGAAATCATTTTCTTCTGTGATTGATGGATTGATTTAGACTTGAAAACTGGAACCAACTGAACTGCCCAATGTGGGAAAAACTCAACAGGCTGTGCAAAGCCAACCGAAATGAGTCAGGGATCTGAGGAATTCTATCAAGTGATGTTTTATTTGAATGCCAATTAAGGCAGGAAGCATAATGAATAAAAAAAAAAATCACACATGCACAATCTAATTTTTTTTTCCAGCTGATACCGATAATTTCACATTTTTGTATTTTAAAATAAGATCATAACTTGTATTTTATGCACACCTGAGGGCAAGAAGAAAGGCTTCATTGGAAGATTTAATTTTATTATAAGACCTCTGACAAATCAAACTATCACCATTGTTAACACCACAGAAACCTACAATAATTCGGACTCTTCAAATGGGCATTTTTTTCTAGTAACATACATAAAAAAAGTTGCTTTTATCAAGCATTTGGCAAAGAATTCAAGGTTAATGTTTTAACATTGACGATAAGACATGTTAATGTACGTACATATTGGAGCCACACGGTGTCAACAACTGAACGGACAAGTACAATGGAGAATTGTGCGCTTTGGATACTTTACGTGAATGAAGCCATGTCTAAACAACAGAAAAGCTCATCAAAACGAGTCCAAGATGCAAAGGTATATATGAAAGGACTTGGACCACAAGAAAAGGTGCCATATTTCGAGAAATTACGGTTTATCTGCGGTGCAGATCCCTACGAGTTGGCTCCCTCTTATTGGATTACAGCACATTTTACTTCTACATTTTAAGAACGATCAGAATAACATTAAGTCATTAATGCCACATTCGGTAGCTTTATATGAATAAAATTATGTTAATGTCAGCTTTATTTATATAGCATATCTAAAATAACCATTTCCTACCAAAGTGCTTTACAGTAAAATAAGCAAGCAGTAAAAACAATAAAAGCAATATTTGTTTAAACTATTTACTATCAAAAATAGTATTATAAATACACTAGAAAAAAAAAAGTGCCTCCTTTTCTCTGAGAACTTCTGGTATTCCTCTCCATGGTTTTTAATAACTTTTAGAAGTCGATAATATTCCAAATTTTTTCCTCAGTCTGAACTATTGGTACAACCTAAAACACGGCAATAATTAACCATTTTTCCTTGAAAAATATTTGGGCTCTACTTCAGTGCCGGTGCGGAGTACCTCCAATATGGCAACTACCGGTCTGATGACGTGCTGATGACGCGTCATGAAAACCTTCTATTGAAATGGACAGAGGAAGGTTAAAATATATTGCATACATTTCATGCAATGTTTGGGGGGCACACAACATGTTTCTGAGGGCAGCCTATGGGCCCGCCGGCCCCACTTTGACCACCTTTGCACTACGTCAACAGTGCTTCTCTCCTTGTACAGAGCAGGAACTGCATTCATATGCTCTGCAACCAGTGGAAGCAGCCCTGGGGATGCTAACAAAGAGATGGAGAGTACTTAGGATGTAAAACGCACAAAGCTGCAATGTAAACACTTGTCTTCCTTCATATTAGATTTTCCATCATCTTCATTGCTCCTTCTTTTGGCGAGAAGCACATCTCACACTCCGGCATTTCAATTTGCAACGCCGCCGTTCCAAAGTACATGTTCATTTATTGCTGTTATTACTTTGTCATGTTGGATAAATTGATAACATGACATAACTTGTTTGCTGCCTTGTTGCGCCGGCAGTCTGATTATGAGGTCAAGTGCGTTAACAAATGACAAATGCGGGAGATGGGAGAGTTGCCATCCATTTATTTTAAGTCCTTTTGCAAATTAAGACTATTGCTCTGGGGTTAAGGAGAGCACACTTTTCTCTTTTCAAAACTAATTTAGTGTTACATATGAGTATTGTGAGAGTGAGTGGAGTCAGAAAGTAGTTAAACAGTGAAGAGTTTATCACCAGTAAGTAGACTGAATGATGCTTTCTCAGCTCATTTTTTCTGAAGATGTCAAAAAAAAGATGGAGATCCAACAAGCCCAGCAGGTCAGAAGAATTACTGGCATGTTTGGGAGTTAAAATTTGGCATCTGGATTCCTCCTAATGATGGTCAAATTTGGAGGGAATTGGCAGTGATTAAGAGGAGGATGGAGCAGAAGGAAAGCCCTGTCAAGGTCGCCCAGGGCTCATTATAAAGGTTGCTAAGGTACAATCTGGAACCGCCGGAGAAACCGAGAGAAATTGTGTACGTGACCCCAAAAAATTGAAACATACCTCGCAGTCCTAATTTACAGGATCGTTTTTTTCTTCAGACTTGGAGGGTTAACTTAGCTCTCACAAAGAGTTCACGAGGAAGTCCAAAGAACAGCGTGGATAGAATAAAAACCAACATCTGGTTGAAAAATGTGCATCTATAACCCCAAAGATTTCTTTGGCAACACTTCCAGTGCGCCTATTTATTACCGCCCCTGATATATTTTATTTGTATTCCATTAAACGCTGAGAGGTGCACGATTTCAAGCGACCTCTTTCATACAGCGGCAATTAACAGTGTAAAGAATCTGCCTAGAAATGGCTTAATGAAAAGGAAGAAGCCTCGCTCAATAGAGCACTTAAATGACTGTGAACGCAGACCATACCTTCAGGGTGCAAACATATCTCCTGTCCTCAGGGGACGACTATACTGTCAAAGAATCCCCATTATGTATTATCACAAAGTCAGACAGCAAAATCTTCAAAACCAATGTCTGTGATGGGCTAAGAAAGAGCTGACAAGAGAGTGCTAGCCGCCCCTCTCCTCCCCCCATTTGAGTCACTTTGAAAACTTAGCGGATCCACCTTTTAACAATCCTATGGGGATGAATCAACCTTGCGCTCCTATCTGAGACGGTACAACCAGCACACCTAGAATTACAATGGAAGCACATCAAGGGACGGCCAAGCCTGACTGACAAGCGCTTCCCCCTTCATAAAAGCGCCGGGCTGCCTTCATTTGCATGGCGGGGTTTGGACTGGCGGAGAGAGTTAATCAGGGCTTTCCATGGTGCCGTAGCAGGGGCTCCCATTCGTATCCCCCTTCCCCTCTAACCGAAGCACCCTTCCCCATGAGGGCCGCCGGTGAAATCCTCTTAGTGGCAGAGGGCTAAAAGAAGAGTTTGCGCCCACCTCGCCTCGCGGGACAAGGGGGGCACGGGGCTGGCTGTTCTGGGGCTCGTCTCCATCGGGACTGACCTCCCTTCCACTGCCTGGCACCTCCCATTAAAACAGCTTTAATTACACAGAGATGACTCTTCCAGTCCCCCTCCCCGACTCACACTCCCCCACCTCCTCCTCCTCCTCCTCCTCCTCCGCCCTCCCTACGCCTATCTCTCCCTCTCCACAGGGGAGCACTCCTTGTCTCCTCTCCATTAAGATTGAGAGAGTGAGGGGAGAGGAGCCTGCAGAGTCTACCACTTCCACACATGCAGCAGGGAGCAAATACCATTTTCAGCTTCAAATGTCTTTTCACAGATTGGTTTTATTTATTTTTTTGCCACAGACATGACAAATTTTTGATCCGTGAAGCAAATTAAAAATGATTCATGTGTTTGAGCGTGAATTATTTCATAAAAATCCCCCCCCCAAAAAAGAGTTTGTTTTCAACTAATCTGGGCAAACTTTGGGGAGATCTGGAGTGTGTGGGCACTATGTTTCAGATTAGACTCCCAAGCGTAGCAAGTCTCTCAGGGAAGATTAGAAAGGACGGATCATAATGTTATTGCCGATATATCTATATATTTTTTATATGGATACATCGCCCAGCCCTAATTGGACCTTATCTGCAAAAGGTGGCGTAACTGATTTAGCTGCAATTCTAGATCATAGCCCAAATTCTAAATCCATTAATATATCAGAAAGTAAAATGCTGTCCTCAACAGGGACAACAGGCACTATGTTTCACTTCAGACGTCCAAGCGTAGCAAGTCTCTCAGGGAAGATTAGAAAGGACGGATCGTAATGTTATTGCTTTTTCTTCTGTGTCCTTTGGCCCATACAGCAGCACGAGACTTAATTTTCTTTGTACTGCCATGAAGAAATGAGGTGATAACGTCTCCTTTGTTGCCCACTCTCCCACTCTATGACAAACCTCTATTACACTGGTGATACCTGAGTGCAGACGAACTCCTTTCCCCCTCTAACAACCAACTGTTATCAGTTAATTCCAGTGAGGGACGCTTGATTTATGTTTCCTTGGATAATAAAGTACAGTATCGCTAACATGTGTAAAGTGTTCCCCAAGCGCCACCTCTGTCTCCTTGATTAATGCCGATTTAATTAAGCAGCGCACTAATTAAGCAATAAATAATGACAAGGTGTGCATTTATGCAAAGATAATAGCAAACCCTGGGTGAGGTGATACCCTGGAGAAGTTGCCCAATCAGATCATTTCTTTGGACAACAATGGAGTGAGATTAAATGCATCCAGCGGACATGTTTGACCATTGTTATGCAGTGCAATAAACATGTGTGATAATCATCACAATGAGTATTTGCCCTGAGAATGATAATTAATATAGTAATATTCATGGAATATATAAAGAGGGGATTGTGTTGCATCTTCAAAGCTGATTGAAAATAGGGCTGGGCGATATGGACCAAAAGTCATATATTCAGGCTGAATATCGATATATGAGATTTTTATTTCATTTTATATTTTTATCGTAAATGTTCAATCAAAGCCAAATATGACATGTCACAAGTAGTTTTATTGAAACCGTTTGTTTAAGTGAACATAAATACTGTATAACAATACCTATTTTTTCCTTTTTTTAAATCAAAGCTCCATAAAGTGCACATTTAAATAAAAAATATCTTTAAAAAAAATAGCCTATGAAATAAAATAGGCCAATCTTTTTCTGAAATAAATATATTTATATGAGAAAAGAATAACGAACATTACAAAAGAATTAAATATGACAAACCCTAGTAAGGGCAGCATTTATATATAAAGAAAGAAAAATAAATTGAAATATATCGATATATGCGATATGGTCTAATTCCATATGACATTTAAAAATGTATCGATTTTCTAAAATATTAATATATCGCCCAGCCCTAATACAAGCACACAATAAATCTATATTGTCACTTCAAAAGACTAGAAAAAGAGTATAAGAATGTATGGACTGTTATAATGTATCCTCAATACATTTATATATAAATAAAGGGAAAAAAAGAACTATATAAATACATGCGATATGGTCAAATACCATATAACATTTAAAAATATATCTATATAGTTTCTATATCGATTTATCGCCCAGCCCTAATTTAAATTTATCTGCAAAAGGTGGCGTTACTGTTTTAGCTGCAATTCTAGATCATAACCAAAATTATAAATCCATCAATATATCAGAAAGTAAGATGCTGTCCTCAACAGGGAGACGTCCGATAGAGCCATTAATCAAATCACACCCTACGGTCCCAAACCCCACAGCAAAAATACCAATTTCCTCTTGGTTGGAGTCAGCAGCAAAGGCAGCACTCCTCACGCTGAGAGTCAGCTCCTATCCAACGCCGCACGCCACTTTTCTGATCATCCGGTCACACGCCTATTTGCTGCAAATATGCTTTCGCCGCCGTTCCCCCATGTCAGATGTCTCCACGTACAGACTCCTGATATGTGTATAAGAAGAGCGTTATTTACACTGATTAATGGTCCCCGGCTTTGGCAGGGTGTAAGCCGCTTGCATCCAGACAGCAGTGACAAATAAATCTATCAATCATAAGAGGGATTTTCTAATCCCAGAGCCATCAGACAGAGTTGCAACCTAAACACTTTGTCACGGAGCGAGCGGCCCCCCCATTTGCTGTAAACACACACTTAGCGTATAGTTAACACAGCACTTTGAGCGACAGAGCAGGTTGCTACACAGACCCGAGATCCTTCTCACTTCAGTTCTGTAGAAAGCAGTTCTTTGTTAACACCAACTCACAGTATAATGATCAGTAAGTTTAGTCCTTGTGTGGTTGTTGAAGTTCAACAATGGAGAAAACCGTATACGGTTCTAGCTTATCATAAAGCTGATGGTAGCTTTGCTTTTCTGGGGTTCTTATCCAAAGTTTATGATTAAAACAGCATGGGACAGGGGTGGCATAATGAGTTGATCTATGTTCGGATGTATATTAAAATTAATGTATCCATGACAGTTAACATTAGAGGTGTTGTGTAACAGCTGCAGCAACCGATGGAAGTTCTGCTGAAGAGGACGTGTGTTTGTATATTATTATTACGTGGAGAAAATGTGCCTAAAGTGAATTTGGATTTTAAAAAGTGATTTTTTATATATATATATAAAAGTTTTAAAAAACCTGTAATATATTTATAAGATATGCCAGTTTCATGTTGTGTATAAGTGCTCCATACAAAACAATACAGTTTTTACAATTTTACGATACGATACTTGAGTCACGATACGATATTATCGCGATTTTAAGCATTTTGCGAAATGGTGAGTATTGCAATACAATTGTGATTCAACTGTTTAACTGCATTTTGTGTCTATAGTACATGGTACAAATAGTACTGTATAGTCAGTATCAGTCAATGCTGATCATTTTTTACAGAATAAATGTATATTTAAAAATAGCTTAATAGTACCGTTTATTCAGTATCAATCAGTGCTGACCAGAATGCAGACTAGAATGGAATCAGTTCATCCTTTACTCTAAGTTGACGTTTGTCCCAAAATTGAAGCAATTCCTTCCAGGAATGGCTGATTTATATCACATATGCAAAATGGGACAGAGAAGTTGTATTCGTGTCCCTTTTTAATGCACAAAAATATATAACTGAATTGCTCAAATGTGGGGTTTAAGAAGGAATATTCAAATGTCATTTTTGACCAGTTTTGACAACCCTAATGGCCACCACTTTATGACAACAACAAACCTAGAGGGAAACTTTAAAGCCTCACCGTGGGCCCACACTATTAAAAATGTGTACATTATGTAACACCTTCCCAACATAAATCCAGCCCAATAACATCTGTCTTGCTGTTTTTTTTTCCAACACCGATATTATATGAGATTAATTGGAGTGTATAAAAGCAAAAACATATTTCATTGATTCTCCAGAGGCTCTGACAAGATAAATGTCTTCAGCAGCACATTTCTGCAGCATATAGCTCTATTTAACCCAGAAGAGATGAGTTTAGGTACATCGCACAA
Source organism: Centropristis striata (assembly GCF_030273125.1). Taxonomy (NCBI): domain Eukaryota; kingdom Metazoa; phylum Chordata; class Actinopteri; order Perciformes; family Serranidae; genus Centropristis; species Centropristis striata. The sequence goes on along the minus strand of NC_081540.1, from coordinate 9,905,318 downwards.
TACTAAGTAGAGACATCAATCGGCATCCTGAGTCCTCATGGGTCCATCAGCTCCAGTGTAACAGCATGGCTGTCTATTGCAGAACAAGCCCCTGGTTGCTCTCAACCATCTGTGACTGAAAACAAAGACTGTGATCACATTAAAACGCCATAGAGGGACGAGGAAATGTATCAAACCGCAGCACTTCCCATAATCTGCTCACAGGTCTCGGCCATTATACAAACACAGGGCGAATTCAATAAACCTACAACTGCCATTTAATTAAACATTTGGCAGCCCAAATTCAATTAGGCAATAATAGCTAATTTCCAGAGATGGCTAATATGTTAGACACAGATAGGAACTCAGGGTTGATATTCTGTGTCAATTCCAATTATTTAGAGCTCTCCTTTAAAGCTGCTTTGGCAGATTATGCAACAGCTATTTTCCAAACAGTGTGACTGTGAAGCAGTGTGCATCCCTCAGGTGGCACAAGGCAATATTATTTTTTCCTCCTTCCAAGAATGCAAATTAATAGTTGTCATCTCGTCGCGGTCATTGTGGGGACGGCTGCACCGCCATTCATTCCCACGTGGAAGTCAAAGTAAGTAATGCTAAGGGAAACCTAATAAGATCTTGCAGGAGGGGGAAAAAATGATGATTATCTTTAATCACTAACCTGCCTCTAGTGGCGCCACCACATTATCCAGCACCTTCATTCCTTATAAAAATATCTATCACACACAATACTGGGGCGATGAAAAGAAGCAGCGGCAACGATGGGAGCGGAATGCCAATGGCCTCATTACTTGTCATAGCACATTGTAACTGGAAATTGCTTCTTTCAGGTTTTGTTTGCTCAGGCAATTACAATAAACTCTCGGCTTGACACGTTGTTTGCACAGATGTAGGACATTAATAAACATGAGCTCTAATCTGAATTATTGAACTGCTCGCCATAATTCTGACAATGGATTTGGAGCCCCTGACGGATGGAGGGACAGGAGGAGAGGGGACGGCCGGGAGCCCCGGGATATTGCCCCGCTGGCTGGTCTTATCACCTGAGAAATCCTCTAATTGAATGTAGGAGCGCGGAGCACAGCTCTGCAGGTATTCCCAAACTCTGTTCAACTGCCAGACACCACCTACTGCCACAGCACACCAGATGCATGAGCCTGACATTTGCTTGGAAAACCGATTATACAAGAGATGGAGAGTGAAAGGAATTAAGAGAAAGGGTTGCACTTTTGACTCAGAGGAATTTTATACTGTCTTTTTATGCAGAACTCTCATTCTGTAATATGGAGTGAACTTGTCTTGCATCCTTTATGTTTATATATTGATCTGTTTATCATGAATGAAATTCCACCTTATGTCAAAGTAAAGAACATTGTTTCAGGTGAGATTTTGCAAATATAAATGTACAGTTATTCAGATTTGGAAAAGTTACTTTTTAAAATACAATATGTTTAGTTATATAGTTATATATTACAAGTAACCCTTCTTTAATCTTACTATTTTAATGCTTCCTTAAAAGTTAACTTTTACATTGTACTTATTTGATTATCTTTCTAACAAAGGTTTTAAACAATATAGCTACATAGTCCTAAAACCATAAATAGTGGAACTTTTATTAAAAGTTATTTAAAAGCAAATGCATATTCTTTTTGGTTCATTTTCGAATACCAAGGGGAATTCAACAACAAGCACAGAATAAAATGCCTTTGAATCATCCCTCAACCAATCAGAGCAATTAAAACAAAGCCTGTGGCATAACGCTGAATACTACCTTAAAATGTGTTCTGAAAACATCTGACACAACACATTGATTGACCCGCGATGGCCGGGGGGGAGTCTGTCTGAATGGGAGAAGAACCAGGTGCCAGAGCAAATAAAACACGAGCCTGCAGATGAGACTTTTTACTTTTTCATGTCAAGGACATAGACGTAACACATTGGTTCGCGGACTTGCCGTTTGAAGCATCGAGTTCGGCGTTACACTTGTCGCCATCTTGTTTTTTCGGAAACCGGGTGCAGACCATATTTGGACATTTGTTATTAAATGAACAAAATGTTCAAATAAACTGTCATTAAGTGAAAACACAGTGTGACAGGGTCAAAGACGAAGCCAGACGAAAACACGGACAACAACAAATAAGTTCACAGCTGTTTAAAAGTACAAAGGGCAGTGGATATGTATTGCCTTTCTTCTCTCCCGATGAAGGCTCGTTGTGTAAGCCACCTGTCAATCAAAGGTAGCCACACCCCAAATCATATGATTCTTTATCATCAATTTTATTCTAAATTGGGCCATTATTTCCACAATAACATCATTTTGTCTTGAAGAATATGTTTTACTAGTGATTGAGACCATAGTGTTGCCATGAGAATTTTCTGAGGTAATAAATGAAGTGAGAAGTTTTCTCCTTTTGTATTGAGATAGATAGGACCCAAAATGCTTCTGCAATTGCTGTCATCACCCTCTGTTGGAATTTTTGGTAGACTCTAGGCTGAAGGCACTTCCTGGTTTGCCTTACTGCTCATGCCCGGGGGTTTGCCGCCTGGTGAAGGGCCCATAAAATGATACACATTAGTTTAAGGGCCCCCTTGGATAAGATTTGGCTAAAGGGACGTCCATCTGAAAGATTTTGGTTGTGAGTCATGAGTAAGACCAGAATTCTAAATTCAGAAGTCAAAAACATGATCAGAACTTACTCACACTTCTATAGTTTATCAAACGGTGAAATTAAACTATTCCTAATTATTTGGGGGATTCCCTGAAACTCCTTCAATTATCCCAGGTTGAGAACTATTAGCTTAGAGCAATGCACGTTGTTTGACTGGTTGATGAGAGGAAAACAAGTTTTGTTGAATTTTGAATATTTTTGTGATTTGTAACCGTTTTAACATTTTTTTTTTCTGGTAACGGATTACATATATTTTGTAATTTGATGAAGTAAAACTGTAACATGTAGCTAGTTACTACCAACACTGAGGATATTTTTAGTAAAAAGGGAAGGTTACAAGACCCAAGAGAAGAGACCTTGAGGAAAGTCACATAGTGGTTCCTTTCAGGGTTTAAATGCACCTGAAATAAGCATTTGGACATTTAGCATAAAATAAAAAACTCCGGCCCTCTCACCACTGCTGTACATATTGCATTTAACAGATGTACACACACAGTCTGGGTTTCATTCTGCCAAAAGCTGCTTGTCCTTTACTTTCCTTTACTTTTAAGTTTCCCCCAAAAACGCAGGAGAGCCAGCTTCCCAGGCAGGAGTGCAGTGGGAATATCTACAAGAAGAATGCAGGAATAGCATTTTTTTTTTGTCCTCCTTTTTTTGGGTGTAGGGGGGGAGGAATCTTAAGATGTTCAAAAGGCATAGCAGAGGGAGGGCCTGGCTATTCTAGAGAATCAAAAAGACTATGCGGACTTTGATCACCTTCATCTCATTCAATGCAAAATTACGGCGCTGGGGTCCTTGGCTTCTCGACATGTGAGCAAGATGGAAGCTTATTATACTGTACACAGAGGCAGACAGTGAAATGAAAGAGGTCTTTTGTCAGTTCTTTGATTACAGTAAGGCATTGTGACTGTTAAGCAGACTACCAGCAATTACGCGAGCCTGAGCGAGTGCTGACGGAGAGTTCGGAGGGAGAAGGATATAGGCAGACAAAGAGATGGCGGAGGAGAGAGAAAAGGTGGGGAAAGACAGGAAGAAAAATGACAGAATGAAGTGACAAAGCGCCTGATCGTGAACATCCCGGCCCTTTTTTTTGGCAAATACAAGTGTAATCAACGGTAAATGATGATGCAGGTCATGAAAACGTCAATGATAACAGCTTCAGAAACACTATTGTTCTGGATTGTTGTGCCTGTGTGGATAATATAGGCATCTGAAGGCGCGGCGCGGGTGTTTGCTGTGAGTAAACTTGGCTGTTTTGTACCCTTTGATTCCATACAACAAGCAGTATTAGATGAGAAGTATGAGGCCTTGCATTTCCATGTTGAGCCCTCCCATCCTCCCTCTTTGCAATAAATATTGACAAAGAACGTGAGCCATCGCCCCGTCACAGGTTGTTAAAAGCAAAGTTTATTGTCTGTTTGCCGTCTGTGAGCGTACAGTACGTGTGTGCGGGCATGTGTGTGTATTTGCATGTGCATTAGCATATCACTGTTTACTCCAGAAGTTACTGTGAAGCGCCCGTTTCTCCTTGGGGAGAGCTGCTTGGCAAACACCTCGGAGTAAACAAGACAACCAGTGACAATATGCTAATGGAGCGATTCATTATTCCCCTCCAACAAGCTCCGCCTTACCAAAGACACCTCAGATCTCCAACATCTCCATCACATCTCGCATTTAGGATCCGCGCGCAACACCGCTGCTCCACCCCTCCCGCCGCCGCCTGATTAATATCTCATCAAGCGCTCCACTTTTCCTCTGAGCGGCACATCAGTCATGCGGCTCAACTATGTTTCACTTCTGACAGTATCAATCTTCCGAGATTGCACGGAGGTGATGTTCTTTAAAGTGGCGCAAGATAAAGTTGTTCACCTTTAAAATGTTGGAGAGATGGATGCCCAAGTTGTCAGAGGTGCCCTCAAAACACAGATTGTTGCAGAAAGCTGCAGCTTCTTGATGAAGACGTTGGGATGAACCAATGGGAGGGGTAAAGTAGAGCCATAATGAGGTTCCCTCCTAATTGAATCGGACAACGGATCAGAATATTAACTCCACAAATATTTATTTTGTTGCCTGTGGCCCAAACTCATTACTCTCCTATGGATTTCTCCTCCTACACATTTACTGCTGTTAAGTGAATATTGCTTTGCATTGTTCCACAAGCTACTGAGCACCAATGGTGCAGGGAGGGGAACCTTGATCCGTCATAGAAGCTCATATTGATTTAGCAAGAGAAAAATATAGACAGACTGTAAACACGGATGTGTGACTAAGCTTAGTGCCAAGCAGTGTTTGAACTCAACATCCAAATTACCCCCCAAATGTCAATACATGTCCTCTTGCTATAAATACTTTGATGCAAATAACAACACGGTGCATGGTTTGCCATATGCACTTTCTGACTATGACTGAGCAAAAGTTTCAAAGCAGTATTCCCCAAAATATGGATCAATACTAATGCTTCTTAAGAGAGCGAGAGGAGAGAAGAAACTCTCACTTGGTATTAATTTAAAGCTGCAGCCTGGTCGCTCACTTCTCCTGTTGACTCTTATGGGAGCTCAGAAGGGCTTCTGAGTATATTTGGTTTCTTGAGATGCATCGTTTCACAAGTTGACACATGACACTAAAATAAAATCCTGTTGGTTTTTAGGATCACTTTGATTTGTAAGCCCAGGAGTATACAGTCCAGTAGGAGCTATGGCACTGTTCCTACAGCCCGTTATTCTGAAACCCCAATAGTCCCATTGGGAAGAAAGCCCAAAAACAAACACCATTTACTGAAAAACATTCACACTGTAACCCTCTTACTCAACAGAAGCACATGGCTAATTATTAAGCACTTGGAGGTGACAGTAATGGACTAAAATCTGATTCTCCGTCAATATGTGTCTCCTAGAACCAAAACCGTATTCTCAAACTTGTTACTGTAACACTTTTGACTATGTCAATTATTTATTACGTAACTCCCATTTTTTACATAACTTCCGTGGCTCATGTCACCCTTGTAACTACTTCACTTCTGGCATTTAAGTACATTTATTTACTGTTTAAACTGTCTTTTATAGCACCTACCAAGACGTTTTTTGCCCTAAACCTAGGTCAGTGGTATTGTAGAATAAATTCACAGGAACTGCAGCCTTTTTTACAACCGTGAACTGTACATCTGTGCTATTTTTAGAATGCTCTATGGTACCGGGAGCCGCAAAACGCTCATTTTGACGAACACGCATATGTGTTGTTGGGTGGGACTGACAAACGGTTTGTTCTGTCAGTTGGAGATCATGCAATGCAAACTCGTTATCTTTTCCTACCATAACCTAAGCCTAAACCTCTACCAGAGAGGGGGGCACTACAGGAAACATCACTCACGGAAGAAAAAAAAAAACACGTCCACTGGGAGACAGACGTTGACCAAACACCATCACAGTCAGGGTCTGTATATTAAGTTCTGTATAAAAATCAGCTTTTGTTTGTTGGGGTTAGAGGCACTGGTTGACTTAGGAAAGATTTCTGTTTGCACAGAAAGTGTGTTCTCGGATGCCCCCAGGGGAGATAAAAGACGGTAAAGGCCCCCAAAAAGGGTGTTCTTCAGGTATTTAGATCACTTACTTTAGTAAAAGTACTAATACCACACTGTGAAATTACTCCACTACAAGCAATAGTCCTGCATTCAAAACTTACTGAAGTAAAAGTACAAAAGTATCAGCATTAAATTGTCCTTAAAGTATCAAAAGTAAAAGTACTCGTTATGCACAATGGCCCCACTCAGATTGTTATATACTGTATATTCTGAATATATTATTGGATTATTATTATTGATGTATTGATGTAAGCAGTGTTTTAATTTTGTAAAGATGGGGCTCATTTTAACAACTTAATATACTGTTATGAGGTTTAATAAAAAAATAAAAAAAGTCTAGTCACTTTAAATTGATCATGTTTTTTTTAATGTTATATCGACCTGAAAAGTAACTAAAGCTGTCAGCTAAATGTAGTGGAGTAAAAAGTACAATATTTGCCTCAAAATGTAATGGAGTAGAAGTGTAAAGTTAAATAAAATGGAGATACCCAAGTAAAGTACAAGTGCCTTAAAAATTGAACTTCAGTACAGTACTTGAGAAAATGTACTAAGTTAAATTTCAGTACAAGGATGAAATTAAGAAAATGTGATGCCTTACAGGCAGATAAAAGCAAAATTGTGCGTTTTGTCTCTACATATGAATCTAAAAAAGAACAAAAATACATTACTTTTGTTTGTTTTCTGTTTGTTGAGAAATCATGCTGTTTAACCCCAAGTAGTAATCAAGCAGGACTTGAAGAGTCCAGAGGGAAAGATAAAACCAGGTGATGCACACCATATTCCAAAGAAGACTTCCAAGCGTTTCCAGCTCCTAAGACACAACTCATAATTCATCAGAGCACTGAGGTAATTTATTTCCCTCGGTTTTAATATGTTACAGACGAGTGCTCGTGTGTCTTTCTGCCGTCGGAGCTTTACAACACGGAGGCCGGCCGTGTAAGCGGGGCTGCAGCACGCCGTACAGTCCAATACCTGTGGTGCCTTTCATGGTTCAGGGCCCTCTAATTTCAACGGGAAGTTGCACATATTTCATGGATACATCCCTGCAAGAGAGGGGAGGAAGAGGAGGGAGGGAAGGAGGGATGGTCGCACACAGGAGGAGGCTGATGATGGACTGTACCTCTTCCTCCTGTGCATCGCAGGCCTTCCACTTTACAACAGAAGGTTCTGGATCATTTGGTCCAGCCGCTTGCTGCTCCAAAGCTGATACACTTTGATGTCACCTGACCAAGACTGTTTGATTGGACACAGTGTCACCGACTCTCACCTCACTCTCGAGTTTTGAGTCGCACAATAAATCTGCCATGACTGTCGGCGATCTCGCTTCATTTCTACCTGTTTTCTTCCAAACTATGATCAACAAAATGCAAAGTCCAGCTGTGAACCCCGCCACCAATGCAGAGGTCAAGGGTCACAAATAGGGCTGGGCGATATGGCCAAAAAAATGATCACGATATATTTTTTCATATCGTCCGATCTCGATTATTATCACAGTTTTTTTATATATTGTTTTAAACTGCCAGTTTTCAAGCATCTGTACTGAAAACTAAAGAAACTAGAGATTAGTTCAATATTTGTTTAACATACAAGTTAAATAACAATGCAAATTAAATAAGAAAAAAATAGGAAAATATAAAAACACACACCATAGCCGTTCCAAAGCTACTGAATGCACCATACCTGTGTGTGAATTGCTGTGCTGTGAATATTAGTTTTCTCTCGATACAGCGGCGGATAGATTGTAATTTCTTCTGCTCTTTCCCAACATTCACCTGTTCCTTCAAAACACCGAACTGCTACGAATAATAGCAAAACATGTAACAAATGATCTTACCTTTAAGCATGTTTCACTGTCTCTGTTATCCAATAAATAATACTTATCCAAATTCATGTTATTGCTGTTTTGCGCCTTCAGTTTAACTTTAAAACCACCATCACCCTCAGATGATACTGTGGAGATGTCACAATCAACAGCTGATACACACCAGGTGTGCCAGCTGATTGCTCGGCAACAGCAATTAGATGATGTCACAGATGCAGATGCTGGTAATTTGTAAGAAAGGACAACATATATCTCAAAATTATGCAGAAATAATCAAAAATACACATTAAGTGTTTATGTTGTTGTTTATTGGCATCTGTAGATTTCTCCTAAATGCGTCAAAAGGAATTATTAGATAGAAATTTGTTTGCATATTTAAACTTGATTGTTGAGGAGTTCACCTTATTCATCTGTGTTGTGTCTTGTAATGTCATTGTATGATACATATCTTTAAAGATTGTTTTGTTGAATAAAAGTCTGAGCCAGAAATCTCCACTTCACTATCCCTCACATTCACCAAACTTTCTTTCCGACTTAATTTTGATGAAAGTATTTTTTGATTCATGGTGATGAAAAGAGATTTTTTTGTGTCAATACAATAAAACAGGAATTCTGAACCTGGCTTTATTCAGTATTTAGATTTCTATTCTGGAAATACACATATTAAACATGATAGTACATCTGTCAGAAAGCCTGTATAACAACAATAATTCATGTCAGTATTCAACTGTGGAAGTTTCATGTTAGTAAAAGTATGTAAGTATAATCAGAAAAAGTTACTTAAAGTTTATCCGTACAAGTACTCATTCTGCAGTAAAATGTCCTCTGTTACTTTCATATTATTATTTATTATATCATTTGATTCTTATTTCTCATGTTTTCTTGTATGAGCAGGGTTTTACTGTTGTACCTGGTTGAAGTTGAGCTAATGTTGAACTATTAATAACTATTATTATAGATTAATCTACTGACTATGTTCTCCATTAATAAAATAAGTTTGGTTTGCAAAATTAGTAATCAGTGAGAAAAGTGACACTTTGTCAGTGTTTGTTTTCAAACAAACAGTCCAAAAATCTAAATGATTATGAATACAGGTGCATCTCAATAAATTAGAATATCATGGAAAAGTTATGATATTCTTAATTCTAAATTTAAAAAAAATGTGCCAAGAGCAAATAAATTGCTAAAAAAAACACTTATATTATTCTAGGGATTTTGCTTGAAAGTAAAATAACCATGAAAACAATAAATGAATATTAAGACCTGCACTAGAAGATTATTAGTCAAATAAATAATTATTCAATTCAAATAGTCCAAACCAGGTATTGAGTGCATATATAGATGGACATACTTTTCAGAGGCCAACATTTCCATATTAAACATTAAAATTGGTCTTTTTTAATAGTCAATTTTTTTGGGACACTGAATTTTAATTTAATCATCACAATTAGAAGAAATGAAATGGATTATTTATTCTGTGTGCATTGGATCTATATAATGTGTTATTTCCACTTTTTGAATTGAATTACTGACACAAATAAACTTTCTATGATATTTTAATTTATTGAGATGCACCTGTACATGGCCATTATTAACATCATTGACAGGAGAAGCAACAAATCTTCCATGAAAAATAACTAATAATCAAAATAGTTTCCCTCAGCTATGCCTTTATTAATCTATTTTGGGAAAATGTGTTTTCAATCATCAATAAATAAACTTATTCGCTGCACAAAATCAGGTCACCTCATGGAAAATGAAAGCTCTTTGTGCCCATTGAACAGCGTATTTTCCGCATGTGATGTTATCAGTTTCACTGTATCATTCCCCAGGTGTGCTGGAGGAGGGACCTCGAGTGTTATCCCAGCTGTTTGGATTGCCTCTCCTCAGGGCTACAATAATGTGGTAGATTCTAATCAATACTCGCCGCCTCGAGAAGAATAGATCACGGAGCTACAGCTGGACTCCACCTCACTGTCCATCCCCCTGCTAGTTATGAATCAGCATCCTCTTCCTCCAGAGGACAAAAAACAACAATGCATACAACACATATACACACAGAGTTAGAGGAGAGGCTGAACTTTGACCCCTGACATTTGGCCCCTGACCCGTCTGTCTGATGGCCTATCGATTACGTCTGGCCTCGCCTGGGTAATTGTTGCCTCGTAATTACTTCACGCGTTGTGTTTGGATCCACATAACGGCAATTTGGCCCCGACGAATATTGCACTCCAAACCGCGGGACGCAGGTCTCGCCTCATTTCAGGAGATTACACCACGCACGGGACGGACAATTGCAGCTTGTAGCCGGAATGGAAAATAATTGCTTTTCTGCAAAATATTTCAGATTGGAGGGAGAAGCTGAAATAAAGATGGCAAAAGTAATCAGGCATATTTCTTGCTTCTCTAAAGGAGTCCTTTAGAGGGATTTGAGGCATGTCATACGTTACACTGAGAGGATGCCTCCTACTGTCCAATTTCCTGGCCTCATTGCCTGGGTAACCATGAGGAAATGAGACGCCGACCTCTCTCTGTTTTGGTGGCAGTTCAGTGGAGTGGTCTCCGTCTTGAAATGGATTCGAGTGTCTTTTAGAAAAATGCGCAATAAGGTCCCCATTTCATAGCTGATATGGCATAAATAGCATTTTCAATATTCATATAATAGCGGGGAAAATGTCCAGAAAGAGTGGCAGAAAAAAGCACTGTCCGTTCCCCTTAGTGCCTTAGAAAGAAAAGTAGATGTCCCTCGACCTGTTGTATTAAAAATGAAAGAAAGGATCTTTGTTGTCTGTCATTGACACATCCATGAAAGATCTCAAAATCGCCCTGGCAAATTGAGTTTGTTGTGTATACAAGTACCTGCCAGATTTAATATTGAATGGATGATCCGAAATGGATTTTTGATCCCGGGAAAATGAGGGGAGATGTCTGTAACAACAAAAAACTGGGAAGGAGAAAAAAAAAAATCCATAACCCTCTCAAGCTAAAATCCTGCTCCCGGGTGCAGAATATATTATTCTCTCCCCTTGCTCTGTCTTTTTCCCTTTTACGAGTTGTTTTCATGTAAAGAAAAACCTATAGGCTTGACCTCTGCGTCAGTTTGCCTTTGGCGATCCACAGATTGCAAGTTTTCAATGCTCGATCCTCGGGGAGGGATCCAAGTCAAACCCTATAAATATTTCAAGACTATTTCTTGCTCCCTAGACCTCTTACTAACACACTTCCCTCTGCTGGCAAGCAAAACCCTGCCTGTTTACACTCGCCACTTACTTGTCATCGCTTTAAATTCAGCCTTGTGCAGTGGCTTAATGAGAGAGGCAGATACTACCAAATTGCATGTTTAAATGTTTTGCCAACAATCAGACCCTCTCACTCAAAGGATTCATGGATGCCGATCAATATTTTTCGAGTCTAAAGGGTTTTTGCTGAGGAGAAGAAAAAAAAAAACACATAAGCTTGAGCTTAAAACTGATTCCATGCTTTTCTCCCCTCATGTGTGAATGACAGATTCACATGTTGAGAGAAGAATCCCGTAAAAATTAAATGCTGAAGTGTCGGGAGTCTTTAGAGATACATCTCGACATCTGGTCGCCATCTGAGGGAACCTGGAGCAAGGCCAAGGATACTCCAAAAAATGAAAATGACTTCATTATGAGGGAATGATCACTGGATACTGGCTGGATAGTTGGAACGATTTCACAAGCGGAGGGAGACATTATAAACCACAACTGCAGGAAACTTTATATTTGTCAGAAAAGTTCAACAAAAGCATGCGACAAACACTTTTGGTAGATGGAGTCATTTTCTCTTAGTGTGTATGGAGCAGGACATTACATTCTACAGTCTACAGCTAAAAAAAAAAAAAGAAATAAGAAAAATCTGGCAGCAAAAGTTGCACGCATATTAAGTTTTTTTTTTTTTACAGATAATTTCTTTAAAAATATGGATGATATACAGTAAATATCTGGATTTAAAAAACATATATATCTGTAGAATAACTTATTTTAAATCACTTCTTAAAACCCACTTTTATAGACTTGATTTTATGTAATGCTTTCTATTTTACTACTCTATTTTACTTCTTCTTTTCACTTTTTTACTCCATTTACCTTTTATTTTCTGTGTATCTGAGAATGTCTTGTGATTGTTCCCGCTCTGTCTTTTATTATTTTTCTTTTAATGTAAGAATTGTTTTTAGCCTCATGGCATCATTCTCTGTGATTAACTGCTCGCTGTCAAAGCTGTTGTTTTTAAAAGGTGCTATATAAATAAAGTTATTGTTATTTTTATTATTATTATTATTATTATTATTATTAGTATCATTACCATTATTTCTTTATTTCTTTATTTTTTCCTTTAATATGACGATAAGTGTTTGGCAACTGCTGCCTGACTTTTCATTGTTTATTTATCATTTTTTTGTTGTATGTAAAAGTTGTATGGTGAGAAAATAGAAAGTTACCTTAACTATGCATTCATCAATATAATACAATACATTTTTTTTGCATTTAAAAAAAAAAAGAATTCACTGTATTAAACATCCAAGACATTTGAATTATACTGTAAATAATAATAATAATAATAAATAATAATAATGTCCCATTATATTAATTTAAAGATTTCAACGTCATTTCATGGTTAATATTTGTAAAAGTATTTTTTTATTGCATTACCACAATAACAAGAAGAACCCTGTAAATAAAACTGCAAATTTCTGGAAAATATCTATATTTTTACAGAGCACCAATCTACCTACAGCACTCCTCTCCCACTGCTTATAATATAAAGTGACATTATTTGTTCACATAAAAACGAGAGCTGTTCAAAATATGGTATTTTTATCAAGGCTCTTAAACTCTTTGAAGTGATAAAAAAAAAATGCTCTTAGAGGGAGAAAATACAACAGTCGCTGGCTTAACAGTTTTAATTGTTGCTTTAAACAAAGGGATAGAGGCGGTATAAGAGGATCAGTGTGACAAACAGTCCCAGCGGTCCCTCTATCATACACAATACTCCAACGCTAACAAAGGCGAGAACAAAACATCGCTGGAAAACTTCCAGGAATTCATTTTAACATCAGCTCTGGGTGAATCAAAGATTTAGGACACATCAGGTCCTCGTGAAGCCTGTGACAGCACGGAGGGCTGCAGCCACATTATGCAACCTGGGCTGTGACTGAACAATGGACATATAAGTGCATTTATGTTTTTTGTTGTTTTACTAAAATGCATTGGTCAAAATTGAAGTCAAACTCATCACGCAGTCAGTAAAACTGAAGTTTAAAATCGATGAATTCCTTTATTACACTCAGGCTACTTTAAATGTTATTTAACGTCCAATATTGTCTCTGCAATGGTCCCTATCCAACTACTGACTATGTCTACATTGTAGGGCTGCACCATTATGGCCAAAATGATAATCCCAATTATTTTGATCAATATTGTAATCACAATAATTCATAATGTTAGGGAAAACATCTGTATTTTTATTGCATTACTTTTAAACAAACAATAGGAACAGTTTTTAGTGTCCGGTGCTTGCTGTTGTAAACAAACAGAGATCGCTAAGTGAACACCTCCTGCAGCAGCAGCACATACACACTGTACTGCTGCGGAGCTAACTGTTAGCCTATTAGCAATTTGCAGACTGGACGCTAAGGGGTTAACATCCCCTCCGGTTCCGCAGCTGGGAAAGACTGCTGCAGGAGGACTGTGCCGCTTCAACTTCGTTCTTACTCTTCTTAACGAGCTACTGGTCCCCGCAGCTCATTTAGAAGAGTTAAAAAGAGTCTCCAATAACACCAGAAAAAGTCACTGGATTTGTTGCCAGTCGCTTTTTTGATAAATGGTCGCTAAGGGGGTCTGAAAAGTCGCTAAATATAGCAACAAAGTTGCTAAGTTGGCAACACTGCTTCGCCGGCTTTTACATCACATCCTGTTTAGCTTTCTATCCAATCTGCAACCAGACTTTTTTCAGGGGAGAAAAACGGCCCCGCCCCCTGGTGGTTGGTGGACTACTGGTGTAGAAAGTGCTTGATTAGATATGCAGGAGAGCCGCATTTTAAAATTGAAATATTGCAGAAGATCAGGTTAATTTAATCATGGCGGCCAAAATCGTGATTACGATTAAAATTAAATTAATTGTACGGCCCTACTACATTGTAAAAAATGTTCCTAAAGTTTTTTTGTTTCATTTTTATATTTTAAAATATAAAATAAATATTATTTTATAATTATTTTATAAATAAATATAAAATAAAAAATTAACACATTTTATATTTCTACTTGTTTATATTGTAAATTGATAATAGTTATAATATATATTAAAATATATTATAATACTATATTTTATTTATTTGTTTATACCTTTCTTATATTTCTAGTTTATACTGCTGTTTACTATTTATTGTATTTAGCTAATCTAGCCTTAATCTTAATTATCCATACATCCATATATTATTGTGAAGATTTTTGGTATGTATTTCAATGTATAATATATATATACAGTGTTTATTAAATTTGAAAACATAATGATTGTGCATTTCTGTGGTAACCACATTGAAATACATAACAAAAAAGTCACAGTAACATTAAAAAAAATAATCACAGCTGGTTGAAATTTCAGCTGGCAGTCTACCCAGGTGTCAGTTTTTTCCCTCATTACCAAATAGACAAAAGAAAAATGCTTTGGAATGATTTTGTTTGGAAACATGGATCGAGAATATCACAATGCGCAGCACTGTCTGGCCCCTACCATAAAAAGAGGCTCATTCCTGTGCAGTACGAGTGTTTTTATGGTAATTATTACTGTACTGCAGCCCTGGAATATAATGAATTTCTTTAGTTGGTTTTTAGTCTTCTATAAAGGAATTGTTATTTTTGTTGAAAATCATTTATGCTTTAAAGTAAAGCTGACTGTCTTTAAGATGTTTCATGAAAATGGAGACAGTCATTTTTCCGCCATGGAAGAGGTAAAATGATTTACAGTGCAGCCTGTTCTCTCATCAAAAGCGTCAATATTAGTTGTATGTACGAGCGATATTGACATATTTCACCGACCGATGCAATGTGTCCACCGTCATATTGCTGTCGTAGCAGCAATTGACAGCAAAACAAATTTAAAACAGCGGACTTTCACCCAGGAGAGCGGGGTTCGCATCCCGTGTGAAAACAAATGTAAACCATTTTTGACTTAAGTTACGTGAATCACGTTTTTGAATGTAACTTGAGTAACTTAGTCGAGTACCCCTTGTAACTACTTCATTTACAGCATTTACATACATTTATTAACTGTTTAAACTGTCTTTTATAATGCCTTACCAGGAGGTTTTTTGCCCTAAACCTAGGTCAGTGGTTTTATAACATAAATCCACAGAAACTGCAGCCTATTTACAACCACGAACCGTACGTGTGAGCTAATTTTAGAACGTGCCATTGAACCCCGAGCCACGATACGTACATATGTGCCGTAATTTGTGGTACTTACAAACGACCTCTTCTACCGTTTATGTTGGAGAACGTGTTGTACAGTGACCACCTACTGTAATCAGATTCAGATTCAAATGTTGGTAGATCCTGATTGGTGAATGAAACTGTATTACATCACAAACTCCCACTCACAAGAGAGAAAAAAGAAAAGAAATACAGAAATCTCAAAGAAAACTTTGGCAGAAAATTGCATTTTTATGTCATATTCTGTTGTATTCATAAGAAGGATCTACGTTTCAGTGGCCTTTAAGGATTCCGTCCCATTCAAAACGCTTTGAAAAGTACTGGAAAGCCAAGGTGTTTAACTCAAACTGCAATTATTTGTTTGTTAACAGCAAACAAATGGCAGGATAAGTGGTACAAATGGTTTACATAATCCCGTGCGACGACTCTGACGTAAATTTGGTAGATGTGTTAAGCCTATTGACAGGTGGAGAGGATGTTTGGGATGGATGGCCCACTAAGTTGTGTTTTAGTGCTACTGTAAACAGGATTAGCATTGGCAGGTAGCAGGCTACAAGGGATACAAACAGCTCGGCGCTCCGTAGGGAACGGACTGATGCAAATACGAGCTAATGAACTTGGCTGTTTGTAACAAGGGAAAGAGATGAGCAGAGGGGGGAAAAAAGTTGGGGGGACGAGCGAATGGGCACAAGATTGATTAGTTTGGAAAATGTCCAACGGGTCAGTTTTAACGGCTTATGGAGGATTTCCAAGCGTGCACGAGCTCAGAGCATCATTTCAGGCTCTACCTTTGTCTTAGCCAGTTGATCTACTGTATCCCCTTTGAGATCAGAAGGTGCTGCATCAAGCTGTCTCGTCTAAAGATGTGACTTTATTGGGCCGTCTAAATCTGTCCTGTACACAGAGCCGAACAATGAGGCCAGGAGAAAAATGGACGCCACCTGGCAGTTTGAAAGAAGGACAGCCGTTTCCCGCTGTAATCCATTCAGTGTAATCACCTGGGGGCTGCGAAAGAAGCATCGCCCACCCCTCCCTCTGCTCCCTAAACACCATTCAGCTGCGACACAGTGATGAAGTGCAGGGTGAGGAGAAAGCCAAGTGTCCATTTTAGAGATGATCAACTATCATGTTTGTACAAACCGTTGTTCTTTTTTCCTTCCTCCCGATGTCGATGAACTCTTTTCTCTCTGGCTTCTTTCTTTCTGGTACAGTTCCTCAACTACCTGAGCGTGAGAGACATTTTTCCTCCCTTGCCCCCACACACACACAGCGTACACACTAAATATTTGGTGTCACCTATTCAGGAGAAGAGCCGCTGTAAATCGTGTGTCTGTGGGGAGAGATCGAAAGCAATTACCATTAGATGGTGGCTATCGTGAGCCGAGTGTGCATCGCCCTAGTGGCTGACTCTCAACGCTCCCTCTCTGTTGCTCTGTGTGCATGCAATTTAACCGACGGATCAATAGCTAAAGGCAGTTAGCGGCCTCGCAACTCCCTTCAACTGCCTCTCAGGACACGCTACGGTATCCACACAGCGAGCAAATGTCAAAACGCCGCGGCGTTCGCAAAAACCTGCCACAGAAATTGTTCTTGTGAAACATTATTGACACACTTTAACCCCCATTTCCACCTCGCACGCAGCAGCAAAGTCAATTCTCATTTGGAAAAGGTGGCGCCGTGGCTGCGGGGAGGTCAGAAAAGGCAAGGCTGGACGGGTCACGGGGTCGGAGGTCAGGAATTGGCCCAAGGTCAAGGTGACAGCAGGGTATCTGTGCAGGGAGGCCTTCATCTCCACCGTGGCCTTGGCCAGGATCAATACCATTAGAGAATCTGTCTGATCCATCACTCCCCTCCCCCCCGCTGTCTCCTTCCTCCTCCTTTTTCTCTCCGTACACTCCTCAGTGGCTATAATATCTCCTATTCTTACTTCCTTTTTCTTACCTCAGCCCTATTCACTCTTTAGTGGATTCATTTAATCGCTTGTCGCCTCGCTCCCCTCCATTTTTCGCCGGCTCTTATGAAGGAGCAGGTCTCATCTTGATACTGACCCCGTCTCCCGTGCAGAACCCCTCGACTCCCGGGCCCCGCTGAAAACGGACAGGCGGAGATAACTTGGGCCCCATATTGTTTGAACAGCATTTTATTAAGCTGAGCGCTCTCTTTAATATTTACATTGGTGCATCGGAGGCTTCAGAAACGCTTTAGGCAATTACACACATGACCAAGTCGATAGCCACAGAAACAGCAAAAAAGCCTTTATCACGCCGCCAGGAGAGTATTGCCAATTCCGCGGCCTGGCCGTTGATGTAGTTTGCATTTCAATTAAAAAAGGGCTGCAATACTGGTCTTTTATTCAAAGTCAATGTCGTAAGAAGGATCCACAAAATGCAGCCAGAATAGAGTATTTTGTGTATAGTGTAATAATGCTGGGACATCACACAAGCTTGTGTTTGGACTCATAATGCAGGGTTGCAGTATTTCAATGTAAAGGGATGTTCACGGCTGAATGGGGAAGTTTTTAACTACAGTGGGAGAGAAAATGATTGGATGCATTGTTCAAGACTTTGATGGGGAGTTCATGACCCTGTTTTGTGATTCAAATCCATAATCTTTAACCCTCTACTGCATGCTGTTGTAGGGCTGGGTGATATATCGATATAAAAAATATCTTGATATGTTTTTAAATGTGATGTGGAGTTAGACCATATCGCATATATCGATATAGTTCAATTTTTTTTCTTTCTTTATATATAAATGCTGCCCTTACTAGGGTTTGTCATATTTAGTTCTTTTGTGATGTTTCTTATTCTTTTCTCATATAAATATATTTATTTCAGAAAAAGATTGGCCTATTTAATTTCATAGGCTATTTTTATTTAAGATATTTTTTTTATTCAAATGTGTACTTCATGAATTTTTTTAAAAAAAGGTACTGTTTCAATAATAATACTTGTGACATGTCATATTTGGCTTTGACTTTGACTGGCCTTAATATATCGGGATATGACTTTATGTCCATATCGCCCAGCCCTACACTGATGCCATATGGAGACAATTATTTTATGTCAATTTTCCTTTAAGGCACCCATATAAAATATAGAGTCCCGTCTTTAATTGTGAGAGATCTTCTACTGTAAGTCTAATAATTAATGATCACATACATGATCAGAGGGCTCCCAAAGTTGAATAATTGTTCCAACTGTAGGTAAAGATCCTTAAAAAGAAGAATTAAATGCTATCTAGGGTATGTTGACTTTTAGTTTTTCATCATTAAAACCAGTAAAGATGTAGCTGATGTGTTTTTTGGTGAAATTAATTTGTTGCCGTATGCAAACATGGAAGTGAACTGACCAAATGGGGATACATGTTGGATATCATTATTGAAAATTTTGTATCTGTACTGTCTTTTTAAGTAATTCATTTTTAATAATTCATGCAATAGTGAGTTAAAAGTCACAGAAACATTACTGTTTTACTAATGTTTCAAACAATGACTGCTGCATTTTTGGCTCCAAAGTCTTATTCTTTTAAAACAAATGAAAAGTAAATCAAGTTTGAATACATTTCTAGAATTTTTTCGTGATTGTAATCCAGAAATCTACCTTTTTTTTCATAGATACAGACACACATTTCAAATAGAGAAATTCTAAAAATATTAGATTTTCAAATGGAAAAGATAGAAGCTTAACACAACTGGAGGATTATTCCATTTATTAAAACAAAAAAAAAACAAGACTTGAAGAGCTTGGATATTTTTTGATGGGAATCAATTTATA
Source organism: Centropristis striata (assembly GCF_030273125.1). Classification (NCBI taxonomy): domain Eukaryota; kingdom Metazoa; phylum Chordata; class Actinopteri; order Perciformes; family Serranidae; genus Centropristis; species Centropristis striata. The sequence continues at coordinate 9,886,026 of NC_081540.1, read as the reverse complement.
ACATCCGAAACGCACTAGCTTAAACTTGAAGTTATATAGAATGCACCACACAGACTATTCCATGCTTTGATTGCAACAGAAGACCAACTTAAAAGCAAAACACTTCACCCTAAACACACATTTTCACATCAGCCTCTTCAAATTCAAATCAAAACTGCTTCTGCAGCGTAGGTGCATGCCATTTCCACTGCTCAATCTCTCCTTGTATTTTGCATTGTTAGTGGCAGCTGTGCTGAAAATGACCCCCTGGATTTCAAAAGCCTCGGTGGCTTGGCCGCCCAAGAAACAAACAGATAAACAAAAGCAACAGAGGGGTTTTGCAATCAGGGGATTCTAATAAGGTATATGAGGTTGAGCAAGGAAGCGAGGTTTGCTTTGAAGTGCTCCCAGCCCTATCTGTGTACCCCCCCACCCCCACCCCCCGTGGTCTTCCCTGCACAAGCGCCCATCAACAGACAGGCAAGGCAGCGAGTGTGTATGCTTGGAGGATCATAGGTGGCTTTGATAATCACTCCCATACTCCTAAAACAAATGCAATTACTAAGTTAATTGTGTTCAAAGTGGAGGCTGGCAGTGGAAGGAGAAGTCAGCAATCATGACTGTGCTGACGGTGCAGCGAGCGTGGAGAATAATGGATGCATGCGGGGCAAATACTGGGAGGGTTGTGGTGGTGGGGGGTGATTGCAGAAGGGGGTTTAAAGGGGTGGAGGGGGCCGAGCGGGGTTTGAGGGAAAAAAAAAAAAAAAGGGAGCGAGGGGGTTTGATGAGCGGTCGGGAGTGCGGGTGACATGGTGCTGAGGGATGTGGCGGTGAGCGCCACCCGGCTTGACCTGCCATTTATCAGAGGATAAACAGCGGGTCACCTGACCGGGATTGCCGGCTCGCGATTGGCCGGCGGGGCTGATTAGTATGCAGGTGCCATTGCGAGGCCGGCACTCGCCATGCACACACCACGTCTGCTCCATCACAATGAATTATTGGTCAGAGGAATGATCAATTTGAATCGGCTGCATCCTAAGCCATGGTCAAAGGATGAGGAAGAGTGTGTGTTTGTGTGTGTGTTTGAGTAAGAAGAGAAGGAGGTCAGAAAGTTGTGTATTTTGTAACTCCAGGGTTCTCTTCTTACTCTAATTTTTTTCTCACTCCAGAGATAGGAAAAGGAGGGAGAGGGAGGGAGGGAGGGAGGGGGTTGGAGGGGTGACAACAGATGTGCTCCCTCCTTCAGAGAGCTGCTTGTTTGATGGTGACAGTGGAGCGTATCATGTAGCCTGAGGTGCTAACAGTAAATATTACAATACCACAAGATGCTCACTGCAAACACCATTTCTTGCTCTCTGCCAGTCAATTTCTCCTTTTTTACCCCTGTGGTGCTGCCATGTTGATGGAACCAGGAACCAAGAGAGAAATTCCCTTTATATATGTATATACACACACACATTTATATGTATACATACTGTATATATACAGAGAGAACATGTGAGGCCAAAATACTCCCAAACGTGATATTACAGCCATGCACCTCTTTCAAACACATTACGGTCAACTTAAGTCATGATGGAACAGAAAGTAAATCAACAAGGCACCATCAGCGAGAAAAAATGGCACTTTAAAAGGGCTTTCTGCAGAATAATAGGCGAGCCCGGGATTCATGGGATTGCATTTGGCTTCCTGTGGTGCTGGGGTGTCTTTGGCTCGCTCAGTCATTTCAGACAGAGCAGTGGTGCCGTCCCACCCTGGGCGCTGTACAGATGGGCTCATGTGTGGAGAAATGAGCCGCGAGCAATCATTCTCTCCTTCTCTTTCTTCCCCCCTCCGCGTCTCTCTGTGTTTGTCGACTTCTCCTTGCTTTCTGTTTACCTCTTTCTGCTTCCCCTCCCCTCGCTCCCTCCTCTCTCATCTCTGTCCCTTCATCTTCTCTACCTCTCATTATCTGCCTCTACCCTTCATGCATCTTTTTCCCTCTACCCCTTTCTTCACCCAACCTCCATCTTTCTTCCTTCCCTCCCTCTGTTTCTACCCTTCTCCCCCCTTAAACCCCCTCTTCCCCCCGTGGTGACTGTGTCCTGGGGCTGCAGAGTCTCGTGTCTGTGCAGCGGCAGTAGGGGGACTCGGCGGGAGGCCCGGCGAAACGAGCTCACCGAGACGCAGGAGCCCATCTCAGGCTTGTGCTACCGGAAAATCTGCCCGTTCACGCTCCGACGCGCAGCCAGACGCGCTGATGGAGGGAGCGTGATGGGGAGATGTTGCAGAAGGAACACGCACCCTCTGCTTTTGTTTTGGTGGAGTCTTTCATCTGCAGTAGCTACAGTAAAGTCAGGGGAGTTTGAATACCCGCACAGTGAGCTCCCCTCGTCCTTTTTCCTTCACCCAGACTGACCTGTAGTTTCTTTGTTTTTCAAAAACTCACTTTATGGAGATCAAGAAACACTTTGTGCACTGCTTGTCAAATATCTGTAAGCAATGACAAGAGTAGATTATGTGACAAATATGATTCACAATCTTGAAGATTTTAATTTGATTAGATATATCAAACTATCTACTGCCAAATTAGGTCACTCAATAGTCAATGGGCTCTAATAAAAGCCACTGTCATACTAGTGGCCACATTCTGGAAAAAATTAAAACAATGCTAACTGTTTTTCGACCTCTGAGAAGTGAAATTGAAGAGAAGAGATGAAACAGAGATATTCGACTAACTTTAAACTGTCTATTTGATGAAACGGAAAATACAAGGAGAAATTTAAGGCTAAATGTTGACCAAAACAGTGGCAACACCTTAAAACAAAGCTACATCGACTTGGAACCCATTTATTCAAGTTTCATATGTCTTCATGTGGGAACTAGATAAAAAAGGGGTTTATTTCATTAATTATTAAAAGCCAGAGAAGCTTTAATCATGCAGTACTTCAGATTGTAGTAGAAATATTCACTTCTTCTTTCCTATCATTTTAACCATATTGCAAATTTATGTGACACAAAGAAGCAACTGCTGGTCTGAAAAATGAAGCCAATGCAGAAGTGCGTTGAACCTGCATTATTTCTAATGACCACCAGGGGGCGACTCTACTGGCTGCAAATAAAGTCTGATTGTAAAATGACTCTACCGCTCACTTTATTACATTTGTTAACATTTTCCTGAAGAGTTTATTGTCTCAATGCCTAGTTTCAAGTCTTTTTCAATGAACATGATGGTTACGTTGTTTAGTTTTATTATAGTTCCTTCAGTGAAAAACAGATAATAAAGGAGGGATGTTATCATGTTTCTCCATGATGTTAAAGTTGCATCTTAAATTGGCTTCCAGTCAAAAACTTAATCATCCACCTTGTCTTAATCTTATTCTGTCAATACATTTTTGTCACTGATTTTTTTTGCCAGAATTGGATCTCCCATTCTGAGGCAGAATTATTTATCTTGTTCGTCACATCTCACTAGATGATAAGTTCAGCATCTGAATCAATCGCACCCAGCAGCGGTTCAGCAAGGTGCCAGAGGCCGCGGAGGGTCAGCCAGTTAAAGTTTCATTTGAGGACATCAGAGCACCGTCAGCATTCTGCACTCTCATCCTCCACAAGGCTCCTATCAGGTTCACATGCATCCTGGTTTAAATTACTAATCGCTTTTTGAAAAGGCAGGCAATAAACAGCGAGCAATAAAAGAAAAGAAAAAAAGAACTTGGTTCTTCCAGAGAGCTTTGTGTTACTGGGAAGAAGATTAAATAATGTATTGATTAGGCGATCTGTAATTAGTATGGTCAGCAAATGTGTATGGAAGGGGGATTGTTTTAACATAATGATGTGATTCTTGCTCTCCCTACAGGTCATTATGGACAGATCAAACATTCTCCTCCACCTTTTGTTTGCTCCATGTATGTTTGTGTGTATTTGTGCTGACTTTGCCAAAGACATACACTAATGTGTGTACTCCTATCCTTGTGAGGACCTTGGTGACACAAATAATGCATTCCCTCAGCCTGACCCAACCTAGAATCACCAAGGTTAATCTTAAAGACCGGGATACACTTGAAACTTATAGTTCTTACAAAGTCTGTATATCTAGAGGTGTTGGAAGAGGGGTTTTAAGGTGCTGTTTTAAATTCATAAACCATATATAAATAATGGATGTAGTCACCATGATGTCACCCATTGGTTTGTGGACTGCCCATTTGAAGCATCGAGTTTGGCGTTACGTTCGTCGAGAGCAGACCATTTTTGGATTGTAGAGGAGCGAGAGGGATCTTTAAAACAAAAGGGAAAAAAAAAACTTAATTGACACAGTGTTGCGGATGCACATTGCTTTCCTTCTCTCCTGATGACGGCTCGCCTTGTTTACCACCTGTCAATCAAAAGTAGCCACGCCCCATATCAAACGATTCTTTATCTTCTATTTTCTTCTAAATGGGGCCATCATTAGAACTATCAACCATTATTTACACACTAACATCATCTTGTCTTGAAGAATATTTTTTTACTAGCAATTGAGACCATAGTCCCCAAAAAAAATTCTGGGGTAATAAATCAAGTGAGACATTTTCTCATTTTGTATTGAGATAGAAAGGACCCAAACGCTTCTGCAGCCGCCGTCAGCGCCCCCTGTTGGAATTTTTGGTAGAATGCAGGTTTAAGGCACTTCCTGGTTTGCCTTACTGCTCAGACCCAGAAGTTGCCGCTTGTTCGAAATTCAAAATGTCGACTAGACGAAGAAACTAAAATCCTGAATTTTTCCCCAATATAGGACGTTGTTGTTGTTTTTTTTCATCTCCCAAGCTTTCCCTAATAACTGGCAACTTTAAATGTTTAATTTGTATTCATGATGTCCATGTCTACATAGTTTTATACTTACCAAATAAAATATTTTTGGTTACCAGTAATAAACTCAATATAAAGATGTAAAAAAAACATCTGATAATCTTGTTTTTCAATGTCTAAACCTCTTCCTAGTTCTCACAAAAATAATCCAACCACATATTGTACCGTACCGCTCCTACATGGTCTCACTTCACTACCTCGATTCATTAAATCACACCCTCTTACCCTTCAGCTTACAAGACCGTCACCCTGTTCACTTTTATTTCAGGCTACGGTGCTTTTACTCTTGGGAATTCACCTCTCCCGTTCTATTGTCCTGCTCTGTCTTGTTGTATTATGTTTTATTGTATTCTACTGGCTTCTCCCGCCCTGCTCTATCATGTACTGTTAGCCTTTCCCTTTTATATCTTATTGTCTCCTCTTTTACTCTTTGTCCCAGCTGATTCTATTAATTCTACTTCAATTTGAGTTCAGGTCTGTCCGCATTGGTTAGATTCTGCTGGAGCCACATACAGTATATGTGAGGAGGGGCAGGATGAAAGAAAAGGAGGTGAAGGTTTGGGCTACAGTTTGTCCTTCCCCACGAACTCCCCCCACCCCCATCTTCTACTATCTGGAAAATTCAATAGACTAACCTTAAGAATTTAATTGATGCTGCCAACGGGATTACAAAAGGGCCGACCGGTGCAGGCCGGGGACAGCTGATTAGCAGCAGGGGTAATTGTTAATTGATTGATGTATCTCCTTACCTCTCCCCCTCTATGGGTCTTTTAGAGAGTGTTTTGTTTGCCATAGCGGCGGCACCAGAGCAGCCGGACAGCACATTACCATACATCTACTTTGTTTTTTTCTTTTTTTAAACCAACAGTCTGGATATCTTTGTGTTCTAAGACAAAAGGTGGCTAAGTGTGTTGGGTTTAAGGTCACAGATATGTACGTAAAGGGCAGTTTTTCCCATTTTTAGTTGACATGTGCGGCCATGCTGGGTGAAGTTAATCCCATTTTTTTTTTTGCAAAAATGTCTGTGTTTTATTTAGTTATCCTAATTCTGCTAACCTGCATTTTCTATTTTCAGAAATTAGCGCAGACGAGATAAAAGCCTGGTGATTAAAAGGAACAATAATAATGATTTTGCAGAAAAAGGACTTGTATAATAGCTGGTAAAAGAGAGGAGGAAGTGAAAAAGCAACACATTGTGTGTGTGTGTGTGTGTGTGTGTGTGTGTGTGTGCGCGTGTGTCTAAAGTGATGCTTTTGGGGTAATACAATCCTTATTGGGTTCAGCAAACAGAAACAATCTCTCCATTATCCCCTCTCTTCTCTGACTACAAGGCGCTGTTTCATTCCAGTCCCTCTCAGTGTGAAAACCCTGGGCTGTAACTGTCCGAACGGCGACTCCGAAAGCTTCCGCTGCAGCGATTTCTGCTCACCCTTGTCCAAGCCAACACCAAACTGACTGCCAAGCGATCCCCCCCCCCCCGGTTCTGGCACAGCACCGGGCTGACCATCAAGCAATTACACGGGAACTTGGCAATCGGGAGGAAATCCAGTCATTAAAAGGGCTTAACACTGGCAGAGGGTCTCCGTTGGTGGCGAGCCGAGGCGCCCGCCGCACCCCGTGTTGAATGGGACCACTGGGGGGACTTGTATGGGGGGTTTCGTATACCAAAGATTTGGCAGGAATTGAGTGAGTTTGTGTCATTGTGTACATGAACACGCAGCTGTTCACAAACACACACACTCTCCCTCTCTGACCAGATGTTCTCATTCACACACCAGGCTTCCACAGCAGGATACTATATCACCGCTTTAGGGTAAAAACCTTGTACTTTTAAAATGTCAACTTTTCAGCAACTCCGAGAAACAGCCTCGTTTCTAGCGTGATGACAGTGTGTTTTCCACGTCGCCCGATTGGCTTTGAAAGAGTTTTGTGAACCCAAGACGTTTGAGATTTCTCTCGACCCCGCAGCAGCTTTCAACTGAGACGAAAACATGAAAACCAGGCAAAATCACACTTATGAGGTTTCTGCATGATGACAGTGGTGATGTGGAGGCGAGAGCCGCGCCCATGTCCAAGGTTGCGGGCTATCGACTGCAGCAGACATAAACAGTATTGGATTAGAAGTAGCACTGGTTGAGGTTTCAACACATTGATTGGGCTTCTCATCAAGGTTCCTGGAGCAAAGGCAAGGCCAGCCACTTTGGTTCAACACCAAATAAGTGTGTTTAGTATGCACAGTATGGCTAATATAAAAACCTTACAGTGGTGTTTATATTCCCCACATAGTATATACTACTATTATCTATCTTTAAACCAATGACTTCAAGTGGACAACATTGCATATTTCATCAGAAATCAATCAGAGCAGATTTGCCATATACCATGGCTGTTTACAACTTATCTCTCCAAACAAATAGAGAATGCAGACTCTGTAAGCAACAGGAACAGATTTTGGTATGAGAAAGTTTTGTTTCTAGAGCTGAACTGATGGCTGAAATACAATGTTTATTTATTCGTCTGCATTCATATGAAGATATCTGTTAATAGAGCTCAGCTAATTATCAATAAAGCTGCTAATGGGACTGTAAACAATGGTCCTAAAGGGTGGAGGAACTCTTGGCTTTGATGCCTGTTGTTGGAATATTCGTTTAACCACTGGCTACACCGAAACCTGTGAAATATCGGCCTAGAGGCTAAGCTGTCAGATCATTAACCAATAGTTTCTGAGCTTGGTTTACAACCTGTAATAATTCCCACATTACAGGCCTGAAGTGAGGACTTTAGGATATTGAGAATATTTATGTGGACTGCCCATTTCAAGCATCGAGTTCGGCATTACAGTACAGTCGTTGCCATCTTTCTTTTCGTATGTCGCCATCTTGTTTTCGGAAACTGAAGCAGACATATTTGGACTGTGGAGGAGCGAGAGGGATCTGATCACTGACTACAGCCTCTCTACACCTCAACCTGACTGAGCAAAGTCGGTGCTAATTCATGTTAGCATTAGCTGTAGCATTAACTGGGATGTTAATTTTGGGTAGCAAAAAAACAAAACAAAATGTACGTTTCTTAACTGACCAAACGGCGAACAAGACATTTTTAAATGAACAAAATGTTCAAATAAACTGTCATTAGGTTAAAATCCAGTGTTAAAGGGTCAAAGTTGTGAGAACAAACCAGACGAAAACACGAACAACGATAAAAGTTCACGTTATCATCTATTTTTTTTTCCAAATTGGAACATTATTTACACAAATAACATCATATTGTCTTAAAGATTTCTTCCTAGCGATTGAGACCATAGTGTTGTCATGAGAATTTTTTATGAGGTAATAAATCAAGAGAGAAGTTGACTCATTTCCTATTGAGATAGGTAGGACCAAAATGCTTCTGCAACCGCCATCAGCGCCCCCTGTTGGAATTTTTGGTAAAATGCGGTTTAAGGCACTACCTGGTTTGCCTCACTACTGTGACCCGGAGAATATACCAAGAGCATCAAAACATGCTTATTTCCAATCTGTACAAAATTGATCTTGTGGTTATTAAGAAAAAACTGACAAGGTTATGTTGACTCAGTGTCTCTGCATGTAAAGTATATACAGCTACATAAAGAGAAGTAGCTTTAAAGCTGTTTTCTGGCAATGTCAGTATCAAGAGGGGAAAAAAAGTTTGAAAACCATTGTCAATAGCTCATCATCGAAGGTGGCAACCCTCTAAAATAGCCGTCAACGAGGGCGATGCGGACATGATCGGCCAACCTCCATCACTCTCTGCCGAGGCCTTGGAAAGTGCACTCCATGTTGAACTGCCATTGAACTCCTCACAATTAGTTTGAGTTTTTTTTCCCTTTCTTTCCAGCAGAGGCTCTGAGCAGAGAGCTGAGCACTTTTCAGATGAAGGTATCCCTTAGAGATATTTAAACTCCCTACGTGCCGGCGCTGCCTCCGGGAGTGTGGATGGGATGGTTATTAATGCATTATTTACACACGCTTCCTGCTGTCTCCTATTGTGGCTTGGCTTGATTAAAAGGGATATTGCTAAGGAGGCACTTTTAGCACACTGTGATAGAAGTTACTTTGTTGTAAAGGACTTATCCTTGTTCTTTTTTGAAGTAGTGCAAGTTTTGTGCACCTAAAAGATACTATCGGAAACAGGGTCCTGTATTAAAAGCAAGCCAACTAGATGTAGTCCATCTTCTAGTAGGACAAAGATTCAATGATTAGAGATGTCAGCAAGTTAAGTTATTATATTTAGGTAGCAGGAGCAGCTAAAATCAGTTTTGTCTTTTATTTATTTTCAGAATAAAGTGCCGTTTTAGCCTGGCATTAGTCTTCTAGATGGAAATTCAGCAAAGATCATACTGTACCTGTGAGATGTGTGAACACAAGGTGGTTAGAAACAAACCGAAATGACTTATTGGCTCAATACCTGTTAGAGCAGAGTGTATTTACCTATTAGGACTAGGGATGGGCGTTTGGAATAAACCTGCGAACTCCAGCATCTATAACGTTAATGATCAATTAATGGAATAATCGCTACATGAAAAAAAAAGAAGATATAGAGTACTATGCAAAAGCCTGTTTTGAAAATGGACGCTTTTATTTTGAAAGAAGGAAGAGACTCCCTGTCGATCGTAAAACTAACTGAATTGAGATTAGGCATGAGGTTAGTTTTCACAGTAATCTTACATATTTAAGTGTCTTTTGTGTTTAAATAAGTTTTGGATCAAATTAAACTCAGTAATTCATGCTAGCATGGTTTGATACAGTAAGCTAGTTTCGCCCAAATTAACACTTTTGTATTTCTCTGTGTTTTATAATCGTTATTGCAACTTTCAGTTTGCAAACTTTAGCTTTATCCAGCGTAATTCTCAGCTCATTGGCGTATGGCCGCAGAACTGAAAGATCGGCCATATTTCAGTTCAGTAAGTACTCATGCGCAGTCATAGATACATTTACAAAATACAATCGACCAAATTCTTAACGACCATTAATCCATCATCGATTAATTATTCCCATCCCTAATCAGGACTGAATGTTTGGATTAGAGAGCTGGATTTTAATAAGGTTGTGGATAGTTTTGCACAGAAACTGGTGAGGAAGAGGACTCATGTTGCATGTGTTTTAGTTATTAAAAAAAAATACTGTTTGGAGTTTTAGTTGTGTTTTTCCCATGGTATTGTGTGATGCAGCCTTTAACCCGTCCTATCTGTTCATAATTGTGAAACAGCAACTCTGTGTAGTCTGGGTTAGCAATGTCATGTTAGCTGGCATGTAGTAAAAAGGTGTTTGAAATGCGAGGAGTAAACAGTAATTTCACATGTTCCAGACTTTTTATTTCTCTAAATACTGAAAATATTTTTATACAAGCCACCATAACATCATCATGTGCTTCTGTTGACCCTCCTGTTATGTTGCTGGTAAATTTGACCTATTTAAACATTTAAAAATCTAAAAAAAAAAGTTAAAAGTATTTCTTCAAGATGAAACTTTTTCTGCTTAATAAGTCACATTAACACATAAAATGAAAGTGGTTCATTTCACATATTTGCATTATGTAGATACTATTTGGGTCAATCTGACCCTGATTAGAAGAGGTGACTCGTGTTAATTTATCAACATCCCTCCATAAAAGAAAAAAAGTAAAATTACATTTTCAAAAAACTCAATTTCATGTAAAACTATTGTATTTTATATGTAGGTCTTTCCAATGTACATTAAAAAAAATGTAACATTCATTTTTTTATATAGGAAAAAAGAGCGAACTATGCTCATTAAATCATGATCTGTGAGAGGAAAAGAACACCATTGCACTAAATATTGATTGAAATGGTTAGTAATGGAGGTATTAATGAAATATTAAACAATATTTATTGGGAGTTTTATTATTGGGAGTTATTCGGACACTTTTTGATAATTAAACAAACTGACCCACAGACATTATTGTTGTTCCTGAGAAACAAACATAACTGGAGGGTTAATGCAGTCAGAGTTTTACAAGGTGGACACATGCAGCTATATGATCAGTTAAACTGTATAAAATATAACAAAAAAGGTGTTATCCTTACTTCTTGGCTGCCAAAGTTTAATAATCCACACCGTTAATTATTTTCACATTCCTAATAGGACTTCACACTCCTCGTTTAATTAGAACATTGTCTTCCAGTGTGATGGCGGAGGATGAAACAGGGCCTTCTTGTCCCTCAACAATAATTCCCCAGCTAAATAAATAAAGTCCTCCTTATATTGGACGGTCACGGAGGACCATGTTTTAGTGGTATTCTAATTGAAATACATGATTCCGACAGCTTGTTTCTGCACTTAGTCGCAATGAACCATATCTGATTCGTCATTAAGTAATTATGAATGCTAATGCAAATAAAGCACCTTTCAAACAGAGCTCTCCCGCTCGCTCTCCCTCTCTGTATCTCTCCTTACAAGGAAATTAATCACTCGCTCCTTGACGGAGGGGAAGACGGCGAAGGAAGGCAGCCAGCTGCGGGACGGTCACTTCACTCTCTTTCTGTCGAGATATGAAAGAGAGGAGAGACATTAATGATGTCTTGGGGATTCCACCGGGGAAAGTGGAGGGACTCAAAGGGAAAATGAGAGCACTACTCGTTTTTTTTTTTCTTCCCCTGTTCCTTGTTGCTTTAATAAAGCAAGGAAAGGAACGAGAGAGGGGAGGGAGAGAGAGAGAGTCGCTTAGAAGTCTCCCATAAAGCACAAGCCGGAGCATTTTGCAGCAATTACAGACAGATTGGGGATTTAGATATTAGTGCCCGGTGGTCCATTAGCTGGTAATTTGCCTGTCTTTTTTCTCCACTCTCAGTAGAGGGGTGTTCGTGCTAAGATCTCTACCACTCTAATCCTGTAAATAATAGCTGCATGGAAAAGAGGAGAGAGCTGGTCTCTGATCGCTGAGTGACACTGAAGATAGCTGAGTGGAAGGAAAGAGAGGTGCATGGCAGGATAGGTAGGCTCAAGGTTAATGTACCAAGTATTGTCTCGACACAAATTAGTTGTGATGCCATGTGATAATTGCAACAAGACCTCCAATCTATACAACCACATAGGTTGTAGAGGTGTGAATCAGCAGAGGCCCCATGATACAATTTTATCTCAATACTTGAGTCACGATACGATATTATTGCGATTTTAAGCATTTTGCCATATGGTGAGTATTGAAATACAATATATTGCGATTTAACTGTTTAACTGCATTTTGTGTCCACAGAATTAAATTCAATCAAGAATCGTTTTGTCAAATAAGAGAAAATTCTCAGTCTATTCATCTCACTTCGGTCATTTTATTTCTCCACAATGAGAGTCAAACCCACAGACTGACCAACAAAGTATTCAGTCAAACTGAACTGAACTGATATCAAACATTTATGGACGACAACAACTGCAGCATTTTACCAAACATTCAAAAACTTTAAGCTTCACTGCTCTGAATCTTTTTTGAATGAAACATCAAAAAAGCCGAACTTTGAAGTGTTATTTCCACAACTTCCCGACACGATATCCTGTATGCCTATAGATTCCTTAGATCTTCTAGTTTCATGTGATACAGTATATAGTACAGCTACGGCCTTCGAAAATACTGATGGCAGCCAGCTAAACATTGATACTTGACGCCCATTAATCGATATATTATTGCCACGCAAAAAATATCCCGATACTATGCTGTATCGATAGTTTCCCCCACCTCTAATAGGTTGCGTGTTCCTACTCTACCACGACTGACAGGAGATCCTAAACCAGGTGTTCCCAAATTTTGCCATGCCAAGGACCCCCATAATAGCATTAGCCAAACTAATCTCCCCTCAAAAATGTCAATATAAGGTGTCTGTACATGCAATAAAATATAGAGAAGTGAAATACAGAGAAGTTTTGGTCTGTGTTCCCGAAAATATCAAAATCTATCTTCACCCCAGGATTGGCTCAGTTCCCTGGTTTGCAAAATCAAGGCAATACAAATTGAGTCCAAGCAGGATTTTGGACTCAATTTGTCGGACTTGTATTGTTATGTAACTTACGTAACTTCCGTGGTAGGTAAAAAGTACTAACTTTTGTTTTCACACAGGTGTGATATCCGCCACTTAGTTAGGGTGGTTTGGGGATCTGATCAGGATGTACCACTGTTGGAGGTTTTCTGGGCACATCGAGGCCACATGGTATACCTAGAACAAGTTAGATATCGCCCAACTCCCAGAATAATTACGAGGGCCACAAGAGGCCTCTGCTACAGTAAACATAAATATGGGTCGTAATATGCTGCTTGTAAAGCGAGGATAGTCTTGATAATTGCTTCTACCAGTCTTACTGAATTTCCCCTTGGGGATGAATAAAGTAATTTTGATTGTATTCCAAATGTTTGCGGGAACCCACTAAAATATAGTACAAACATAAAAGACATCCAATGTGTTTTAAGTGATTGAACATCTACTTTAGCAGTTTCCTTGTAGAGTGGAAATCTTGACTAGAAAAATCCTTGAAGATGGAGAAAGAGGAGACCAGCCTTGAAGAACCAGGATGAAGATATCTAACAGGAAGCTCAAAGTAAATCGTCCACCATAAAGTAACAGCGCAGTAATTGGCTTGTCCATAAAGCCAGTTATGAGCCACTGTTAGCAGTGTATTGAGAGGGGACAGTAGTAGTCCCTGTGGCCTAGCCCTGGGACACGCAAGCTCGGGGTGACATTAATCACGGTCCCCCCGTCATCGATCGCTCGGATAATGGTTCCGCTTATCACCTCACTGGTTTCTAAAGGGGCAAAAGCCAGAGCCGTTCAGGGACATCCTCAGTGTCTTTCATCTCTTTTCTTTCTCTTCTTCCTCTTTTGTTTATTAACTCCAATGCTGCTTAAATCATCATAATGAGAATCCGGTTCATATTCTAGCTGGGAGCAAGTAAGCAGGATTTCATAAAAAGCCAGTGTCCAGTATTAAAAAACATTTTTTCTACATTGTTTACATAATGGCTCTGTTGCATCTTACTATATCAGCGGTGGCGCAAAGAGTACCAATCCATCTTTCTTGCCCCCGCCCTTCCCCCCCTTTCTCCACCTCTAATCTCTGCTCTCTCATCTCTCTTTGCGAGAGGAAGAAGGTTAGCCGAAATCTCCGCAGATCAATTCAGAGGGGGACCTGCCCTTCAGAGGGAGGGAGGGGAGTGATGGGAGTATAAGTGAAGCAGAGGAGCGGTGGAGGTGATGAAGGGAGGAAAAAGGAGGGAGCAAAGGGTGGGACGGTAGATAGGAGTAGAGGATGGATGGAGGACTGGGAGGAGTGAATGGAGAAGAGAAAGATGTGACATTTACATATCGGCGCTGCACCCCACAGCGGCGTATAGACTAGCCAATCTCGCTAATAAGTCAGCCGCTAGTTGGCTAGTTTCCTGGTCTCCCCTCGGCTCTCTGCCCTAATAGGCCGTCTCCATGGGCTGAGAGGCATCCACGCTATTAGTATCTGTCAATCTGGCTGAAGGAGGCGAACTCCGGGGACCCTCAGGATCAGTGGCCCTTTGGGGGGGACTTGGCGGCCCCTTAAAGCCTCAGGAGAGATGGCCCCTGGAAGCAGTGGAAGCCAAACCCAGGATCTTGGAGGATCTGGGGTTGAAGAAGCTTGGAGGGAAAGAGGCTGAGGAGAAAGCCTAATTAAATGTCCACTTTACCCAGAATGATGACTCCTAGTGCACAGAAAAACTGATGCTTTTTCTGAGGGATTAGAGTTGAAATATTGCCGTTCCAATACGATTTGGCAACTTCAATCCAATGAGCACACATTAAATGTCAAGGCGATTTTATTTATATAGGCTAAAATCACAAATTTGCCTTAAAGGGCTTTACAATCTGCACACCAACTATCTTAATAACATCAACTTATGTGATAATATTAATGTGAAATGTTTTCATGTGTGACTTATTCATGTTTTAAATAAATGTGACAAGAGCGATTCTTTTTTGTTTTGTTTTTCTTGTGGTTTCACTTTGGTGTCATGTTGATGTTGCTCAGAAACATGGACCATCAGTCTTTACTTAAGTGGTCCTAATATTCTGATTGTGTGAAAACTGCATTTTAGGTTTTTAACATGCAGTTAGGAAGCTTTTTCTTTGTCTTATTTTTTATGTGTTTTTGTTTGTTGTTTACTTTTGTCTTGCAGCCTTTTATGACCGTAAATTAAAGTTTATAACATGTCAGTCTTTTTTGGAATATATTAGAAATCCCTGGGACAACTTTGAGAGAAAAACTCAAAACATAAATGCAGTGACTTTATAATGACTTTAAATAATCTGAACCCATCAGGGTTAAAGTTATTCATCAGTCAAATTGTTGTTTCAATGAAAAACATCATATCTTTGGTATTATTTAACAACCAACCTTTTGTCTGTGTGCAAAATATAATAATAATACTGTTCACTCTTTCCAGATGTGATATATTATCTTATAAGTTATTGTTTGTATGAAAGGCTAAGGGCTGGGCGTATGACCAAAAGTCATATCCGATATATTTAGGCTGAATATTGATATATATACGATATATATTCCAATATTTTTGAGAGCAAATGTTAAGTCAAAGCCAAATATGACATGTCGCAAGTTTAAGTGAACATTCATACTGTATAACAACAGGAGTACCTTTTTTAAAAATAAAAAAAAGTGCATAAAGTGCACATTTAAATAAAAAAAATATCATAGCAAATAGCCTATGAAATAAAATAGGCCAATCTTTTTCTGAAATAAATATATTTATATGACAAAAGAATAACAAACATTACAAAATAAGTAAATATGACAAACCCTAGTAAGGGCAGCATTTATATATAAAGAAAGAAAAGAAAATTGAACTATATCGATATATGCGATATGGTCTAATTCCATATTACATTTAGAAATATATCAATAGTAGCCTTTCTAGGGCTGGGCGATATATCAGTATATTTTATATTTTATCTATATATATCGCCCAGCCCTACAAAGACGACTTGTTATTCTTCAAATGTATTTTGAGCAACTTGACCATCATAGACCAGCCAAAATGCCAAATCGGGACTTTGGATTAAAGCCTTCGAACTTCATTTTGATCTCATAACACCTGTAAAATGTCGTGACTCAGAGTCCCTGCTTGCTGTGGTAGTACCTGCTACAGTAGTTGTCTCCAGGACCACATTTGGTAAAACTGATAAAAAGTAAGATCTCACTCCTGCCCACACTGTTTGATTGACACCTGACCTCTGATTATAGCAGCACATAGACAGATTACCTACAGAATACTGCCTTAACAAATGTCATGCAGACTTCACTGTTTCTGGGCAGCGACTGTATCACTTCTACCACACATTTTGTTCACCGTTGAGCTGCGGGTGATGAGGACTCAAGCAGTGAATGATATTCTGAATCACTGCAATTAAGTAAGCTCTGTCTCCTACTCAAAAAGAGCCATTTTTAGACCTGAGTCATAATAATATGGTGTACTGTTAGAAAAAAACACTGGGATGAAACACTTTGCAGTTCAGGCCTTTTAAAGTTATTTTTCAGCTTCTGTTCAAGTAGTGAATATTTTTACCCCAGCATAAATACTCTGTGACAATTTTTTTCTAAATGTAGATGACACCAGAGAGTTCATATATGAGTAGAGTGGCTTTAAGTTAGGGATAATCATGTTCTGCTGCTAATTTAAGGTAATGACAGTATGAGTATGTGAGTGCATACTGTCTCCATCTCCTCCCCCCAAAGCCCTCCCTCATGCATTGGTAATGAGGCGTAGGCTTATTGACTGAGGGTGGAGATATGATTATCTCTCCTCCCCGACTCCATTCCCCCCCTTCTCTACATTCTCTTACTCTCTCCCCACCCGGCCATTCATCAGAAGGGGATAAGGCATGTTTGTTGCATGTATATTGATTTGTGCTGATTGTAAGAAAGCGGAGAGACTCATTACGCATCAAAGATGGGGGCAGAGGCACAGAGAGCCCACCAGGGGCCTGGTGGGGTCTCCACAGGCCTGTTTGGTCTGCAGGTTGGATGATCTGGTTGAGCTTTGTCCCCTCCATGAATACTTAAACAGAGGATCAGTCCTCAGAAGAGGTGGAATAATATACACTACCGGTCAAAAGTTTTACATCCTAATTTTTAAAAACCCCAGTTTTTTATTGAAATTCAAGCAGTTCAAGTCAAATGAACAGCTTGAAAGGGTACAAAGGTAAGTGGTGAACTGCCAGAGGTAAATAAAAAAAGGTAAGCTTAACCAAAACTGAAAAATAATGTACAATTCAGAATTATACAAGTAGGCCTTTTTCAGGGAACAAGAAATGGGTTAACAACTTAACTCTATGGAGTCTTGGGCTATTTTGTCCATTTTTGAATTCTTTTCATGTCTTTGTAAGTCATTTTGTGTCTTTTTTTGGTCATTTTGTGTCTTTTTTTAGTCATTTTGTGTCTTTTGGTGTCTTTTTTTGTTAATTTTGTGTCTTTTTTTAGTCCTTTAGTCCAACATAAAATGTGTTTTTGAATCTTTTTTTTTACTTTCAAAACACTATCATGCTCAATAAAGAATTTTAAATGTTGCAAATTTCAGAGTACACTGAGACATTAAACTGCATCATTTTCAATTAAATTCTGGAAAAGTTGGTGTGTTCTAAAACTTTTGACCAGTAGTGTATATTTCCAAAAGACTCTAATAAACTCATAGATATTGACACACATGGAAGTATACTTCATACTTACCTCCAGATTAAAAAAATAAATATGATTTGCATTGCCCTAAACAGTTCCTTAAACCTGCATTCTTTCTAATGACCAGCATGGGGCGACAACAGTGATTGCAAAAAAAAAATGTTTGATTGTATAGAAGTCTATGAGAAAATGACCCTTCTCACTTGATTTATTACCTCAGTAAACATTTTCCTCATACATTTTTTTTTGGTTCAATTACTAGTTCCAGGTCTTATTCACTACTACAACATCAACCCAGACTTTCTTCATAGAACTTTAACCCTTTCACCTTTTCCCATTTCAAAGAGTTGGCTGTTAATTTCATCCTAGAAGTAAATTTTTCTAAAGCCTTTTTTTTTTTTTAACGTGAATTACAGATGCACCTTGCTTACCAAGCTAGCAAACTACCTGGTATCCTCTAACTTCTCCACCTCAAGGCCAAACAATCAAAGATGGGAAACAGCCAAAATACCAAACTCAAGGCTTCAGTACAGTAGTCCACAAACCACAAACGTTACAGGGCTACATCCACTTATCTTACATAGTTTTCCCCCACCAAAGTCCATGTCGTTAACTAAGTTAGAAGATGGTGCAAACAAGCGACTAAGCAATTACTGTCAGATAAGGACACATAATATAAGCTGTAGAGGCATGTCCCAAATCCAAACTACATACAAATTCAAAGCAGGTTTTGAGTATCTGGTGTGGTCACAATGAAAATAAGTGCCAAAATAAAGTATGCTATGTATTTAAACTGTATTTATAATGATATAGTTGTTTTTGACTGTGTCTGGCTTTTTGTTTTGGGCGAATTAAATAATTTCCAGTTAGTATAAAGTTTGTTGTTTGTATGTATCTGCTGCACCAGAATACATTGAGGCTTAGTTTGTAGTAAATAATGTATTAATCAATATATATTGTTGTATAACCCTGGGGCATTTTACCCTATGGGGTATGGCATGACTGTTGTTGGGTGAGGTTGCAGTTGTTTTTTAGGGTGCTTTCACAACCCAAAGTTTAGTCTATTTCAATCAAACTCTGGTGCGTTTAAATCCTCTGGTGCACACTGAAACAACCGACTTGAGACTGCTTGACAGGGTCTTGGTCTGTTTCCAAACGGACCCTAGTGCAGTTTGATCCCACTGTGAACGTAATCTGACCAGAGGTCTACCAAATTGAAGGAAATGCACCAAAACACAGTGGACTGTGGGCTACTTGCGCAGTGAGGTGTACACAGATAACATTAAAGATGAAATTTGTGTCATTCAGTTTCACTCTGTAGGCTACGACTTACCTAAAGCTAATTTGTCATTGCAGAATTATCAGCATATTGCTTAAAATAACTTAAAATTTACCTTTGTGGTAGTAGCAGATGGTGGTAGGGGCATCAAGGCTCGCCTTCTCGGATTCTACAGCTCTCAGATTGCAGCACGACATCTATGGAGTAAAGAATCATATAATAATATATAATCATATAATCATATCCGCTATAATTAAAGGTACTCGGTTTACGCTTGGTTCCATGTTGCTTCGTTTACAGTTTTCACAGCCAACTTTTCAACCAATAAGAAAAAATAGTGTGAGAAGATTTCCAGCCCTTCACCTTCATACACGCCCCTCTTCAAGTCTATTTTTTTATTTGGTCAGCTTACATTTCTGCACTGTGAAAGCAAATCAGACTAAATACAAAACGAACCAAATGTGTCAATTTCACCCCGATTCGGACTCACCAAACAGACTTGGGTTATGAAAGCGACCTTAGTGACTTAAAAGAATTAGTGACAAAGCGCTCACTCCCAGCCACGAGGAGACCTGCAAAAAGTTGCTCATCTTGCTACTTCTACACTGCTACTACTAAGACAAATCAGACGGTGAATGCTGGCTGACTGTGAGTTGCTAAAGTGTCCATGGAGTTTCTGTCCCCTTAGTGACTGTTGCCGTGTTTCTATTAAAGCTAATTTTGAAATTACATTTTGAAATGTCTCATTAAAGTAAATAGTAAAGTATTGTATACTTTATGTTTTGCTGTAGGCTAATCTGTCAGTAAATGGTAGAAGAAGAAGAGATTGTGCAAGAGAGAAAAAGCAACCACAAAAAAATATTGCTAATTAGACAACTTTGGCCACCCAAGAGAGGAAATGGAGAGAAGTCTTCAGGAATTGGATTCAATTGGGCAACTTATAACTGTTCTTTCATGTCCGCTCGTCTTGACGGCCAGAATGGAAACAGTCATCAGTCATGTGAGTTAAATGTTCTCTACATCAGAACTAGCGTTTCCATTTCCTGTTTAGCACATTAACTTTTTGTAAAAACTTTAGAAATGTGTTAATGGAAACACGACTTTTTGCTCCTCTTTAGTCTCCACCAACTTCTGGGAAAAATATCTGCCCCTTTAGCTGATAAGTTCTCAACTATTTTAATTCGCCAGTTGCCAATTTTGTCATTTGGCTGCTGCATGTAACATACAGACATATAATGATGAAAGCGGTGAAAAAATCACTTAAAAGGCACAATGAGTAGGATTTTCCAAAAAAAATTATTTCTTCCATCACTTTTGTCACTACTGTCATCATACAGTATGACATCATTATTAAGGCCATCATGAAGTCCGTAACATCTCAATGCAGCAGAACAACAGCCAACAAAAGAACTGTTTAGTTTCCCTTGGTTTTTCACTACACCCAGTGTATTTCCACATTTTATTTTTTTTTTACACCAAATGGTAGGCATACCACTTGGCATAATATGTGGCACATTATAGTTTAGGCTATAATGCATGCTTCATCTTATCAATCTGACCCACTAACCTCCAAACTGAGAGGAATCACAGCACTCGAAAACTATCAAAGCGTTCAAAGTATCCTCTAGAAAAGCATTTGTTGCTCGTATTGTGGCTATACCAAGAGTTGGGTCACTTCCACTCGGGCTAATGAGTTTGCTGGCAGCATCATTCTGTGTCTAATGACATCGTTGACACTGATGCTACATATTGTGTCACAGGCCTCTGGCAATCGCTCAGCAGCTGATGTCCTCACTTTGCCACCGGGGGCACACCGCCTGGCATGGTAGACTGACGGCTTTGGCAGGCCGCGGAGTAACCCGCTGCTACTGTGGCACAGTTTGCAGGACACATCAATTTGTTCCCCGCTATTGTGAGAGACGATCTCTCTGGCGCCGATCCAGAGCTCGCTGCCTCGGCCTCATCTGCATATCTTTGTTATCCCGGTGCTGGTTCTGAGGCAGAGAAAGGTAGAAAAGAAAGATAGACAGAGGGATGACGAGTTGTGCCTCGCCATCTGGGCTCTGTTTCTTCAACGGCCACAAATTAAAACTCAACCTGTATAGAGAGGAGAGGGGGGGAAATAGAATTGTCAAAAGGCAACAATACTTCTAATCTCTTTCTCCCTCTGTGCATTTTCAAAAGGGGGGGAGAGGAAGAAAGGCGCTTTAATAATTAGAGGGGTAGAAAGCTCAAACAGATGAAACAATGTCCCTCTTCTTTTTTTTCTCCCCCTATCGTCTGTAATGACTCGAGCGCTGATGGAGAGGGCTCTTTGAGGATGACATTCAAATGCTGACATTTGAATTATGTCTGTTTATCAGAGGGAGAATGGCCCGCCCGCTTTTGTTGTGCCTCCTTCTGCGCGCATGCAGGCTCGCCGGTTGCAGGTACTCAAGCTGGCGGGTTCATTTTAATCACACGCACACATTGCTACACACACACACATAATGCATAATGGCTCATAGGAATCCTGAAGGGGCAATTTTGGATGGTTTTGTAAAAGTACGGGAGAGTGTAGAGACAGTGTACACTAAAAACTTTAATGGGTTTTATTTCAAGCATTTACAGCGGAAGAGCCATCAAATTGTAACAACCAACATAAAATCACTCATCGTCACTAATCCCCGACTGTATTGCCAGTTTATCTGCATGGCTTATTTCCTCGTGAGGACAAGCACGGACACCATTTTGCCGGCTAAAATGCTAAATTCCATCACAATCCATGTTAACCTTCAGGAAGCATCATACACTTAAGGGAGATAAAATTTGCATGGGGAAGATTTATTGTCTATCAGTAAATGGGCTGCAATGCAAAACAAAGGCCACTCGGCAGTGGTGTGGTCCCTCCTCGGCTGCTTGTCAAAGTTGGGATCTAAAATCGGGACGATCCATCACGTTGGCACATGAAAAATTATGGAATTCACCCCGAGGAAATGTATTCACGGGACGCGGGTGTAAATGGCTGTTTAACAAAGGCATTCAGAAGTCAGCGGTAAATGCAGGTCTGCAAGGTGCGCAAAACTGAAGGGAGGGCAGGAGGAGAGAGGGAGTGAGGAAGGGAGAGAAAACTGCACCCTCCAATTATCAAGCTCACCATCTGAGGGCTATTTCGTCGCTGTACTTCCCCTGCATATTACATATCACAAGTGAAATATTTAAACAAGCATACATATTGAAACGATCAGCCTGCCGGTTTGATTGTCAAAAGGAGCTGAAGCTGCTCAGAGAGAAGTGGGAGGCAATTATCTTCATTTCTCCATTAATTATTGCAAGAGAGTTTTAATTTTCTGTGAATGTGGAATGTACCTGGGAGGGCATCGGTATGTAGTGGGAACTGTAATTTGTGTATGGTCAGTGTGTGCGTTGGAATGATTACAATATATGCATATGTATGTGTGAGCAGGTTATACCTTGGTGTGTTAACTTGTCTACATCTATAGCGGTTCACACATATTTGATCAATTTCAGTTTTGACAACCTTTCCCTGAACACTACCTGTACTTTTTAGTATCAGATTGGTTTAATCTGATTCATATCCCTATGCAACCAAACATCACTGTGTTTCCAATAGCAACAGATCAATGTCCACCACAGTCATTAAAGAGGAACTTCAGCAATTTAGTACTGCATAAAGTTCAGAAGACATAGATTTAATTCATAATGGCTGCAACAATTCTGATCTCTGCTGTTTAGTTTGGTTCTTTGGTTTCTCATTTCATTAGACACATCCACATTGTGCAGTACTAACTTTCTGCTCTCAGTTTGCAACACAGACTTCTTAAAAAGTTGTGTTGAATGGTGCATTCCATTTCAAGTGGAAACTTGGAATTCATGAGTTCCCAGTCAGGAATTTCAACAGGAACGCCCTTAAAATTTGATATCAGACTCAAAAAAATCAAAAGAATCTCACCAAACCAGACCATCTATCCATCTAGCATCTAGTTCTTTGTGGACATGTTAACACTGTGTTTGTATGCACAAAATAATGTATAATACATTGTTATAAAGTGGAATTGCAAACAATAGTTGACAGTGCAACTGTGGATGTTTTGAAGCGGTGTATAAAGCCAAAAAATTCTACTTATGTGTATAAAATGACCCTAACTGTCTATGGATCTTCTGTACTGTGAGCCCCGTAAAGCAAGTGCAACAGAGCCGGACACGCCGAATGCTCTGTTCAAGCTCTGCTAATTTAGTAATAGTAATAATAATAGGAATGTAATATTTTAATCACACAGTTTGACACCACTGTTTTAGACTTAAAAATATTATCAGACTAAATTGATTTGAATTCTGATACTGAAACAAATCATTTCACAGTTGTTACTCTTTACAGGTGTCATTCCCAGTGCTAGTTGTAGGGAAAACGTTTTTTTGGGGGGCCACATGGCATCACATGACGGAGCATGAATTGTGATTGCACAGTTTGGCCACGGTGCCATATTGGCTTCAAGCTTAGAACTCTACCTGGGGGCTTGGCTCCAACTGGTGACAAAAAGTTTTTACTGGCTGAGTCAGGCTTGTTTTTCCAACTTGTTGAACTGGACGAGGGTGTGTCGTCATTTATAGCACCAACTTCGTCTGTAGCTTAAATGGAACTCATCATAAGCCCAAGCTTCAGCAACCTTGACCACATCACGATGATGTAGGCCTGGGCAATTATATGATCGTGATTAGTGATCAAGAGAAATTTCAGGTCGATTACGGTGATCAGCTGTGAGCATATTTACTCGATCAAACATGTCGTAAATGTGCATGACAACAGCCGATCAGAGTCGACCTTTTTCTGCTCCACTACTGTTTGTAAGTTGCCGGAGAAGTAAACAGAAAGACGGAACATAGAGCTAAATGCGGAGCTGAGGGCAGCGAAATAGATGTCAGCCATGACTTGGAGCAATAAACCAGGGTGAATCTTGGGAAAGAGTAAAGGAAATTATAATCTATCCACGCTGTACCGAGAGAAAACTAACATTCACAGCACGGCAATTCACACACAAGTATGGTGCATTCAATAGCGTCGGAACAGCTATGGTCACATTTAAGAGCGTGGGACATATGAAAATTTACAGAGAAACAAGTTATTACTGAATGGAACTTAGTTCAATCAACAAGTTTGCACTCAAGACTGTAAAGTTTCACAAAGTAATTTGCTTTGTTATGTACTTTGTAGGGCTACACGGTGGTGTAGTGTAGCGCTCTCGCCTCACAGCTAGAGGGTCGCCGGTTCACCTCCCGCCTGCGGCTCTTCTGTGTGGAGTTTGCATGTTCTCCCCGTCTCAGCGTGGGTTCCCACCGGGTACTCCGGCTTCCTCCCACAGTCCAAAAACATGCACTTAGGTTTAATTGGGGACTCTAAATTGCCCGTAGGTGTGAATGAGAGTGTGATTGTCTGTCTCTATGTGTCAGCCCTGCGATAGTCTGGCGTCCTGTCGAGGGTGTACCCCGCCTCTCGCCCAATGACAGCTGGGATCGGCTCCAGCCCCCGTGACCCGATTGCGGTTAATGGTAATGAATGAATTTACTTTGTATGTTAATAAAATATTGAACTGATCTCTAGTTTCTTTAGTTTTCAGTACAGATGATTTAAAAACAATATAAAATCATGATAATAATCGAGATAGGACGATAAGAAAAAATATATTGTGATCTTTTTTTTTGCCATACCGCCCAGCCCTACCATGTCATTAAAGTTATTATTAACTTTAATATTTATTATTTATTTATTCATAAGTTACTAGACAAAGTCCTTCCAAAGCAACAAAAATCAATATACAACTGTTTCAAATGCTGACAAGTGCGTCCCACTACGAGCAAACAGATCTCCATATTTTAAATTGGTGTACTTTCCCTTTAATAAAGCACAAATTGGTTAAATTGCTCAGCAGCTATGCTAGAAATTCCACTTCTTTTTTTATTTGCTGATATTCCTTTCCACACTTTGTGAAAATGTAAAATATGTGATTTTTTATGCATGTTTGCAATAGCGTATACACTGTTACAGCTCCTTTACAAGTACATTTAATCATATATACTGTATCCCAGTAAAAGCATATGTTGTGTTCACTATACAGACTATATTTTGCATATTTGTGCATCCGAGGAAATGGAAGTTATATGTTTATGTGAACCAATTTGAAACAAAAGTATTTCTGTACATATGCATATACATTATGTCTGTCCATGTGTGTTTTTCATTTCCCTGCACTGATAGCACAGTCCCAACATCCACCATGAGAACCTGTATGCAAATCCCTCTCGCCTCCGGTGGACGGGCTGTATGATCACCATATTGGCATGTGAAAATAATATAGATTGGGAACGTGAGAGGGAGACCAAGTGGAAAATGAGATGATTGCTAAAGTATGTTCTGGCCGATAAACTGAAATTGCATTTGTCTAAGTGCTTGCAGGAGCCAGTCCTTATAAACGTCTTGATGTTGAAACTCTTTAAGGTGGACGTTGATAGGCGTTGCACAGAACAATCAGACTTTCACCCATATTCACCCATTGTTGTACTGTAGCTTTTGCAGTTTGTTCCACTCTTAAGGTGAGAAGGCCAGACGTAAATCCTCTCCGAGCTGCCTCGTCTCCTGAGGAAAGTATTGTTCAAATTCACTTTATTTCCCAGCAGGCCTGAAGGCCCAGCATGCACTGAGTGCCGCCTCATGTTCGTAGTCTTTCAGGGCAGTGGGGGTGCCTCGCTCAGCAGCGCAGAGTGGACAGCAGATAAAAACACTAGCAAGGTATTTACAGTTTAGCCGACCGGTCACTGTGGACAATTGATTCAAAGTGTGTTTCATTCACAGAGGTTAAAAGTATTTTTAGAAGACGGGGATGGACAATTTGTTATATTTTTCTCATTGTCGACTCCCACAAAAAAGCAAGCACAAAATGAAGTGAGCCTGCATACAAATATTGCCAGAGCCTAATACGCAAAACATTATTCCTCTGTGCCACAGAGCTCCAATATTGTCCAAAAAACAATTGCAAACATGTCTATTCACCACTGGGTGACATGTTCCTTCATTACCATGAAGACACATACACACACAGTGTAGTATCTTTTGACTCCATCCCACACACACTATCCTGCTGATGTAAATACTCACTAGTGTACCAATGTGGAGTAACCAGTGGTGAAAAAAGTATTCAGATAATTTACTTAAGTATAAGTACTAATACCACACTGTGAAATTACTCCACTACAAGTAAAAGTCCTGCATTCAAAACTTACTGAAGCAAAAGTACAAAAAGTATCAGCATCAAAATGTACTTAAAGCATCAAAAGTAAAAGTACTCGTTATGCAGAATGGACCCACTCAGATTGTTTTATATATCCCAAATATATTACTGGATTATTATAATTATTGATGCATTTCTGTAAGCAGCATTTTAATCTTCTTAAGAAATAATTGTATTATTTAGGTTTAATTTCAACAAATGTCTAATCACTTTAAATGTATCATGTTTTTTTTTTTTTTAAATCTCAACCTGAAAAGTAAATTAAGCTATCAGCTAAATATAGTGGAGTAAAAATGGGAATACTCAAGTACAAATTCATCAAAACTGTAATTAAGTACAGTACTTGAGTAAATGTACTTAGTAACTTTCCACCACTGGTATTAATCCACTGCTAAAAGTAGTACATAGTCCACAACAAATGCATTAGGGAGGGGCATAAATATAATCAACTTGGTATCAGTTGTTCAACATACGAATACTGCGACTGCTGTTTTTTTGCTTTGTGACTGTCAATGTTTGATGTGCTGCTATGATAAGTGGCTCATTCTAACCACCAAGCTAATGTGTAGGGTAATAATTAATCAACATTAAACACGCTCATGAAAGTTATTTTTAGTATAACTGTTTTGACCACGAATAATTTGCCACATAGCTATAGAAGCTGTACAGATAGTCAACTCACGGTAAGTTCGAAAGTTAGCATGGCAACATTATGCGGCTTTAGCAATAGACTGAAATTACATTACATGATTAAACATGACTAAATGCAACGTGAATAAGAGTTAATACAGTAAGAAAACATTTAATACTGAGTTGTTAGCAAAATGCTCTGAGTGAATTTAAATTATCTCTGGTAAAATGCAGCGTACGCCTTGGGCTTTTATTGTGAAAGGTAAGAAGCAAAGCAAAGCAAAGCTGAAAAAATCTGCTGCCACCTTGGTACAGAGTATCTCTGTTATTATTTTATTATCGTAAACATAGGCTCAACTCATAAATCACTAACTTGTAACCTGTTTTTAAAGATTCTGAGCTGAATGAATTCATGAGTTTGGTGCTGAATGCCACAGACGGGGTAGGAAAGTTGGAAAACACTGAAGAATTAACCAACACATTTCTTGGCTTCGGTATTTTCCCAGATTTTGTTGACCATAACAAAATTTAAAACCACTCCAGTGTTATCTTGTCAAGGAAAACCAACCAAATTCTTTTTAATCTCATCATAAAATGGCCAATTAAGACAGCCCCTACATAGATATAATGCAACTTGATGGTAAAGCACATTTTCATAGATCATAAAAGATGAAAAATGTCTAATCAAGCAAAAGCCTGCATATACTAGAAGGCTTTCCGCCAACTTACAACATCTTGGCCAATTACTTTGCCGCATGTAAACAAGTTGCTTGACTGAAAACCGAATTACAGCTCAAAGTAAATGTTCTCCCGCTGTAAAACATCCTGACAAAGTTGAGATCTACCAGCTCAGGAGAACCAGTGAAGCCCAGAATCAAAGATTTTCCTCGTTCCTCGGTGACTGACAGCAGCTTTGTCGTCCAACACATGAGGTGTAATGTGTCATTTCCAAACAAACAACCCCTTCTCTTACAGGTTGGGGTCAAGCTCAGCGAAGGTCAAGCCCCCCGTACAACACCAGGGTTATTGAAAACACACAACAGCCCCTTTGTTCTGGGAGTTCCTGCTTGAGTGAACACGCTTTGGGTCGAGACTGCTGTTTTCATTTAGTTGTTGCTCCTGGGGCAGTTTTTTCCCTCTTCCTACTCCTCCCTAGATTTCATCGCCCATACGCTGGGAGATGATTTTGTGAATGAAACCATGCATATCCTCGCTGCCTTTATGATGGTAATGACTAGCAGCGGAGGAACAATGGAGGGAGAATGCTGGGATTCAGGGGTTATGGTTGTGGGAAATAGAGGAGGTGCGTGTGAGTGTCTGTTTGTGTGTGTGTGTGTGTGTCACTGATGGGTGAAAACCTCCTATCTCCAAAATGTCAACTCAGAAACAACAGCTCTGCTTTTAGTGTGCTGGCAAATTATCACTGCCATCACCTAATGTTTTCATAAACTGCACAAAACAAGCTCATCACCATGCTTTTCAGCAGATTATTTTGTTCTGTAACATCGGATCATTTCGGCTTTTACTGTCCCTGGGTTATTTCCCCATCTGACTTCTAATAAGATTTTTAAGTTATTCCTAATAAATAATTTCAGTCCAATTATGTGTTTCTATTTCTCTTATTTGAAATGTTTAATTACTTATCTATAATATTTGCGATATACTAGGCTATATGTTAATTGTGCAATGTAGTATGATGGATTTCTTAAGTACAATTAATAATGAATGATCTTGATTTTGATCACAACACATGTAAGGCCACATAAGTTAATACATGGTGCAGTTGAAAAGGAGACAAGGTGATTCGATTAAACTTTTTGCTGCATGTGATTTACAGTATGATTGGATTCAACTGAATATCTTAACATGTGGCTTCAGTATAAATGTATGTGTTTAACTTCGAACTACAAAATAACATTTTTTTCCTTTTTTAAATATAACAACACATTTTATTTCAGTGTTGTGGTATCTAGAGAAAAAATATGAGTTAAGAAACGTGGTGTTTCCAGAAGTACAATTTCTACTGTTTATATTTTTATATATTTTTTTAAATATTGTTGTATGCTGACTTTTTCATATTCTTCATATTTAATATGTATGCTGTTAATATGTAATATGCTGTTTTTTACTTGAACTACTTGTTACCATAATATTTATCAATTCCGGCTGTCAATTGATTCAAATATTTAAACACGATTAATCGCATGACTGTCCATAGTTAACTCGCGATTAATCTCAAATTAAATGACACATTTCTTATCTGTTCTAAATATACCTTGATTGTATATAATAGAGTTTTTATCACTTTTATCAACAGGGGAGTGGAAACACATGCTACTTTATGCAAATGCATGTTTATTATTATTGCAATAATAAAAAAAGGACATGCTCAAAATGATGCTGAAAGCAAAACATGGCAAACTGAGATCCAACAAACAGAATGTAACATGACTCAGTCATACTAACACCATGTAGCGTCCAACTAAGGGCTGGGCGATATGGACCAAAAGTCATATCCCGATACATTATAAATAAAGTGATTTTGATTTTTGATTTGATTTAGGCTGAATATTGACATACAATATATATCCCCATATTTTTATCGCAAAGTGAGAGCAAATGTTCAGACAATGTCAAAACCAAATATGTCATGTCACAAATAGTTTTATTGAAACCGTTTCTTGTGAAGTGAACATAAATACTGTATAACAACAGAAGTACCTTTGAAATCAATGCTCCATAAAGTGCAAATTTAAATAAAAAACTATCTTCAATAATAATAGCCTATGAAATATAATAGGCCAATCTTTTTTTTTTTTGAGTAAAGAATAACAAACATTACAAAATAACTAAATATGACAAACCCTAGTAAGGGCAGCATTTATATATAAAGAAAGAAAAAAATATATAACTATACTACAATATCTAACTATATTGACACTAACTAACTATATCGACATATGCAATATAGTCTAATTCCATATCACATTTAAAAATATATCGATACATCGCCCAGCCCTAGTCCAACTTAATACTTAACATCCTGTTTTAAAGAGCTCAACATAAAAAATGACCTCATCATCACAACAACAGACACATTGCACAACAGGTACCTCAGTTAGTTAAATAAGATCATTCCCTGGATCCTTCACACTTAAAGTGAATAATCTCACAGTGTAAATTAAGTGCGCATGTACTGTGAGGAGTGTGATGTGAAGGGTGAGGGGGAGGAGTCTCTCTGTGGTATCTGAGACTGGACGTCTACGTGGTAAATCATTCACACCGACAGTAATTACAGATATTTTGTTTTGTTGAAGCTGAACTTGCCATTCAATAGACGCTCTTTATTGATTTCTGCTCATGTTTATTACGCTACTGTATTGCTTACTGATTGCCCAAACTACGGGGCGGGCTAAGGGTCATACTCACAGAATGTGCAGGTGTTAATCGTGCGTTAAAACATTAACGGTGTTAAAAGGAATTTGAGTTAACATGTTAATGTCGCGTTAACTTTGACAGCTCTAATATTTATATTTAGTTTCTTCTTATGCACCAATACACCACCAGCAAATTCCTTGTATTTGAAAACGTACATGGCAATAAAAACTTTTTTTTTTTAGTCTGATAATTTGACCCTGCATCTGGCACACCAGTGGAGGAGGTAGCATGATGGATGTATAGTAAAGTACCCCCTTCAGTGCATCATAGCTACGTAAGCTTGCTTTAAAAAAAAAAAAAAAAAAGCCCAATGTGGATGGATTTGTATTGTACGATGGCTGATGAGCTGTTGTTTCTGAACAAACATAGCTTATGATTAGCGTTTACGTATTCAGGTGCGTTGCTGTCCGTGGTACTGAAACGGAGAACAGACAGAACACGTTCCTTGGTACAGCTTCTCAGCCTGCTTGCTTTTCTAGTTATACATATAACTTGATGCAATAATTTCACTTTCCCAATATTGTAGCAATTAACAGACAAACAGAGCCGTTAACAGAAAGACAGAGCAAGGCGTAAACAGCTGCTTCTACGTGCTACCTACCCACTGCTGATTTTTGACAAAGAATTGCTAAAAAAATAAAAATAAAAAACAATAACCACCCTTTTTGAGCTTGCTTTGTTTCTATGTGGGTGCTCTGATTAATAAATGTATTCTTTGATTTTGAAACATGAGCCTTATGTTGTTATTTAGCCCTTAAAAAGGCTATTGCATGGTACAATCAATGCAAATCAGCCCCCTCAGTCACTTCATCTCGGCACCTCGCCTAGGTGGAGTATTTGGAGTATTCAGTAAAAAAAAAAAAATACAATACCACAGTGTCACAAAAAAACAAAAAGCCTCAAAATACTAAGTATAGACTTATTATGTACAAGTGTCTTTTAGTATCAAGACAGAAGTCATTTCAGAATGTTTTATGCAGTATTTTTAAATTGATGGGGTATAATTGTTGATGCAATAATGTGTATGGAGCACGTTACTGTTGTAGCTGAGCCAGGTGGAGCTAATTTAGCTATTTCTTTCCCCCTGGAGGTTTAATCTATAACAATGAATAAACAGAATTCAAGTTTCTTTAAGCGGTGGTGGAAAAAGTATTCAGATCCCTTACTTCAGTAAAAGTACTAATATCACACTGTGTAATAACTACTAAAAGTAAAAGTCTTGCATTCAAAACTTACTTAAATAAAAGTAGAAAAGTATCAGCATCAAAATGTACTTAAAGTATAAACGTAAAAGTACTCATTATGCAGAATGGCCCACACAGATATATAGTTTAAGTATATTATTAGATAATTTGTCGAGATGTATTTATGTAAAAAAGTGTTTGAATTATGTAAAGATAGGACTCATTTTAACCATATGTACTGTTATGAGGTTTAATTTTCAAAAAAATGCCTAATCATTTAAAATTGATCATGTTTTTTATGTTGCATCTCAACCTGAAAAGTAACTTAAGCTGTCAGCTAAAAGTAGTTGAGTAGAAGTATGAAGTTACTTAAAATGGAAATACTCAAGTAAAGTACAAGTACCTCAAAATTGTACTTAAGTGCAGTACCTGATTAAATGTAGTAATTAGTTACTTCCCACCACTGTGTGAAAGTAAATCTAAATCAGAATAAATCAGAATATCAGAATAAATCAATGTGTCTAATAAATGCTATAAAGTACAGTATCTTTCTAACTGAAATAGAATATGAAAATAACCCTCATGCAGAACTAAATGTCCATAGTTATTTAACTTCATAAATACAGACATAAAAAACCCAATCATCGCTTTTACACGATATCCACAACATAATACGTCTGTGTGGATGTATCTGTGCATGCATGTGTTGCAACTTTGTGTTCCTGCATCTGTTTGTCTGAATGAGAGGTCAGAGGTCATTCTCAGGCTTTCCCTATTAAGAAACTTTCAATACCCATCTGCCAACGCCAGCCTCCCCGTTTTTTTTTTTCTCACAGCGTTTACATCTCCAGTTGCACAGCAGAAGATGTGTCAACACACAACATGTCTGGCAGTGATCCCTTCGCCATGGCAACGACAAGCAAGGAAAAATTTCATTAGCGCTGGGTCGAGCCAGTGAGGAAGATAGATACTGAGAGAGAGGGTTGGCAGGAAGTCAAGAATGCCAAACGTTCTGGCCGCCCCTGCACCCCGACAAAGGCCTCGGACAATTAGGATGAAAAATAAGCCCGCTGTCGGATGTTGTTGTCTACTGTTTGCCATCCTTCAGGTGCCCTCCACAAGAATGCTCACCGGTCAGTCCACCTTAAAACACATCTTGAAATTAATACTCGTCCTTCCTCCGCACGGGAGTGAAAGGTAGAGGGAGGATGATAACACTTCAAATAAAAAATGAATGTTTTACAGCCAGTTTTGCTTGATTTGTGAGTCAACCTTCAGGCAGTTCAGGAAAGCTTTCACAGTTAGTGTGTATTACAGGAAGTGATGTAAAAAAAAATAGTACACAGCGTGAAAAAGAAAGTCATCAGAGCATCAAATAAAAATAAGACTGTAGAAATTTCAAGGGGAAATTCAAGGATAAGGATGTCCCATTACCACCCCCACTATTTGATTGACAGGTGGTCTTCTGCAAGTGCAGAACATACAGTAAACACGAGGGATGGCCTTTTGGAAGAAACCTGCCAACTCGAGCATTTATAACGTTAATGATCAATTAACCGATTAATTGCTATATTTTTATACGTATAATGCATGCATATATGGGTAAAATAAAACATATATATACACATCACTATGCAAAAGCCTGTTTTGCTAACGGACGCTTTTATTTTGAAAGGACGAAAAGAGACTTTGTGCCGATTGTACAACTAACTCAAGTGAGATTAAACTGTAAAGATAACATCAAGGAGTTCAATGTTTTATGTTTTAGCCCCGAAGAGGCATGAGGTTGGTTTTCACAGTAATCTTGCATATTTAAGTGTGTTTTGTGTTTAAATAAGTTTTGGATAAAATTAAACTCAGTAATTCATGCTAGCAAGGTTTGATACATTAAGCTAGTTTTGCTCCAATTAATACTTATGTATGTCTGTGCGTTTTATAATTGTTAATGGAATTTTTTCTTTGCAAACTGTAGATTTATCCAACTTAATTCTCATCTGATTGGCTTTTTGACGTACGGTAGCAGAACTGAACGCTCGGCCGTGTTTCAAGTAAGTGAGTCAGTCATAGATAAAATTTAAAAATACACAGATCGATTAAAAACTCTACTTGATCGACCAAATGTTAACGACCATTAATGGGTCATCAATTAATTATTCCCATCCCTAGTAAACACCAAGTGATTAAAAAGTGCCAAAAACTGTAGTTCCTTGACTGGCCACCTGAGGCTGGCTCCAAAAGGGAGTCAATCCTCATAGACCCTCATGATAAAATCTCAAACTCTACAGCAGAAATAAACATGTTTACTGCCTGGTACAAAAATGTTTTTGGTCACTAAAGCAAATTTTTGCTAGGCTTAAATGCATGCATTATTATTGGCATGGCCACTTTGAGTGGCAGGTGGATGCCATACACTGGACAGCCTGACAGCTCCCAAAAAGTGAAGCCATAAAATATGGGTCGCCCCCTTGTGGCTGGTTGCAGTATGCTTAAAAAATGGTAATTGTAAGTAGTTATCATCAGGCTAAATCACACCTTTGTTTACCTCAAAAAGTCTTGTTAAAAATAAAAATTATAATTCACATTTTCACAGTTAACCACAGACTGTAAATGCCTTATCAGATCATCTTTTTGGCCTAATATGGACAATTCTTACCCTACATGGCAATGATCAAAAATGCCAAACTCAGACAGCACATCCAGAAATAAATCCTTCAAAAGATGATTGTTTAATTTATTTTGAAACTTAAATTAAAACCAAACTTTACTACAACAAAACATCAACAAAAAATACTCAATTAATGCGTTGATTTGTTTAACTTAATTTAAAAAGTTGGTTCCATCTTCTCAGACTTGAGAACTGCTGCATTTTAAATCTGTCTGTAACTTTGTGTTGTATTGCTGTGTCTCTCTTTGGAATTAAAACCATACTAATGAAATATCTTTGGTAATACATTCAAATTTGTGTCACTTCTGTCACTATTTTTTTAATTATTTTAACGAAACAAAAAGAAAAATTGAAAAAGTAGTTTGATTAAATGACAGAAAACAAACAGAATGTGTCGATCAAGCAGTACATGAGCATTTTTTTTTCTCAATATGAAACAACTGTACCATCCAGACATCTGGCAGTGCTCCTTCCACCAGACTGTTTTCCCCTCGTGACACTGAGTGTGGCTGAAAATTGAGGGGCCGCTGCGGTTTAATCGTTATGTGATTGTTTGAGCATGTTACAGCTTGTAGGCACATCGACACAGACCACACCAGCAGACAGACACACACTCGTACTGACTGTAATTTGCATGGGCGCACACACACACACACGCATGCATGTCTGCAGGTGTTCAGAGACACATGTGCATACTGTATGTGAAGGCTTCTGCAGAAAGTTTTACTTGCAAACATTAGGCTGATTTCACGTCGTCATTGATCTTGACATGCAGGATTAGCCAATCAGCAGGCTGTAAATCCATCACGTTAACCATATGGCAGGAGGAGCAAAGTAAATATCGGCTTTTTTATTCATAAAATAGATTGAAATATTAAGTTTTACCCATTTTTAAAGCAAAACCTTCAATGTAGAATTCAGAATGTTTTAGTGTTTTATACAGTAGATTAAATTGATGTGGTATTATTATTGATGCATTAATGTGTATGGAGCATGTTATTGTTGTAGCTGAGCCAGGTGGAGCTAATTTAGATAATTTTTTTCCTGGTGGTTTAGTCTATAACAATGCATAAACAGAAATCAAGCATTTCGATCCCTCACTTAAGTAAAAGTAGTAATACCACACTGTGAAATGACTCCACTACAAGTAAAAGTACTGCATTCAAAACTTACTGAAGTAAAAGTAGAAAAGTATCAGCATCAAAAAGTACTTTAAATATCAAAAGTAAAAGTACTCATTATGCAGGATGAACCCACTCAGATATATTGTCTAAATATATTATTAGATCATTTGTTGTGATGTATTTATGTAAAAAGTGTTTTAATTTTGTAAAGGTAGGGCTCCTTTTAAACATATATAATGTTATGAGGTTTATTGTATAAAAATGCATAATCATTATATTGATCATGTTTGTATGGTAAATCTCAACCTGAAGAGTAACTTAAGCTGTCAGATAAAAGTAGTGGAGTAGAATTATAAAGTTACTTAAAATGGAAATACTCAAGTAAAGTAAAAGTACCACAAAATGATCCCCAAGTACAGTACTTGAGTAAACGTACTTAGTTGCATTCTACCACTTTTTGGAAGTAAATATAAACCTGCAGAATAAATCAAGCAGTCTAATAAATTATGTAAAGAGGACAGAATTGAGGTGCAATATTTGCACATTTAACTGTGTGTGTGTGTGTGTGTGTGTGTGTGTGTGTGTGTGTGTATGTGGTATCAGTGTAGGGCTGAGAGCAGGCCTTGCTAATCCCTCACAGTAGGTCAACCACTCAAGGAACTGCAGCCATTATCGGCTTTAGCTTCATTTTATTAAATCGCCACATCCCTGTTGTGTGTTAATGGGCTAATTTGTACCGACACTGAGCAAAGGATACAATCAATGATATGGTTTTATAAGGAGGCTTAATCAGATAACAACTTTGTTCTAGCCGGTAATTAGAAGCAGGAGTCAAGCTGGAAGAGAAGCCCAGACCTTTCTCAGCCTGTGCCCCGGTGCACCGTGGGAATGGAGGTCGGAGGTCAATTTCAAAATTAGTTAAGCTTGACGGGCTGCCACTGACCTGCACAGGTGCTCCCACTTCCCCTGCTGCTCTGCACTTCCTCCTGGCACCCAGGGGTCACAGACACTGGGCCCCAGTCTCCTTAGCCTCCCCCCCCCGCCATCCTCACCTCCTCCACCCAGCTCCCCAGGACCAGTCTTGATCCATTAGCAGAACCACGACAAACCCCAGGCCTGCTGGGAAGACCAGAGACCACCATAGGGCTAATGCAAAGCTTAAGCAGAAGAACATTTTCAGCCTAAGTGTTTGCACACCTTGTACTGTAGGTATGCATTGCTCAGTGAACTGTACTGTTGCTTTAGATCTTTGCACGCAACTGCAGCTTGAATTAGGGCTGGGCGATATATCGATACAAAAGATATATCTTTATATTTTTAAATGTGATATGGAATTATACTATATCACATATATCAATATAGTTAAAAAAAATAATTCTTTTTTTTTATATATAAATGCTGCCCTTACTATGGTTTGTCATATTTAGTTATTTTGTAATGTTCGTTATTCTTTTCTCATATAAACATATTTATTTCAGAAAGCCTATTTTATATGATAGGCTATTTTTATTTAAGATTTTTTTTTTATTAAAATGTACACTTTATGGAGTTTTGATTTTTAAAAAAAGGTACTCCTGTTGTTATACAGTATTTATGGTCACTTAAATAAAAAGTTTCAATAAAACTACTTGTGATATTTGGCTTTGACTTTGACTGAACATTTGCTCTCACTTTGCGATAAAAATATGGGGATATATATCATATACCGATATTCAGCCTAAATACATCAGGATATGACTTTTGGTCCATATCGCCCAGCCCTAGCTTGAATCCACTACAGAAGAATATCTTACACATCAACTGCAGGAGGATAAGAGTTAAATCTGCATTTACACACATAAACATGAAAACAAATTTCCCTCCCTCCCTCCCTTCCCTTCACCTCCTCGCGGCCTGCCGTCTGTACTCTCAGTATGTTTTTTGGAAGTAGGGGGGCTGGTTGTTATTGGCGCGTCCGACTGAGAGAAGAGAAGCTAGGCCGTTGTTTTTGAGCCCCGCTGCGGTGTGGCCTCCCGCTGCTTGGCCTGCCATGTGTAATTAAACATTTGGCCTCCACAATTACTCAGCAGTGTACACATGCCAGTGTCGGGCCTTGCAGAATATGCATTTCAAAGAGCACCGATTCCCTTAAAAGTGCTGAACTGACAGCAGCAAGGGGAGGACCTTCGGGGTGGGGCAGGAGAGGTTGAAGGGGAAAAGGGGAGAAAGAAAGAGGAGGGTGAGGCTGGGGAGGGTCCACAGGGATGGACTGATTAGAAAATAAATTAAACTTGAAGTACAACTTGAAAGTGGACCAGATCAGGGAGGCATTGTTTGGCAGGTATTGGGAACAGCGTTCATGCTAACAATAAGCAATCCCAATTTGTTCTCTCTGTATCATATATATATATATATATATATATGATATATCATATATGATATATATATATATATATATATATATATATATATATATATATATATATATATATATACACACACACACACACACACACACAGGTGGAAAAAGTATTCAGATCCCTTACTTAAGTAAAGATTAGTTCAATATTTTTTACTTTACAGTCCTGAGTGTTATTGCTGTTAATGTTTTGTTAACTTGTTTATTGAACTAAGTTACATTCAGTAATAACTTGTTTTTAGTAATTTCAGTAAATTTCAGTGATGTGATAAAAAATGTCATATGTCTCACTTGTTTGAACGCACCATAGCCGTTCCGACACTATTGAACGCACCATAGTCGTTCAGACGCTACTGAATGCACCATACGTGTGTGTGAATTGCCATGCTGTGAATGGTAGTTTTCTCTCGATACAGCGGCGGATAGATTATAATTTCCTTTGCTCTTTCCCAACATTCACCTGTTCCTCCCTGGTTTACTAATCCAAGTCAGGGCTGACATCTTTTTCGCTGCCCTCATCTCCGTGTTAAGCTCCACGTTTTGTCTTTCTGTTCACTTCTCCGGCAACTTTCAAACAGTAGTGGAGCAGGAAAAGGTCTACTCTGATTGGTTGTTGTCACGCACATTTCCAACATGTTTGATAGAGTAGATTTGCTCACAGCTGATCACCGTAATCAACTTGAAATTTATCACGGTCACTAATCGCAATCATATAATCCGAATCATATAATCGCATCCATATAATCGTCCTGGCCTAATTGGGCATTTAGAGTTGTCCCCTGCTGGCCTTTAGAAAGAATGTAGATTCAAGGCATTTCCGCACTGGCTTCACTTTTCTCAGCCCCAGGGTTGCCGCTTGGTCATGAAAGAAATGTTTACCATACCACCACATATGGAGTCAAGCTCCTAAAATTAATTAAAATATTGTTATTTTACTTTACGAATCACTTTTACCCCCATCAGGTATCTCTTGATGTCACTGCAGCCACATGGCCACAGTGAAAAACCCGAGGCGGTGGAACATCTCGACATCAAAACCATCTTGGTGCTGCCACCGGCCTTCTGTTTACCTCCCTGACAGTAATGAAATTCACACACAGCCGTCGTCTGACAACAGAACTCCTCCGAATTTATGCGAGCACATACATTAACATTTGACATTGTGTGTCCATGGGTGAAAAGGTTCCAAATTGCAACCTGAAATAAATAAATAACTGAAAACCACCAATCAAAGTGCCATTATTGCAGCATGTGGAATGAAACACTCATGGAAAGAAGAGGCATGGTGGAAAACAGCAACAATGCACATGTGTTATTCTTTTTTTGGAGTCTTTTTTCTGAAAATATTTTTAACATGACCTTCAGGGACCTTGACGTTGCTGTCACACACCCTTCAACTTTGTGTAACCCAGTCGCAGCTTCCCAAAGACACTAAAGCTCCTTGTGAAATGACAAACCAGCAGCTCAGGCACCGGCAAGAGCACCCAGACAAATACGACACCCGCCGCAAACACCGTATCGTGACTTTAGGAACAGCACGCTGGCATCCAGCTGTCACTCAGCCTCTCTGAGACTTGAAATACCTCAGCACTCTGCCTCTCTCAGGAAATAAAACCCCCCTCTCTTTCCTTCCTCTCCAGTTTGCCAAGACATGTGAATCTGCCACTTTTCTCTTATTGATAAGCTTTGACAAAAAAGTCTAAAGTCAGCGCAATAATGCAATAAGCTGAGGCCAACAGAGAGAAGGTAGAGTGTGTGCACCTCTCTCTGCAGCATGTGTGAATGAGAAGATTTTTTTCAGAAAAAAAAACAGCACACAAACACTCATCCTCTAGAGTCCCCCGTGAACAATGTGGATTTTAAAAGAAGAAACCTCTCTGCCAGCCCCTTGTCAGCACT
This sequence comes from Centropristis striata, assembly GCF_030273125.1. Classification (NCBI taxonomy): domain Eukaryota; kingdom Metazoa; phylum Chordata; class Actinopteri; order Perciformes; family Serranidae; genus Centropristis; species Centropristis striata. The sequence continues at coordinate 9,846,640 of NC_081540.1, read as the reverse complement.
GAAAGCTACCAACACATCACGGAGACGTTGGCAGCACCACCTGCCTGTGAGGCCCCAGTATCCCCTCCTCAGCCTCTTGTGTGCCATAGAGGTGCCTGTGTCCATGTCCCTCTATTGTGGCGTGGACTGGAGGGGGTATTGTGAACCTTGTCAACGGCGCTGCCATCTCCGTGCCAGCTGGCCGGGGTGTGAGTGGCGAAGGGGGCGAGGAGGGAGCGAACAATGCAAAGATCTGTGCACAATGGGCGGCCGTGGAAAGGCGGCATTGTTCCGACATGATCAGCAATGCCAGTTTCCCCGTGCCGCCGCCGCTGCTGCCGCACAAAAGCAACATCTCGTTAAAGTGGGCCCAGAAGGGTCAAATTTGAAAAAGGTGCTCAAGATGCAGAGCAAGGTGCACTGACATGGTTTCCATTTTCTTCTGTCAAACGTCCACATGTGCACACACACACACACATACAGATATCCCCTCGCCCTGGAAGTGTCATATTCAGCATTCTGACAGCCACCAATATTTTAATAGGATCATCTTTTAGAAAATAAATGTCATGCTGTATTGAATAAGTTTTTAAACTAGTGATAGAGACGTTAAACTCAAGTGGGGTCTTTTTCTCATAGACCTAATACAGTTGGGGGTTCGGCAACCAGTAGAGTTGCCCCCTGCTGGCCTTTAGAAAGAATGTAGGTTCTAGAGGTGGGGGAATACATGGATACATCTTAGTATTGCGATATATTGCGTGGCAATATTAGATCATTCATGGCCGCCAAGTATCGATATTTAGCGATCTAACGGCCGTCAGTATTTTCGCAGTTTTTTTCCACAAGCCGTAGCACTTATAAGAATATACTGGAGATACTGGTATGGTATGGTAAGGTTCAGTTTGACTGAATACTTTGTTGGTCAGTAGGGCTGGGCGATATATCGATATAAAATATATATCGATATATTTTTAAATGTGATATGGAATTAGATTATATGGCAAATATCGATATAGTTAAAAAAAATGTCTTTTTATATAAATGCTGCCCTTACTAGCGTTTGTCATAATTAGTTATTTTGTAATGTTCGTTATTCTTTTCTCATATAAATATATTTATTTCAGAAAAAAGATTGCCCTATTTTATTTCATAGGCTATCTTTATTTAAGATTTTTTTTTTATTTAAATGTGTACTTTATGGAGCTTTGACTTTAAAAAAAGGTACTCCTGTTGTTATACAGTATTTATGCTCACTTAAATAAACGGTTTCTATAAAACTACTTGTGACATGTCATATTTGGCTTTGACAGAACATTTGCTCTCACGTTGCAATAAAAATAATGGTATATATATCGTATATTGATTTTCAGCCTAAATATATCGGGATATGACTTTTGGTCCATATCGCCCAGCCCTACCTGCAAGTATCAATATTTAGCATTCCAACGGCAGTCAGTATTTTTGCAGTTTTTTTCCATAAGACGTGGCACTTTTAGGAATATACTAGAGATACTGGTATCATATGAAACTAGAAGATCTAAGGAATCTATAGACACCACCGTGTGTCAGGATATCATGCAAAAGTTTTTTGAAGCTTAAAGTTGAGGAAAGTTTAGGAAAATGCTGAAGTTGTCGTCCATACATGTTTGATATCAGTTCAGTTCAGTTTGACTGAATACTTTGTTGGTCAGTCTATGGGTTTGACTCTCATTGTAGAGAAATAAAACGACTAAAAAACGATCTGTGAACAATGGGCGGCCATGTTCCGCCATGATCGGCAACGCCAGTTTCGCCGCTGCTGCCGCACAAAAGCAACATCTCGTTAAAGTGGGCCCAGAAGGGTCAAATTTGAAAAAGGTGCTCAAGATGCAGAGCAAGGTGCACTGACATGGTTTCCATTTTCTTCTGCTAAACGTCCACATGTGCACACACATACACATACAGATATCCCCTCGCCCTGCAGCCTTCACAAGACCCAAAGTCCCTCTTTTGAAATCAAAGAGTGAAGGAAGGGGAGGAGCGGCTTTAAGGGAACGTCTGGAATCCATCTGAGATTGAGAAATCCGACCATCGTGGTTGGATCCAATTGAATGAGGCAGGCCTGAGTAACACGCTCCGACACGGCCTTTCTCTTCCTCTAACACCCCGGCCATGTGGTCCCCGAGCCCTGCCAGGAAAGCATGTCACAGCTCATCACAGTTGCAAATGAATATTCATGCAGCGGAGGGCGCCTGTGTGTAAAGTATTTACGTGTGTGCCTGTTTTTAGTGCGACAAAGACACGAGTGAGTGTGTGTGTAAGTTTTTTTGCAGGATGCTGTAAAAGTGATTCCCCGGCAGACTCCCAGGATGCAGCCACAGGCCTTCCGACATGGCCGCCGCTTGTAACACGCGGCGCGGCTCCCAGTGGCTTGCTGGCCAAACACAGCCTGAGTAAGAGTCAGTGTTGGCTGGAATGCGAGGTCTCACACACTGTCTGGATGCAAACACACACACACACACACACACACAAACGTGCACACATGAACACACGCAGGCTGCCAGCACTCCACAGATGTCCTGGCTGTTGCTGCATGTGAGTCAGAGCGGGCCGAGCTCTTTGATGGCGAGGTCTGGTGCGAGGTTTTGGGGGGTGTGAGGATCGAAATGCAAGGCAGGTGCACTGTCACATTAGGCTTCCAGGACATTCTGATGCCCAGATTGGCCCCTGACCTCTCAAACAACAGCAGGCTTGGCATTTTTGAGGAGTGGAAGATGATGCAATTCTCTAATAAATTCAAAAAAACCTTGGTGAGAATTTCAAGAGCATCAAAACGAGGCAGAAAAACCCATTTTTCTCACCGAAATCAAATTAAAGTTGTGATAGCAATTGACAACTCTGATATCGCTGAACTAGTTGTTCCCACAGTGACTAGATTAGCATTGTGGGTAGAATTGAGAGTGCCACCATGGATGTGAAAGGTAACATTTGTGACAGGATAACTTTCTGGGATCATAGATGTACTTTCAGCAGTGTAAGTGTGACGACGAGAACATTTGGAGCAATTAAATCACATCAGATGTGAATAGTTCTGTAAAACTCCTCAAAAACTCTTCTTCTCTCTCAGAATCCCCCTTCTGGAAACAATACCTGATTACTAGGGATGGGCGATATGGACCAAAAGCCACATTCCAATATATTTAGGCTGAATATACGAAATATATCCCAAAATTTGTCTCGCAAAGTGAGAGCAAATGTTCAGTCAAAGTCAAAGCCAAATATGACATGTCACATGTAGTTTTATTGAAACTGTTTAAGTGAACATAAATACTGTAACAACAGTTACAACAGTACCTTCTTTAAAATAAAAGCTTCATAAAGTGCACATTTAAATAAAAAAAATATCTTAAATAAAAATAGCCTATGAATAAAATAGGCCAATTGTTTTCTGAAATAAATATATTTATATGAGAAAAGAATAACGATCATTACAAAATAACTAAATATAACAAATCCTTAGTAAGGGCAGCATTTATATATAAAGAAAGAAAAAAATTAACTCTATCGATGTATTTTTAAATGTGACATGGAATTAGACCATATCACATATCGATATAGTTCTTTTTTTTTTTCTTTCTTTATATATAAATGATTTTTTATATCAATATATTGCCCAGCCCTAACTCCATATCACATTTAAAAATATATCTATATATTTTTATATCGATATATCGCCCAGCCCTACTGATTACCAAAGAATATTCTCAACTTGTCCATTTCAGACATCAAAGAGAAGCTACACTTTTATTCAGTAGACATAACTGCATCTCAGTGAAGCTTGTCCTCATTATGCATTACAGTGTTATTATTACCCCATTACCTGCTTTTTAGAAGGCAATCATTACTAAGATGATGATGGCTATGACAATAAAGTAATTGCCCATAGCATTCATTTTTGGACAATTGATTTTTAAGGATGCTTAGCATAAAAGGTGAGCTATGCAGGATTTAGTTAGCTGAAAGTCCTCAACCTGCAAGAAAGAAAGTGGGATTTTGCAGCCTTATCAGTTTTCTGAAAAAAATAATAAGTAAACTATGTATGAGAATGTTTTGGCTTATGAAGCGAATGTCATGACCTGTAATTCAGCTGAGGTTTACTATCTGGTCAAGTGTGTCCAACAGGTGTTTTCACTTATTCTGGTTGATTAGAGCTTTTCATAATCATCTTGTTGCACCTGTAGAGATGGGAAAAATCCCACTTTTATCATAATTTATATCAACATGAATCTACAGCGAAATACCACAAGTACCAACAGAAAACAATGCAGACTCTTTGACACATATTTCACATGGCTGGTCAGGACTGAATACAATAATAAAAAAAGGATTGTAATGTCTCTGCCAAGGCTTAAAACCCATCTAAAGATAAAACTAGTTCGACCATTATGAGTCACATCTGTAGGGCTGGGCATATTGGCCAAATAACATAGTACCAGGAAGTATCAAAACTTCTCCAGTCATAGGATACCTGCATTTTGTACTAATAGCTAGACATTTTGTATTGTTTTCCTCACAGCAAAATACAGCAACAATGCCAATTAACTTGCAAAAGTCTAATTAACATAACTTTAACAACTAAAACACTTTCAAGATGACATGAAATACATTTTTGAGGAATTATATGCAACTGAATGCTTCCATTCATATAATGGGTATTTAAGTAGAAAAAAGGTAACACATTAAGGGTATTGGTAGTGAAACTTTTTAAATAATATGCATTAGAGGTGGGGGGAAAATCGATACAGCAAAGTATCGCGATATTTTGCGTCGCAATATTATATCCATTCATGGCAACCAGGTATTGATATTTAGCGTTCCGTTGCAGGCTGTCAGTATTTTTGCTGTTTTTGTTTCTTTCCGGAGGCTGTAGCGGACTCAATTTTAGAACTATACTGGAGATACTCGTATGCTTGTATCAAGTTGTCGAAATAACGCTGCAAATTTAGGCTTTTTTAATGTTTCAATCAAAAATTTCAGAGCAGTGAAGATTAAAGTTGAGGAAAGTTTGAGAAAATGCTGCAGTTGTTGTCGTCCATACATGATATCAGTTGAGTTCAGTTTGACTGAATACTTTGTTGGTCAGTCTGTGGGTTTGACTCTCATTGTGGAGAAATAAAAAGACTGAAGTGAGATGAAAAGACTGAGAATTTTCTCTAATTTGACATTTAAACAGGTAAATCACAATATATTGTATCGCAATACTCACCCTAATCGCGAAATGCTTAAAATTGCAATAATATGATATTGTCACTCAAGTATCGGGATAAAATCATATCGTGGGGCCTCTGCTGATTCACACCTCTAATACTCATCCCTATGCATATGTGAATTACCATGTTTGTGCAATATTCTAATTGTAGTTGAGTCTAATAGCATGTACACATGTTGCTGATTGACGAGTAGCTGAAGAAAATGTGAGAATTTTGTTTTTCCTCCTTCAAGAGGCCAAAAAAAAAGACTAAATTAAAGTAGCTGTATATCTTTACAGAGTAAAAAGCTGTTTACTGTAATATTAATGTTGTAAATGTCATGTACAGCCCTTTAAGCATTAATCATTTAATAATATTTATTAAGATCAGTGTTAGTTTCTATTACAAGGTTACTAATCTCTCTTGGATCCACATGATGTCTTCAAATGTCTGATATCAAATTTCATGAAAGCCAGTAAAGTGGTAAGATAATTAAATGTGATTTTTTTTTTATTCATTTCTACCTCATTTAATGCCTAATAACATGAAATAAATGAGATCGCACCAACAGAAAAGTGCCGTTTCTGGTGCTGTGTATTATAAAATCTGTGAAGAAGCCAAAAAGGCAACACTCCATCAAATACAATTTCTCAAATCTTCATTCTAATGAGATTTAATGGGTAGATTCATACAGCAAGATAGCCTGGAGCATGTTACATGCACTCATAAAGGTTTTCATCTGAAAGCAGAAATGCATAATGCAGTTTAGGTGAGATGAGTTTAGAAAGCTACCTTTATGCTTCATTATCTCTCAAACAGTGTCAGGATACATCATTTGATTCTAGAAAGGTGCAAAAACTCACACGCTGATGAATTGATTTTTTTTGCACATTGCTTCAACAAAAAAAAGACACAAATGAAAGACGTGAGATTCTGGACTTTTGTTTTCCAATTTTCTGAGCCCTTGTAATGAGATGACAAAAATAACACTTTCTGACGTGCCTACAGCACAGCGGTTACAAGCCGCTTGGCAGAGGGTGAGAATGAAGACTCTGACGAAGCCTGGGGTACAGGTGTCAATGTGATTAATTGCACCAGGGAGAAGAATTAGCAGTCTACTAATCAGGTCGACCAAACAAGGAGGGAAAATTAAGTTTTTAAAGTGTTAGTTTTTCTTACAATCACGGCCCGTTGCAACAGCAGAGGGAAGTTTGTTAATGGCTCGTAAGTCCATCCCTGAGGACCAAATTATCCTGAAGGAAGCTCTCCGTTTGTGGAGTGCCAGCTCATATTTTGCAGAAGGGGCAAACAACCCACACAGCGTCTAGCGTGGAGGCAGCGAGGCTATTGGTAAATTGGCAGCTCGACCATGTGCGGAATACATCTTTGTCATTGTCTGACTCACGAATAGACCTCAGCGAGGTAGATAAATTAGAAAATGTCTTAGCCCTCATAAAAGAAAAATAAACTCCAAGGTCTGGCCACACATAAAACAGGAAGTAGAGATCACAGCCAATCAGGAATGGCCATTCATTTTCAACGTTTTTGCTGCCCTTCATTTATGAAAACAACCGCTAAATAACGACTTCTGACACCAGGGTGATGAATGATAGAAAAACAACCAGTATCCCCCAGTGGAGGCACCTTTTTGAGATCACTGTTTTTTTGTGTTTTCATGTTCACACCAATGTATGTGCGAGAACATCTGGACTGCCTAAAGAGAGGGTCAGGATTGGACCTGCAGACATTTGGGGTCAGTGGAACTGGCCTCACCCTCTGGGTGAATATTTAAATTTTCACTTCCTCTATCGGAGAGTTTTGCTCCCTTCACACCTGCCAGTGTTTTGCCTCTGAGTGAAGAAACACGATCTACCGCGAACATGTGATTTCATTCAGCGAACACGGCAGAAGTCATCAGTCAGGTACACTTTTGGCGAGCTTCAAAGACACAATCTGAGACTATATGTGTGTACATTTTGGGTGTTTCTGCAAAGCCCAGTATATGTTTTCTATGACTCAAAGTCAATGCAAAGATGTGGATTTACTAGAGGTGTGAATCAGCAGAACCAAAACTTGAGTCACGATATGATATTACTGCGATATGGTGAGTATTGCGATACAATATACTGCAATTTAACTGTTTAACTGCATTGTGTGTCTGTCCACAAAATGAAATTCAATCAATAATTGTTTTGTCAAATAAGAGAAAATTCTCAGTCTACTCATCTCACTTCAGTCTTTTTATTTCTCCGCAATGAGAGTCAAACCCACAGACTGACAAACAAAGTACTCAGTCAAACTGAACTCAACTGATATCAAACATGTATGGACGACAACAACTGCAGCATTTTATCAAACTTTAAAAAACTTTAAGCTCACTGCTCTGTTTTTCTTTGAATGAAACATAAAAAAAGCCTAACTTTGCAGCGTTATTTCAACAACTTCCCGACACAATATCGTGACACGATGACATGATGCCTATAGATTCCTTAGATCTTCTAGTTTCATATGATATTCATATCTACGGTATATTCCTAAAAGTGACCCCACTACGGCCTTCAGGAAAAAAACAAAAACAGCGAAAATACTGACGACCCGCCAGCCGTCAGAACGCTAAATATCAATACTTGGTGGCTATAAATCGATATAATGTTGCCACGCAAAATATAGGGGAAATAATTTTTCCCCACCTCTTGGATTTACCCATGCAATTTGTGCACAGGGAAGCAAATTCAACAGTTGTTTGCTTGTCATCTTGCGGGCAAACCAGATCGAAAAATTCACCACCGGATAATTTTTATAAATCCAGACATGACGTAGTTTCCAACATATCTGGCACTTCCACAACAGGTACAAACTGGCAATAGTGGTCATTGCAGCCATGGCTGATGACAGAAAAATGGCAGAAAGAAACTTGACAGTATTTACACAGGGGATCTTCACCAATAAAAACATGGGGTCAAAGTTGTGTGGGCAACGTGAGGCAAGTTTTACTTTGGCACCCAGCAATATGAATCCCAAATCACTTTCTTTCAAGTGGTGTCAACAAAGCCAGGACTGGTATGATACAGTTTCAAGTGGCCAGAAGGAGCTGATCCTTTAATATCCACACACAGACGAACAGAACTCACCAAACTAAAGCAGCAGCCGCTGACTGTAAATACACTGTTCATACTCTGTGTTCAAAAGTGCATAAGAGAATAAGAGTTTTTTTTCTTGAGCTTCTTGCCAGCACACCTCATGGGTGCAACAAACAAAGAGAAGCTGACCACGCTTTAATATTTTAAACTGTATTGACTTGCAGCGTCTCAAAATGAATTCCAGGCCCTCAATCAACCGCCTTCAAAGAAATTGATTACTTGAAATATTGATGCTTTGCTTCGTCAGGTGAGTGAAGGGTTTATTGATGCTGCATCAGGCTAAGGCAAGTTATGAATTTGCTTTGAAAGTAGTACAAAGCCCCTCACGTGACAGTCAGTAATTTTCATATTGACCTAATGTGAAGGTACTTAATACTTAACTTGATTCAAAAACTAAAGTTCATGACCTAAAACGCTTGAAATGATATGAATGAATCAGCTGCAAAGATGTCTAACTCTGTTGGAGTTGTTGGAACTACAGAAACTCTCAGCCCACTCAGAGTTGTACTGTGGTGTTACAGAATAGAGGTTCTTCCCTCGCAAACAATCTTTGGCCGAGTACAGAAACTTCCTTTATCCAGCAGACAACTTTCATTTTGGCTTATGTATCTCAGCGGGATATTTTTAAACACCATGCCTACTTCTAAGGACATTTCAAAAAACATGTCTCTAGCTTTTATTTTGTCATTTCATGCCGATTTCTGCTTCAGTGGCAAAGGACTGCTTTGAGTAACTATTTAACAGTGTTGGTAAAAGTATTCAGCTCCCTTACCCAAGTAAAAGTACTAGTATCACACTGTAAAATTACTCCGCTACAAGTAAAAGTCCTGCATTCAATACTTACTTAAGTAAAAGTACAAAAGTATCAGCATCAAGATGTACTTAAAGTATCAAAAGTAAAAGTACTCATTATGTAAAATGCCCCCATTCAGAATGTTTTATATATTCTAAATATATTATTAGATTATTTGTATTAATGCTTTTATGTAAGCAGTGTTTTAATGTACTCAAGATAGAGGTCATTAAACTACTTAATATATTATGATGTTTAATTAAAAAAAAAAAAAACATCTCATCACTTTCCACCACTGCTATTTAGCCCCATGTGTCGAACTTAAATTCAAACAAAACTACTTGGTTAGGTTTAGGGATAAAAAGAAAAAGAATTAGAATTTTTGTAAAGTAAATTACATTTTCATGTGTATGTTAAGTTGTTAACATAAATAAGTCAACGTTGACTTATTGGTTTCAGTTGTATATAAATGCAGAATCTGTAGGAAACAGGGCTCAGAATTTGGGATCATAAAAATGGCTTCCATTTGTAGTCCGGTTAGAATTGCCCAACCCCATTTGAGCGAGCTTTGTTGTAGTTGATGCTAACTTGATTGTAAACTATGAACGGTGCATGGAAAAGGTCTGAATGGAATGACATGGAAGTCTTGGTCCTGGATATCTGTAACCAGTTATCTTCTGGTTGCACCAAAACCCCAGAAATATCAGCCCTTGCCTCCAGAGATGCTTGAATCATCGTAAGACCTCAAGCTGATGATTTCCAAAATTGCTCACACTGTACGACCTGAACTAAAGAATTCCAATTCATAAAGTGCCTGTACGTGAAATTTTGGAAGGCGAGATTACTTTTAACTTGCTTTCTCATTAACTCATTTAAGCCAGGAAAGCATTACCGCATTTCTACCATTAAACCCGCGGGCGCTGTTGCGTTATTCTACCATTAAAGCCGGGAAAGCGGATACGTCGTTTTGTAGTATTTGTTGTTTTTTCCACCTATTTTCGGTCTTTTGGCCAATGAAATGCATCAGAATACATGTGGGAGTGTCGCAATGCAACTTTATTGAAGGTTTGGACAAATAAACTCAACTTCTCATGACAGCATATAGGTATAAGCTCTCAAATATTTTTTAAATTTAATTTCTATCTGCTACAGAGGCTTTTTATTATTTAGTATGGGTTGACACTTCTGTTGAATTTCCATAAAAACTTCAGGTTTTAGGGGGTTATTTTAAAATCGCCCAGAGGTTTTACAGGCATTTTTTACAGGCGTTTTAGGCCTAAATGGGTTTAGGTAGAGTTCCCAAATTTGTAAAAGCCAAGTTGTAATACCGAACTAAACAATATGATTAATCCAGCCACTAGATTCTGTCACACCATTCAGACACTGGCCATGAATGAACCGTCTGAATCACTTTACTGTCATTTGCTCCCCTCTTCCTGGAAATGTTCCTCTCCAGCTCCACCCCTTCCACTCTCTCAACCTCCTTTTTTCTCTCCTTTCATTCAGCGTGGTTTCATCTCCCTCCAACCACCGTCCCCCGCCCACCCAACCGACCGACTGGCCGTTAGACGAGAAGGAGTTCCTTTTCTTTTCGAAGAAGAAAGTCCAACGGGCGAAAGGAAGAGAGAGCGCGCAGGCAGGACATGAAACCTCTTCCCAACCGTCTCGCCCACCCAGGCCAAAGCCTCTCAACTCACAAGCCCTTCAGCGGGCATTTTCTAGCGCTGTGAATTTTTGTGCAGGTAAAGATTAGCAAAGAGCCCTCGGCAACAAAGCATTCAATCACATTCAAGTAGGGCCCTGTATCAAATGCGCCCTCCACCTCCACCTACTTTAGGAGTGCAGGTCTTTCTTCTCGTCTCCCTTTTTACTCTCCTCTCTTTGGCTTGGTCAGACTGAATTGCCTTTGAAACAGGCATCTCTGCTCCCCCCCCCCTCTCTCTCTCCCCTTCATCTCTTGTCAATCTGAGAAAGCCAGGAAATGAACGCTCTTTGTGGGATTAATTAATAGCGGGAGCTGGTCAGCGCGCTAGCAGAGCTGTAATTGCTACTCAGCAGAGGGAGGAGGATGAGATGGAGGGAGGAGGGGTTGGAGAAAAAGTTTGGGTTGCAGTTTTTTTGAGTGCGGAGGGGGTGTTCCTGAGCGCTTTGAACTGAAGGGCTCTGCTGCAGTGGATTAAAGTGAGAAGAGAGAGATAGAGGAGGGAGGAGGGGGGGCTTTGAAGTCTGCTGAAAGGTCTAGGAGAAGAAGAAGTGAAGTTGGGTGGTAGAAATTCTGTCTGGCAACATCAAACAGTGTTATCGCCCACTTTCACCTGTTGACACTCAAGGGTGAAGACACTAGATTCAACGCTGTGAGCTGCAAGGCTTCACGTCCTCTTCTTCTTCTTCTCTCAATCTCTGTCTTTTCATTTTAGTAGACGTATCTCCACCGAGGTCGCTCACATGCAGATTCGTTTTGTTTGGGCGGTTCACGCGGGATGATTCCACTGCTCGAATCTACAGTTATTTGGTTGATTTCCAAAGAAAATGCAACCACCTGAACTCAGGGGTCAGCCTGGTGTGCGCACATGAATGTGTGCATATAAGCGTTTGTATCATTAAAATGTTATTTTTTTCCCACCCTACTCCCACACAGAGCCACATTTGAGCTAAAAGATTTGACTCAAGTGTGTGGTTGATTGTGAAAAAAGACTCATAAGGTCATCAACTGATTACTGAACAAGTACTGGTTTTCTTTTTTTTCTTTTTTTAAATGCAAGAGTTTAACTCATTAATTCTTCATAACTTTTATTCCAACAAAGGCATCATATAATATCTTTGGCTATCATAATCAAAGTTTTTTCCTTTGGTGGAAAGTTTGCAACAAAATTACAAAGAAGTAGCCGTAAGTATAATTATAATACACCTTTGTTGAACACTTGATTCTTATTGTTCACTTAGGCTGTTGGATAACATACAGGGAGTTAGGGCTGGGCGATAAATCGATATAAAAAATCTATCAATATATTTTTAAATGTGATATGAAATTAGACCAAATCGCATATATATATCGATATAGTTCAATTTTTTTCTTTCTTTATATATATAAATGCTGCCCTTACTAGGGTTTGTCATATTTAGTTATTTTGTAATGTTATTTTGTAATATATTTATTTAAGAAAAAGATTGGCCTTTTATATTTCATGGGCTATTTTTATTTAAGATATTTTTTTATTTAAATGTGCACTTTATAGAGCTTTGATTTTTTTTTTTTTTTTAAAGGTACTCCTGTTGTTACACAGTATTTATGTTCAATTAAATAAAAAGTTTCAATAAAACTACTTGTGACATGTCATATTTTTCTTTGACTTTGACTGAGCATTTACTCTCACTTTGAGAAAAAAGTATCGGGATATATATCGTATATTAACATCAGCCTTAATATATCGGGATATGAATTTTGGTCCATATTGCCCAGCCCTACAAGGAGTGGGTTGTTATTGCAAAATAAACCACTCTGAAGGTGTTTATTGTGCAATATTTGCTGTACATTATTGCTCAGTTAATATATTTTCAATCAAAAATGAAGTATTATGTAGAAAACCTGGTTCTTTTGTTTTCAAACTTTTGGATAACTTTGTTTTTATGAACCAAAAGCAGTCTATTTTAGCACATATATATTTGTCATGATAATAGATGATAATTATCAGTTGAATTAGTTGCAAAAGAAAACATTTTTTGTCGTTACATTTGATTTTGGTAACGTAAATAAAACTTAAATTTACTGTTCAAAACAACACACAGCCCTTTTCCATTTAAAGCTTCTTCTTTCTTTTTTTTTTAAAAACACACACATTCTCACATACACACTTCAGTCCACTCATGTTCAAACCTCCTTGAAAAATGAGGGTTTATGTAAATTTTGTAAAAACTTTGCAAATAGCCTTTTTTTTGGGGCTTTTTTGCTGAACTGCTAAATTAGTGTTGGATCGCCCATGCGTACGGAGACTTAATCATCAATAATCTTTTCATTTCTGTGAGAGATTATTCAGTGGGGCCTTTGGTGAATGTGCTCTGACGCTGCACTTGCACATAAGAAAACACTTCTAATGTACTTCTCTGCTTTGGCCTACTATTGTGTCTTTTCTCTGCCGTGTTATGATCAGTTTAAACAGCTTTTAATGGTGGAAAAAAATCACATTTTGATCATTTTCAGTGAACTATGAATGTATAATTGGACTATTTTTCTGAATTCAACATTATACAGTAACACGAGGTTAAATGAGCGCAGACTTGCATTCATTTTCAAAAAATAATGTGGTCTCTATATCTTGGAATTAATTCATTTGATTAAACGGCTATGAAATAAAGCATAAAAGTCAGAAAGAAAGTTTTATTAGTTACTATGTTTATAAGTTACTTGTGTTGTTTCCAGCAGTGATGATTACTGTAATTAAGTACAATTTTGACAAATCAGCAAAAAATGATGATACATTATTATAGATTAAACTACCATGCAGCATATAAAGTCATTAAAATGACCTCCACATTTAAATATCCTGATAATTTAATATATAATTATTCTTAAATGGGCCATTCTGCACAGGGAGCAGGTATTTAAAGTATATTCCAATGCTTGGACTTTTTTCTTTGAAGCAAGTCAAAGCTTGAATGCAGGATTTCCACACTATGGTAGTTACTTTTACTTTTTTGCCACTAGTTGTTTTAAGCCATAGTGCTTTGAAATGGATGATACCTGGTGGTTACTGCTATATCAAGTTCATTTCTGCAGCCTTTTGTGGCCTTAAGTAGCTAAACTGTTGATTTAAACAACTAATTAAAAAGACATCATGCAAATGCTTTCTAAAATAAGCAAAAAGAAACCAAAGAAATCAGAGAACACGCACAGAGAAACGACCCTGTTAACTGCACCGTAATATCATAGCTTACACAAGACCACAAAGAAACAAACTTAATCCTTTTTTTTTTAAGTTTTAGGTAAACATGGGTCGTGATTATGCTACCAGTGGTCTACAGAAAATAAATAGATCAACTGTGTGCAGCTCATGGGAGTGGACAAGTGCAAATGAATACCCTTAAAGTCAAAAATATGCACCAGACGGAGAAATCGTATGCATATCCAGTGAAGTGAGCCCACATTCACTCATCCATTATACTAGCTTGGCACATTTTAGACACACACACACACACACACAGTGGACAGACAGTAATATCAAAATGCAGGAAAGAGAGAGATGTAGTGAGGGGGGGAGAGGTGGAGGTGGGGGTGGGGTTGGGGGTGGGCAGTCAGAGGAAAAGAGTGATCCTTGATTTTTATGCAACGCCTGTTCAAAATTCAACCATCCTTGAGGCGCGCTTGTGCAACACTTTGCTGATGTCTGGAGGCCTGTAATTGTGCACACACATCAATTATGGATCGGGGCTCTGGTACTCCTCGCCTCGTCCTCCGTCGGCTCCAATCAGAGCGGGGCCTGTAGCTGGTCGCGCTCCCTTGGTGCTTTTTGGGAGCAGTTTGATTACAGGTGTAGTACAGGCGGCCTTGTTAAAGACTAGTGGTTGGAGGCGGTGTTTGTACCAATGGTGGTCCCTTTCTCCGTCTTTTACTCCTTTTCCTGTCCGGATGAGGGGCATGTTGGTGGGTGGGTGGAGGGAATTAGGGAGGAAGCAAAGGGTGGAGGGAGTAGTGGTGGTGGTGGAGCTTGGGGGGGGGGTCTGATTCGGCCATCACATCCCGCTAACAATTTCTGTCAGGTCCCTAGAGGTTCCCTAATGAGCCCCACCGACACGGCCGAAGGCGAGATCCCCGCGCCGGCCCACTGAAGTGAGAAGCCAGAAGATCGGCACCTAGCAGCCTTGCAATTATTAATCAGACTTCTCTCTTTTTCCCTTCCCTTTTCACTCCTCTCTCTCTCTCTCTCTCCCTCTTTTCACTCACTCCCTCTTTTACTCTATTCATCAGTTAGTCAAAGTGTTCCCCTCTTTCTCACAGATAGGTACAATGGTCTTTACAGCCCTACATGCACACATCTATTGATAAAACGGATAGAGAGAGTGTTAAACTACTGTCACAGAAAGTCTCCTCCACTGAGATGTGACTATGGATTTTCTGCTGTATTTATTCTACATGTGATATATATACATTTTATGCTGAGTGATACTTAAATGTACTTTTTATTCCATTACATTTACCTGACAGCTGTAGTTAATTTGCAGATTTAGATTTAACATAAAATTATGCGTCATACATCGTACTACTTAACAGTATTAAAGCAGTTAAAATGGCAGTATAATAACATATAATTATATAACAAAGAAACTGTATAAATATTAGAATTCGGGACTTTTACTTGTACTCGAGTACTTTCATATGGTGGTAAAAGGTTATAAAAGTTTTGTATTTTTTAAATACTTTTTTGTTTTATTAAGTGTTTGCTTTTTCATTTTCTTTTAATTTAGTTATACATTTACTTTTACATTAGTTTGTTTTTGTTAAGGCCAGATATAATGTCTCAGAAGTATACAGCAGCATATACATACATAATACATGGATGGAGAACTGTACAGGAATGTCCATAATGTTTAGTATCCGATTTAAATACGACAGCATAGCGACACCTACTGGAATGTCAAGTCTGTTTAATCAATTTCTGAGAGTTTGCGGTGATTATTGCTGTCTATTTTCTATCATGACAAGTGAAAATAATTTCTGTTCATATTTACTTTATTTTCCTTAGTTTTTTGAACAGGGCAATATAATTTCAATGTAGTTTTAGTTATTTTTAAAAGGACAATTTTTATTCAGTTTAATAACGATGTAGTTACCTGCTTGTTTTCGTAATAGTTTCTGTTTTAGTTTACTACAACACCCGAGACGTGGTATTGTTATTTTTACTCTACTAAATGACCTGAATGCTTCTTCCAACACTGCAGAAAACTGTAGCAACTATAGGAGACTTTTTATTGTTTATATGGACTCTTCCTATTAAACCAGAGAAACAGAAATTAATTAAAATAGCTGATATTTAGCCATTTCCCATGGTTTTCTTGATAATGATTTTGGTTATTATCAAGAAAACCATGGAAAATGTCTAGATATCAGCTCTTAAATTAAACTCTTATAAGCAATTTTAGTTGTTATCATTATATGTATCCAAACAAATGTACCTTTAGTTGTAACAGGCATTGAAATAAACTATAAACTGAAGAAAACAAGGGTGGTCTGATCATTTTTTCCATGACTGTATATATGCTAAATAAACCTCTACATGGTTTTTAGGATCGATACAGTATCATTTAACGTAATACCATCATAATATATCATTATTTTCTTATAATTGTATCATTGGGACTGGTAACAAATGTCCCATGGTCCGGTGCTGGTCCACACACCAGGGATTGGGAACCACTGTTCTCCATGACACCTGATTGCAAGAACATGGTAGAATACACATTCATTTCAAATTATAGATTCAGACTAAAAATATGAGCGCATTTAAAATTGCCGGTTTTTAAAATACAGTTTTGAATGGGGAACATGACAGTTTGTTTGTATAATATATATTTTTGTACAGCAGTGTGTAGAGTGTATTCAAACATACATTTTTAAGGACCCACACTGCTACATAATAAGATTAATCCACTAGTTTCCGTGTCTCCATTCCTGAATCTGCTGTCATTTCGTTTTTACATTTATTCATCCCTTTTTTTCCCACTAATAAGTACAGTGGTTTCTTCAGCCCTATAAGTGGAAATCTACTTGTTAGGAAAAAAAAGGAGACGAGAAAGAGATGGTTGAGGAGACAAAGAGCAAGGGTCTGGGTGGCACTTTGAGCAAACACTCCCCTGTGGCCGTTAAACAGCTCCATTAACAGAAGGATAATGTACAGGCTCTATTTTGTAGGAGCTGAGTTCTTTCGCACACACACACATATGCAGACAGACTCTCGCCCACACACATCACACACACACTTTTATCCCTCTATGGAGGGAAAAAAAAAAGTTGCTTCTCTAAGTCTGGGCTGACTTGGCCTGAGGCGAAACCTGACCTTTGCACCACAAAGGTGAAAAGCTCTGTTCTCATCGGTTTGAGAAAAATGCCTCCAGAAGTAACATTTTTCCCTCTTCACATCTCATCTTTTCATCGGTTATTGTGTTTTTTTCTCTCTTCTCTGCCCCCTTTCTTTCCTCCGCTGAGTGAAAACCTCCCGTAGCCTCCCCAGCCCGCCCCCCTCCGACCCCTACCCCCCTTCCCGTCTACTTCCCTGACAGGCCCTGATGTTGCTGTAACATTTTTATCACCGGGCGGCTGCACACCTAGGAGCTGTGCAGGACGGAGCGTGTACTGTAGCTCGTGGGACGAGGGGGAAGATTGAGTGTAAGTGCTCGCTAAACAATGTTCCAGGTATTCCTCTGGAACGCCGGGGTCGCCGCTTCGGGGTCGGGTTCACGACCTCAATAAGATGTGGATTGTTGACCCTGACATGGGTGGAATTGTATATTTAGTTTCTCTCTCTCGATGAGGAGCATGAACGATGATTGATACAATAAACAGCATGTCTTCTTGTTTTGATCTATTGTTTTGTCATAACATTGAAATAATTATTCAGTAGGTGTGACATGTTTCATGTTTATTGTCATTTGCATGTTTGCAACTCTTGATCTTGACTTCGACGTTCTGCTAAAATGACTATTAATTTGCATGGAGTTCTGCATAGAGAGATGTCAGAGGAGGTTAACTTTCACTTTATAACTTCTACTATATTCATTCATTTTAACATGCAATCACTAAAAAGGGTGTTTAATCATTCATACTTAATATATAACTTAATATAATATATAAATTAATGTAATTAAAAAACATTTTTCTCATCTATCACGAATGCATTCCTGCACTGGATAAAATCCCTGGTCCGCCTGTTAACTCAAATGTATTTATTTATTATTTATTGCAAAAAAGCTAATGATTTAAAAAAGCTACTGCAGGAAAAGAGAAAAACAAAACATGGCAACTCTTTGCAGCGGCATTAATACAGTATATTAGGGCTGGGCGATGTATCGATATAAAAGATATATCGATATATTTTTAAATGTGATATGGAATTAGACCATATCGCATATATCGATATAGTTATTTTTTTCTTTCTTTATATATAAATGCTGCCCGTACTAGGGTTTGTCATATTAAGTTCTTTTGTAATGTTCGTTATTCTTTTCTCATATAAATATATTTATTTCAGAAAAAAGATTGCCCTATTTTATTTCATAGGCTATTTTTACTTAAGATATATATATTTTTTTTTTAAATGTGAACTTTATGGAGCTTTGATTTGGATAAAAAGTTACTCCTGTTGTACAGTATTTACGTTCACTTAAATAAAAAGTTTTAATAAAACTACTTGTGACATGTCATATTTTTCTTTGAATTTGACTGAAAATTTTCTCTCACTTTGCGATAAAAATATCAGGATATATATCGCTTAACGATATTCAGCCTAAACATATCAGGATATGACTTTTGGTCCATATCGCCCAGCCCTACAGTATACTAGCCTATACATGTATTTTTACTACATTTACATGCTCTTAAATGTACTCAAAAGCCATAACAACACACTTGCAAGGTGAAATTGTGCAGTTATATCATCTGGAATAAGGTCACACTGAAGTCGAGTGTTATATAATATAATATAAATATAAAAAAATAATATATAAAAATAAGCTTGTGATGCAGGGCAGGTTAGATTGAATTCTGTAAGAATCTAATGAAGTCTGGTTTGGGGAGATTAACCACACAAAGCTGAAAAAAATCTCTCCCCCTTCATCTCTGGACTCTGAGCTCTCCCTCTGCTGAGTGTTGATTGATGAGTGCAGACCTGACTGTGCAGACAACAGAATGAGTGTTAAGGAGAAGAGAGAGAGAGAGAGAGAGAGAGGGAGGGAGAGAGAGAGAGAGAGAGAGAGAGAAGAGAGAGAGTCTGCTTAATGAGAACTAAAGACAATGCCAGTGTGATGAAAGAATGAAAGTCGCTCTGCTCTGATTCAGAATTAGAGGCAGAAATTGATGCTGCAAGTGAGTCTGGAGAGTGAAAATGAGGCCACTTGCTTTAATAGCGTGCTTATGTATTGGGTAAAATGTTGTGTTTGGGCCTCAGAGGGACACGTGCATGCAGTTAGTTCAACCTCAGCGACCAGTGCATTTCTCCTATTCCCCTACAATACCACTGTGTAAGAAAATTATTTTACTTTTTAAATCATCTTTATCCACAAAAAGTCAGTTATTATCGTATAAGTGTCTCATACAGTAATAATTGCTGACTTTCAGGTCTGTAATTATGTGAGCAAACACTGTGAAGTATTAAAGCTCTGACTGTATTTCATGCTCTCACAGAGGTGAGCTGTGAGGAGGGAGCAAATGTGCAGAATAAGAAGTAGGCCATCCACCTCAGCTGACTTACACTTTGATGTAAAACAATATGATAGCTAACACCAACTGCACAATCAACAAGGAAAAAATATTTTTTTTATACCTGGAAAAAGTACCTTTTCAGAGTGACTCACTTTGAGCTTTAGATATATTTCTTTGTACTGTATTTAATTGAATAGACCTCAAAATCATTGCATTTGGTTTTGATGATGTTTTTTTTTACGTCCCAACTTTTTGAGAATTGGGGTTGAAGTTTAAAGCTTTTTTATTAAGCTTAATATTGTGACTTTAACTTGTTTATACAGGGCTTGGTTACAATTTTCAAAACACACTTTTCTGTATATTGCCACCTGTGGCTTTTCTGCACTACAGACTAAGTAAAAATGTTTAATTGGGATATTTTATTACAAAAGACGAAATAATTAATAAATTGTAGATTTTTCTTTGGATAGATTTCTTGTTGTAGTTCCCTTTGAAAGGACAAAAACAAATTATCAAGGTTATAAAAGATATGCATCTGTAATAAGTGTATGTTTTTTCCATGAAAACAAGGGGAACTCTCTCAATCAGAGTGAGAGAAATTATTTTCTGTGTTTGGTTAGTAGGGTAAAATTGCTCGTTTTTGGGGTGAAATCCATCACTAAAATCTATTAAAAACAGTCAGTATCAGCCTATTTTATTCTTATGAGATTACGTACAATTCTGATTAAGTACAGTGTCAATGCTGAACCACATATTCATTGACTGCTCTTGATACTTGCATGCACAACTAAACTTTCACCTCGCCACAAAACTCCGTCCTGCTGAGATGCAGTTTCGTCCTTAAAGATGGAATCTAAGTGCAGCACGATAAATAAATATGTAAGGTGTGAGGCAGCACGGAGGAAGAAGAGGAATATTTGAGGTGGCTGAGAAGAGGGTGGGATGGTGTGTGTGTCGACTAGGGGGATATTGTGTGTTGGTTTCTGTTGTTCGTGTGGGTTTCTACATGTGTGTGTGCGAATGGGGGTGAGTGATGGAGAGAGGGTGAGGGTGAGGAGGTGGTGGTGGTGGTGTTGGGGGGGGTTGGGTGGTAGCCCCGCTGTTTGGCCATACGCTCCTGCCTTCTCTTGCCTTTTCAGCCTGGCTGACCAGAGAGCTCATTTGCATTAGCGGTGTGTGTGGGGTGACGGGGTGGTGGAGGGGGGGGGGTTGGATTTCGCTCGAGGCCTGTCTACTCTTCCAGGCAGTGGACTGGTGTGTGTGTGTGTGTGTGTGTGTGTGTGTGGAGGGGGGGATCACGCGCTGGCAGAGAGGACGTGTCACATCCATGTAGCCCCCGCTAATCAGGGCCGGCTTGAGCAGCGGCCAACTAGCCGAGGCCCCGCTTCCCCTTCCACACCATGTGAAGAAATGCAGATAATGGTGCACGCTATGGAGAGAGAGGCATGCTGGGAAAATGCTACATACATGTAGGGGTGAGAGCTGCTGGTGGGTTAGCTTGGAGTTCAGCATATGGGGTGGTATCGTGCATGTGTGTGTGTGTGTGTGTGTGTGCAAAGGGCGGCCCACAAGCACACGCACACTCACGGCTCTGACAACCCACCAGCAGCTCTTTTCCTTTGCAAATCCTCAGTCATTTGGTGAAGTGCTAGTGACCCCTATGGGCAAGATGCTGTGGTTTTTGGCTATTCATGATGTGCATGGCTGAATTTGCACTAACCCAGAGGAAAAAAAAGGAAAAACATGCACATGGCATGTAAAACCACGTTTGAAATATTCCCCGAACTAGAGTCAAAATGTAAAAATCTGCTCCTTGCCTCATGAAGCCCTCCACCCTGCTTTTCTGGAGATTTTTTTTTTTGGGACAGCAGCTCCAGAGGAATCTTCACCCATGCAACGTGTAAAAAAAAAATCTTTTTTATCTTTCGATTCCTCACTATTTTGAATGTTGGAGTAGTGCAGGATTAACCGATTTACATCTGAACACTCCAAAAACTGAAAATAAAGTTACAGGGCACACTGTTTTGGCGCCAATACCAACAGAAAAACACATAAAACAGACTGGGTGACCACAACATGGCTTTTGGTGGATATAGACAAACCTGGCAACCCAGAAGAAAACATCCAAGAGACTTCCTGCGACACTGCAGCCTGTATCAAGACTATAGGAAGTTATTTTTCAGAATAAAATGCCAATTTTTAGCTAGGGAGAACTAGCATTGCAACAAGGTAAAAAAAAAAAAAGTACATAAATGTATTTTGTTCCTTCAAAATAAGACTCCTCTCAAGGAATTATAAGTCTACATTTTAGCTCTTCTTACTGAGAAAACAGCCAAGAGACTTCCTGCAACACTGCAGCCTGTATTAAGACGATAAAAAAGTTATTTTTCAAAATAAAATGCCAGTTTTTAGCTAGGGAGCAACTAACCTTGCAACAGAGTAAAAAAAGCACATAACATGCATTTTGTTTCTTCAAAATAAGAGTCCTCTCAAGGAATTATTAGTCTACATTCTAACTCTTCTTACTGTACAAATAATGTACAAATTTAAATGTGAATTTGACTGGCAGAGTGTGTGTGAGACAGAGGGGGGTGGGAGATTGTGACAGCAGCAGTATCAGCAGCTAACAGCACCCTCCTCCCCTCCCCTCACCTCCCATTTCACCTCCCTCAGGTCTTCAGAAAAGAGGACTTTGCCTGAGCCGAAACCTGCCGCTCTTATTCTATCATCCTCTACAAACAAAAAGGCAGCCGAGCGAGAGACGGGAGACACGGGGAGAGAAATCGGAGTGGAGAGAGAGAGAGGAGGGATGAGTAAAAAGAGGGAGGGACTGAGTAAAAAAACACGGGGAGAGATTTAGCTGTGCAGGTTCAGATTTCCAAGCGACCCCTGTGTTTTCCTTCTTCATCAGCTGCCCTCGTCGTGGCGGTGAGCAGATGTAGCAAACACACACCCCCTTCAAGTCTTCTAAAGCGTCTGATCCGCATCTTAACTTAAGGAACATATAATGTATTCCAAAATAATATGACACAAAGGGATGAGAAATAGCAGGATGAGGCCTGTAATAAGCTAAAAGGGCTACGTGGATAATAACCTCTGAGTAGGAGATGTGGAGACCCGGGCCTATATGTTTCTCCTTTGCCCGCCCGGGATCTCTAATCCTGGGCTTTGAGAGGGGGATGCAAGGGGAAGGGGCTGAGGTTGAAGTTAGTGTAAGATGCATTAGTGTCTTCTACACATGTGCGCCCTAATCCCTGCTCTCCAGCTTTTTCTGAGCTGCTTTTGTATTTCATTTTTCTCCTCTCCCTCTCCCCCTCCCCGCCCTCCATCCTCTTTTCTCTCCTCCGCTCCCTCTTTCCTCCGCTCTCCTCTCTTGACCAGTTAAATCCCGACGGGGCCGCTGGAGTGACAGGCCCCATTCAGCGGTGTGCTGGGGGTGACAGCTGGTGAGAGGCCCGTGTGAAAGAGCGTTGCCCCCATGATGCCTCCGCCACCCCTCCTCTCGCCGCACACACACATACAGCCGAGGCAGGAGCGAAAGGGCCGGGCAGCAGCTGAGCCGCCTCTGCCTCGTCATCCCTCGTGTCCTTTTCCACCCTTTCAGTCCCTTTGGACAGTCCGAGAACAGCCCCAGCACGGGGGAAAACAGGTAGTTGCCATTTTGAAGTGTCAATCTGGAATTCGGATTCAGTTCTGTCGGGGTCATTCTGCAGCGTTTCATCAGCTGTCAGTCAAACCTCATTGGCGGTAAAGTTTCTGTTGCAGGTTTCTGTTCTGCTCTTATTTAACGTACATTAGGGCTGGGTGACATATCGATATAAAAAAGAATGTGTCGATAGAATAAGACGTATCGCATATATTGATAAAGTAAAAAAAAATGTATCCTTTCTTGCAAGAGTTTAACTCATTAATTATTTCATAACTTTCATTCCAACACAGGCATCATATATCATAATATCCTTGGCTGTCATACAATCAAAGTTTTTCCTTTGGTGGAAAGTTATCAACAAAATTACAAAGAAGTATCCGTAAGTATAACTATAACACACCTTTGTTGAACACTTGATTCCTATTGTTCAGTTAGGCCATTGGATAACGTAGAGGAAGTTAGGGCTGGGCGATATATCAATATAAAAATTATATCGATATGATTTTAAATGTGATGTGGAATAAGACCATATCGCATATATCGATAAAGTTAAAAAAAAAAAGTTCTTTATATATAAATGCTGCCCTTTCTAGGGTTTGTCATATTAAGTTCTTTTGTAATGTTCGTTATTCTTTTCTCATATAAATATATTTATTTCAGAAAAAGATTTGCCTCTTTTATTTCGTAGGCTATGTTTATTTAAGATGTTTTATTTAAATGTGCAATTTATGAAGCTTTGATTTAAAAAAAATACTCCTGTTGTTATACAGTATCTATGTTCACTTAAATATAAGCTTTCAATAAAACGACTTGTGATATTCAGCCCTAATATATCGGGATATGACTTTTGGTCTATATCGCCCAGCCCTAGATCTGCTTTTGCTGCTTTTGTTTAACGTACAATATGTAGTTTTCTGCTCCTTTAAAATAATAGCAATAGACAGAGCAATGGCATCAGTTCCTCTCAATTAAGATTCTTTCAGTGTTTATTGTTCGTGGCAATTTTTCCCCAGATAACTGAATTATCTGCAGTTTCATCCTCTCCAAAACCAAACAGACCCGGTGATTAAATCCAGCGAAAAAGCAGAGTAAAGTAGTAAAAAATATGTGTGTTCCCCTCGTCAACTGAGGGGCCGGGAGCCGAACTGTTTACTAAGCTTGTTTCTCTGATAACTTAAGATCCAGTTCAGGAGGTTTTTAGCAGGAGCTGAATTATCCGCAGAGGTCTCCTCTGCAAAACAAACTGATCCAGCAATTAAAAGCGGTAAATACACAGAATTAAACAGTTTCTTGGTAAAAAATCAGTGTTTCTTCAATGCCGTTCAGTGCTGCCAATAACGTTTCCTCACTGAAAACCTAAGATCAAAATGCTTGATTACTAACATCATTCATCTGGTCAAAATATACTTAAAAATGTATCATGAAAGTGTGGCTGAAACCTAGATATAAAGTCCATTTATCACAGCTTCTGATGGAGAACAACAATGCTGAAGCTTGTGTAAAGGAGATGAAGAAATAAGACTGTTGCCTTGATTAAAATTACAGGCTTATAGGTTTGAACATTGATGGAAACGTTTTGGATAATATAAGTACAAATGCACAAATGTTGCATATTTTAAAGGTAAATATGTAACCTTTATAAGAGAAAAATCAATTATTAATACAGAATTCTCTTTTTTTTTTATACAAATACAAGTCTGACTTAAAAAGGAATTATATTTTTTCACATTCATCACTTCCTCACTTTATTTTAAATAAACTACAATGATTTTCTTGCAGCAGGAAACATATCAAATCTGGGCGAAAAATCCCCAAATCTGGAACTTTTTAGTGAAAAATTAAAACAATGATCCTCATTTCTGGAGGGAATATGCTGTATTTGTTATTTATATTAAACCAAAACTATACTTAGGAGCAAAAATAGAGGCTTTTAACAACTGTGTGCACAGGTTGATTCACTTTTGGTAACACTGGAGCACCAAAACACATTTATTTGTGCAAAAATGTCAAGGATTGTGACTTTAACCGTCATTTACGGCAACCCGGAACGATTTTAACTTGCTTGGTGGGTTTCAACGAGGCTCCACAGTATCCAGCTACTTGATCCAACTGCCCTCCCTAAAGTACAGTAGTTGGTCTGCTCTCAGCATGGCTCTCTAGTCAGTTCAGTTCATTAACAAGGGGGAGCTTGTGTTGCTCTGAGGCCTGTATTATTGTGTGTGTTTGAGCGAGTGCTGATGAGATGGACCTACAGCAGTGTGTGTGTCTGTGTGTATATTTGTGTGTGTGTGTGTGTGTGTGTGTGTGTGTGTGTGTGTGTGTGGGGCCCGTCTGGTGCTGCCCTCATGTCGCCCATGACAGCATGTTCGTTCTCTGCCCCCAGCTTGCTTGCGTTGCCTCGTGTCCATCAATCTGTGAGTGCGCCCTCACCTGCACCTGTTTGTGTGTGTGTGCATGTATGCATCACTTATTTGCTCTGTGAGTGTGTTTCCTCCCACATTACGGTGTGTGTGTGTGCGTTTCCCTGCCTAACGAGGGTCCCTAGTCCATATGTGACTTCCTCATTAACGGGCCCACATGACAGGGACAGAGGCGCTGGCCGCTGGCCCAGAGTAGGGCTGACACTGCCGGACCCCCAGACGCCAGCGGGACCGTGTGTGTGTGTGTGTGTGTGTGTGTGTGTGTGTGTGTGTGTGTGCTCGGCCACAGATGCCCTAACCATGTGGCCCCCTGTTCTCTCTTCCAGTTAGGACCACTAATTACAGGCTGGATCTCTCCCCTCTACCTCCCTCCCTCCATCCCTTCCTTTCTCATTCTCTTTTTGTCTGTTTTTGAAGTGATAATGGCGTCATTGGGTCGTAATTGGCCGGCTAAGATTGATAGTAATTGATAGGAACGGTTCACGGTGCGCTGCTCTACAGTATGTTGCGGGGTTGTTAGTTGAGAAGGTGTTTGGTTTAAACTGTCTGGGAGGAAGATGGAGAGAGATTTACAGTGCAGCAGGGGCTAATAAACAGAAGGAGAAGCTGAAAATAAAAGTTCGACGGGAGCAGGTTGCGAGCGAAATGACAGATCTGTGCAAGGACAAACTAGCAGCACACAACAGTTTGAACAGTCGATGCTGGCAGAGTGTGTTAGAGCGCGGCACCAGGCAACCCGCCACAGCAGTGATTGACAGGCTGTCACAGAGAGACTGCTTTCCGGTACTTCAAGTCAACTTTCGCAAAAACACTACTCTGCCTGCCATACTTGGCAGAGGCACAATTGGATTACAAGCAGTTCTGTTTGTGCTGCCGGTGCCACATTCAGTGGGAATCACGGGCGAGAACAAATAATGTCAGCGAGGCTTTTATTGTGTGCAGTTAGTGGTCACAGGGAGTGTTTTTCCCATCATGCTGAGCTGCAGTGAGGACACATAAACATGAAGTGACACTCAGCTCCACCAACACCACAGTCGCTATAGTGCTTCCTGCTGACTTTGGAAAATAAGATTATGATGATTAGAAAAGGACAGTTGCTCTTTAGCAGTTTGGGAGCAGTGTGCCAAAAAAATATGAATAATTCTGTAGACACAGTCATTAACAAAATTAAATTCTGTAGAGACGTTGGTTATTCTACACATACCACACTTTATGATGCTTGTGTCCCCCCAATACTGAGATATGCTACAGGAATATGCACCATTTCATAGCAGCAGTTTATAAAAACTGGCAGACCATTCTCATTCCCAGTTGCAAATACTGACTCTTTATCACCACCCTACCAACCAAGGCAATATAAGATGCTCAAAACAAGGGCTCTGGAAGTCAGGTGACGTAGTATAAAGAGCGAGAAAGTACGCACAGGTGTCTCCTCGAAAATGTCAATAGCTGCAGACATCTCCTGGACACTGGTTGGGCGGATGGGTCACAGTTTTCAATTCCAATGCTGTTCTCATTGATAACTTGTATGTGTAGGAATCCTTGATTTTTAACAATGAGCCTCATTTTTAGAGGGAATATGCTGTATTGATTATTTCTATTAACCCAAAACTATACTTAGGAGCAAAAATAGAGGCTTTTAACAACTGTGTACACAGGTTGATTCACTTTTGGTAACATTGGAGCACCAAAACACATTTATTTGTGTAAAAAAAAAAAGTATAAGATGCTCTGAGCAAGTGCTCTGGAAGTCAGTTGAAGTAGTATAAAGAGTGAGAAAGTACGCACAGGTAGGAGGTTGCAGAATGGTCTCCTCTCAAAAACGTCAATATAAGGCGTTTGTACTTTGTAGTACTTTACAGCAGAATACGACTTGTATTTACCTTTTCCATTGTACTCCGACGCCATCTTGCTGTAGTAATGATCGTCAGCGATGCAGAGTTTGAATATCAGACTCTGGGCTGGAGGAAGGGGAGGTGGATGAGTCGATAAAACGTCGGACAATCAGCCAGGAGAACGAGGATCGTGTCCTGTGTGAAAACAAAAGTCAGTAACTTTTTACATAACTTCCATTTTTTACGTAACTTCCGTGGCTCACATTACCCTCGTAACTACTTCACTTCAAGCATTTATTTACTTTTATTGTTCTTTCATAAAACTTAACTAGGAAGTCTTTTGCCCTAAACCTAGGTCAGTTGTTTTGTAGGCTAAATTTACGGAAACTGTAGCCTTTTTTACAACCACGAACCATATGTGTATGTATACAATGACATGTGTGCTATTTTTGGATTGCTCCGCTGTACCGGAAGCCGCAAAACACTCAGGCGTGCTTTTATGGGTGGTATTGACAAACGGTTAATTCTGTCTTTTAGGTTGGAGATCTTGTTGGAGGTTGGGGTAGAAAGATAGGTGAAAAAAAAGTGTAAGTTCACTGACTGAATGAAGGCTATGCAACTTAATTTACATAAAACCCAAGCTATGAACTTTTCTTAAACCTAACCAGTATTT
The DNA here is from genome assembly GCF_030273125.1 of Centropristis striata. NCBI lineage: Eukaryota > Metazoa > Chordata > Actinopteri > Perciformes > Serranidae > Centropristis > Centropristis striata. The sequence goes on along the minus strand of NC_081540.1, from coordinate 9,818,515 downwards.
TTTTTTTTATTCACAACTTTAACTATGGGTTCCAAAGGTTTAAAACTTTGACATCACTTTTTAATACACTGGGTAGTCCTAAACTATGATCAAAGGTCCGGACCCCAACTGTGAAATCACCTGATTAAAATACAAACAAATATAAAGACTGATTTCAACTTATTTGTTGGCAAACTTCTTGAAATGTTCTTTAACTTAAACATTAACATGAATTGTGTTTCACTTTCAACTAAAGCTGCAACTCTCGCTCTTTCTCGACCAGTGGCTCTAAAAACATCAGTGCAAGTGTGAAACATAGTTAATCACTCTAATGAAATATTGTTTGAGCAAATTACATTTTACTCTCCTACACAATCCTTCTGTACAGAGCTTCCACTTCAAAAATCAGCATCCAAAGAATGCTTTATTAAGCAGAACATTCAATCAGAATTAGATGGTGTACATTTCATTTTTAAAGTTATTTTTTACTTGGAGACAGACAGCTGATAATTTAATCATTGAGTTAGCAGTTTATGTGTTTTGGAGATTGATTTTTTTACATTTTCTGTTTGGTTTGTGTTTCTGTTGGTAAAACAGGATTATAGAAAAACTACTGGCATGATTTTAATGAAACTTGGTAGCGAGATGAAGCATAGGCCAAGGAAGATTAACAAATTATTATAATTTTTGTCAACACTACGAAATAGGGCTTTTGATCTGCAATAATTTGGTGTTAGAATAATCGGAAAAACATCTTCACGACTGAAATAATTCCCATGAAGACCAGCCTTGGTCAAAACAAAACCCCTGAAAGTCAACAAACATTTTGGTAAACATTTTTGTTTCCAGGTTACAAATCTAAGCTCATGAATGCACTTAAGTTGGAAAAAGATTCCAACTCGGGAAATTGGACCATTGAAGGAGCAAGTAAATGCACCATCGGTCTTGGCGCAGGTCTCGGCTCCCTGAGTGCCATCCTAGTTTATTCATGTTTTGGACCTGCTGGATTGTTTTTGTCACTGTTCACACATGTAAGCGAGATTTGTTTTGCCAAACTTTCAAGGCTTTGGTAGAATTCTGTTGGTATAATGGAAAATAAATGGAAAATAGTACATGGCAGACTTTAAAAATGCTTAGAGTGCCAGCACAACCCAGCTGCACGCAGATGTTCATTCCAGAGAAACATGACAGCAACACTATCTCAAGGATTCCCACACAACAAGTGGGAAGTTATCAGTGAGAACAGCATTGGAATTAAAAACTGTGACCCATTCGCCCAGCCAGTGTCCTGGAGACGTCTGCAGCTTTTGACAACCACCAGCTGCTCCTCGCCACCTGCACTGACCTCCTGATCTCCGGGTGTGAGCTCTGATGGTTCTCCTACTATTGTACCTGTCTGGTTCACACATGTAGCTCTTCTTAGTTACATATATGCTCATTTCAGGGTCGCCGGATGTTGTTAAGGAACTATGAAATCAAATGATCTCCATTAAAAGTTCCTTTTCAAGGTTAGTCAGGCGGCTTAGCCAGAGAAAGGGGACACGCCGGACAAAAGCACCAATTTTTTTCCACATACTCTCTATCACTATAGGTTTCAATTTTTGGTAGGAGCCACTTCATCAAGATTGTGGATTGGAGAGGGCAGCCATATAAAGTCTATGAGAACCTATATATCTTCCAAGCCACTCAGAAGGTCAATCTTTGTGTCAAATTATACAATTTCTGGGTCCAGGAATCAATTAAAGCTATTGAGAATATCACTAGATGATTATTTGATCAAATAAATATGCTCATTTTCACTCAGACTGGTAGGCAACTCGCTTCAAGTGCTGCAGCAGGGAATCCTGAGTTGAAAATGTTTGGAATCTATGTTCACAGAGATTGCGGATTAGCGGTCATGTACACTGCTTAAAAAAATCAAGGGAATGCTTTCATCTCATGTCAGATCTTGATCAACAAATTATTTACAGTGAGTCATCTAGTGATATTCCCAACAGCTTTAAATGATTCCTTGACCCAGAAAATGTATATTTTGACACCAAGATTGACCTTCTGAGTGGCTTGGAAGATATACTGGTTCTCATAGACTTTATATGGCTGCCATCTCCGATCTGCAATCTTGATAAAGTGGCTCCTACCAAAAATTGAAATCTCTGGTAATGGAGAGCATGTGGAAAAATGTTGGTGTTTTTGCCCGGAGTGTCCCCATTCCTCTTAAATCTGGTCCTAAGCCACCTGACTAGTGTATAAAAGCTCACTGAATCTTTGCCCAGTGTTTCCAATCAAATATTTTCTGTCTACATCGAAAACAATATTTCATTATTAATTTGCTTCCATAATTACAATATGTGATTATTCACATTATCATGGATTTTTCTTGGACGACGTATGCTTGAGAAAATGCGTGGCAATCATTAAGGTACTGTTTGGTTAAAAAAGCCTGATTTACGACTGTGCAATTGTACAGGGTTTAGCGACTAATTACTGTGTACATTTAAGACTAAAAAAGGCAGCTGATTGTGTTACAGAGCTATTTAAACATGTATGTTAATTGGTCAGGTTTCCACACAGCCTGTGTTTTATCCGCAGATTGTCGGCTCAAGATTTTTCTGTTTACTTCAAAATAATTACCTGTCACACAAATGTTCAGGCCCCAGGGGCAGTTTAGCGTCCTCAGCAGATATCATTTTTCCCTAAGCGGGTCTTAAACTGCCTCCTGGTGTTAAAATTAATTGCCCCTGCCCAGACGCAGGGTTGACCTCAGACAGCCGTTTGACCTCTGACCTTCCAATTGTCATGTTGCTTTTCCAGGGTAAACAGAGACAGAAGGCTGCCTGTCTGTTGACCTCATGCTCCGTCTGTGTCTGACTGTTATATTCAGGCTGTATTACATTCACAACAAATAAAAAACTGAAACTTCAGTGTCAATTATTTAGTGCTAACTTTCATCCTATTATCTGTTAAAACTAGAAAAAAATAATTAAAATTAAAATTAATTTAGTTCAAATACAATTACAACCCTGATTCCAAAAAAGTTAAGAAAATGTAAATAAAACCAATGCATTAATATTTTATAATAATTTGTTTTCTGTAAATTTAGACTGAACTTAACTAAACTATTCTGTTTTTATAATGTTGGGTAGATTAAGAAAACCATGAATCATATCTTATAAACTCAAATGTTTAATAATTATAATAATACATTAAATGTATATAGTGCTTTTCTTGGCACTCAAAGACACTTAATATAAAGAAAAAAATAAATAAGAACATAGATTAAACCCTCTGGTATCACTAGGTACATTTTTCGACCAAATTTGTCATTTTTTACTTTTGTTTTGGCAATAATTTTGGCTGTGATACTGCATATGGCATATGATTTTTGGAAGAAGGTCTTTTTTCTTGATGTACTTTGGAGTTCAAATTTCAAAATTCAAAAAGTTGTTTAAGAGGTTTATGCAGAAAAAAGTAGAAAAAATATTTGTATGTGGACATTTTTGGCTTTAATGGCCTTAAAGGGCAATACATTTTAAATCTGACACTACACAAAAACTAAAAATGCATCAAAATCAATTTTGTTCTTAATCTTTGACGTATCCAAGTTTGTGATAAAATCCAATGCCCCAGACAAAAATAATTTATTATATGGAAAATATCTACACTTGTGGGTTTTTTTCTTCATAAAAATCATCAGTTCATCACATTGTGCAATCAAACTGGCATTTAAAGGGTTAAAACACCCCAAAAATTTTTATGGTAGTAAATTAAAGTTGGGTCGCTCCCAGCGTATTTTGTCTCATTTATAGATCTATTTTTCTTGATAAATAAGCAGTATCCCTGCTAAATAACATGTTTACAGTGTCACAAACAGGTTGTGTGTATAGCTTCATGGTTGGCAGCTATTACTCATCCAAATTTACTTTAATGCTACAATTCCCAGTCCCCACTACCTATGTGTAGCTACACTAAATATAGCAACACGATGATTTACTGTTATGTACTCATATAGACAGCAGGAATTCAGTGCTATAGAGCTTGTGGCAATTTGGGGGTTACAGTTTATCAACCTTCCTGTGTGTCTGCCAATCAAACGGTCTGTCTGTCAGCCAGTCGACAACAAGCATCGGAGATAAAGAGAAAAACTTGTTCTCAGAATAGAATCAGCTGTTCTCAGACGCTTTCACTCTCAGGAGAAGCACTCCTTGTCTGACAGTGGCACAGATAAGACCAAGATTTCTTTTTGGGAGAGAATAAGTGATGGAGTGAACAGCTACATGACTGCAGAGTGGTCACGAGGTGCAGCTTCAGGCCTAACAAAGCTTTGTCCTCTCTCAGAGCCATGTCATTTCTTCACCATGATTGCCCTCTCGAGACATCTTGTGGCGCTGATCTGAATCACTCAACCCCCCCCCTGCTATTCCAATCCCTAAAACGCACCCTCCGGTGTTTAGGTTAAAGAAATCAAGTGAAAAGAGGAAATTAATTTTGTTTGAACCCATTTCACCTTTTAAAGTGCCCCCGGGTAGCCAGAAGGCAACGAGAAGTGAGGTTGGATGTGATAACAGCTATCTGCTAGCTGCTTATGGTCTGCAGCGCTTTCTCCCCCACAATGCACTTCCACAGTGGCTGTCCAGGGGTCAGTTTTGACACATTTAAGGTCTGTACCCTTGGATGTTCCTCTAACTACACAGAAAATACTGTGCAGTATGTCTTAAACATGTTGTCTAGGAATGAAAGTTGAGTAGGAATGAGACTATCCTTTAAAAAAAAAAACAACCCTATAGTCTTTTGTTGAAGTATCTTATTATGACAGTATCCTCTTGCAGAAAGTGGTTTCCCAATGGGCAACCAAAAATCAACGGTGACTTATTCTATCTGAACATAACAAACGTTGAACGAAGTTCTATGTCATGTTAAGAACTACGCAATGTATTCTCACAAACAGGAGAATGGTTTCTTAGAAGTTTGCACCAGAAATTGCAAAAGTTATGTAGCCAGTGTAGTTATTTTATCCAAGTCATGATCCTTTCCTAAACCTAACCAAACCATTTCACAATGCTAACCATGTGTTTAAACTGTGACTTGACGTGGTGATCTCCCGCCACCCATAGGGGCAACAAATCCAACGGTACACTCACGGTACAACGGTGCCTTCTAAAAATAGCACACAGGTACGATCCACGAATGTAAAAAAGACTGCAGTTTCCTTGGATTTATGTTGTAAAACCACTGATCTAAGTTGAGGGGAAAAAACTTCTGGTAAGGCGTTGTAAAAGACAGTCAATAAATGTACTTTAATGCCGGAAGTGAAGTACTTACAAGGGTCACGTGACTACCGCAAGTTATGTAAAAACTTAAGTTATGTTCAAAAAAAGTTCATTTTTGTTTTCACACGGGACACAAACCCTGCTCTCCTGGGTGAAAGTCCTCGCTTGTTTGACCCATCCATCACGCCAACATCCAACCGAACGCGGGAACCCGCCCTTTTAAACTTCTCTTGGCTGTCAATCACTACTACGTCAGCAAGATGGCAGCGGACGCTTAACAGCGGACGATGAAATACGGAGACGTAGCTGGTTTTTCGCCGCCTGTACGCACGACCTATATTCACGTTTTTGACGGGACACCAGGCTGTTCTGTGGGTCGTATTAAGGGGTTGGAACAAAAAAAATGTATGATTAAGAGGACTTTTTGGTCGGTAAAAACTAATTTAAATTGGCTCTTTTGGCCTGTCATACGAAGACATCATAGCAAATTTGCATAAAGATGATGAATTTGTAGCCTCTCTTGGTTTCAACTTGTTGCCACATGTCAATCAATTCTCTTGCCTAGTGAGCTGACACTGGAAACGACTCTCTGGCTCTTATGGATTTATAGTAGCTTAGCAGATGTGAACATCTGGTTGTCAAGGAGTTTGTGTATGAGTTTGTGTGTGCTTGCATCTGGGCCATTTCTTGCAGACTATTAATTCTATTCCGTGTTGTTCTGTGCTTTGTGTATACATTAGCGGACATGAATAGAAAAGAAAAAGGGGGAGTAAATGAAAAGAAAGGATCAACTGATAGGATCTGGAGAAAGAAGCCTGAGGTTGTTAAAGGTAATGAATCTATACCTGTGTGTCTGCAGCCATTGTCGCTTATAATTGCAGTGGTGTTCTTCAGTGGCTGAGAAATGCCAAAGAGGGCCGCTCAAACAAAACACCTGCCCCTGCTGTTATTTTACTACAATATTTCCTCCCTGACAATCCCCTGTCTCAGCCTTTCACAGGCTTCCCCCGCTAAGAGTCGGCCAAGGAGACATTTGTTATAGAAAGAGAGAAGGGGTGCCACTTGGGAGACAAAGGGAAAAGTGGTGACATTATGACACGCCTGTGATGTTAATTAAAATAAGAAAAAGGATCTATTCAGCAATGTTTCACAGATACAAAACAATAATCTTTTGTGTGAGAAGAGAAATGTAATCCATACGAACCCTGTTGCATTGAGCTTAGCATTGGACATCCCCTTAACATAATAAGCTTTACAATGAAATGTCACTTTTCTGCCATTTCCACAAGGATTCCAGCTTATATGGTGATGGGTTTGTGTGAGGTGAAGCGTTACAGCGTGTTTCATTTTATTTCCTTTGCTTGTCATTTAAGTGTTTTGTTATTGGTACTGTATATCCTCAATGTTTTGTTGTCGTTTAAGTCTCTGTTATCCAACGCGGCTTTGTCTTAGCTTGTCATCTTTTTTGAAGGAGATGATGTGTGATTGTTTCAAGGCCCTTAGGGTTTGTTTTATTTCCCGTCAAGAAAATCTATATTTTTGATGTGCTGTATCACCGAGCATGTAAATACTGTAAGCCAATCTGAGCGTTCGCCTTCAAGTATTTGGGTGTTGGTGGATGTCAGGCATGCATTCTGTCACTTTCTATCTTGTTGTCATTGGTAGGATGAATGCATTAGGACAGACTTCAATGTCTCCAAACTGTACAATGCTTTCCTCAGACTATTACAATTCTCTTCAAGCTGTGTGTGGGTAAAGTAGAAAGAAACACCAATCAGTTCATAAACATATCAGTTCGACAACAGACGTCATGCACTTTTTGCCAAAGTGAACCCTTTTTGGAAAAGCTTCAGTACACCTGAGGTGAAAATCTGTTTCTCTAAAGGTGCAGTAATGTTTAGATGTGGTGATTCAGGGGGACATGAAAGCCATTTGACTTGCTCCTGCTGTTCATGAATCCACTTGCCGGTGCGAACTGGGGCATTATCATTTTGAAATATGGAAACTTCATGAATGAAAAGCACTTGCGCCATGGGGTGCACCTGTAAAGTGGTCTCAGAGCCCTTATATTCCACCACACAGAGGAATCGCCGGACTTATGACTCAAAATATTGCTATGCATATGTCGAGAGTACATTTAAAGATCTGCCTGCATATTTAACTATGACAACAGCTTTTCTAGGCATATATGAGGACACGATGTCCTGTTTTACTTTATTATTTCATACTTTATTATTTAATACTTTTAAGAATATTTTGCATGTCCTGTCTATATAGATTAGGTTTTTCGCATGTCAGGTAACAGTACATTCGAATTGTGGTTAAAGTTGGAAATTCCAACGACACTACTTGGTTATCTTGGCAATGATTCATTCCATTAGGTACTTTTCCCTCTTGTGAGCTGCTATGGGTGTGGCTTGGGAGAGAGAATCGCCCAACTTCACCATTTGGCGGCTCATACATTTTATTGTTAACGTTTTATTTTTTAAATGTATTATATTCTATTTTTCTTTTTTTTGTGTGTTGTTTGTTTGTTCAATGTTGTCTCATTGTGACTACATGGGCGTAAGTGTACTTATGTGTGTGTAAGTTAATAACAAGTTATGTATTTTAATAATGGTAATAATAAGTTTATATAATACATTACTATGTGTTATACATACATATATATAAATATTATTGTTGTTATTTAACTGAATATAGTAAATTAACATAGGGAGAAGGGGTGGGATTTAATAAGCTTTGGCTTCTTCCCACTCCTTTTGAACAGGTGTTGTCTTGTTGTTGTTTCATTTTGTGTTGTTGTCTTGTATTTATTGTTGTTTGTTTTTAATTGTTCTGTTCAAATAAATTCTCAATCAATCAATCAATCAAATAAAGTACCTGCCTCGGGTTGGTACTTTTCTGAGCTGCTACTAACTACTCGACGCTGATTGGATACGGTTGAGGCGGGATCTGACGTGAGTAGAACTGGACACAACCACAACATAACAGCGCCATTTTTAAAAGAAATAAAAAGAGCAGACTAAGACGAGAGAGTCGAGAACAAGACACCAAAGAAGAGAAGATGGATGATGTCTCAACTATTTGGACTGTTGTCACCGTCAAAACTGTCGATGGATAATCGCGGAGTGTCGCCAAACTATTGACGCCAAATTCGAACTCCGTTGGTTAGCCGCTACAAAAAGTACCTGTATGGGAACAGAGGCTGAGGGGAATAACCAGTTGGCATAGTCAAAATACTCAGCCGCTTCCAAAAAGTACTCAGTGGAAGAAAGCCTATTGACTTCATAAAAAATGGATGTAGTTTCCATGACATCACCCAAAGGTTTCTGATGAGCCATTGGGGAGCTATTTGTGGTGGCTCTGGCTTAGTTTAAGTTACATTTGGATGCAATATTATATACATTTTTTCGACAAAAATGCCAAAGCCAAATTACAATTTGATTCAGTTCAGGGGGCTGCGATCCATTTAACAAAATCAGTTATTTATATCAACACACAAAAGCCAACTTGAATATAATTTTACTGTTTTGTTACCGATGCATGAAATACGATTCAAAAAGTTTGTAGTGACAAACACTTTAAATTACTTAAAAAATTGGTGTGTTATACAAACACCAGTTGGTGACACCAGGCTGTAATGTCTGTCTGTTAGTCCACCAGTGTTGGTCCAGACTGAGATATCTCATTAACTATTGAAGCAGGTTGCCATTACAGTCGTCCAAACATCAACGGTCCCTCGGTGAGTTTGGATTTACACTTCTTTGGGGTTTTTTATGTTGTCACAAGTTTCCAGTCTGTTCCTTTCGTCACTTTTTATTATTATTATTATTTTGCCTGCCTGACTGTATGGGTTTGATATGCCAATGATGCAAATAAAATGATAGCTTGAAATGACAAGAAACTGCAGGGAGCTCTTGCTTCTCTGAACACTAAACTGGGCCAATTTCAATAATGATTAGCATTTTTTTTGCCAGCATGCATATAGTAACTTGACAATTAGGACATGTTACTTCCTCTCAGCTGTGCTTTCTAATGTGACACATTTTATTCTAAAGTTAACAAAAAAAATGTATTCACAAGGTATTATTTGACCTCTGTAACTTTTTTGACTGTCTGTCAAACGAGCTAAAAGTACTCATTGAGTCGAAAGATGATGGACAGTAATGGCAGGTTCCAGCCACGGAGAAAAGTTACAGGTTGAAAGAAAAAGCCTATTCAGTGCTCAAACTGCCTTTTGTTCCTCATGAGGGGATTTTTTGAGGTATTTAAATATACATGTGTCTAATTACTACCTTGAAAATTAGTATTTCAACCACAAAACAGCCCTTCCTCAATGACTATTTAAAAGAGTGAACAATCCCTGAAATCATTGCCTGGAAATAGACATATTACAATACACAAGTGCCCAGCAGGATTGTGTTGTGAAATGAGTGTGAAATACAAGCTATGTGCACCCACCAGGAAAGGAATACATGAAGAGGATGAGAATAATAAAGTAGAAACTGACATTGAAGCACTGCAGAGGAGGTGGAGGTGGATAGGGCGGATGGATCGCCCAATTCTCCGACCTTGGTTGAACTCCAGAGTCATGCAAAGGAGTTCATCTTTAATTTTTGAGTGAACACATTTTTTATTTAACTCAATGTAGCCTTCAACGAATGTTTTAGTTGCCAAAACTTGTCCAAAGTTTTGGTCTAACCTTGACAATATTCCACTCTCCAAATCTGATAGTGTGCTGCCTTAAAAAGTAGCAGTCATGTTTTTGCAACCTGTTCTCCCTCTCAACTTGTCAAATACTGACATTTGGTCAGTGGCCCTTGGCCTCAGATACAAACCGACAAAGCAGCCTTTAGCGCCTGTATGAAACGCATCAGGCTTTTCATAAAGTCCAATGTGATTGTGTCATTAGTAGGCAACAAAAGTAATATAAAGAGCAAAGTTCTGTGAGCCCCGTGTGAAGTCAAGAGTCAATGTTGGTATTTCAAATTACCATAACTTTCATATATCAATATTTCACATTATCACCTAGGACAGTCCATTAGTTAGGTATGGAAGTAATAGTTTGAACCTCAACCCTGTTTGAAGTCTGATCAAGTGTGAGTCAGGCTTATATAACAGGCTTTTGCATAGTACTGTATATATATATATATATACAGTACTATGCAAAAGCCTGTTTTGATAATGTACGCTTTCTGTGTAATGGATCTATATAATGTGTTATTTCCCCTTTTTGAATTGAATTAATGACATGAATAAACGTTTCTATGTTATTTTAATTTATTGAGATGCACCTGTAATTCTTAGCTCATTGGCTTATTGACGTACGGCCACAGAACTGAACGCTCGGCCGTGTTTCAGTTCAGTGAATACTGATTGAAAATTAAAAAATACACAGATCAAGTAAAAATTCCATGTGATCGACCAAATTCTTAACGACCATTAATCGATCATTGATGAATTATTCCCATTCCTAGTATCTGGCAAGTTGGGAAAGACAATGTGTTGGTTTCTGTCGCATAAATGCCCATGCTCACACATGTCCATGAAGTTTTTGGGCAATATTTGCCTGTACTGTAGGATAAGACTTGAGCAAAGTTAAAGAAGAATGAAGAAAGCCAGAGAGTCTTAAAGGGAATGTAAGTGGTCTAGACCTGGATAAAGCAGTGGGCGGTGGTGAACGCTTGGTCAGACACAAGCTTTGTTTTCTCCAGAGAGAAAGAGGTGGGAATGCATTTTCCTTTCATACAAAAACAACATAAAAACTGCTTTTTGCTTCCTCCCTAACTCTATGCCTTTAGTCCTTTAGGACACTGTAGGTAAACAAAATTTGTAATGTTTACTTGGTTGCAGTCACCCGGGTACTTGTCAGCAGTGGCTCTTGCTTGTTGCGGCATCAGGTACATCTGAGTGGTCTGCGGGATCTGAGGCATCGGGGAGGCTGCGGTGGCGAGGAAGAGGGGGGGGGGGGTAAGAGGGGAATCGATGCAAGGCTCTTTTAGGCTCAGTTCCCTGGCTGTGCAGCTGCTAGCAATTACCTGAGAGGGAGAGGAAAGACTGAAGTAACCCAGCGCTGAAGGCCTCTCTTCGGCTCACACCCCGAGGCTCTCTAATTACTCCACCAAAAGCCTGAATATCTGTCAGAACCAATCAGTGGCAGCCAGGAAACAGGAACATGGCGAGGCATTCATTTGTTTGCGAGGCAAACACTCACCAGGTACTTAGCACCAAATCAATGTTTGATTTATTAATGCGTGTGTGCGGGTCAGAGCGCCGCGCTTTATTATGACAATTCTCCCGCTTGCAACAAAAGGTGTGGAAAATAGAATTATTAGGTGCAAGCAGTAGGTGCTTTTGTTTTTTTTCTTCCTTGTTTTTTAAGTAGGGAAAATTTAGTCACATGCACAGTGGAAGTGTGAATCATATCAACCGAATAAGAAGTTGGTAAGGAGTTGTTGGCAAAGGGCAAAAAGTGAAGTTTCAAACAAACACAAGAGGTGCTTCTTCTTGATGATAATCTTCATCCTTTTCCTCCGACTCTCCTTTCCTCCCCCTCGTCCCCCTTTTCTTCATCTTCTTTGCAGGATTGGCTTTGGAGTGTGGCTGTCCCCCCCGCCATATGCTTGGCGCCGCTCATCTTTTAGAACCACTTTGTCACTCTCCCCAGTTCGGAGGTAGACTTTGAAAGTGATGTCGCAGGATGCAAAACACCCAGAGAAGGTGGGCCAGCACCAGACAATGATTAATACTGCTTTCAGCCATCTCCTTGAAGGGAACTGAGGCATCATTGCATCGCGGTAGAATTACTTTGGCTTCGAAGGGAGGGGGGGGGCAGACGGGGGGGATGAAAAAGCAGCACCATAATTCTTTGAATCGCCATATACGGCTGTTTTTTAATTAAAATGTTTAGTGAAAACACATTATTCACAACCTTGAATTGCACGGGCGAAACTTATACTTTATGCATCGGGGGAAAGTGTTGAGACTTTGTCACATTCACGAACGCCTCATCTTGATTTCCATGCTGTTCCTCCAAGGTTGAGCAGGTTTTTCTGTGCGTTCCGTTCAAGTTTAAAAGTGATAAATGAGAAGAGTGCATTTGCTCACTTTTCTTAACTTTCAGCTTTGAGAAGAGGGGACGCGCCGGGCAACAAATGTTGGGGATTTTGGACTTAGAGGGAAAGGTTTGTTGGGGAATGCCGGGGTGTGCTTGTGCATAAATGGAATCCAAATGGAGTTGGCAGTGTTGAGGATGTGTGGCAGAGTCTCCCCGCAAGGCCTGGTCACTCTGACCACAAGGCCAAGGATCATGTGTTCTCAATGGCTGGCTAATATGCCTTGTCATAGTGAGTCACCCTCCTTAATAGAGGCCTAATTAAGACCAATAGGACTAATGAAGCAGGTCTGCTGAGGGCGCCATGTGATTCACACCTCGTGTAGGAGGTGGGAAGCTGTTGGTTGGTTGGATTTCTTCAGGGACTGGATTTAAATATCTGTGTGTTAGTCTATATGTTGGGGGGAGGTTATGTAGTTCTTCACAGTTCTGAATAGTAAATGACTTGTATTTTATCAACATGGCAGTGGTGGGATCTAGTACAATTTTTCTAAAAAAATTTGCAAATACCACTCTACTTTCCTATGCTAGATATCACAATATTGGCTTGGAAACTAAACATTTAACAGCAAATATGTATCTAAATATGTAATTGCCAGTAGTCAACTATTAGACAATACTTTAATTAAGCTCAATAAAGCCACACATGTTCTCCTTAAAATGACCTTACTTTTACTTGACAACCAATAAGCATCCAGCATAGATACTAGAAGTAGGGTAAAAAATCGATACAGCATAGTATCTCAAAATTTTGCATGGCCATATTATATCAATTCATGGCCGCCAAATATTGATATTTAGCATTCCAATGGCCGGCCAGCGTCAGTATTTGATGTTTTTTTTTTTTTTTTTTTGGAAGCCGTAGTGGGCTCACTTTTAGGAATATACTGGAGATACTAGTATCATATGAAACTAGAGGATCTAAAGGATCTATAGCCACTATCCTGTCCTATCCTTCAGGATATTGTGTCAGGAAGTTGTAGAAATAATGCTGCAAAGTTATTTTTTGATGTTTCATTAAAAAAAAAATTCAGAGCAGTGAAGCTTAAAGTTTTTAAAACTTTGAGAAAATGCTGCAGTTGTTGTCGTCCATACATGTTTGATATCAGTTGAGTTCAGTTTGACTGAATACTTTGTTGGTCAGTCTGTGGGTTTGACTCTCATTGTGGAGAAATAAAAAGACTGAAGTGAGATGAATAGACTGAGAATTTTCTCTTATTTGACAAACAATTATTGATTGATTTTAATTATATGGGCACAAAATGCAGTTAAACAGTTAAATCGCAATATATTGTATCGCAATACTCACCATTTCGCAAAATGCTTAAAATCGCAATAATATCGGGATTTAAGTATCGGGATAAAATTGTATCGTGGGGTTTCTGCTGATTTTAATAGATTTGACAAGTAGGGTGGAAATTAGTTCACAATAAAAAATGGGAGCACCGTCCATCGACTTTTCTTACCCATAAAATCTCTTGACAGACATAATGTCAATAATAATACAAATTTAAAGAATAACTAGACATTGTAGAGTCAGATTTATGACACATTTTTAACCAAGGCAGTTTTCAGCTGGTTTATGAAACTTAAGAAGACAAATTTCAGCTAAACCACTTAGTTTAACAGAAGAATTCCAAATCCAGAGACACTGGTAGTGCTAAACCTAGAGCTGTACCTCTAGATTACATTTTTTTTAATGTAAAGCAACCCCATAAACTCTGTAACATTGTTTTAAATATTTTGATTTGCTAAATTGCCAAATAAAAATATAATTTAGAGGTGCTTTTACAATCTGAGTACCTCTACCACTGCCAAATGAAACAATTGGCCAGAATTATCTACAGTAATAGACATTTTGGTTACACTCTAGATTTTAAGTGGTTTCACATTTTCAAGATGGAGGTATTCAGACTATTTTGATTTTATCAAGTAAAACGGTTACAGGAACTCCACTAATCAATGCGGTTACCCAAAGGAAAGGAGCCCTAATTGACTTTTGCCCCTTTTCTCCAAAAGAAAGAAAGTACAGTTCCCAATTTGCAAGATGAAATGGATAAGAGATATAATTAATTATGAATGTCTGCTGTTAGGGAGCAATAAGTAAGATCATTTCGCAATGAGTGCTGAGTAATGCATTATGACTGCAGTGGGGACTTTAAAAATAAAGACAGAAACAAAGGAAGTGCTCTCACTTAGTCATTCTCCTGCACACACACACACACACGCACACACACACACACACACACACACACACACACACACACACACACAGTTATGCACGGAGAGATCTTCACACACTCAATAAAACTACTGTTCTTTCATATAGCAATTTATCTGAACAAATGAGAGGCTGCAAGTATCCCACAGATGAAATCTCAGTTAGTACCTACCATGCAAATTAAAACAACGAAGCCCATACTCCATTACACATATCATTAAAAACCCCTGCCCCACTTCAAAACCCCTGCTACCAATAATCAACCTTACCATGTTGGGAATAAAATGCAAAGCGCTGAATTAACAAGCAGGCGTGACAGGCTGATTATTGATTTAATGTCAGCGGCTGGCTGGCACATACATCTCTGAGGCACGGCACACTATTAAAACGTCCTAACTAGGGTAATTGCATTAGACACCTTTTTATACCACTTTGTGCAGCTAATCGGCATGTAATAAGGAGAGAGAAGAGACAGGAGCTGAGTGATTCGCTGAGTCAGTGGTTGTGCGATGTCGTGTCTGGAGATGGAGGCGAAAAAGGAAGAAGGGGAAGAATAAAAGCTGTAAAGTGGTGATGACTGGAGGAGGAATGGGGACCTTTGCTCCTTCTCGAAGGAAAAAGAGCTGGTGGAATAAATCTGGACTTCAAGGTACTGCCAAAACTAAATATCATTATTTCTGGCTTATCAGTTTGATACTGAGGAATACACATACTGTAGAGCATTCATTGTAGGGCTGGGCGATATAGTAAAAAAAAAATTGACGCTATTGAATGCACCATACCTGTGTGTGAATTGCCGTGCTGTGAATGTTAGTTTTCTCTCGATACAGCGGCGGACAGGTTGTAATTTCATTTGCTCTTTCCCAACATTCTCTTTCCCGGTTTATTGCTCCAAGTCATGGCTGACATCTATTTATGTTTCTGTTTACTTCTCTGGCAACTTACAAACAGTAGTGGAGCAGGAAAAGGTGGACTCTCATTGGCTCTTGTCACGTACATTTCCGACATGTTTGATCGAGTAAATATGCTCACAGCTGATCACCGTAATCGACCTGAAATTTATCGCGATCATATATGAAAAAATTAATTGTGATCTTTTTTTTTGCCACATCGCCCAGCCCTATCTTGATTGTTCAATAGGTTTGAAGGACATGTTGTGGATTAAAAGGGGGTTATGTGTTGGACTGTTTGAAGCCAAGCTAGCTCCAAGAAATACAAGTTAGTTGTTTTAGTCATCATTTGTTTTAATCACTCTTCAATGTCTAGTAAACCTCTGCTGCATTTGGCTGCATAGGCAGAAGAAGAAGAAAAAAAAAAAAAAAAAAGCTGTCCTGCAGCAATAAGTACAGTATTTGCCTCCCAGGGTCAAATCCCAGAACTGAAATATCCTTCAAACTGCGTCACGGCAGCAGCTTGACCGCGCTCCAGGCTTGGACTACTTCCTGTTGCTCCCTGAATGAAGATGTGAAACTTCATTATAGACCCCCCAATGAGGCCTGTGAGGGGAAGATGGAGAGAGAAAGGAGAGAAAAGGGGGGTGGCCAGGTGCCAGGTGCTCGCTGTGACGGGACACCCCATCGCCACGGAGACATGGGTCAAGGGGCATGCGGGGGAGGGGCTCTCGGGGAGGGCACGTGCTCCGAGCAGCGGGGCGGCCGGGCTTTGGCATGAATTACCCGCCCGCTGAGCCGCTGCTTTAGGGATGCTGGAGGAGAGGTCACATACTCAGTGGCCCTCAAACGCACACACAGCCTCTCTCGGCAACAACAACAAGGCTCTGTGTGCGCCCTGCTAGTCACAACAGCTATTCTGCATTTAGCACAAATACGAGTACACACACACACATGCATGCTTGGAGAGGATGAATTAGGTCAGCTTCGTTGGTCAAACAGGACGGCTCTACCCGCAGCAGGGCACTAAACACAAATTATTCTCACTAGAATGCTTTTAATATCAGAGAGGAAGGAGACAATCAGAGGCTGGACCTCCTCCTTTTAGACTGTCCCACAGCTCAGTGTGGGGCACCATAAGGCACCTTGTCCAAACAGCACCTGGACACAAGAACACTTCGGTCAAATATACATTAAAGTAGACTGTACTGTAAAAAGTACTGTTAACACTGTAACTGTTGTTCCATGTTTTTTCCCAGTATTTGATACTTTAATTACTATATTTTACTGTCAAGGTAGGGCTATTTTGAAATCATTACAATAAGGATATGTGGTGTTATTTATAAAAATGTGCAATCATTTTTAAATGTATCATGTTCAAGATGTTAAATCTTGATTTGAAGTTTAAAAAAAAAGGAAAAGCGGAGTAAAAAGTAAAATTTTTGTCTCAAAATACCAGTCTTGATGCATTTACTTCAATGAATCCTAAAAAAGATTGAAAATAACATAATGTAAGATTAATTAGATAAAAAGTATTCTGAATAAAAGTTAATAAAAGTTTCCTCTACAGGGATAGCAGGGTTTCCCATTAATTACCTGGAGTCTTGTGGCCAGCCAGACTCTAATCTGTCCCGGCAGAGTTTCATGTGCCACCCTAACCTCATATTTCAAGCTACTGAAAGTATTTTTATACGATTCATAATATAAAGTTATTTTGCGTTGTGTTGCTGTTGTTCAGCCAAAACCTCAACCCCCACCTCTCCGTCCGCCTCCGAGACATGCAAACACATTCACACACTTACATGCGCACTGAATTTACCGAGCTGCCCATCCAACTTCTCTTTAAGTGGGCGGCCCAGGTTCGAATCCGACTTGGACCTCTTTTCTGTCTTCACCCCTATCTCCCCCTTTCACTCTAAATATCTCCTCTGTCAAATAAAGCTATAAAATGCCTAAAAAAAGTTGTTTTAATCACACTAAACTGTGACAAACTGTTTTGAATAACTTCCTGACGGTAAACACATTCAGCTTTCAAAATAAGAGCAAAGTGTCAATGACAGAATTTAAAAGAAGACTGTCAAAATAAGATGCCTTAATTTAAAAACAAGAACCCTTATTCTCCTTTAACCCGTTTAAGTCGGGAAAACATTACCGCATTCCTACTATTAAAACCGGGGGCGCTCTTGCATTATTCTACCATTGAAGCCAGGAAAGCGGATACGTCGTTTTGTAGTATTTGTAGTTTTTTCCACCTATTTTCGCTCTCTTGGCCAATGAAATGCATCAGAATACATGTGGGAGTGTCGCAATGCATCATGGGACTTTTCCAGAACTGAAATCATGGCAGAAGACGACTATAGCGGCGGGAGCTCAGATATAACAGCTATAAGCTCTCAAATACTTTTTGAATTTAATTTCTATCTGCTACAGAGGCTGAAAAATCGATTATTTAGTAGGCGTTGATACTTCTGTTGAATTTTTTAGGGAGTTATTTTAAAATCGCCCAGAGGTTTTCCAGGCATTTTTCCAGGCATTGTAGGCCTAAATGGGTTAAAATAATTCTTAAAATATGCAATCATTGTATCAAGTGTATATAATGGAATAGTGGCATGAGAATGTGTGAAAGGCCACCAAATTTGGGCTTTTATGGAAAAAAAAAACCTGCTTCCCTGCAGTCTTGATGCATTTACTTCAATTAATCCTGAAAAAAGATTGAAAAAAAACAAAATGTAAGATTAATTAAATGAAATGCATCCTGAATAAAACTTTCCTCTACAGGGATAGTAAATTCCTCCTTCAAAGTCAAACAGCGAGATGAAAGATTTGACCTTAATTGTAATTCAGGGAAGAAAACAGTAAGCAACTTTTGCTCAGTGGATCACTGAACCTCCTCCTCAGCATGACACTGCTGCTAAACTGGAGGTTTGTTTTCGCCAGCAGTACAGTACACGATGATCCCACTCGGGCGGAGGAGGGCTGGAAAGAGAGAGATAGGCCTGGTCCACGCTGTTCGGTGCTAAAGTGAATCAAAGGCCAGAGGCTGCAGCGTCTGCCTCCAGCCGGTGGAGTGCCAGAGACCCTGGATCAGCGCCTTCATCATCTGACAACCTGTGAGAGCGACTCATTCATTCAGTCCTCTCCTACACACGCCCGGGACCTCGGCAACACCTCGCAGCGTAATGAATCAAATGCTCTGCCAGGAAAACACAAACCCCCGCATCGAAACACACGTGCGCGCGTCACACTAATGATTGTCAGCGAAGACAAAAGAAAGTTTGAGTTTATGACTTATTTTTGAAAAAGACGATGCACGCACAGCAGTAACGTTCCCGTGCAATGTTCCTTTTGATATCTAATCACGGCAGACGTCAACAACGGCGTCCTTATTACCGCGGTAATGAAAACTGAATCAGTCTCACACAGATTAATTTGTAAAAGAAAAAATAATTAAGACAAAGGTCCTGTATCAAGCAGACAAATCAGAAAGACAACAAAGTATGATGCGTGACAGTTTCCCCGAGTCCTCCCGCGGTGATGCAGGCCTGTCCTTTGTGTCATGACTAGTCGCTCTCTGGCATTAATCAGAGCGTCGTCCTATCTTGTTAGGCTGAGCTGGGAGATGATAGGGAGACTGCAGGTCTTTAATCAAGGTTAGAATAATCTGTGATGCTAGCTGATTATAAACCTGATCATCAGCAACATATTGTCACCTCCTAATCATCCAAATAAACAGAGACCTGCCCTCAGCCCCGACGTGGAGGAATAAATTACACTCACAAACACATGCATGCGTCTTACACATGCCTACATGCATATGCAAACAATGACACACACATAGATGCATACCTGCCCACGCATACACACAGAGTTTGCTTAAAAACAGATATGCAATCTGCAGCACGCAGCACTTTTACTTCAAATACTTTTAATGCAAATAGCACGTTTTATGGTGGCTTTTGAAATTTCTTGCCTCTCAGCGATTGAGAAATGAATACATTCCAGCTACCCCAGCTTGAAAGACATCCATCAAGACAGCAGATAAACAATGAAACGGCCCCTCTCAAGTCGATGATAACCTCAACTTCTTTCTAATCTACTTTCATGTGCTTTGTCTCCTTTTTTTATTTACTCCCACTCTTTTATTTCACCTCTCCCAGGGTGAGCCTCTCCTCTCCTTTCTCCTCCCTCTCCTCCTTCTCTCCCCAGAAGCTCATTACCTTGGGACCGAGTCTCGGCTGTTTTCAACACAGCGAAATTATAACACGACCGGCGACGGCACTCGTTAGCAGCCTTGTCAATCATCTCGCTCGGGCAGGGGGAGAAGCAATCGGCGCCGGGGTCAGCGATGAAGATGTTCATTCTCTATTCATCCATCACATCTTCCGGGAAATCAATTTACACCGCATCAGCGTCACAGTACCTCGACAACAGCGGTGATATGAAAGAGGAGGGAAACAACTTCTGAGGGAAAGACAGAGGAGAGTGGTAGATTCGTTTAGATACAATCTAATAAACGTCACTCATCTTGTTTTTTTCTCTTCTGTCACCCTCGGGTTACCTGAATCCATTGTCCTCCACTGGAAATTACTATCTGCTAATAACTTTTATATATATTTGGAAGCTTTAATAGCAACCAAAGTACACTTCCAGCCAGTTAAACATGTTTATCCCCATCCCACTGAAAGTTACTAAACCTCATTCCTTCAACGCGTTTTCCCGTCCCTCTTCTTGTCCCGTTTACTTATGTATTCTCTTTGGGAGGTGGCAGGTGACAAGGCAGAGATTTGGGATGTTGCCGCCGCTCACATTAATGTAGTTGTTGCTTTCTTGCGGATGTCAGCTTCATGGTTCATTAACGGTGTTTGGTTTAGAGAAACCCGAAGAGAAAGAGGATAAAAGACAGGTAGAGATGGAAGGGACTAGGCGGCGGTGGAAAAGTAATTGGCAACATAAATGAACCCTGGTGTCGCCCTGACACTGTCCACGTTAGTAGACTGCAGATGAAAACGCCTTTGAACGGCAATTCTGTGCTGGACATGGCGGCTTTGAGAAAACTTGAAGTGTGAGGTGAGAAATAGTCAAGTAGAGGGAAGTGACAGAGCAAGAGAAGGAGGGTGGAGTGCCAGTTTGTGTGCATGGAAGCATAGACGGGCGTGTGTTGCCAGAAGTGTGTATTTGTGTGTGTTGGGGGGGGGTGCTTTCATTCCAGGAGATGTCATGCTGTTTGAGCAAACGGTTCTCCGTGAAGGCCATCCACCGCCTGCTGCCGGCGCCGCCACCCCTGCTGTACCCAGCCAGCCTCGTGCCAACGCCTCCGACACGGCAGCCGCCGATGCCAGGAGCCCGCCTGCCCCCTCGTCTCGGCAGAGCAGATGTCACTCAATTGCCCTCCACCTCCCCTGAAAAACTGCCGCCGCAACCCCCCTCCGCCACCCTAACAGGCAGCCACGCCGCCGTGCCAAGCGGGCGACACCCGACGTGTGAAGAGAGCAGGGTGGCGGGCATATCGACGGGACCGCGAGGAGGAGGAGGAGGGGGGGAAGGGGGGGCATCCGGCAGGAATGCACAGCGTGGGAGCGTTGTGGATTTTTCACACTCCCTCCATCACCTCCCCCCCTCTGCTCCCGAGCCACCCACTCACCCACCTCTCCCACCACCACGCACATGCCACATGCACTGGCACATAAACACCGTCTCTTCTACCCCCTTCCTCCCATGCCACGCAAAAAGAGACACACTTTCCCCTCTTTCTCCCGAGATGACACCCCCTGCAGGCCTTTGGAATATTCTAATTCTGTTTCCTAACTCTTATTATGTGTGGAGTGTGTGACATGTGAATTGTAATTAGTCGCTCTGGGGTGAGCAGAGAGCGAAACCCCCACCTCTGAAGAGAAAAAAAAAGAGCCAAAACGGGAAAAAACACTGGAGGGCGAATAAAAGCCCCATCCAATTTTAACCCCCAATCACCACTTTGTGCTCCTGTCGCACCTTTATTTCTCACGTAGGTGTATATGCGCGCTCCCTCAGCCTTTCAGCGCTCTTTGTTTCCCCTTCCGGCGTCGATCCAAGTCCATCCACCTCCTTCTCCATCCATATGGTACAGTAGAGCTACTCCTTCAAAACCGTCGTGGATCTTATCTGCGAGGGAGGCCCGTATCAATAACCCTGCAGCCCCCGCTCCTCCACTACAAAGGGCCCGGGCGACAGGGGCTAGCTGTAGGGATGGAAGATAATGGAATTGAGGTGGTACTTAAATCTCAGCGAACCACGGCAGCTCAAGTAATTAGTGGATAGGATCCATACTGGGGGCACTAAGCAGAGCTAATGCTACCCTGGGCTCTGCTGCTGGAGCAAAATTAGCTGTATGGGAATGTGCGGAGCGATCGCGCGGATTATCTGCCTTGCTCGCTGGTCTGTTACCGCCTGTGTCTGGATCTTTCTGACACAACTTCAGCTGTGGCTCCCCAAGAAACCCAACAGAAAGAAGGAGTAAAAGGGAGAAGGGAAGCTGGGGGGAGAGGGAGGGATGGCGAGGGAAGGGATTGTAATTTCACAGCAGTGTCAGAAGAGCCAGCCGAGGCCCTGTCTTTCCATTGAGGCTTCATTAGGGCAAACAATGGACTTCCCTGCCATCTAATTAGACGAGGTTAATGAGGAGAGGAGGGCCGCAGCGGATCCCCACCGTGCACGCTGTGTCGCGGGCGGGGGAGGTGGTCAAGGGGCCCTGGGGGGCACGAGGGGAGGGTCACCTCATAGCCATTTTACAGATTATTGCGTATTTGATAAGGAAACAAGGTACAGGGGCTAAACATGCTCCTGTGTGGGAGAGGGGGGTTCACTTCATCTAAATCAGACTGGAAGATTAAATTAACTTTATTGATCCCTGAAGGGAGAGAGGAGGTACAGGGTTGATAAAGTATTTTTATTACTTTGATTTAAGCCGGACCTCCACTGTGATACTCGTACATTTTAAAGTTAGAATTGGATATTATTTGAAAAGATAGATAGTGTGAAAAAGCAACTATTTATGATGTCTTACAATAACTTTTGGAGTGTTAGTGAATCACACAGAGACTAGAAGATCTAAGGAATCTATAGGCACCACGTGCATCGGGATATCATGTCAGGAAATTGTCAAAATAACGCTGCAAAGTCAGGCTTTTTCTATGTTTCATTCAAAAAAATTGAATGGTTGAAGTTGAGGAAAGTTTGAGAAAATGCTGCAGTTGTTGTCGTCCATACATGTTTGATATCAGTTCAGTTCAATATGACTGAATACTTTGTTGGTCAGTCTGTGGGTTTGAGTCTCATTGTGGAGAAATAAAAAGTGAGATGAATAGACTGAGAATTTTATCTTATTTGCAATTACTGATTGAATTTAATTTTGTGGACAGAAAATGCAGTTAAACAGTTAAAATGTAATATACTGTATCGCAATACTCACCATATCACAATAATATCGTATTGTGACTCAAGTATCGGGATAAAATCGTATCGTAGGTCCTCTGGTGATTCCCACCTCTAGCAAATATTAGCAGGTAGGTCATTTGTTTCTTTTAAAACTCCAGAAATCACCTTACATCTCATTAGCTTTTTTTCTGTCTCTTTAAAAATACAGCTCAGTTTGCAATAGGCAAGATTAATTGTTCTTTTTTTTTAATTTTCAGAGAATAATGCTCTAATGCAGTGAGACAGCCAGCCAACAGTTCCAGTTGCACTGTACCTTTAAGACTTGGCTTGTTGCATTGCTGCATTCTGCATCCTCCATCCCACCGGCTATTGAAATTCATGGGTCAAAGGAGCAGCTAAAAAAAAAAACCTGATGGTTATTAAAATGGAGCAGAAAGTATTTTGATGGCTATCATGCTATATGATTTGGGTATGGAATGAAATACAATCAAAATACATGCACTGTTTGAGCAGAAAACAAACACAAAACAGAAATAAGTGTTTGTAACCTAAATCATATGTTAGTAACATTAATTATAATTATTTTGGATTTCTTAAGAAAATCTATACATCCTACATTCCTGGCTCTATCTTTAATGTCTCTAAGTAGTGAAGAATATTCAACACTGTACGTAAGTAAGATTTCAAGGTACTTTTACTTTACTTCACCATTCATTTCAGAGGCCAATAGAGGGAGAGAAAATTTTCACTCCTCTTCATTTAATTGACAGAGTTAGTTATTTGACAGATTAAAAAAGTAAAGTAATTCACACCACAAGATATAAGTCAGCAAATAAAGTATTTTAAACTATTATTAAGTTGTATTTAGAGGGTTCAAATAAGCCTAATGTTTGCCGGCTGCAACACTGAAGCAATGCTAACACATTGTGTTGATGTGGATAACAGACCTGAGCTCATCGGGTTGGGCCATGTTCCGATGAATTAGTAAAATGAGATTATTTTCTTGTGCCAATTTTTTCAAAAAAATTCCTGCAGCCCTTCCTTAAATATCACATTCACAAGAATCTGATGGACTTGAGGTCACAGTGACCTTGACCTTTGACCACCAAACTCTAATCATTTAATGTCTGGGTCAAAGCGGACTTTTGGGCCAAATTTTAAGACATTCTTTCAAGTTATGCCTGAGATTCATAAGAATGGGACGGGTGGAGAGCAGTGACCGTGACCTTTGACCTTTGATCACTGAAATCTAATCAGCGATGAGAATGTGTTCACAAGAATGGAACAGACGTGAGGTCACAGTGACCTTGACCTTTGACCGCCAAAAACTAATCAGTTCATCCTAGAGTGTAAGTGGATGTTTTTGCAGTTTGAAGAAATATGCGGAAATATTGTGTTGACAAGAATGGAACGTACATACAGACGGACAATCCTCTGACCCGGCGTGGAGGCATAAAAATAATACATATACAGTATATAAACATGTCATATGATTCAGGGCTGTCTGGTTGGGGAACTGCGTTTCTGGGACATTAATGAGCAGCACAGGGGCTCCACAAGGGACTGTTCTGGCTCCATTCCTGTTTACACTGTACACAGCGGACTTCATATACATCTCTGAGTCCTGCCTACAAAATAAAGTTTGAGAAATGTCTGCATGGAGCACAGCTGCTTACAGATGTGCAGCTGACAGATGTGCAGCTTACAGTTCCTCATCGCTCCCTGAGCCACCATCCGATCCTCCCTCACTCACAGCCTATGTGTCCTGGACATATCCTGTGTTGTGTCGTTTTTCTCTTTTCATTTCTAACCGGCACGTTTCAGTTTTTGCATGTAAACGCCCGGAGTCTCCTCTCTTTCTCTCGCATGTGCGCTCCTGATTCACATAAACCATTATATGGTTAGTTAATTTACTTAATTTGTAATGTGTAGGTAAGTTTTATGTTAAAGCTGACATAAAAATACCTATACAAGTAGTTGTGTCTCGTATTAGTTTGTCCTGCTGTTATTGACATAATGCGCATATATTCTAATGATTCAAACCTATGAGGGTTTTTTTAGAGCGAATATTCAAACGTCATGTTGGAGCAATTCTGACAGCCCTAATATGATTACATATGACAGAGTAACACAGTACTTCAGCTTACATGAATTGCATTTGGTTCTGGTCAAAGAACCCAACCAGCAGTCTATAAACATACTAAAGCATCAGTAATTATAATGCAATGGTATTATATTATAATATTGCAACTGGCTATTTCTGCATAATGGTATAGGTACTTTTTCTACCACTTTTTAGTTGTATGTGTGACTTATACGCAGTATCAGATCAGACATTTGAATTAAAAAGAAACTCTCTGACTATTCTTTGGATTCCAGTTGACTCATTTTCACACACAAACAGGAGAGAAGAAGAGATCCCAAAAGGCTCCTAAAACCTCACAACCCCGAGAAAAAAAGAGAGGCAATCAGACATGGTAAACAAACTAGAATCAGCTTGTTAACAACTGAGTCACAAAACCTCAACAACAATGGCGCATCACCCTCGCAACACAACATATGACGCCACTCGCTATTAAGAACACAGCTAATTAATCAGTAAGGTGTAAGAGGGAAGGGAAGTGAGTGGATTTGCCATTAGGGATGCAGCAGATGAGGAGAGAATGGGTTTATGTATAGATGACGACATTTAACAAGTGTTGGGAAACAGAATAGAGTGTGACTTTTGGCTCTGTCAGAGAAACAGCTGGCATCTAATGCAAAGTACAGACAGTGACACACAAGCTGTAACATAAAGGACAGAAAACACTGTTATTTTTATTAATTCTGTGCAATTTTTGCAACGAAACTGTCAATTTTATGGTGTTTTATGTTAAAGTACATCCCAGGTAGCACTCGCTAGGCTGTTAACCTGCAGTATATATGGCTTTCACCGCTCCATAGATGGGTAATGCGATTTTTGTGAACTAGGGAAGTAAAAACAATGTTATCACTGCACATTAGTGAATCCAACAGATTACTTCTGCTGCAGCAGAGCCCATGGTACACACACACACACACACACACACACACACACACACACACACACACAGATTAAGGTAATGTCTAGTAATGTGTGGGTCATGGTGTGCAGTAATAGCCATAATCACAGTGGCAGTTAGGCTAATTTCAGATAGATTTTATGTGCCCATTGTACCCAAAAAGCCAAAGAAAGATAGATAGATAGATAGATAGATAGATAGATAGATAGATAGATAGATAGATAGATAGATAGATAGATAGATAGATAGATATGTACAGTTTTCACAGCCTCAGTCTCAGCTCTTTTTATTTCCCCATAGAAATGACGCCGCTGAAACTGACATGCGCGAGCAAAATGTTAATCAAACAAACCCATTTCTCCTCAACAGCTAAACCAAACAAACGGGCCTCAACTTTCCCATTCAAGTCAGAATGACAGCGTAACACAACACAACAGCGGCAAACGCAGCCTTCTTTATTCAGGGAACGTCAGCCGCGCGCTATTCTGTTGAAAATATCAACTTCAGATGTTGAGGGGAGGAAAAAAGACGGGCGTTTTGTCTGCCTTTGTTGGTTTGGGCTTGATATGCCGCGTGAGCCTTTCAAGCCATTTGTTAGACTCAATTTCTTCCTCTGTTACATCTGCAGATTACGTTTCAAGCAAACAACCAGCAACATGAAGGCACAGAAGCGCTATTATGGTGAGAGAATGACAACTTGCATAGGTAGAGAGCAGGAGGAGATACAAGAAAAGGATGAAAAAAAGAGTTGATGTAAAGAAGGCTAGGGAGATTGGAAAGAGGCGGAGATAGAAGTGATGAGATACTACAGTGATGGGATGTATGCGTGTGTGTTGTAAATGCTTGCATGCAGGTTATGCAAATAAAATCGCTTTGATTCTTTCGCCTTAAACATAGTCTCCCCCTCATTCTTCTCCTTTATAGAACTCTCCCTCTTGGTTTCGTGCCTTCAGTTTTGTTTTTATAAAAATTGCAGGCAAGTGTTGCAGGCAAACTTGTTTTTAACGTATGAGAATATGATGCAGAGGATGCATCCACTGAGCTAGCAGCACTTTAAAATATTACAAAACTTTCTCAGAAAACACCATAAAGTGGACACATTTGCCAACCAATCAGAAAAAATGTTTGTTTGTTGAGCAGTTTGGCAGTTTCAAGTACAAGTAAACACATCTAGCATGAGATATGACAATAGTAAATAAGAAGCAGCAGGTTCAAATTTCATGATCATTTGAAAGTTGTAGTAATTTTTCATGTTTGCTCATTACAAAGTGGCTACAACAGAGCGAAAATATATTAGCCTAGTGTTCAAATGTTGATTGTTTGCAAAAATAGTGCTTTCAAGTAATAAATAAAGTCAAAGCAAACATTTAAACATGGAAAAGGGTCACAAGTGAAGAGAGGAGGTCAACAAGATACCATACATCATTAGTTAGGTAAATTAGTAAGCTGCTTACCTTCTAATGTTGATCCAAACAGGTCTACTTTGAGGTCTTTTTAACTGCATCTGTGGAAAGAAAAAATAGAGTATTAGTGTACTATTTCACTCTTTAGAGAGTTTTTTCATAGCCACTGTTTTATCATTTCTTTGTAAAGTAAAATTGGTGATTATGAGTTGCACTGGACACAAAATAGCTACAGCCAAACTAAATCATGACCCCACTGTTACTTATCATTCAATATATAGAAATGGACACGATAGCTTTTTTCTGGACTCAATATATTGACTTTTTGTGCTTTTTTGTTTTGTGTTTAAAGTAAGGCTGTAAATGTTTGACAGGCAGCACGATTTGCCAGAAAAAAAAAAAATCCCAAGCAGCAATTCCAGTTGTTTATGTTATTTTAATAATAAAATAATATAATACATAATGTTTATCGCAGTGCATTTTTTTGTTAACAGAGCCTGAAAATCAATTTTATTTGTTTTGGTTGTGCATGTTTTATTTATCTAGGATATTTTACTATTTCTTTTCCAAATTTCAATTCCAATGTTTAATATTTTCGAGATTTAAAAATCCATTGCTGTGGAAAAGGATGGACTGATTTTTTGCTCTAATATCATTATAAAACTAAAACAACATCAAAACAACGATACTACCGTTTATCGTGATAGTTTCTGGGAAAATATATCATCCTAAAAATTGTATTATCGTGACAGGCCTAGAAATAGTTTTTGTTGTTGTTTTAGCTGTTTGTCATGTTAGCATAAACAGCAGAAAGAGAGAAG
This sequence comes from Centropristis striata, assembly GCF_030273125.1. Taxonomy (NCBI): domain Eukaryota; kingdom Metazoa; phylum Chordata; class Actinopteri; order Perciformes; family Serranidae; genus Centropristis; species Centropristis striata. The sequence continues at coordinate 9,790,366 of NC_081540.1, read as the reverse complement.
GTGGACAAGTTCTGAAATACTAATAGGCCACATGCACGACTAGCTATGTTGGTCAAATAGTTAGCTAGCCTGCTTACCTTCTAAATGTTGAGCTGATGAAGTCTTCTTTGAGGTCTCTGAGGAAAATGAGAAGATGTGTGAAGTTTTTTTTTATATTTTTTTATGTCAAACAGCAATACAACGCACAGTTACAAAGAAGAAGAAACGAGTTACAGAAAGATAAACAATGCAGAAAATAAAATAGAAGTAAATAATATTTAAAAAATAAAATAGAATAGAATAATTAAATGGAAAAGAATGAAGATTACATGTTAAAGACATTCAACGCAGTGCATATGTTGGCAGTCATCACAGCTTTTTTGCTTTGTAGACAGGAGAGACTTTAGATATACTGTTCAAACTCTGACTTCAACAAAAAGAAATGTGTTTATTTACTTGAAAACTTACATTTGTGTGGTATTGGCAAAAAGAAAAATTCAATTTATAAGAAAATATGCATCATCAGCCTTCTTTTTGTGATCAAAACAGCCAAATATGACATATTTATAATGCAAAGTAAAACCACTGAAAATATTTGTTTTAACAAACGAGGCAATGTCCTTCCAGAGCTTGTATGTGAATTCACAAGACCAAAAGAAATGTGAGATAGTTTCAGGGTGCAGATCACAAAAACCACATTCCACCTCAATGTCAACTTTAACCTTATGTTACAGCACTTTCATGGGGTAAAATCTATGTAGCAGTTTAAATGACACTTCCTTAGTTTTCTTAGTTAAAATAAACTTTTGGGGTAGGGACCAGACTTTTTTCCAATCTATGCTTGGGACAAACTTGGGACAAGGATCTAATTTTAGAGTTTGAACCTCTATATGGGAAAAAACAAACTTTGCCCAAAGGAAGCTGATTTGGGTCTGGGGGTGACATAATCAGATGTAAAGAGACATCATTCAATCTGAAGATGTGTGAAGTTATACTCTCCATTCATAGCCACTGTTACATCATTTCAAAGTACTAGCTTCTGTCACAATTGCCCTGTTTGCTAATTAGCTTAAAAAGTAATAGAAAGGGTCAAACAAAGTAGCTAAGACCAAGCTAAAATGCCAGTCTGCTTTAATAATGAGTGTTTTGTGTAAGCTTTTTGTCATGTTTGCAAAACATGCTTCCTATATATCCATTTTTTAGCTAAGTAGCTTGCTAAGCTAACTACTTAGGTAACTTCTTGGCTAAGTATTAATCTAAGTAGCTTGTTAAGCTAACTAGTTAGCTCACTTCTTGGCCATATATTTAGCTAAGTAGCTTGCTAAGCTAACTTCTTGGCTAAATAGTTAGCTTAGCAAGCTACTTAGCCAAGTAGTTAGCTATGTAATAATCCCAAAACTTTTTTTCTTCATAAAGTATGAGAGGCAAAATGGAAATAATGATATGTTCTTATCAAAAACAAGATATTTAAAGATATATAGAATATTCAGTCATAAAATAAGTTGATATCAAAAGACAGAACACAGAAACATCAAAGGGTTAATATACATAAGACCGACGGGAGCGCGCGCGATGTGATTTGCATATCTATTGATAAATGCTAGTAGAATTACAACCAAATAAGATAGAGCAATAATTATTTTTGCATATAAAACCGGAGGATTTACCTTTATATGTCACGCATACATTGTGTCCCAGAGTGCTGTTTCCTGACACTAATGGGTTTGTAAATATCCAGTAAAAACAAACACAACAAAACTTTTCGAAATTCGTCATCACGTTGTGAGCATGAACTGTCACGTTTTTTGCGTGCACTATCGGATGTGACGTCATGTGACGTCACCAAAGATTTGATTGTAGATAGTTTGTTTTGATGTACATCCTATGTTTTTTTTCAAATTGTGCATAATGTGTTATTTATTTATTTTATGTTTTTGGTATAGTTTATTAAAAAAAAGTGTATCTCAAAAAGTAAGTTATGAAGAAACTCAAAATAAATTTCCTGTGGATTGAAAGGATTTTGTTCAACTTTTTTTAATTTACACTTTTGAGAGATACAGCTCTGACATTTCTGTATTTAGATAAGTTTAAAAAAAAAAAAAGTTTCTTCATGTTTTTAGTGTTTTTTTAACTTACACATAAGTCAATACATAGTAATATAATTTGGGATGTAAGGGTTGTACTGATGTATAGCAAAGTGAAATGCCCCAAAAAAATGGCACTACAGCATGTAAAAATGTAAAGATCTGCTCTGGTAGGTCATAAGGTAAAATATACTGAGTGTCATTATTACTAATTATAGTTTGACCCCCATTGTAAACGTTGCTTCCTATATATCCATTTTTAGCTAAGTATCCATTTTTTAGATAAGTAGCTTGCTAAGCTAGCTACTTAGCTAACTTCTTGGCTAAGTATTAAGCTAAGTAGCTAGTTAAGCTAACTACTTAGCTCACTTCTTGGCCATATATTTAGCTAAGTAGCTTGCCAAGCTAACTTCTTGGCTAAATAGTTAGCTTAGCAAGCTACTTAGCCAAGTAGTTAGCTATGTAATAATCCAAAAACTTTTTTTCTTCATAAAGTATGAGAGGCAAAATGGAAATAATGATCTGTTGTTATCAAAAACAAGATATTTAAAGAATACTTGCAATATTCAATCATAAAATAAGTTGATATCAAAAGATAGAGCATAGAAACATCAAAGGGTTAACATACATAAGACCGACGGGAGCGCGCGCGATCTGATTTGCATATCTATTGATAAATGCTAGTAGAATTACAACCAAATAAGATAGAGCAGTAATTCTTTTTGCATATAAAACCGGAGGATTTACCTTTATATATCACGCATACATTGTGTCCCAGAGTGCTATTTCCTGACACTAATGGGTTTGTAAATATCCAGTAAAAACAAACACAACAAAACTTTTCGAAATTCGTCATCACGTTGTGAGCATTAACTGTCACGTTTTTTGCGTGCACTATCGGATATGACGTCATTTTCACGGAAATGTAGTTTTATCTCTTTCATAAAAACACTTATACACACACAGCCCACACACAAGATTTGATTGTAAATAGTTTGTTTTGATGTACATGCTATGTTTTTGCAAATTGTGCACAATGTGTTATTTATTTATTTTATGTTTTTGGTATAATTTATAATAAAAATGTGTATCTCAAAAAGTAAGTTATGAAGAAACTCAAAATACATTTCCTGTGGATTGAAAGGATATTGTGCAACTTTTTTTAATTTACACTTTTGAGGGATACAGCTCTGACATTTCTGTATTTAGATAAGTTTTTTTTTTTTTAAAGTTTCTTCATGTTTTTAGTGGGGGTTTTTTAACTTACACATAAGTCAATACATAGTAATATCATTTGGGATGAGAGATCTGCTCTGGTAGGTCATAAGGTAAAATATACTGAGTGTCATTATTACTAACTATAGTTTGACCCCCATTGTAAACGTCTGCATCTGCGTTTGTCCTCATTTGGTTTTTCGGTTCATCAGATTTTATAAACTTCTGGGATACAAAGTTCTGAGTTCTTTACCTTGTTGGTAGTGCAATTTACACACGGCAGCTTTTAGGACTTTTTTCAATGCACCTCAATGAAGATTGATAGTTATTTTCCCCTCTGTTGGGGGCGGGGCATCCTTTCTTTGTGTTATTGTTTATTATATACAATACATTATTATGATCAATTGTCTGGTGATCTGTCTAGCATAAAATGTTCATGTGCTGTCCACATTTTTCTTTTCTAATTTTGCGTTTCTTAATTTGTTTTAGTCTGTAATGTAGTTCTTCCATGATGTTATTTTGGGACTAAGTTGCCTGACTCTATATTATTATTATTATTATTATAATAAAGCTACTTAGAAAATAAAACATTTAAATGTAGACAAATAAGGAACCTGCTAAAGTTATTTGTATCTGCCTAGCTAACCTCTGAAGTTCAAAATAGCTACAAACACCATTAATAAGTTGGTAAACTAGCCCACTTACCTTCTAATGTTTATGTCTTGAACTTCTTATTTATTTAGAGAAGTAGTAGACTCGTGAAGTTGAGGCTCATCTTTTGAGCCACAGAAACATATTTAAAACACACATCTGTATTTTCTTTGAGAAAATCTTCGAGGCACACTTGCTGTCATTTTCTGCATTTCCTTCAAAAAATAAAAGTTGAAAGGTGAACAGTTACATCGCTGCAGAGCTTGTATGTCGTGCACCACTGAGGTGTAGTTCAACCAATGACATTTCCTCTCCCAGGAAGTTTTTTCTGCTTCCTGTATTAACAGGAAGGTTGGCTTAAAATGTGCTGTTAAAGCAGCTATATTATCAGCTACATGTAGTATAAGTTGCCCCTCAACTAAAACCAACAGAGCTTGGCATAACCTCCTGCTGTTTCATGTGTTAAAAGTGACACTGCTGTCTTTAAGTGTATTGCTTTTCAATTTAAACATTCAATTCAGAGCCGTAACCATCACAGCATGTCGATGGGAACACCTTATTATAGTTGAAACACTTTCTCGTGATATCTTCTAGACTTTTCCACCCCTAAATCCAGAAATATATCATAATTTCCCATCTTTTCAACACCTATTAAGTCTTAATTCACATGTTTTATCACATTTTAATCGCTACTCCTCTTTATTTTTATTACAAATACACACATTTTTAGAAAAAACTTGCATGAATTCGTCACCCTGATCTTGCTTAAGCCTAATTGGGGTCAAAACACAATCTTACCTAATTAAGAATCAGACACTGGCTGTGGTGTGATCTCACCCGGGGTGATACATTTGTTCTGAATCTCCGAGCAGCATTGTTTTTGTGCTCTCGGGGCTCAGAAACGTGCATCCCCTCGCAAGCATGTGAGAAAATCCTCAATCACAGCAAAAGTGAATCCAAATCCTATCCCATATTCCTTAGCTCTACATGCTATGAGTGTGTACACTTCAATAAGGAGGATCACTTGCCACAGAACAGTAGACTGCTGACAGGCCTTGTGTTCCTGCCATTCAGGGCTCGACAGCAGCACACTGCTTTAACCTAGATCGCCATCTAGTGATCATATTCAGTACAACTCCTAACCGTCAACATATTGTAACAGATTGAAGAAATGTTAACTATAGCACAATCTGTATGGGATTTTAGGTATTTAATGTGTTGCAGCCTAATTGCTTTTATTCTGACATGTTTTTAATCAGTAACAAATACAATCTGCTGTTGAAAGCTGTATTTATATGGCCATTTAATCGTGCAAAGTTGACTGAGGATCAATAGCTCCTTGTTGCTTCTGGTGACAGTTAAATAACTAATTTCCAGGAAAGAGTTTTTCAATGAAATGGCCCTATTAGTTGCAGCTTGCATGTGACTGGGAAATATGTCTGATTCCTGACGTCTTTGGTGCTGCTTTCTATCAAAAAGTGGGAAAGATTTCAGAAATACAACCTTATTTTTGCCATTTTATCAATGCAGTTTTGAATGTATGACCCATTGTGTTCTGTTTTATTGTGATTGTGTCACTGCTGCTTTCCATCTCCAAAAATGTTTTGAAATGTCAGAAATACAACCTTGTTTTGGGCATTTTATTTCATCAGTGCAATTTTGAACAAACCAGATACTGTAGCTTGTTTTTGGTGTTGTACTCTGTCCTTACTGTCTAGTATCTGCAAAAAGTTTAAGATTTTATAAATACAACCTTATTTTGTCAGTGCAATTTCGAATAAACAAGATACTGGCTTGTATTTGTAGTTTTATCATGTTACTGTATTGCTGACTGAGTTCAGTGTTACTTATTTTTCTGGCATTTTTTCAGTGCAATCTAAAATGTTCCGGATATCGTAGCTTGTCTTTGGTTGATTGAAATAAATACAACCTTATTTTTGCCATTTGGTCAAGGCAATTTTGAATGAAGCAGATAATGTTGCTTGTTTTTGCTCTTGTACTCTGTTCTTACTGTCTTGGAGCTGTAAAAATGTTAAAGATTGCATGAACAAAACCTTATTACGGGCATTTTGTCAATGCAGTTTTGAATGTAAAAGCTTGTTCTTGTTGTCATTACTGCTTCTATTTCCTAAGATGTTTAAAATTAAATAAATATGAACATATTTTTTGTCAATGCAATTTTGAATGTACCAAATATTGTAGCTGTTACTGTACTGTAACTACAAAATATTCAGGATCAAAGTAATACAACCTTATTTTAGCCATTTGGTCAAAGCGATTTTAAATGTCCCAGATAATGTAGCTTGTTTTCGGTCTTATATTCTGTTCTTGTAGCTGCAAAGTGATACAGATTGAATGAACAAAACCTTATTTTGGGCATTTTTTCAATGCAGTTTTGCATGTAAAAGATACTGTAGCTTGTTCTTGGTGTCATTACTGATTCTATTTGCAAAGGTGTTCAAAATTAAATAAATAAAAACATATTTTTGTCAATTCAGTTTTGAAGGTACCAAATACTGTAGCTGCAAAATATTCAGGATAAAAGAAATACAAGCTTATTTTTGCCATTTGGTCAAGGCAATTTTAAATGAACCAGATAATGTAGCTTGTTTTTGCTCTTCTACTCTGTTTGTACTGTCTTGTAGCTGCAAAATGTTAAAGATTGTATTAATAAAACCTTATTTAGGGCATTTTGTCAATGCAGTTTTGAATGTAAAAGCTTGTTCTTGGTGTCATTACTGCTTCTATTTCCAAATGTGTTTAAAATCAAACAGATATGAACACATTTTTGGCTGTTTGTCAATGCAATTTTGAACGTAAATACTGTAGCTGTTACTGTACTGTAACTGCAAAATATTCAGCATCAAAGAAATACAACCCTATTTTTGGCATTTTGGCAGAGCAATTTTTTAAACAGACCGGCTACAGTATGCTGATTTTGTCTTTTTGTATCTGCAAAATGTTCAGGAAACAGAAGGTACAGAAATACAACTTTGTTATATACTTTTGATATTCTATCAATGTAATTTAGAAGCAACCACCTAGTGTAGCTTGTTGATTTGTATTGATGATTTCATTTTTGAACTGTTTTCCTTTAAAACATCCAAAACCAACTCGTTAGTTCTTCAGGCAGTAACACTGAAAGGCTCGTGTGAAGAAAATGTCTTTTTTTCAAACTGTTTTTATGTATATGTGTACATGCCTATATGGTGGATGTTCGCCCAAGTGTACGTATATATGCCTCAGCTGTATTTATGCATGTAGCGATATACCTCCGAGTGTGTGTATGGGACCATGAATGTGTGCATGTGTGTGCCGAGGCCATGCGCCTCACCTCTCTATAATGAAATCATGCGGGTCAGTGAGGCCGGCAGAGCTCGAGCAGGTCACCCAACAGATCGGAACTAAGCTGCTTTGACCCGGCCTGGTACTGCATGCCAAACACACACACAAACACACACACACCATACACAGTGCTTACAGCACAATGGAACCACTGTACAGGAGAGAGAAGAGAAGATTGCATGAACAAAACCTGATTTTGGGCATTTTGTCAATGCAGTTTTGAATGTAAAAGCTTGTTCTTGGAGTCTATACTGCTGTTATTTCCAAAGGTGTTTAAAATTAAATAAATATAAACATACTTTTTGTGAATGCATTTTTGAATGTACCAAACACTGTAGCTGCTACTGTACTGTAACTGCAAAATATTCAGGATCAAAGACATACAAGCTTATTTTCGGCTTTTTGTCAGTGCAATTTTAACGTAGCTTGTTTTTGGTCTTGTATTCTGTTCTTACTGTCTTGTAGCTGCAACATGTTAAAGGCTGCATGAAAAAAAATCTTATTTGAGGCATTTTGTCAATGCAGTTTTGAATGCAAAAGATACCATAGCTTGTTCTAGGTGTCATTACTGCTTCTATTTCCAAAGGTGTTTAAAATTACATGAATATAAACATATTTTTTGTCAAGGCTTTGAATGTAACAGATAATGTAGCTTGTGTTCTGTTCTTACTGTCTTGTAGCTGCAAAATGTTAGAGATTGCATGAACAAAACCTTATTTTGGGCATTTTGTCAATGCAGTTTTGGATGCAAAAGATACTGTAGCTTGTTCTTGGTGTCATTACTGCTTCTATTTGCAAATGTGTTTTAAATTAAATAATATAAAACAGGGTTTTTTTGGCTGTTTGTCGTAACAAATACTGTAGCTGTTACTGTACTGTAACTGCAAAATATTCACTATCAAAGAAAAACAACCTTATTTTTGCCATTTGGTCAATGCAATTATGAATGAACCAGATAATGTAGATTGTTTTTGCTCTTGTATTCTGTTTTTACTGTCTTGTAGCTGCAAAATGTTAAAGATTGCATGAATAAAACCTTATTTTGGGCATTTTGTCAATGGAGTTTTGAATGTAAAAGATATTGGAGCTTTTTCTTGGTTTTATTACTGCTTCTATTTCCAAAGGTGTTTCAAATGAAATCAATGTAAACACACACACCATACACAGTGCTTACAGCACAATGGAACCAGTGTGTGTGTGTGATGGTAATGATTAAAAAAGCGAGTGTAAGCTTTTACACATACACCCAAGGAGTGTATTTACAATGCAGGAACACACACACAAACATTTTTTTCCTCCAAAACTAATAAAACCTATCAGAGAAGATGTCCTTTAAAGAGGGTTTGAAAAATTACATTGGGAAATTAAATCAACAATAGAAGCGATCAAAGTTGCCGTAGTCTATAAACACTGAAATGCTACATTAGATTACAGTACAGCAAGTTGTGTTTCAGCAGGGTTATTATGGAGAAGGCTTTAATCATTTCTCTTCTATTAGCTGCTGCTCGTATCGCCCAGGGACTTCCATTAGAATTAAATTAAACAGTGGAAATGTAAATATTGACAACATATGCATAATTATTTATTCCACGAGCAACAAGATCAGAAAATTATTGCTACAGCATTGTGTTAATATGAAAACAGAAATATTTGCACTTGCTGGTAATAAAAATGCAAATCACATTACAGACAAATAATAATAATTATAAAAAATCATAATGGAATGTAAGAGAAATGTCAACATTTAGGAGGATTAATACAGTAAATCCGTCATTTAGCAACTCCGGTTTACATCCACCTGTGACCTTTGTGTTTTATTTTACCAAAGGTCAAAGGTCAACGACTCCAAGCCGGCAGCCCGCTGGTAGCTGTCCCTTTTTCTAAGAGGATAATCAATTACCAGAAGACTGATCTTCGCCGTCGTGTCCCCGCTCATTCCTGCTTCTTCAGATCAGCGAGGTCCCCATAAATTTGAATGTAAAACAAGCTCACCAGCACAGGGTTAAACACGTAATTAGCCACGACAAGTGAATATGAGGAACAGACTTAGTCAGGAAGAGAGCTATGGTAATGCAGGAGACTCCGCAGCCCTGTGAGGCATCGAGACGGGACGCAGGGAGGGGAGGGTGTGTGAAAGAAGATTTCACATGCAGATATTAGAAATGCAATTGTCTTCTGCATACGGGGCGTCGGTCTGGAAATTGACTTTTTCATTATTCAGTTAGTACAATAATTAAATATTCGATGCCCTGGGTTGGTGAAGCTACTGAACCACACCGAGGATATTTAACCGGGCCTGACAGATGTTTTAAATAATGTTTATTTATCAATACTAATATAAACTGCCCTAAACTGTCACTCTCCTGTGACCTGCCTCGGATTTCTGCAGGCTTTGCATCACTAAGTCACATCAGACAGTGAGAAACTTACAGAAATTAGTTTTCTTTCTGCCACTTTTTGTATTTTTTCACCCCTGGGAAGTCCTGAAACATCTGATTGGCTGTTTTAACGCCAACTTCCGGCAGTTTAAACGCAAAATCAGAGGGAAGCAGGACGGCCTCGTTTGTCCAAACCCAAATGTATAAATTAATAAATGAATACATGAGCACACAGCAGATAAACATACACACAGATGAATTAATACATAAATACATGGCCATATTTATTCATAATCTCCATAGCAACGCATTCGCCAGCGCCGGCAGATCTGAGAGGGAAAAATATCATTATACAATAATTAGACTTCCATCCATTTTCCATTGCCCATTACTAAATATGATATATTCTATGTATTTACATCTGAAAATGTCAATCCCATTCAATATCACAGCGTGATTTGCAAGTCATGCAGCTCAGAAGACCCATCAAGGGAGAGGATAAAAGGCAAAAAGGAAAGAGATTCGCTTCTTTGCAAGTCCGGCCAGAACAAGGAGAGTACAAAGGTATAGGAGAGCCGGGGCAGAGAGAGAAAAAAAAAAAAAAAACCTACAGGAGAACACTCAACAGGCTTGGAGCGGTTACAAACAAGCGGATGGACGCCAATGCTTCCAGTAAGCTCAGTCCCTCATGGCTTTCATCTGGTAAGTACTCTTGTCTTCATACTTATGTTACAGTTTTCATACTGGAACACATTTATATCAACGTTTGCACAAACAATTTCCACCGTTGAAACCTTTACCCCGCCGCTTATAATTTCTGTCTGGAAAACTGGAAACACTTTGAACTGCCATGTGCTCGCTACGCACCCGAACGAGTGCAACCACGGGGTCACCCTTTATTCTTGATCTAACCGCAGCAACACGTCCACTCCTAGAGACAAACAAGTGGACTCAGACACTCAGTGGTGGAACAATACGCTTCCTTTTGGATCTTTGGAATCCATTTGCATTGGCAACAGGTAGCGGCGGCTCAATAGGGGCCCCCCGAAAAAGTCTGGTTAGAAATTCATCTGCTCCTTCACATCAGAGATCTCCAGCGGGCTCAACAAGGGAGAACGGGGGGGGGGGGGGACAAAGTGGTAGAGTGCTTTTGTTGACAGGCTCCAACAACTTATAGTGATCCTTCATTGCTGTGTTTGATGGACATCTGAGCACCACTTGTGAAAGTGTGGGGGATGGTGAGGAGAGGGTGGCATGAGCAGGGAGGGAGGGGGAGACAGGGGGGTGCACGGGGTGTCAACACAGGGACTGATGGAGTGTGCGCTAAAGCACTGTATTGAAAAAAATAAACAAATCAGAAACAATTAAGTGTGAACTCTCATGGAATATTCATAGGCGAGCAGCCTTTGCGTGACAAGCCATCACGCCACCTCCAGTCCATTTTTTTTTTGTTCCTCCTCTCCATGTCCTGCACACATGGAGATGTGCCTGCCACTTAAATCAAATTAGTCATTAGCAAATTGAATCAACAATTAGAGCAAAAGAGCTACATGGCATTAGCGTCAGTTCAGCCATATTTGTCAACCTATCAGAGCAACCTCTGGAGTAGTTTTTCCTGCGGTCCAACTCCTCTCCGGTGCGTTCAAAGTCAGCGCCGTAGCTCAGGGCACCAGGCCCCTCCGTCCCTTTTCTGCCAGGGTCACCTAGCATCACTGCAGCTTGAGCACACTGTTTTTTTTTTTTTTTTTACATTTGTTTTGTTCGCCAGCTCTTTGATGGATCCGGTGGCTGCCCTGATCGCCCCTCTCTCTGCCTCTTCTGGATTATTCGTATCGACATTTCTCACTCCTCTCCAACCACGGCTTTTAGTTAGAGGCTGTCAAAAACATTGCTGGCGGAAATGGAAGTATCCTCATTATGCAAATGCCGGGCTCCACTGATGGCATGTTCTGTTTTATAAATTGCATCCCCTTGTCAGAAGTCAAATTGTATTTGAGTAACTTCAGAGAAATTGTCACAAGATTTCAATTTGGCTCGGCTGCAATGCCACCATCAATTTAGTCACAACAAATATAGACGTATTTCTTTATGATTGTGTTGTGAGAAGCTTTTTTAACAATCATATGGTAGCGTATGTCTTGTGCAAAGGTTTTTGAATAATGAAAAGTTGTGCGGTTGAATAAATTCATCCCAGCTTCTTTAATAAAATATGATAAACAGCAGTGGTTAGTGTATATTTTTAAATGATTTTCTGCTCCTCCAAGAGAGTTGACAGGGCGTCCTCCAAGGAGACATTAATAATCATGTTCCATTAGAGGAAACAAGAAAACACATCTCAAAGTGAGCTTCTCCAAGCTGAATGAATAACTGGATAATTGTAAATTTGTTAACATGTCTAATTTGGAAGTTTTCTTCAGTCAGGAGAACTTTAAACCTGGGAGCATGCAGGGGGCTTTTCAAAATAAAGTGCAGTGGAACTTTTCAAAGATTGCATTAAATATTAAAACACCTTATATTTCATTATTTGAATGTTGTTTCATGCCTTTAATCTTCAAGTGCCTCAGAGTGGTTTTCAAAACTTGATCAAACTAATATTTGAGATTTAAAAAGGACCTCGGAAGCAATGCTGAGCTTGCACTTTCAAACTTATATCATATAAAAACAAATATTGGGTTGTGGGATGTCGCAAAGCCTCCAGTCTGCAAACAGCCCTGTCAGCACGGGTCAATAGAAATCTATTTTACTGGATGCGATTTGAAACAAAACTTCTTTAACAAGTTTCCTCTGTGAATTAAAGAAATATCCAAAAGGCACCAAGGGATTTGACTTTATTGTGTTAGGGTGTTTATCTAGTTATGTTTATAGCAATTTTGAGGCTCTTAAACCCAGATGGTTTCTCTGTCTGCTTCACTTACAGGCCTCTATCAAAGTGAAGCAACATTCAAGTGCCCTCTGCAAAAAAAAAACTCGCTTCAAATTGGCAAAATACGCCTCTGTTGCTTACTCTGCTCCGTTATTGTTACAGTGGAAAGTGGGAAAAGAAACATGACGCCTTAAATCTCTGACAGCAACAAAAATAAATGGCGCCTGGCTACTACTGTAGACAAGCCAGGGAAGAAGGAAAAAAAAAAAAGAGGAGAAAGCGAGAAAAAACGTCAGGGTCGATTTTAATATTCATGAATTTTCTACCAGCTCAGTTCAGCAGTTTCGATTAAGCATTAATTAGGAGCCAGAGGGGAAACCAAACAAAAATAAGGAGCTGAATGACTAATGAAGGTGGTTGAGATGTGGGTAGACTGCCATGCCACTAATGGTTCAGTGTTATGGGTGCTACATGGGCAGGAGTGCCAGCGGTGTGGGCGGCTAGACGCACCTCTGCCCACACCAGAGATCACACTCAGAGAAAAACACTCTCTGGCCATGGAAGAACAACATACTCGCCTCCAAACACTGCTTTCTCTCTCTCTCTCTCGCTGCTGTCAGTTGAAAAAGCTCCAAATTTGTGTGTTTGGTTGAAGGCTTACATGCTCCTCTGGGTGATGGGGAATTCCTGCAACCCCTAGATTTATAAAACGCTTTCCAAAACCAGCTGGATAAACTTAAAAACACGCACGCCGGGGTCAAAACTGGTTTTTGGAGATACAAGGTTTCTGCACAGACACAGCGACACATGCAGAAAATAAGTGTATATGCATATGAGGAGGCTACTTCACACCAGTTTGAGTTGAGATTGTGTTTCCTCGAAGCAAGAAGTGGCTAAAAAAGTTGAGGGTCACATCGATTGGGATCTCAGTTTGTGCACTTTGAAAATATTTAAATTCAGGCTTGGGCGTAAGGTCTTCTGTAAGGTTACGCTTAGAGCTATACAGGTTTATGGAGGAATTATTAATTCCATCTGTGCAGTTGGACAGGAAGTTATAACTCTTACTATGGCAATAATGTACAGTGTACAGAGTAGTCATATTTTAATACTTATGCAAAGTGATGCGCGGTAAAAATGCAAGTAATCGTCTTATTTTTCTTTAATTTTATTCTTCTAAAAGTAGTAAATTATATAAGATACATGAGAGGAAATTCCATTTCATAAATGTAAAAAAAATATACATATATACAAAAAAATGTTTTATTTATTAACAGTCTGGTTCTCATTATTAACCAACTAAATATCACTATAATCACCAACTTCTGTTTATTTATTTGAATTGCATCATAAAAAACAGTCAGCACTTAATGCAAGTATGGAATGTTTTACAAATTAAAAGCCCAAATATGCTGCGTTGCAAGATATGTTTTCATGCATAACATAAAACTTTGGTTCCTTATATGATATGTTACATTTTACAGTTAATTCAATTGGATTTTATGTTCTTGTTACTTTATACACCAAGATGAAGACACAGTATTATGAGTAAATGAATTACAATTATAATATACTCCCTTATAACCTTAAAATAAAGGTTAAATAAATAAATAGTGGAGATATTACTAGTTAAAAAAAGTGGTAAATAAAAAATAAATACATAATTGTCATTCTTGATATTTTTAAAGATGCTGTTTCTTCACATTGACTCATCCATTAATAAATACATAAGAATTCAATTAAATGAACATTAAAAAATAATAATAATAACAATCATAAATACTCATTTGCAGAATGTATTAAAATTTAAAAGGGATTAAATTAATTTTACATAGAGAAGATCAAGAAGAAAAAGACTGAAACAGTCCATAGTGATATAAAAATTGAAGAAAAAAAATTCTTTATACTTTTAATTTGGTGGTATTATATAAGAACATATTTTTTTTCTTTTTCTTTTTAAATTTAGTGATATTTTATTTTGTAGTAATACAAATACTTCAATAAAACCCATTTATAATATGGATTTCCATCAGGGTGAGTAATGTCTAATTCTAGGTCAGATTATATCAAATTATAATAAAAATGTTAAATTATATTACAGCTGTATATTTATTATTATTTCTACATAATGTCAAACTGCCCTTAGGTTTATTTAATATGTCACCACTAATGTGAAGCTTAATAATCAGTGTTCAAGAACACAATGTATATGTATGACTGTGCTGCACTTGAATATATTCGTCAAATATGAATATATTCGTCAAATATGAATAAACAGCATAAATATTTTGGCATAACATTTTAATTCATTATTGTCATGGCTCCAAAATGTCAGCCAGGGCACAATTTACATCCTATAAATATTTACCTCAATTATTAGTGGACTTATTCTCTAAAAATGTTGACTTTAAATGAAAGTTTAAATATTATTTTCTTATCGGTTTTATTTTTACTGGCACTTTATGAAAAAGACAGCCCAAGAGGGAGGAGGGGGATAAATAATCCCCTCAGGAACACAGGAAGAGGACAGGAAAAGAAAAAAAAAAGGTTATCTTTTCTTTTATCTGTTTGAGAAAGGGCTTTGCAGTCTCCTCTCCCAGTAAAACAAGGATAAAGGGAACAGGGGAAAAAATAAATGATATTGTTACAGAGGTATTATCCTTAAGCCTGCCCGTGATATTTGAATTGTATTGGTGAATTGTAATCAGGTATTTTAGCTTAGCGGTGCTGCTCTCCGTGTTGAACGCCTACCATCTGGTATTGGACGGCAGTGTGACAGACAGAGGAGGAGAAGGAGAAGCAGGAGAAGGGTGGGGGGGGTCTGAGAGAGAGAGAGGAAGCTGTTATCCAACTGAAAAGCCTGCCGACTTTAGTTTCCCAATCTCTAAATCTACACATTGTAATGTAAGTCCACAGACAGGAAGCCCAGAGCAAACAGTGTTTGTATGACCAGATATAGGCTGGAGATCCCTTCCAATCATGAGGAGAAAGTTGGCGACGCTGGGGCTTTGTTCGCTCCGGGTAGGTAAGGAAAAGAGAGAAAAAGAAACACAGCTAGTGTTTAAATTATATTGGCATCTTTAGTACTCTTAAAGCCTCAGTTTTCTCTGTTTTGTTTCCACATATTATACAGCTTAGGATAATGTTCTTGGATATAGTTTTAAATTAAAATTAATGAGGAACAGTTTAAGTCAAGTCAGAGTGTAGGTGTTTGAAATGGTTACATCATTGAAGCAAAATGAAAACATCAATGTGCTTTTATTTTGAAATTCCCATTATGTTTTATACTTTTTATTGAAAAGAATCTTTAGTACTATTAAAGCTTCTGTTTTCTCGATTTTGTTTTCACATTTTAGGATAATGTTCTTGGATATAGTTTGGATATAATTAAAATAAATGAGGAACAGTTTGTGTAAATCAAGTCAAAGTGTAGGTTTCTGAAATGATTACATCATCGAAGCAAAATGAAAACATCTTAATTCTTTTATTTTGAAATTCCCACTGTTTTATACTTTTTATTTAAAAGAATCTTTAGTACTCTTAAAGCCTCAGTTTTCTCTATTTTGTTTTCACATATTATACAGCTTAGGATAATGTTCTTGGGTATAGTTTTAAATGAAAATTACTGAGGAACAGTTAGTAGGAATTTCAAAATAAAAGCATATGGATGTTTTCATTTTGCTTACACTGTGTTTTATACTTTTTATTTAAAAGAATAGACTTTTCTTCAGACATCAAACTGTCAAATCATATTTTACTTGTTTTTGTGAGTTATATAAATCTAACTGATGGTGTTAAACGGCCATATGATATCATCATAAAAAATATTTTGTGGGATATCAGCAAATATTGTATCATGTGTAAAGAATTTGTATAATAACATATCATAATAAACTTGTGATTTACTCCACTCTTTTTGGGGGCCCAAAAGTAAAAAATAAAAAATAAAATGGGACTCCTACATAGCGTAGTGTGTGGTCATTTAAATAAAACAAAAGGTAAAGAATATGCAACATATGAGCAAAATGCAGAGTAGTTTCTTGTAAAAACAAAACTAAAGTTTAGGAAAAAAATGCACAATCCAACTCCAATCCCCCTTCTTGGTGCATCACCTTTGTTCATCTTATTTGGATATACTTTTACAAAAAAATAAAATAATTTGCCTACAATTCCATGCATTTGCACCTTGGAAAAATATTAAAAATCCAACATGCACATGAACTCACAATCAGTTCCAAGGCTGCAAAATCCAAATGACTTTGAATAATACCTCTCTAACAAAATCTTTTAATTAGACAAGCTCATATATTCATGTAGAAGAAGGTCATTTTCATATAGAGGCCCTTTAATTCCTTTAAATGTGTCTATATTTATAATATATTTCAGATAATAAAACACAGCCTTAAAAACTGTACATTCATCTCATAGTGATTTGGATATTAATATGCCCTTCCATGTTGCTCCCACAGAAAGAAAGAGAGAAAAGACAGACAGAGAGGCTCATCTGCACCAGGGCCGCCCGGTTTGACCCCGTGACCCCGGCCTGTCTGATGAGAACCCTTGTTTCCGTTGACGACGGAGAGCCCTATTGCGGCGGGTCCCTGCCCGGCTGAATCATCGCCTCGTCCTGGGCTGCAGCCGCGGCTCGAGTGCCCTTCAACCTCTTCACTCTCTGCTTTATCAAGAGCTCTGCCGCGAGAGAGAGAGAGAGAGAGAGAGAGAGATCTGGAGTCCAGAGTGCCCTCAGATGAAAAATCGACGCATCAGTATTTGCTGTTTGGCTTCTGATGCATGCAGGTTGTCATCAAAACTGCAGAAAGTATATTTTTTGCAGCCGTTGTGGTGCAAATTTAAACCAGTGAGGGGTATTAAGAATCACTTATTCCCTAGGTTTTTTTGCTCATTTTGCATTTGCACCCCCCCCTTTTCAAGCATCTAATGTGTTCTTATGTAACTAAACCTGAATTGAACATCGTATGAACATCTTATCTGGTCAGCGAGGGTCAAAGATGGAGAATAACACTGATTATCTGCAACAGCTCCGGGTGAGAGTGAGTGCCCTAACAATTAACAAAGGGAGGTGTGTGTGCATGTGTGCACTGAATGGGGGGGTGGGGGGGGGGTGAAGTTTTTCTTTTCTTTCTCTCTGCCTCACCACCTATCACAATTCATTACTACAAATTAGGGTTCAATAAAATTGCTATTCAGAGATAATTAGGAGTTGGGTTTGTGGTGGCGGGGCCGGGGAGGAGGAAAAGGGGGGTGCTGGAGGGTCGGTGGGGGTGGGAGGGAGTTGCTATCCACATGTCATCATGACCCAAACCAACAAACCGAGGGTCTGCAGCTGGGGCAAGTGAAGTGAGACCCTGATCTGCCACTGAACTCCCCCCCCCCTCGCGTATGATGAGAAGACCGGCACACAAAAAGAAAACACACACTCTCTTTCTCCCCCTTCCTCTCACCTGCTGAGTTGGGAGCTGCTCCAAATTAAACAAATTATTTCAGGCCCTCTCTCTTTCATTCTGTTTCTCCTTCAGAAAAAAAAAAAGTGGAGCAACGGCTCACCGACAAACAGTGGTCCCACATAAGGACGGCGGCTAATAAGGTTGCGTATGTGTGTGTGTGTGTGTGTGTGAGAGTGTATAAGTGGCTGCCTGGTGCAAAGCGAGAGCCGGGGTTATGCCTGCATATGTGCACCAAGCTGAAGAAGGTTTGTCTTTCATTAATTAACACTTTCCTGATAGCACAAGCTACCCATCTTCGCATTTGCGAAGGAGTGAAATATTTGTCGGGGTGACAGAATATGCCTGAGAGCAGTTATATTTAATCAAGACACAGAGCTTGGGTTTCTTTTGTGTCACCGTCATTTTTAATTAGTTGTTAATTATTTAAATATTACGGTAAATTAACCATTTTTGTGTTAAAGCAAGAACATACAAAGCTACATATTTGGCAATACAAAGCCTATTATTTTAACTATCTTTCATTGTAAAACTTATATCACAAGAGTGACCAAAAAGGACTTTTCTATAAATAATTAATGGCACCCCCTGATTTGAAATATTTAAGTGCACTTTTGAGCGCTACTTTAGCGCGCCACCTTCTCAATGTTTTATCCTCTTCCCAAGATTATCCTCTTCACTCAATAACTCTTTATTCAACAGTGACGCAGAGAGACTCACAATAAGAGCACCATATTTTCAAGATCCCAGTAAATTACTTGCAATAGAAAAAAGTCTGGAGTGGACAAAGAACAAGGACACAAGGTGAGAAATGTTTGAAATTAGCTGGAGCAAATAAGCTACGTCTTTAGATTTGAAATTTTGATAATTAATTATGAATTTCATCTTACTGGTGACTGATACATTACAAATTCAACCTTTGTAGCCATTTCATGATAGCTTTTAAAGTGTGACATTTTCTTGACTGGTTTTACAATAAAGCAGAGAAACAAACATAAGCTTGATTTTTTTTAAATAGAAGTGAATCACCTGCATATGTGTAAAATCCTTTTCAAGATTTATTTCTGGAGCGGAAACAGACAAAGAAAGAACTGAAAGTTTGACATTTTTGCTTGACATTGTGCTTAGTTTTTAGCTTCAAAATTGAATTTGTAAAGCAGAGTAACTAACATTAGCTTGAAATAATATATATATTTTTTAAATCTATTATTATTATTTTTACTGGAGTGAAAAGACTAAAGACAAAGAAAAAGCTTCGTGTTAGCTCGATGTCGCTACAAAGCTACGTTTTTTTTAGCTTCCAAACTAACTTTATGAAGCAGAAAAACTAACATTAGCTTGAAATAATATTATATTTTTTTTAAAGTCAAGTGAATCTCTTATATTTCCGATGTTGCTACAAAGCTAGGTTTTTAGCTTCAAAACTGACGTTGCTCAACAGTAAAGCAAAGAAAACATTAGAAATTAAAAGCTGAAAGCTTGAAAATAAAAACTAATACAACTTATTAATCATGTGCATTTATGTATATTTATAAGACCTGTTATTTTAGGATTTGAAAAACAATGGTAAAGAACATTTTTGCTTGATATGTTTAGATTTAGCTTCAAAACAGACTTGACAGTAAAGCAGAGAAACAACTGTTAGCTTGAAATATGAAAAAAAAAAACGAATTACCCTTTTTTATTTCGGTGTTGTAGTTTTTCTAGAGTTGAAACGGAATAAAGACAATGAAAGAGTTAAAAGTTCATTGTTATGGTTTTAAATTAAGAATAAATTAGCTAATCTTTGAGCATTGAATGCTAACTTTAGCTAAAAATGGCTAAATATATTTAAATCCTAACTGCACATTGTAGATGTATCAGCCTCATAGAAAGCTCTTGAAATCTTTTAAAAAATTGGATATTCTCAGCACAGTTTTAAGCCTAACAAAGAGTATCTGTACCTGTCATTTATTAACAAAGGATCTGAGGAAGCACAATGCTAACTTAACACCAAAGATAGCACCAGAAATAAGCACATAAACCTCATGGATCGCCACTTGAACAAGTTTCGTGTGTTCACTTTCAAACACTGCCTTGGCTGCTGTTACTGACATTCAGCTGCTCTGTTGAACCTGTCAACTTTAACTCTACTTGTTCTCTCTTATGGCTGTTTGTGCCCCGCATCCTCCTCCTCCTCTCTGTCTCCTCCAGCTGTCTGCATGCGACTCTGGCTGCGGCCCCAGCGCCACTGGAGGGGCCGTGTGAACCGGCCAGTCCGGTCACCTCGCATCAGTGTCGGGCTGGAATGTGCCGTGGCCCTGCACCCTGGCTGGGGACACCACTCTGGGGGCTGGAGGGAGGGGGTTGCGGTGGGTGGGTGGTGGCTGAGCAGGTGCTCGGTTAGGGAACGGGAGGAAATAATGTTGATGTCACGTCCCCCGCCATCCATTGTGGTTGGGGGGGACATGGACACCAAGGGACACAGAAAGCCTGTGGGTGTGCCTCTCTAGAGGTCACCAAGCCAGATCAGAATCACACTGTGAGCCTTTACTTATTAAGTGGCTTTCTGTGCACCCAATGGTTAGCCAGCGCTACACGACAACCAAGCCCGTTCC